>NC_069785.1:33463419-34135205 GCF_027406575.1 Nycticebus coucang | reverse complement strand
AAAAAAAAGAAAGAAAGAAAAAAAAATGTTGAGATAGCAGTAGTTTAGCTAGACCACCACAAATAATGTCAGGTCTCTATTACTAAGAAAAAATGAAAAGAAACAATGGATATTAGGATGATAACCAACAAATTCTGACAAGTATTTTCTATGCAACCATCTCTGTGCTATACATGTCAAGTAGAAAATAAATAACATTCATTACTCATTTCCCTCATAAGTTGTGGAAATGAGATAAGAATACTTTTAAAAATCAATAAGAAAAAGCAAATGATATTATTTTTTAAATTAGATACAGGATTGCTAAGGCATACAAAAAATAAATTTTGAATAAAGATAATCAAGGTATTATTTAAAAGATACTAGTCACGAGACAAGATCTAAGGAACTTTCTTGGAAGAAAAACATCTTTCCAAAATATTGAGGATACCCTTCTATTCTCCAGTTTTACTAAGCACACCACCAAAGAAAATGAGCTTATTCTGTTTTGGCCTTTTAAAGAATTAAAAACAAGTTTAACTAAAAATTTTTAACAGAATTACATCTCTTTAGTCATTTTACTAGTTCGTATGTCAACTCATTTTAGTTGTTTAGTTAATCTAAAGCAAAAAAGAAAAGTAATATTGTGTTCAATAAAAATAATACCACAGTATTATTGGGGCAGGAATAAAGTATTCAAATTCTCTAAGGGAGTCCAGGCCTTTCTCCCACCTGCCCCGGCCTCCACCCTGGGGAGCAGCAGCAGCCCTGGGTCCGCAGCAGCGACCGCAGCAGCGAATATGAATGCTGTGAGGTAGATCTTGGACGTTCTGCTTGAGATTTCAAGAATTTTGAATATTGGCTAAGATGTGGAAACTTTGTCTATTTGTGTACAGCTTTGTGAACAAGGAATTAACCCAGAAGCTTTATCATTGGTTATTAAGGAACTTCTCAAGGCTACTGAAGCACTAAAGGCTGCTGAAAATATGACAAGCTGACTTTCTGGAGAAACTTTGATGAGATATGTCAAGGTCTGCAAGAGGATTTGAAGATTGCTTTGTAGTTAGGAATGTATGATGAAATTATTGTATGCATCAATGTCAAAAAATTTCCCCTTTTTAAAGAATTATAAAACCATAGTTTCATAAATCAGTGGCAAGTGCCTTGCAGAGAGAACTATCAGATGTGTTTATATTACATCTTACTTTTCTTTAACAGTTATAATGCTTTGGCATTGCTATGTTCAATACCTAAATAAGGTATTCCTTATTTATAGCTCTGAGCTTTCATTTTCTAAGAAGTCTATCAATGTGCACATCTGCTGTGCCAGGTTGAAATATAGTGGAACCCATCAGTAGTCATGTGTAGTAGTTAGGACTTGTTGATATTTCCATTATAAACTTTAATTTTGAATTGTTTATGCATAAAAACTGGATTTGTGTTGTACTAGGCTGGAAGTTAACAGGATTGCAGCTATCATTTGTGAATTTTGATTTAGATTCATTATGTATATAGGATCTTGTTTTTTAAAAATAAGAGCATGGAAAACATTTCTAGTCATTTCCTCTTTAATAAAAAAGATTTAGTTTTTTTAATAATTTGTTGGGCAGTTAATAGTGTGAACTAGATCATTTTTGTACTGCTTAAAAATAAAACTTTTGAAAGAAAAAATATCCAATGTACTCAGCCCTACTACGAAACTAATTTATAGCCTTCATAAAGCTATAACCCAATTATAGCCTAAGAATATGGGGAAAGGGGAAAGGGAAGGGAGGGGGGAGGATTGGTGGAGGGAGGGTAATTGGTGGGATCACACCTACAGTGCATCTTACAGGGGTACATGTGAAACTTACTAAATGTAGAATATAAATGTCTTAACACAATAACTAAGAAAAAGCCAGAAAGACTATGTTAACCAGTGTGATGAAAATATTTCAAATTGTATATAAAACCAGCGCATGGTACTCCATGATTGCATTAATGTACACAGCTATGATTTAATAAAAATAAAAATAAATAAAACTTTTTAAAACTTTGATTTTAAAGGAAATGACGGTGCTTAGCATTATTTATAGTTTGAATCATCTAAATCTAATGAAAATGTTTGTTGAGAATTTTTTCAAGTTTTATATATGAAGGTCTAAAAAATAGTGTATAAAATAAAATACAGCCAAAATGCAAAATTCTTGTTTACTTTTTATTACATAAAAGTAATTTTGTTGCTTAAAAAAAGTCATTAAAAATTTGCTCTTCACCTCAAAATATATAAACTGCTCTCTTTCTCTCTCTCTTTTTTTTTTTTTTCCTGTGTGGAAACCATCCTTGAGCAATTTGTGAATTTATAGTAAACCCCTTCATTGCATGCAGTATATATTTCTATGTATTATAATTATCTCTTTAAAAATCTGTTCCCCTTCTAGATTTTGTAATATTTATTGGAAAACTAAAAGAGAGAGAAAAAAAAGGAAGGAAGGATAGAAGGAAAGGGAAGGAAGGAGGGGAGGGAAGAGGAAAGGAGAGAAAGAAAGAATCAAGAAGGCGGCTCCTAAGAAGCTGGATTTTTTTTTTAAATAATCTATTCCTTGCAGATATCATTCCCTTATCACCCCCATTCTAACATTCTAAAAATCATTGAATTGCAGCTTAAGAGACTTTGATGTGAATAGAAAGGATCTGAAGCAGTCAAATGAGACAATGAGTAGACACTAGAGCTCTAGACTCTAGTGGCAAGAGAAGATAAACGTTGCCAGGATGAAAAAGTTTAAGTTTAACCACTTACGATAGCCTCAAATTATTCCCTGTTACATGAAAAGTAAAAGATAGTTGAATTTTATGGACTATTCCTTAAAATTATTAGTAAATTAAGGTATCAGCTAGTCCTCCGGTTTTGCAATTCTGACAAACTATCCCTTCTGCTTTTTCTCCAAGGAGACCTTGTACCTCCATTGCCGCTTCATAGCAGTCTTTACATTCTCATTCCTCAGGGTATAAATGAGTGGGTTTAACATTGGAGTGATGGTGGTGTAGAACACAGACACCACCTTGTCCAGTGGGAAAGTAGTGGATGGACGGAGATAAATAAAGACACATGGGACAAAGAAGAAAGTTACTACAGTCAGATGAGATCCACAGGTAGAGAGAGCCTTGCTCCGGCTCTCTGCAGACCGTTTTCGAAGACTAAACAGAATGACGGTGTAGGAAGCCAGAATAATAAGGAAACACCCTAAGGAGATGAGACCACTGTTGGCAACCACCAACATATTCACCAGGGATGTATCAGCACAGGCAAGTTTTAAGAGTGGGTGGACATCACAAAAGTAGTGGTCTATGGCCTGAGCACTGCAGAAGGGCAGCTGAAAGGTCAGGAGGGTCTGAACAAAAGAATGACCCAGGGCCCCCAACCAGGACAGTGATGCCAGCACAGTACAAATGTTGGGGCTCATGACGGTAGTGTAACGGAGGGGTTGGCAGATGGCAGCGTAACGATCAAAAGCCATGACAGTCAGAACAAAAATCTCAGCACAACCAAAAAAGTGGAAGGTAAACATCTGAGTAATACAGCCCAAGTAGGAAATAGTCTTTTTCTCAGAAACAAAGTCTGCGATCATCTTAGGTGCTGTGGCTGAGGAATAGGCAATGTCTACAAAAGACAGATTACTGAGAAAGAAATACATGGGTGTGTGGAGTTGGGAATCGGAAAATACAGTGAGCAAAATTAGCAAATTTCCCCCCAAGATCACAATGTAGAAGAGGATAAATAGGGCAAAGAACATCAATTGTATTCCAGGATCTTGGGAAAGTCCCAAAAATATAAACTCAGTGACATTGTTGGCCACTTCCATTGTTGGCTACTTCCTGCCCGAGGCAGAACTGCTGGAGTGTCTCCTGTGCTCTGCAAAAATAAACACATGTCATAAACCACTATAAGCATGATAAAGCCTAAGAGAAATAGTCTCAGGAAACTAGAATGGAGGAAATTCCTCATATGTCTTGAATATAGTTCATGGTATTTTTCTTGTCATTAATTTCTCCACATTATTCACTCACATCTGAATTTCTATTATAATTAGTTTTACAGTTCCTTTCTTCCAAATAAGAATCTAAATAATCTGAGGGTTTATAATAAGATTTAATGTATTTTTCTAATCAATGTACTCACTTGCCCTCTCTCCCCCCCACTTTTCCCCAGTCTCTCATCAGAAATTTGCTTTTCATCCTGTGTGTAGTTTTGTTGTCAAAAAAGAAAGAAAGAAATTTCCTTTGTGGTAGAAACTTAAATTGATTACTAACTGGATTAATTAATTTGGGGGGCTATGGATAAAAACATAAAATCAAATGTCTAAAATTGCAGGTGAATCTTTTTAATATAATATATACAGATGATCTATAGAAAAGTAACATTCTATTTAATCATTAGAGGAAGACTCAGTTTCCAGTTTCTAAATTAGATTGGCAGTCTCAATACAGTTAAAAATCAAGTCATTTTTAGTGACTAACTGTCGGTGTCGCAGGGCCGCTGACCAGCAGGGACGAGGACACCAACGGAAGGATCAAGGGCACTTTATTGTAGAGATGATACAGCTCGGGAAAACAGCAAGCTCTCCTCTTCCTTCCTCTTCTTTCTCCTATCAATCGATCCTCCCCATTACCAACTCTCTGGTACTTATATCCCCTAGGCTTCCGCCTCCCCCGCAATCCGGTGCTAGTTCTCGGGACTTTCCAGCCACTCCACCTAATGGGAACCCTAGGGGAGGCAACCTCAACAGTTGCTAGGGAAGGGGCTCCGTTATAGGTTGCCTAATGTAGTACAAGCAGTTAGCGCGTCATCTGTTTCTGGGGAGCAGCTATCTCTACAGGTTAGGTTTTTCCCATCCCTCCACCATTTTAGGCCAGCGGCTGTCGCCATCTTACAGGTCTCTCCACAACTAACAACCACATATGCAGTAGCCTCTTGCTTACCAACAATTCATGTTTATAAATCAACATTGGGGAAATTTGACTGGCATATGAAAATTCTACTTTGCTTTCCAGTAAGGAATACAGGAGTACTGGTCAAACTACACAGAGGAGAAGCAGGAATTCACTAATTGTTTGTGGAGCATAAAAAGATAAGGAAAAATAACCCAAGCAAGTAAAGCATCGAAAAAAATCTGCAAATGAGTTAATGTAACCCAATGGAGACACTGTTTAAGGTATCATCTATTGGATCTTCTATATTTCCTACAGCACCAACATTAATTTACCCTTTCACTTAATAAACATTTACTGAGTACATTCTCGGAGTGCGGTATTGTGCTGTGAAAAAAAAATATGAATAAAACAAAATTCCTGACCTATAAGCCATTCATTTTAGAGTAATAGCTTTAAATGAAGTCCCCAGATCCTCTTAGACTAGAGTGTGATTTATGTTAAGCCTATGTGTATGTGGGGATAAAGGATCTTAGAGGTCACTTGATTTTATCCTACTCATTTGGCCATTGGTGAAGCAAATGAGGCACAGAGAGGAAATTAAATTATTTAGGTTTCATTGTTAGTGGTAAAGCTAAGAGTAAACTCTAATTGAAATTAAATTGATACACACTTTGAACTGTAATTATTATTTACTAAATTACTTAGTAGAATTACTAGAACGAATGTTGAAAAGCAGGTAAAGAATTTAAAGATTCTTCTTTATCCTTGAATATAATTTGAATCAAGAAAAATTGCCCTTACCTCTTTCACTGCTGGTTAAAGGGTCATTCCAGATAGAAAACTTACCCTGGCTGTCTTTGTGAGAGTAGTCCCACAAAATGGATTTTAACCACTTGAGAGCTTGTATCAAAATTTTTTTTCTGAGATAAAAATGTGATCTATATTCAAATGTACACACTAGAAGCTTGAGATCTGTATAATGATGCTTCCTCCTTTATTTATGTACCTACTTCTCTTGCAATCCAGGAGGCTTAGATCCTGATTCATATTCATTCTCTCTCTCTCTCTCTCTCTCTCTCTCTCTCTCTCTCTCTCTCTCTCTCTCTCTCTCTCTCTCTCTCTCTCTCTCTCTCCCCCTCCCTCTCTCCCTCTCCTTGTCTCCCTCTCCCCCTACCCCACTACTCTCATTCTGTGTGTGTGTGTGTTTCAAAAGGATGGGGTTTTATGAGCTTAGGGCCAAGCCATGGCATCTGATCTTGGTCTGCAAATTGTTCCTATGCTCCTGGACATCAGGAGGAAGAAACTTCTAGCAATCTTTATGCATCATCCAAACCCTTAGGGAATTGCATGGCAAGTAATTAAGTAGCAGCTGGAGAGTCTGTTGTGCAGAGAAAATGCAGCCATCATCTCCACCAAATAACTCCTTATAAAACTATGTTGAAGGCTACTTGGCAAATAACTAGTCAATAAATAGGCCATTTCCATTATTTTGTACAATTTACTCAAAGTTATGGCAAGAGAGGGGTAGGGTGATGTTTAATATCATTACATTAGACCACTAACCCAACAATGAAATAATTATGTATTTAGAAAATTATTAAAATATTTTACTACATTTAAAATTTTTCTGAAGTTCAAGTAAGCAAGTAAAATGTTTAATTTAGTGGCACCATTGGGACACTGCCTCAGTCCAGTCATTACATGAATGCATTTCTAAGAAATTTAAGTCAAAGGAGCCCAGTTGGAGTTGAGAATCACACCTCAAAAATCTAGAATAAAATTTATCACTAAATAACTGAATTTTCAAGCCAAGGCTAAAGTTCTGTATATTTGAATGGCACAATTATAAGTACAGGAAAAATATAGTAACCAAGTAGCATTTTCCTTGGTTAGAGCGTTTTTTCTGAGACAAATAAGATTACTATGTTGCAACATTGGCGGTGCCTGTGGCTCAGCGGGTAGGGCGCCGGCCCCACATGCGGAGGGTGGTGGGTTCAAACCCGGCCCCGGACAAACTGCAACAATAAAATAGCCGGGCGTTGTGGCGGGCGCCTGTGGTCCCAGCTACTTGGGAGGCTGAGGCAAGAGAATCGCCTAAGCCCAGGAGCTGGAGGTTGCTGTGAGCTGTGTGACGCCACGGCACTCTACCGAGGGCCATAAAGTGAGACTCTGTCTCTACAAAAAAAAACAAAACAAAAAAAAAAAGTGTTTTGTTGTTGCTGTTACCACTTTATTGTTCTATGACTCTAGATTACAAATAAAGGGTCTGTTTAAACAAAATGACTCGCTGTAGCAGTTGTTTTTTCAGTGGGTTTCTCTACTCAAATTCCTTTGGAGGAGAAGGACAGTGTCACAAACTGCTTCTTTCTCTTCCTTCTCATTCTGTTCTTTCCTTTCTGTCTTTTCTCTGTGCCCCCCCTTCCTTTCTTTTCTCCTCTTTTCCTTTCTTTCTTCCCTTCTTCTTTTCTTCCTTCCTTCCCCCCTCTCTTCCACATTCCTTCTTTTTTTATTTCTTTATTTCCTGTCTTCTTTCTTAAAAAACAAAATGCATTGAGCATTTATTCTGGGTGAGGGCATTAGGTATGAAGACCTCCAAATAATGAAGCGGCCCAATAAGTAAGAAGAAAATGACAGTAAGTATCTTATCTAATTCCAGGAAGCACTGCATGCTATGAGAATCTATATGAGGATCAGTTAATAAAACTCTATGAGGACAGGGTCAGAGATAACTTCTGAGAAGACAGGACTTTTAATTTTAGTATCGAATGTGCGAATTAGGCCAATAACTCCAGTGCAGGAAGCAACATATTCAGAGGCATAGAGGTGCAGGCAACACTGCAAGTAGTTCAGAGGTTGATACAGTGGGACAGGCCTTGGGCTGTAACAGGGAAGTAGAATGGAGAGGTGGTGTGGGAAGAAGTTTCTTCACTAGAACTAGATCCCAGGTACAGAGTGGTGTTTCAGCCAAGTCAACAGTCCGTGGACTTTTAGGTAGTATTTCACACCCCACACTCCCACAGAATCCTATGACAATATTTGTACCAGAGTCTGAACTAGGATAGTGCTTGCAGATGAGAACAATCTGGATTTGAAGAAAGAAGAAGAGATTGGAAGGGATAAGATGGATATGTTAATCGGCTGGATTGAGCCATTCGCTATGTAAACATATTTATTTCAGAACACCAATTTGCACATGATAAATACATATAATTTTTGTCAATAAAAAAATAAGAATAAAAAAGGATCCATGCATGGAACAGAGGGAAAAAACAAGTCAAATGTTGTTCATTAAAGAGTTAAGAACTAGAACTTCACTGTATTTACATTATAGATTTTACTATTTCTGCTAAGTAGCAAACCACATCTGCTGCATTCAAAGATTCATTTACAGAAAAATTGCAATAAGCTTCTTAGGAACATAAAGATCATAAGGTCAATTAATCAGTAACTGTCATGATGATAAATTTCAAATGAACAACTTGAGTAAGCCTTTCATTAAGGGAAAATTAATAAAATCTTTATTAATTTATCTTAAAATTTTTTAAGGGTAAATGAAATAAATTTATTATAATAAATATATTTATTTATTTTATTTATTTATTAATAAAATTTTGTTAATTTATCTTAAAATCTTTTAAAAGGTAAAGTTTAATTAATAAAAATGTATCAATATCGGTTCATTAGTTAAGACAAAATTACCATAGTAATGTAAGATAACAATAAGGAAATTGTCATGAGGTATACAGATGCTCTCTGTACTATCTTTGTAACTTTCCTATAAATCTAAAACCATTCTGAATTTTTTAGTTGTTTAAATTTGAAAACGATCCTGTAAAAGCTTTTAAAGTATGTTAACCAGAACATTTTTTAAAACACTTAAAATGTGATTTTTTTTACATAACTTTGAGGACTCATATATCACTTGATATGAAATGTCTTATGTCCAGCCTAATTTCAATATGAACAGGGGAGTTATTAGGGATTTTACTGTCACATGGCAATGATCTAGTGTCAGGTTTACCTTTCCGCCCTGGGATTTGCTAGAATCAAACAATGGTACAATTTTCTTTCAGCCTTCTCTTTCAATTTATCAGAATTAGTAATAATAGTAACATAGTCAATATTTATTGAGTTCTGACTATATGTGGATACTCTTATCAGAGTTTTACAGTAGTATTTTGTTTAGTTTTTCTGAGAACACTACAAGATGGATATTATTATTGTCCTAACTGCACAAAGAGATATTGAGAAGTTAAGTCATTTGCCCTCTGGCATGTGGTGGAGCTGGGCCATGATGAGGCCATTTGACTATAGTGTCCACACTTCAGCCCTCTCTGCCCTGCTCTCCCCAGTCACCAGAGTTCCCATATTACTTTAGAATGCTATTCTCCTCCCTTTAGTAAACATTGAGAGACTCTATAATTAGATATTTGGGTGATCCATTAATGCATGGCAGAACACCCAAATGGTAAGATGTCTACCACCTTCCTTGGCACATCTAGGCACATAGCAAATAGGTTTTGAATTAATAGACAGATTTTAATTTAATAAAGAATTAATAAATATTAAAAGATCCAAAAATAACTAAAAGTCATTTCTTATAGGAATAAACATCTTCCAGGAAACATTTTCTCTTTAGGAATGCATGCTGTGATAGCATACTGACCCCTCTCTAATAATACCTTGTAGTGTCTAGGGCTCTTAGAGAAATATGGAAGTGGGAGGGTCAAATTTCCTAATTTAATATCACTCTATTAACATTATATGCTTTGAAGGTAGGCTATAAATGTGCATAGCTTTAGTTTCCCTGTTGTGTCTTGGAAATATGAAGATAATAATAATTATCCCATGATTTCATGACTTAAACTTGTCTTTGAGCTCCTTTGCATTTGTCTCTCTTCAGTTATTTAGCACCCCAGATAGCTCCAAGAGCTGAAAAGAAGAGGCGAATCCACTCCAAATAGCTATGGAACCCAGGGTAAAGGTACAAATGGAGCCCATGTAACATGTGTCTAAAAGCTGTAAATCAAGCTAACAAAATTCAAATTAAATATTTTTTCATATCTTCACAATTACTGAAAGACCAACTTCCAATTTGAAATCATCTAACTCCTTGAATTTCTGCAGCAGAACATGTTGGTGTGAACATAGTGGACTTTTGGCCCTCAGCCTACAGACCATACCTGTTTTCCTGGTACCAAACCCCACCATAAGAGGTCTCCCAGGTATGAATGTGGACGCTTCTGCCGAGGTGTCCAGACTCTGTTCACACCCTTTACACAAGTGTCCCTCAACCCTCTCTCCAGTGTAGGGGTATGCACAGCAGGTATGGTCCACTCTCAGTAGAAAAGACCCAAAGAAAAGGCTTATACGGGCTCTGGACTTGGGCTCATAGTATTTGAATACAGAACTTTGGAGAGTCAGACACCCAAATAATATCAATCAGGTGCACTCTGAAAACATAGAAACTTTATCAGTTTATCAATAAAAAGAATTTTAACATAGGCAATTGATTAAGCAAGTACAGAAGATTGAAAACGCAAAAGGAAATACACAAAAATTCTAGCTTTTCTGAATACAATGCTATGAATCCCAGATATCACTTAGACATTTAAAACGATTTGCTAAGACTCTAAATTTTGCTATGAAAGAGGGACATCAGAAAAATGGGATATGGAAGCCAGCTGATATTAGAAGAAAGCTTGGAGGTTCGTGTCCTTGCCAGGTACCAGACTGACCCATAGCATGAGTTAAATCTTTCTGTCAACCCACACACTACTCTCTGCAAGGCAGGTTCCTACTCTTCAGGACATGCAAGATGGGAACTTCAAGATATTATCCTGCTCTTCAGAATATTCATGTAGGCAAAGGACATCTGTGGTATTGTTGAGTAGTACAGTAAAGGGGAAAGAGGAGAGTGTGATCTGTACCAGGGATGCCATTCCCACCTTTACCCATTCTACTTAGAAACCTTCCAAGTGGCAGCCTTGTGCCCAGTCGATGAGGAGCACTGCTGAAGCAACACACACACACACACACACACACACACACACACACACGCGCGCGCGCATGGTTTCTTAAACATAACATCATTAACTCCCAACACAAAAATAAAAACCTATTCTTGTTCCAATATATAGAAAGTTCTTACATGACCAGGGGTTTTACTCGGTAAATCCTAGTATTAGATGTGGTTTCAGACATTTTTCTCTCATATTTGTTTTAGATATACGTTTTTCAGCTTGATAATCAGAAGAGCCTGCCTATGGCAATTAATTAAGAAATAAAGTGATCAATTATAAAAATATTGCTAAACAGTGTATTATTATCATATTATTTAGTAAATAGAATAAAGACCTTTCCATAGCTATAAAATTTGCAAAAAGCCTATGTCAGAAATAGAGAACCTTAAATATAATTGTTTAAGTCTTTAAGTTTAAGTCTTGGGGATCTTCTAGCTGTGGAGCTTATATACAGATATTGTAAAAATTAAGTAATTAGTCCATATAATTGGGATAAATACTCTTTCTGGGGAGAAAAAAATCAGTTATCTAAGTTTACTAGCTTTTTTGACTCGTTACACTTTTACTAAGTGATTTCAGGCAAGTCACCTAACTCAGAGTTCATTTGCAAAACTGAAGTTAAAGAATATTACCTGTCCCTGAAAGCATGTTTGGGACTGAGAGGTAATAACTGCGAGCAAAAGGAGAAGAACCAGGTGGATGAGCACGTTAAGCCACAGCTCATTTCCTTCTTTTTTTCTTTAGATCTCAGGCTCTTAATCATTACAATCAGTTGGATGCCTCACTTATCAAAACACCCCCACTATAACCCAACTAAAAAACTTGAGGTGAAAGGGGTGCCTCTTCGTGAGAATCTCTACCAGAATACTAGCAGCTTCTATCACCCCACCACTCCAGGTTTTCTTTCTCTCAGACATAAACTTTGTTAAAAGCTTATGTTCATTCGAGTGAGTTGCTTAAGTGCATTTCTAAAAATTGACACACTATGGAACACAGTTCCCAGGAAAACACGAACGTATAGGATGGTTGGTGCCATTTTCAGGCTTCGTTCATGATGGAGCAAAAGGAATTCATCCTTCACACTACTTCAGAAGAAGCTCTGGTGATGAATCAAAAGGAACTTCCTAATACTAGGAATTGCTGAACCCTGGAGGAGCAAGACAAAAGGAGATATAATATCCCCCTTTCATTTGAATGGAGTTAAAGATTTAATTAATGAAGACTATTTATAGACATAAAGATAGACAAATTGATTTTTTAAGGTGTACTCTGCCACCAGCCCTCAATTAATTCCTATTATCATTTGTAGGCCAGTAAATTCAAATGCTCTTCCTTATACTGAACCCTTAAAAAAGCCACCTACAACTCCTGACTATAATCGAAAGTGATGCACTATAATTTTTATGCTGTCTTCTCTTTTATAGCAAAGTCATCAAAATGGTTTTCACATATGTACTCATGTACAGAATGAGTTAAGAGTGTCCCAAGAAAGAGTACGTTTTCTAAATCACCTCTTCCTGTTCATTCTTTAACAAAGCAACAGAACACCACATGCTTTTTTCTCAGCTTCTTCATAGCTGTCTTCATATCAGCATTTCTGAGCGTATAGATGAGGGGGTTCAACATAGGCGTGATCACCGTGTAAAACACAGAGAATACCTTATCCACAGAAAAGCTGCAGAAAGGCCTCAAGTAGATGAATACACATGGCACAAAGATCAGGCTGACCACCATGAGGTGGGAGGCACAAGTGGAGAGGGCCTTGCGCTGGCCCCGGTAGAAGCGAGTTCTCAGGGTGATCAGGATGACAGCATAAGAGCATAGCAAGACCAAGAAGCAGACAAGAGACAGCAGACCACTGTTGGCAACCATCAGCACTTCTACCACATAGGTGTCCATGCAGGCCAGCTTGATAACCTGTGGGACATCACAGAAGAAGTTGTCCAGTTCATTGGGGCCACAGAAGGGCAGCTGGATGACCAGTATAACCTGTGTAAATGAGTGGATGAAACCCCCACACCAGCAGGCAAAAACCAGCTGAAGGCATAGCTGGCGGTTCATGACAGTCAGGTAGTGCAAAGGGTTACATATGGCGACATATCTGTCATAGGCCATGACTGTCAGCAGAAACATCTCACTGGCTCCTAGAAAGTGGAGGAAGTAGATCTGAGCCAGGCATCCTGAAAAAGAGATGGTCTTGCCCTGCTGCAGGAAATCCCCTAACATCTTAGGCACAGTCACACAACTCAGGAATAGGTCAATGAAGGAGAGATGGCCCAAAAAATAGTACATAGGAGACTGGAGCAGGTGAGCATCAGCTCGCACTGTTACCACTATCAAGAGGTTTCCTAGGACAACAGCAACATAAAAACATAAAAATATTAAGAAGAGAAATAGCTGCATCTCCCAGGAAGACGATAGGCCCAAAAGGACAAATTCGATCGCCATAGAATCATTTTCTTTTTTCATCAGGCCAAGAGTACCAACTAACCTAGAGAAAGAAAATTAAATTGGAACAAGAGAGATTTAAGTTGGGCAAAACCCAAAATATACATATGAAATATATATAAAGTATACATATTCAAATACATAATGTGTGAACTATCCCAGTATGGGTCCAGAATTCATAAAATCATATTCCAGAATAAAAAGAATTTAAGCAAGTTCTTTAAGATAGTGTAAGTAGTATACCCATAATCACAGAACAAGAACATTTCATATTTCTTCCAACTCTTTATTTTTGTAAAGAGTTGTAACTTTTAAATTGCATTCATAATAAACTAGGAATGACCTGAAAACGAAGAGCTGGACGTGAGGAGAGGACAGCATGCTAATGACTCCATTTTTTTTAAAAAACATAGAATGATGTTCTCTGAGGACAAAAGTTCTGCAATTAAATATTTAGATCCCATGCCTAGCTTTACCACTTAGCAATAGAGTAATCTCAGGAAAGGGAATAATTTTACCAATCTTACACCTCTGAGTTTTATTCTTTGGTTATTCATGCTAATATGGTGATAATAATATCTCCTAAGGCTGCTTTAAAAACTAACATAATATGTCGAACAGTGACTTAGTCAAAAAATGACTAAGTTCTTCAAAATAAGTAAATACTTCTAATTCATCTTTGTATATACACCATTATGCTCACTGCATAGAAGAAGCTCGTAATTTATCCAATTTGAAGGAGACTGTTTTGTAAACAATGAACGCTATTGTGTACAAAGGTAAATACTTCTTATAAATATAAGGTAGGAAACTTAAATCACTTAGGAAGGACTGAAAAAAAAAAGCTCATTTTTTTTGTCTTTATTGATTAACCCAGGTCATAGATATTGGAAAGTTCGTAAATATTGGGTGAGAAGAAATGAAATTTTAACCTTTCAGTTTACATATGCATTAGACTTAGGATGAGATCAGAGACTAGAAGCCATCAATAACCAAGAAAAGAGGCCCAAGACCATAACTTGTGTCACTGAGGCATGTACCAAAGCATGCTATGACTCATTTATGAGAAAAAATAATAGGAGAAATCAGAATTGTTCTACTTCTGGACTTTTTAACAACTATAAGTGCACATAAGAAAATTAAGGATTTGCTAAGGTATTGTTTTATGCACTTTCCCCTGCATTGCACTCAGACGCACCCCCAACATTGTATACCTTGGATTACCATTAAAAATCAGAGAACATTAATAACATTTCTTCCATGGAAGTGGTTAAGAATTAGTATATACCTCTCTGTCTAGATTAGAGTATTTTCAGCCTAAACCAGCTCCAGAAGAAACACGAAGTGAGACAAGACTTGTATTTTTGTGTCTCAAGTTACCTATTCTATGTTGTTGCACTTGGTTCTCTCAAGTTATTCAGAGAAAGTTATCTGATAAAATTATTCATACTATCAGGAATTTACACAGAAAAAGTACCTAAATTTTAAAAAGAAAAATCTCAATTGATATAAAATCTTTCTCTGGGACATTATTAAAAGGTATGCAAGTGGGCGAGAGATTTGAGGCTCAAGCAGCTTTTGGATGCCTCTGTCACACCGTGTTTTTGACCATCCTCCTCACCTTTCTATGCAGCTGGGCACACAGGTGCTTCCATTTCTATAATCTAATCATCAGTGGAAGGAACCACCTTACTTTCCAGAATTAATTAGAAAATAAAACAAAGCAAAAGTTACAAACTAGGAAACCATTTGCTATCATATATACAAGCCTACTTGAGCTTTGCTATATTGGAAACTTTCCAGTCTTCTCTAATCGATACAGTGCTGAAAATTTGCACAAGAAAATAGCATTCTGGTGTTCTTTTTGGTTATCTAGAATGTCTAATTAACAGGGGTTAGACGCTCATTAAAATTCTGAATTTAGGGCGGTGCCTGTGGCTCAGTGAGTAGGGCGCCAGCCCCATATGCTGAGGGTGGCGGGTTCAAACCCAGCCCCAGCCAAACTGCGACAAAGAAAATAGCCGGGCGTTGTGGCGGGCGCCTGTAGTCCCAGCTGCTTGGGAGGCTGAGGCAGGAGAATCGCGTAAGCCCAAGAGTTAGAGGTTGCTGTGAACCGTGTGATGCCATGGCACTCTACCCGAGGGCGGTACAGTGAGACTCTGTCTCTACAAAAAAAAAAAAAAAAATTCTGAATTTAATTTGAAACATAATCTTAGGAAAATTGCAAAGAGCCTGAGAAAGAACTCTTTTTTATAACCAAAGTTATAAAAACAATTGAAAAGAGGTTTCTGCTGTGGCAGGTGGATTGCTGAGCTCACAAGTTCAAGACCAGCTTGAGCAAAAGCAAGACCCTATCTCTAAAAATAGCCAGGTGTTATGACAGGTGCCTGTAGTCCCAGCTATTGGGGAGGCTGAGGCAAGAGAATCACTAGAGCCCAAGAGTTGAGGTTGCTGTGAGCTATGATGTCATAGCACTCTACCGAGGGCAACAAAGCAAGACTCTGTCTCAAAAAACATTAATAAATAAAAAGAAAAGAAAAGAGGTTTCTGGAAACCAGAAAAAAAGAGAAAGCATAGTCCAAACCTTTGCTATAATTTAGTCTTAGAAAATGGCTGAAAAACACTGTGATTATCTGCTAACATAAAGAAAAAATACATAAAGAGTATATTGTTCACATTCTATTTCTGCAGAACAAATATAGAAAAGGATAAGCCTGTATTAAAGACAAAACTAAAATTATAACAGAAGGGTAGATTAAATGCGAGAAGAGTAGGTACAATATATTATTAATATAACCCAAATTATTACAAACCTTCTATAAGCCCTAGCTCTTTAAAGTGATATGTAATATTAGGGAATTTCAGTACTATATATAGTTCGCACAGTGTCTAAGTAATTACTGTAACAAGATTTTGACTAGTGGTGACATCAAAATCTTTACATTTACTCTTTTTTTTTTTTTTTTTGAGACAGAGTCTTGCTCTGTCGTCCTAAGTAGAATGCTATGGATTTATAGTTCACAGCAACTTCAAACTCTTTGGCTCAAACAATCTTCTTTGCCTCAGTTTCCCGAGCAGCTGGAACTACAGGTGCCCACTATAACACCAGCTAGTTTTTCTATTTTTACTAAAAATGGGGGTCCCTTTCTTACTCAGCTCCTGAGCTGAGCTCCTGAGCTCAAACAGTCCAGCAGTCTCAGCTTCCTAGAGTGCTAGGAGTACACTCGGCCCTTCAGACAAAAGTAGGCAACATTATAGCCTAGTAATTTGAGTTGAAATCAAGGTAGGGGCTGGATCACATTTATTTTGGGATTATTTTTTCTGAGTCAAGAAATTTTCTGTCTTCAGGTAGTATGAAAACATAATATCAAACAATATGAAAAGTTTACTTTTAGTATTAATTAAATTGTCCTGTTTCATAGAGGCATCCTCCAGCTTTTATGTCTCTGAAGTCTATGATACAGTAAGAAAGTTGGCCTGTGACTATTCCATGAAGAATGTGAAAAGCACTACACCCATCAGCATTGAAGAATAGCCCCCTTCAAAACTACCACCCACCACAATATAATGTGCCTTGCCAAACCCCTTCATGGCCGTGAGAAGCAACATTAAAAAATGGCAGCTCTAAGGAGACTTTACCTCTTTCATGTTTACAAGGATGGAGCTGGAACATATTCCTCTTAGTAAAGTGTCTCAAGAATGGAAGAAAAAGTACCCAATGTACTCAGCCCTACTATGAAAGTAATTTAGGGCTTTCACATGAAAGCTATGACCCAGTTACAACCTAAGAATAAGGGGAAGGGAGAAAGGGAGGGGAGGGAGGGGGAGGGGGGTGAAGGAAGGGAGATTGGTGGGAATACACCTGCGGTGCATCTTACAAGGTTATATGTGAAACTTAGTAGATATGGAATGTAGATGTCTTGGCACAATAACTGGGAGAATGCCAGGAAGGCTGTGTTGACCAGTGTGATGAAAATGTGTCAAATGGTATATGAAGCTAGTGTATGATGCCCCATGATCATATCAATGTACACAGCTATGATTTAATAAAAAAAAAAAATGGCAGCTCTATTACCAGCAGTAAGATCAGGCCATATCAAAGGTTTTATATTTCATATCCTCAGAAATAACCTAAGAATTCACAAAAGTAAATAAAAATGTTTTTAAGTGCATAAAGTGAGCCAAAGAAATTGAGAATGTATAATGAAAAATAAAAAAGTCTTTATGGAAGTGTCATACAGCATGGAGGGAAGAAGACAAATAACAAGCTCTTTAAGTCAAAGGCTACTATGGACAGCTGATAAGCCAGTGTGTAGTCTTTCTAAACAGGGAACTGGAGAGGTCCACAAGGAAAATACTAAAAAAAGAAACAACAGTGTCTTCATGGGACTTGTACATTTAGAAAACAAAAGACAAAAAAGAAAAGAAAAAAATGACAGAATATACTGTATTTTGATATTTTTTTTTTGGTTCATTTTTGTCTATGTGGAAATAGAAGCATTAAACTTGACCATGACAACAATAGAAAATAAAATTTTCTAATTGGAATATAAATGTCATGTAAACTCCTTTTGGGGGTATTTAATGCATTTTTAAAATTTCTTCTGGAACATCAAGGAATGGACACCATTAGGGAGATCTTATGTGCAATGCTGTTTTCTATTGGGAAGGGCATAATCTTTGGCTCTAAACATTTTTGGTCTTACTTGAAACATAACATTTAATAGTGCATTTGGGAAAACTGAATGAAGATATAGCATAAAACAAATGAAATAAAGAAACAGAAAATAGGATCTAGGGAGACTATAGTAAAATAAGGTAGTCTTGTCACAATATTGCCAGGAAACCAGTGCCTTCAGTTATGTGAAGTTAGTCCTATCTTATTCAAACCTTATAACTACTTTCCAAGATACCACTAGCCCTAGAAGTCTTTGAATTTCATTCTTAGGAATACGGGAATTTTATTGTTCTGTGATATCTCTAAGTATAAATCTAGAACAACAAAATTCAACAAACTCTTAAATTTAAAAGTAGTTAATGCCAGAGTAAGAACAACAATGGGTCTAAAAATAGCATAAGAGGCAGAAAGAGGATCAGGAAGGTAAGTGGAGCTTGGAATAAACATATCTGAGAAACTTACATCATTGCTTGTCAGAAGCTGTATGGTTTTAAGGAAGAATGTGTTATCCTGTCATTGATCCCACCAGTCCCTCATCAGTCTCAGGCCAGCAAAACAGGCAATCCTTAGATGACCATCACAGTTGCCCAATCTGTGCCTTACCTGTTTCCTTATAAACCAAGCCCTAATTGAGGGCTGGCTGAATGGATTAGAAAAATCTCCTGTCCCTAGGGCTCCAAGTGTAGCTGAGATTTTTATGGTCTTTACAATATTCCATAGCCTAATGAGACCTGGGATTCCCAGGACTGTTGTTTTAGTTGTCTTGAATCTCAGTTCTTGCTGGAAAGTTGACCTTGAGCCATGTAGGCTCTAAAATAGTCAGACCTGTTAGCTTGTCCCTTTTCATTACTTTGGATTAATTTGGCTCTGCAGATGCCACCCATTTTCCATGCCTCAATCTGTGTTTCAGAAAGAAGATTCTCACTGGTTTCTATCTCAACCATGCCTTCTGGAGTGGCAGAAACTAAAAGATAAACACCTAAGCTATCCCTGGAACCTGTAAAGGAAGAAACACTTCCTTCAAGGTGTTCTAGAGATTTGATATAACACCTGAATCTCTGGATGACACCATAGGCAGTATATCTATCAGTACCTATTCATGAATCTTACCCAAAAAAAGTAACTATTTTTATTAGTAAATGAATGTTTTTATAAACTATTGCCATCAATGTATAATTTTTTAAATACAATAAAACCTAATTCCTCAATGAAATTGGTGATGAGCACATGTCAAAAATTGTATTTATTTCAGTAAGGAAGGACAGTAGGATAATAAGAGAGTTCAAAAGAGAATATGACATGTGTGATTTTTATGTTATCAGAAAAAAATACTATACAATCAGGAAAACAACATTAAAATAAAATTTCTAAGTTGGATGTAAATCGGTTGATGGTTTAAAGGATAATATGGCTTTCACCTTATTGTTAATAATTTTCAATTATTAATAATATTCAGGATGCTGTACTAGTAATATGAAAAAAATCAAACTTTTCCTCCTGAGGTTTTGTACACTTTGACTACCATCGCTCCATTCCCTCCCCCACTCCCCACCACCCCACGGACTCCAATAACCACCATTCTACTATCTGATTCTATGAGTTCAGAATGCAGCATTTGTCTTCCTGTATTTGGCTCATTTCATTTAGTATAATGTTCTCCAATTTCATCTATGTTGTTCCACATGACAGAATTTCTTCCTCTTTGAAGGCCAGATAGCATTCCATTGCAAAAATGAAAAATAGAGACATACATGGCTGGATATTTTTCAGGCAATCTTCATATTCCATATTTTCTTCATCCATTTAACTCTTGATGGACATATCAGGTGAATCCATAATTCGGCTATTGTAATAGTGTTGCAATGAACATGAGAGTACAGGCATCTCTTCAACATACTATTTTAAAACTTATGGGGGCAGAGCCTGTGGCTCAAAGGAGTAGGATGCTGGCCCCATATACTCAGGGTGGTGGGTTCAAACCCGGCCCTGGCCAAAAACTGCAAAAAAAAAAACCTGATGGATAGAAGGGCCAGATGGATGACTAGAGGCAGCTTTTGCCAGAAGTTCCTGTCCACAATGAGAAAAGTTGGACTGAAGTGAACTCAGACAAGTTGAAATTGGGGAGTTGAGCACAAGGAGAAGAAATCAAGATGCATATCATCCCCACTGAGACAAAGTGCAAGAGTGAAAAAGAGGAAAAAAGATAACATAGATCAGGTACAGAGCCACTACATTGCTACATTGCTGCCAAAAGGACAGGAGACCCCTCCAACAATTGGAAGACCCCCTGCAGGCTTTCCCCGAGTGAGCAGGGAACAAAGGACCTCTCACCTCACCCCCGCGGGAGAGACCCTCAAGGTCCCAGTTCTCCTGCATTTAGGAATTTCCACCTCTGAGTCCAATCGCTATCCTTCCTGGCCCCAAAGTGTACAAATATTCCCTGCAGCCTGAACCTACAGCCCACTCTTCCCCCTCTCTGGTTGCCTGATGGATTGCCTGCTGCAGAGGCTGGAGTGTTTGGCAAATTCTCTCAGAGATCTCTGCACTGTGTGGGCCAGTAAACAGAGCAGCACCCCACCTGCTGCAAGAAGAAACAGTGGTGCCACATAGTTCTAACTTTGGGGAGGTAAGTCTCTCCTGGCTCTCATTACCTTTAGAGGAGACCTTTCCCCAGTACTCTGGAGAGCCCTTTCTGTACCTGGTGACCCCTGGCAACCATGGGCTTCCTTCCCTGCAACTTGGAGAAAGACAGGCCTAGCCTCAAGTGACTGGCACTGGGAAGGTCTAAGAACTAAACCTGCTCCTCAGCTGTGGGTAATGGCTACACTTCATCTAGTCCACAGCTGGGACTTGGGGGAAAGAACTGTGGTTTCTCTGAACTTGTTTCAGTGGAATTTGCTTGCACTGCCTGAGTGAGTTTGACTGGAACTCTCTATCAGAACTACCTACAGATTCTTGTTCTCCAGCTGCAGCTGTCTGTGG
The DNA here is from genome assembly GCF_027406575.1 of Nycticebus coucang. NCBI lineage: Eukaryota > Metazoa > Chordata > Mammalia > Primates > Lorisidae > Nycticebus > Nycticebus coucang. The sequence continues at coordinate 34,114,184 of NC_069785.1, read as the reverse complement.
CTGCAAGTTCTCTGCTAGGTGGGGGGAGAGTTGGAGCAGTGAGGAGCAGAATCAGTGGTCGTCCAAGGATGCTTCTCCTTCATCTCTCACCCATGAGAGGCAGGGCTGCTCCTGTATGAATCTTTTTTTTTTTTTTTTTTTTGCAGTTTTTGGCCAGGGCTGGGTTTGAACCTGCCACCTCTGGCATATGGGGCCAGTACCCTACTCCTTTGAGCCATAGGCGCTGTCCTTCCTGTATGAATCTTTGAGCAACAGAGGCTTCAGCAAAGTACTGTAGCTATTTTCAATTGAATGGAGAACAGGCTGACATTAGGACACAATCAAGTTGCACTATCTCACCAAGTCAGCCATCAGGCACTCTTCCTATAAGCTGAAAGAGAACTTCGTGAGGTTGTAGGGGAAGGGCCACAAGTACAAGCTCCAGCTCATTGGTGAAGGAGTAGTTAGCTCCAGTTCCTGGAGTATCCAGATTTGGTCTTGCCCAGCCAGTTTTACGTGCCAAATAATCCTGTAGGGTGCTTGCTAAGGGTCCCCAATTAGATTATCTCTCAATAACTATTCAGAGACAATCTATAATTTTAACTAAAGAAGTGTAATTAATGTATTTTTAAAGCTGAAAATACACATGGGGAGGAGCCAGCAGAAAAATTCTGGTAATGCAAAAAATCAGACCAGTTCCTCTCAAAGGATTATAAGGGAAATACAGTAAAAATATCATCCATAGAGAAATTGCTGAAATGTCAGAAAAAGAATTCAGAATATGAATAGCAAATAAGATGATTGGAATTGAGGAGAAGATGGAAATAAAAATTTTAAAATTAACTCAAAAATTGTCTCAAGAAATTAGTGAATTTAAAGACAAAGTCACCATGTGGTTGTTTGTGCCCTAAAATAAAACAAAAAATGATTTTAATCTTAAATAAAAGGATAAAAAAAAGTAAAGAGAAAGTCACCAAGGATATGAACATAACGGGGAAAGAAAAAGCATAGCATAAGGAATTGAAAGAAGCATGCAAGGAACTTTGAAATACAGTAGAAGAGATTCTCAGTAATAGAGTAGAACATGAAGAAGAAAGAATTTCAGGGGGAGCAGAGAAAGATGGCAGCTGTGTGTGGTGAGATTAGGGAGATAAGACTTCAGGCGCCTTGGGTTTGCAGGGGGGTTTTTCCAGAAACATCGCTTCAGGGCACAGGAAGGCAGCAAGAGACTTCAGGACCCCAAGAGAAATACGAAAGCAGTGGAGAAGCAGCTGAAGCCCGCTGGTGGTGACATGACAGTTTGTAGACAGAGAAGGCCTGTCCTGAAGGGTATTTTCGGACCTGAGCACTTGGTTGAATTACCTTGGAAAAGCTTGGGTGAGAGAGCGAGTGACTTTGAAGAGTACCCAAGGGCCAGAACTGAGCCACTGGGCCGAGTGGAGCTTTAATTGTTGGGTGGCAGGCCAGGTACAGCCATTGTGGGAAAGTTGCCTTGCAGACTCAGTCCTCAGAGTCCTAGTGCCAGACTGATTCCAGTGTGTGTGATAAGCGGGGCAGCCACTTCTGAAGAGATTTGAGCAACACACGCTTTCTTCAGGAAGCCGCTGAGTAGCCAAGGAACATGGTTTGGAAAAGTTTAGTCATGTCTGTTAAGTGGGCTAAGGTAAGCTTTAGGCTCCCAACACTGTGGGGATTGAGAGCTAAGAAGTCAGGAAGACAGAACCAGGACTCCTCAGCAAGACAGAGGCTCCCAGTCCCATCTTATACAGCTGTATCAGCATTGTGATTAGCATCTCAGACCTCAGAAGATCACCTGTTGCCCAGGAAACATACAGAAAGATATAGATAGATAGATAGATGATTGATAGATAGATATATATTTTTTTCCTTTTTAAAAAAATTGCTTCAGCTTGGCGCCTGTGGCTTAAGCAGCTAAGGCACCAACCACATACACTTGAGCTGGCAGGTTCAAATCTAGCCCAGGCCCGCCAAACAACAATGACAGTTGCAACCAAAGAATAGCCGGGTGTTGTGGCAGGCAACTGTAGTCCCAGCAACCTGGGAGGCAGAGGCAGGAGAATCACTTGAGCCTAGGAGTTAGAGGTTGGTGTGAGCTGTGATGCCACAGCGCTCTACCCAGGGCAACAGCTTGAGGCTCTGTCTCAAAAAAAAAAAAAAAAGTTTTTAACCTTTTCTCCCTAGATTTTTTTCTTTTATATCATGTAATTATAATTTTTCATTGTTTCTTTCATTAATAACAAGGGCTTCATTTTTGCTAGTTTTAGTACCTGTTGTTTTCTTCCCCCCCAATTTTATCCCTTAAGGTTTTTTGTTGTTTATTTGTTTTGTTTTATACTACTTTTTTTTTCTTCTCTATTTGGTGGAGGTGGGGCCCTGTGTGTGCTCAGGCTGGAAAAGAGCACTAAATCTCAAGGGACCCACTCAACACAGGCCCCCAGAGATTGGGATTTGCAAGTGTAAGTTAAATAACCTACTGTACACCACCATTACTCTTTCTCTATCTTTCTGTTCCTCTTTTTTTTTTTTTATCAATCTTCCCTTTTACCTCCCCCCATTCTCTCTTCTCGCTCTCTCTTTTTTTTTAATCTCTTGTCCCTTCTTGCTCTTCACTCTTCTCTACCTTTTATTCATTTATCAAAAGGATACATCAACACCTTAGGACAGAGGCATGATAACTTAAAGAACAGGAGGAAGTGAAAGGAAAATGTAGAGCAAGGAAAGAGACAGAAAGAAAACACTCATGTCCTACAGGGTAAATCCATCAGAGTGAACACAGACTTATTAATTGAAAACTTTTTCTACCTTTAACCTACTTAAACAAAACAATTTTCAGCCAAGAATTCTAGATCCTGCTAAGCTGAGCTTTAAAATTGATATAGAAATCAAACCATTTACTGATATGCAAACATTGAGGAAGTTTGCCACAACAAGACCAACACTACAGTAAATACTGAGCCCTATTCTACACACTAACAACCACAATGGACCACAGCAAAATAAACACCTAGAAAATAAGAGCAAAACCTAGCTCCCACAGTGACACAAGGATAAAACTAAGCAATGGACTTTCACAAAAGATGAATAGAACTCTACTAAATTTATCAATTCTCTAAATATGTGTTAGTGGCTTTAATTCCCCACCAAAGAAGCATAGGCTTGCTGATTGAATATAAAAGCACAAGGCGACACTGGGTAAGTGGATAATTACTTCAGCAGTGATTACAGCGACAAGCACTTTCCTGGGAAAGCTTCTACTTAGCAAGTTTGGAAGTTTAAAATGCCTTTTAAGAGGGCTGAAGAGAGATTTAGGGTGTCTACCCTGTGGGGGTTGAGAATTCAGCAGAGGCCTCCAGTCATATCAGCATTGTGATTAACATCTCAGACCCCAGAAGACCACCTATTGCTCAGACAATATTCAACAAGTCCACAGACACGGGAACTTAAAGAGCAAGAGGAAGTGAAAGGAAAATTAGGTCAAGGAAACAGATGAAAGAAATCACTCATGAGGAACAAACAGCAGAAAACTCCAGGCAACATGAAGAACCAGTCCAGAACAACCCTGCCAAGGGACCATGAGGTAGCTACTGCAGAGGATTCCACCTATAAAGAAAAGTTAGGAATGACAGAAAGGGAATTTAGAATACACATGATGAAAACAATGAAGGAAATAATTGAAACAATGAAGGAAACTGCTAATAAAGTGGAAAATAACCAAAAGGAAATCCAAAAACAGAATCAAATCAGAGATGAATGATATGAAGAATATAGAAAGCATATAGTAGAGCTGAAGGAACTGAGGCAGTCAATTAGGGAACTTAAAGATGCAATGGAAAGTATCAGCAACAGGTTAGACCATGCAGAAGAAAGAATTTCAGAGGTAGAAGGCAAAGTTCTTGAGATAACTCAGATAGTAAAAGAGGCAGAAAAGAAGAGAGAGAAAGCAGAACATTCGCTGTCAGAATTATGGGACTTTATGAAGCATTCCAACATACGAGTTATAGGAATCCCAGAAGGGGAAGAAGAATGCCCCAGAGGAATGGAAGTCATACTAGAGAATATTATAAATGAAAATTTCCCAAATATCACCAAAGATTCTGACACACTGCTTTCAGAGGGATATCAGACCCCAGGTCGCCTCAATTCTAACTAAGCTTCTCCAAGACACATTGTGATGAACCTGTCCAAAGTCAACACAAAAGAAAAGATTCTGCAAGCTGCCAGGAGTAAGCGCCAGTTGACCTACAGGGGCAAATATATCAGAGTGACTGCAGACTTCTCTAATGAAACTTTCCAAGCAAGAACACAATGGTCATCTACCTTTAATCTACTTAAACAGAACAATTTCCAGCCCAGAATTCTGTACCCTGCTAAGCTAAGCTTCACAATTGACGGAGAAATCAAATCATTTACGGATATACAAACATTGAGGAAATTCGCCACAACAAGACCAGCTCTACAGGAAATACTTCAACCTGTTCTGCACACTGACCACCACAATGGATCAGCAGCAAAGTAAGAACTCAGAAATTAAAGGACAGAACCTAACCTCCACACTGATGCAAAAGATAAAACTAAGTAATGGACTCTCACAAAATAAGATGAATAGAATACTACCACACTTATCAATTATCTCAATAAATGTTAATGGCTTGAATTCCCCACTGAAGAGACATAGATTGGTTGACTGGATTAAAAAACACAAGCCATCCATTTGCTGTCTGCAAGAAACACACCTGGCTTCAAAAGACAAATTAAAGCTCCGAGTCAAGGGTTGGAAGACAATTTTTTAGGCAAATGGAATTCAGAAGAAAAGAGGAGTTACAATCTTATTTTCAGATACCTGTGGATTTAAAGCAACAAAGTCAAAAAAGACAAAAATGGTCACTTTATATTAGTCAAGGGAAAAATACAACAAGAAGACATTTCAATTCTAAATATTTATGCACCCAATTTAAATGCTCCCAGACTCTTGAAACAGACCATCCTCATTCTGAGCAATAAGATATCCGATAATACCATAATAACAGGGTACTTTAACACTCCTCTTACAGAGCTGGACAGATCCAATAAACAGAAATTAAACAAAGATATAGGAGATTTAAATGAGACCCTAGAACAACTGGGCTTGATAGACGCATATAGAACACTCCATCCCAAAGATAAAGAATATACATTCTGAGGCGGAGCATGATGGCAGACAGGACAGACGTGTAGCCCACCTCTCCCAAGCCACCAGGTGAGAGTAAAGGCGGTCTGGACCTTCCCTGTGTGTGGATTATTGGAGTGGACAGATAGCTGGAGATGCCCAGCCAACTGGCGGTTTGCTATATATGAGGGGTAATTTAAAAATCACAGACTCTGTTGTAGAGATTCATCCCTGCTTGGCCGTGCCGGCCAGCAGGCCCTTCCCCCACGGAGGTCAGCAGCTTGTAAATGCTGACAAAATCCAATGGACAAGTAATTAATCCTGAACTGAGGGAGGCATCCGAAAGGAGAGCCACTCAAAACCATAGGGAGCTGGGCAAACTGTTGGACAATTGAAGGGAAGGGATCCTGCCTGGGAAACAGACATTTTGAACTACCCAAAAGGGTGGGCACCTTTCCCCCAGGTGTTGGAGGGGGCTGATGGTTCAGGCTGCGCAGCGAACTGGCAGACGCCCATCCAAAACTCTGAACCATAAAACTCAGAATAAATCCCACAAGCGCTCCAACCATGGACCGGCTTGAAGCCTAGGACCCGGCTTTGGCTTCTGGGGCCGCGGAGCAACTGCAGCCGTGGACCGGCTTTGGCTGCTGAAGCCCCGGGAACCAGTTACAGGAGATACCTCACGAACTCAGCACCACTCCCTTTATGGCTGATTGCAGTCGCCAGTTTGCAGGGGAACCTGGGAGCAGAGTGGAGGGACTTAGGAAGCGTGGACACCTGCACTGAGTGGGAGGGTCGGTTGCAAGTGCTGTCCAGAGGAGAACAGCCGAGGTTGCACAATTCTTAGGCGACAAACTTTTACAGAAATTCCAAAATGGCGATCGGCCATGGAAGGTGGTTACCATGGTAACGGTATAAACTGTAAACCAGGTATAAGTCTCAAAACCACTCACAGAGCCACCTGGTGTCCAGAAAGTATATTGCAGTATGAATATATTCCTATGAAAGTTGATCTCTACAGCAGACATATAGACATTTAGGTATATTTCTACCACAAGAATATTTTTGCAGTTGGTGCCTTTTTTTTGTTTGTTTTGTTTTGTTTTGTTTTGTTTTTTGGTTTTCGTGGGGTTTTTTTTTTTTGCTGTTGTTTTCTTTTTGTCTGATTTTTTATCACCATTTTCTTAGAGATTTCGATAATTTTTTATTATTACATTTTATATAGATATATTTTTTCTTTCTATGTCTTCTAATTTTAATTTCTTCTTTCTTCTCACTTAACATTCCTTCTAACACCACCTTTTTCTCTTTTTTTTCCTTTCTTTCAATTATTTTACGATTATCACTATTTTTATTGCAGTTCTTCTTATATTGCTATTGTCGTGGCTATTGCCTGTATGTTTATCTCTTTCCGTCTATCTCTGTATCTATGGGCCCATGTGCCTGGTAACCTTTGTATCTGTTTATTTGTTCATTTGGTCTCAATGAGCTTGGTGTTACGAACTGTAAACCTGAGCTCCTAACAGCCCCCTCCACTCTCACTCCGTGATCTGGAGACCTGCCCCCTCAGGAGTCCAGATTCTTGGCTGAACTCTCAAGAGGTATAGACAGGACCTGGACTGCAGCTGGCCAGTGCTGACTCTGTAGCAAAGGAGTGAGAAGACGACGGTCAGCTGAGAGGGAATTACACTGGAGCGGTGGTGCCCCGAGGTGTAGAGAAACAGCCATCTTCAACAATAATGAGGCCCACCCCCAGATATCCCATAGCCTCTCCTCCTGTCTTCCTGGGCAACCAGATGAGGCCGAGCATCTTCTCAGATGGCAACCACCAGGGAACAGACCTGGGACTGAAACACAGGCCCCGTGAGTAAAGGGTTTTCTTGAGATGGTACCGACCTGGGTGGAACACGGGGACTAGAAAACACACCCGCACAGCCGGGAAACTCCTAGGGTGGGGCTGATACAGAGAACCGCTCTGCTGAGCTTAAGATGCACCTGGCCCTTAGGGGATCACCAGCCCATAGACAAAGGAGACCAAGAGGTTACAGCCAACAACTGATCGTGCTACAAATACAAAAACGCAGGACTAAAGACAGGGCCTGAGACACAGGTTCTGGGAACTCAAATCAGCCTCTCCTCTGCAGAGGAATCTGGCAAGGTCAGAAACAAAATCCCACAGGGTTCTTCTGTTCACCCAGTAACATAAACTAAGGGTGGGGCTGGGACTGAGTGAACACCTCCAGCCTCCACCAAGTGCCCGAGGGTGACAGGCCACACCACCCCCTGCTGGATAAAGACAGAGAATAGCGGCCTAGTCGAGCAAACACAGACTACCCTGTGACTTAGGCAGGTGCAAACCCCTGGAGTATCTGCTTACTGCAGACAACTGATGGGTCACAGCTCTGTGGGGCTAGCAGAGACTGGGTGTGACAGAGCTGCAAGGTGGGGAAGGAGGCATCATTCTTCCCAGACTGATCTATTTACTGGTGGCTCTTCCTGACTCCACACAGCACTGGAGCAAGCCATTTTAGAGCAGTCACCAGACCCCTGTGACCCACTTCCCAGGGACCTCTTGAACTCTCCCACCCGAGGAAGCTGCTCACTGAGACAATTGACTTGGACCTTTTGAACTGAGTCACTCACCTGGGGACTATCCAGGTGGTGCCCTGGGTGTGTGGTTGTAGGAAGGTTTGATTTTCCTTTTCCATTTGTTGCCTGTGGTGGGTGGGATGACTTAATTGCTGGTATTTCTCCACAGCTGAGACTTCAACCCAGAGTAACTGTTTCACTAGGGTTACATAGAAACCAGCTGAAAACAAGTCAGAACCATTTAGCCACTCTACACAAAACAGGGCCTGAGTTTCTCAGGCCACAGCACTGTAAGGGTCCTCGACAAAACACCAGAGAAAAATCAAAGGGAGTAAAACAATCATGGGGCAGAATCATTGGAAAAACTCTGGTAACATGAATAACCAGAATAGATCAACTCCCCCAAGGAAAGATACGGCAGATGTAATTGAAGATCCCATTCACAAACAACTGGCTGAGATGTCAGAAATCAAATTCAGAATTTGGATGCCAAACAAGATTAACAAAATGGAATTAGGAATTCGTGGAGAAATTCAAAAGCTGTCTCAAGAATTTAACGAATTTAAAGAGAAAACCACGAAAGACATAGACACACTGAAACAAGAATTTGCAGCCCTCAAAGATATGAAAAATACAGTGGAATCCCTTAGCAACAGAATGGACCAAGCAGAAGAAAGGATCTCCGACATCGAAGATAAAGCCTTTGAACGCTCCCAAACTCTCAAAGATGAAGAGAAATGGAGAGCAAAAATGGATCACTCACTCAGAGAGCTCTGGGATAACTCGAAGAAGGCAAATATCCGTCTCATAGGAATTCCTGAAACAGATGAAGTGGCCTCACTGGGCGCAGAGGCCCTTCTGCATGAAATTATGAAAGAGAATTTTCCAGACATGCCTAGAAAACCTGAAATTCAGATAGCAGATAGCTTCAGAACCCCAGCACGACTCAATACCAATAAGACATCCCCCAGGCATATCATAATTAACTTCACTAAAGTTAATATGAAGGAGAAATTCTCAAAGCTGCCAGGAGAAAGAAATCTGTTACCTTCAAAGGGAAGAACATTACAATGACTGCAGATTTCTCTGCTGAAACTTTTGAAGCTACAAGAGGGTGGTCATCAACGTTTAATCTCCTCAAGCAAAATAACTTTCAACCCCGGATCTTGTACCCAGCTAAACTGAGTTTCATGTACGATGGAGAAATTGAATACTTTAATGATATACATATGCTAAAGAAATTTGCCATAACTAAACCAGCTCTTCAGGATATTCTCAGACCTATCCTTCATAATAAACAACCCAATTTTCTACTACAAAAGTAAACTCACTCAGAAACTTCTGATCAAACTCTAACTTCCACAATGGCAAAAGGATTAAAAATGCCCACTGGACTTTTGAAAAACTCAATACCCCAAATTTCACCAAACTTATCAATGCTCTCCATTAATGTGAATGGCTTAAACTGCCCTCTAAAGAGGCATAGGTTAGCTGACTGGATACAAAAACTCAGGCCAGATATTTGTTGCATACAAGAGTCACATCTTAACTTAAAAGACAAATACAGACTCAGGGTGAAAGGATTGTCATGCATATTTCAGGCAAATGTTATTCAGAAAAAAGCAGGAGTTGCAATTTTATTTGCGGATACAATAGGCTTTAAACCAACAAAAGTAAGGAAGGACAAAAATGGTCACTTCATATTTGTTAAGGGTAAGACTCAATATGATGAGATTTCAATTATTAATATCTATGCACCCAACCAGAATGCACCTCAATTTATAAGAGAAACTCTAACAGACATGAGCAACTTGATTTCCTCCAACTCTATAATAGTCAGAGATTTTAACACTCCTTGGGCAGTGATGGATTGATATTTAGTTTTATATGGAATCATAAAAAACCTGGAATAGCCAAGACATTACTCAAAAATAAAAACAAAGCAGGAGGAATCACGCTACCAGACCTCAGAGTATACTACAAATCGATAGTGATCAAAACAGCATGGTACTGGCACAAAAACAGAGAAGTAGATGTCTGGAACAGAATAGAGAACCAAGAGATGAATCCAGCTACTTACCATTATTTAATTTTGACAAGCCAATTAAAAACATTCAGTGGGGAAAAGATTCCCTATTTAACAAATGGTGCTGGGTGAACTGGCTGGCAACCTGTAGAAGACTGAAACTGGACCCACACCTCTCACCATCAACCAAGATAGACTCTCACTGGATTAAAGATTTAAACCTAAGACATGAAACTATAAAAATACTAGAAGAGAGTGCAGTGAAAACCCTTGAAGAAATTGGGTTGGGCGAGTTTTTTATGAGAAGGACCCCCCGGGCAATTGAAACTGCTTCAAAAATACACTATTGGGACTTGAAAAAACTAAAAAGCTTCTGCACAGCCAAGAACACAGTAATTAAAGCAAGCAAACAGCCCTCAGAATGGGAGAAGATATTTGCAGGTTATGTCTCTGACAAAGATTTAATAACCAGAATCCACAGAGAACACAAACGCATTAGCAAGAAAAGAACAAGGGATTCCATTGCAGGCTAGGCAAGGGATTTGAAGAGAAACTTCTCTGAAGAAGGCAGGCGCATGGCCTTCAGACATATGAAAAAATGCTCATCATCTTTAATCATCAGAGAAATGCAAATCAAAACTACTTTGAGATATCATCTAACTCCAGTGAGACTAGCCTATATCACAAAATCCCAAGACCAGAGATGTTGGCGTGGATGTGGAGAAAAGGGAACACTTTTGCACTGCTGGTGGGAATGCAAATTAATACATTCCTTTTGGAAAGAGATATGGAAAACACTTAGAGATCTAAAAATAGATCTGCCATTCAATCCTGTAATCCCCCTACTGGGCATATACCCAGAAGACCAAAAATCACACCATGACAAAGATATTTGTATCAGAATATTTATTGCAGCCCTATTCATAATTGCTAAGTCATGGAAAAAGCTCAAGTGCCCATCGATCCACGAATGGATCAATAAATTGTGGTATATGTACACCATGGAATATTATGCAGCCTTAAAGAAAGATGGAGACTTTACCTCTTTCATGTTTACATGGATGGAGCTGGAACATATTCTTCTTAGTAAAGTGTCTCAAGAATGGAAGAAAAAGTACCCAATGTACTCACCCTTATTATGAAACTAATGTAGGACCTTCACATGAAAGCTATATCCCAGTTATAACCTAAGAATAGGGAGAAAGGGGAAAGGGAGGAGAGGGAGGGGGGAGGGCGAAGGAAGGAAGGGGATTAATGGGATTACACCTGCGGTGCATCTTACAAGGGTATATGTGAATCCTAGTAAATGTGAAATGTAAAGGTCTTAGCAAAATAACTAAGAAAATGCTACAAAAGCTATGTTAACTAATGTGATGAAAATGTGTCAAACGATCTATGAACCAAGTGTATGGTGCCCCACGATCATACTAATGTACACAGCTATGGTTTAATAAAAATAAATTTAAAAAATACATTCTTCTCATCACCCCATGGAACATTCTCCAAAATAGATCATATTCTGGGACACAAAAAAAAGTCAACAGAATAAAAAGAACTGAAATTTTACCTTGTATCTTATCAGACCACAAGGCACTAAAGGTGGAACTCAACTCTAACAAAAACGTTCGACCCCACACAAAGGCATGGAAATTAAACAATCTTCTGTTGAATAACAGATGGGTGCAGGAAGAAATAAAACAGGAAATCATTAACTTCCTTGAGCATAACAACAATGAAGACACAAGCTACCAAAACCTGTGGGATACTGCAAAAGCAGTTTTGAGAGGAAAATTTATCGCTTTAGATGCCTACATTTGAAAAACAGAAAGAGAGTGCATCAACGAACTCACAAGCCATCTTATGGAATTGGAAAAAGAAGAACAATCTAAGCCTAAACTCAGTAGAAGAAAAGAAATCTCCAAAATCAAATCAGAGATCAATGAAATTGAAAACAAAAGAACCATTCAGAAGGTTAATAAAACGAGGAGTTGTTTTTGTGGCTCAGTTGGTAGGGCGCCGGCCCCATATGCCGAGGGTGGCGGGTTCAAACCTGGCCCTGGCCGAACTGCAACCAAAAAAAAAAAAAAAATACCCGGGTGTTGTGGTGGGCACCTGTGGTCCCAGCTACTCAGGAGGCTGAGGCAAGAGCATCGCTTAAGCCCAGGAGTTGGAGGTTGCTGTGAGCTGTGTGAGGCCACGGCACTCTACCGAGGGCCATAAAGTAAGACTCTCTGTCTCTACAAAAAAAAAAAAAAAAAAATTAATAAAATAGATAAACCATTGGCCAGACTAACGAGAAATAGAAAAGTAAAATGTCTTCTAACCTCAATCAGAAATGATAAAGGGGAAATAACAACTGACCCCACAGAGATACAAGAGATCATCTCTGAATACTACCAGAAACTCTATGCCCAGAAATTTGACAATGTGAAGGAAATGGATCAATATTTGGAATCACACCCTCTCCCTAGACTTAACTAGGAAGAAATAGAGCCCCTGAATAGACCAATTTCAAGCATTGAGATTAAAGAAACAATAAAAAATCTTCCAACCAAAAAATGCCCTGGTCCAGATAGCTTCACACCAGACTTCTATCAAACCTTCAAGGAAGAGCTTATTCCTGTACTGCAGAAATTATTCCAACAAATAGAGGAAGAAGGAATTTTCCCCAACACATTCTATGAAGCAAACATCACCCTGATACCAAAACCAGGAAAAGACCCAAACAAAAAGGAGAATTTCAGACCAATCTCACTCATGAATATAGATGCAAAAATTCTCAACAAAATCCTAGCCAATAGATTACAGCTTATCATCAAAAAACTCATACATCATGATCAAGTAGGTTTCATCCCAGGGACGCAAGGCTGGTTTAACATACGCAAGTCTATAAACGTTATCCACCATATTAACAGAGGCAAAAATAAAGATCATCTGATCCTCTCAATAGATGCAGAAAAAGCATTTGATAAAATCCAGCATCCTTTTCTAATTAGAACACTGAAGAGTATAGGCATAGGAGGCACATTTCTAAAACTGATTGAAGCTATCTATGACAAACCCACAGCTAATATTTTACTGAATGGAGTAAAACTGAAAGCTTTTCCTCTTAGAACTGGAACCAGACAAGGTTGTCCTCTATCACTTTTGCTATTCAACATAGTGCTGAAAGTTCCAGCCAATACAATTAGGCAAGACAAGGAAATAAAGAGCATCCAAATGGGAGCAGAGGAGGTCAAACTCTCCCTCTTTGCTGATGACAGATCTTATACTTAGAAAATCTCTAAGACTCAACCACAAGACTCCTAGATGTCATCAAAAAATACAGTAATATTTCAGGATATAAAATCAATATCACAATTCAGTAGCCTTTGTATATGCCAATAACAGTCAAGATGAGAAGCTAATTAAGGACACAACTCCCTTCACCATAGTTTAAGAATCAACATTGTTAAAATCTCTATACTTCCCATAGCAATCTACCTATTCAATGCCATTCCTATCAAAATACCAACATCGTACTTTCAAGATTTGGAAAAAATGATTCTGCGTTTTGTATGGAACCAGAAAAAACCCCGTATAGCTAAGGCAGTTCTTAGTAATAAAAATAAAGCTAGGGGCATCAGCGTACTAGATTTTAGTCTGTACTACAAAGCCATAGTGGTCATGACAGCATGGTATGGCACAAACATAGAGACATAGACACTTGAAATCGAATAGAAAACCAAGAAATGAAACTAACATCTTACAACCACCTAATCTTCGATAAACCAAACAAGAACATACCTTGGGGGAAAGACTCCCTATTCAAAAAATGGTGTTGGGAGAATTGGATATCCACATTTAAAAGACTGAAACTGAACCCACACCTATCCCCACTCACAAAAATTGATTCAAGATGGACAAAGGACTTAAATTTAAGGCATGAAACGATAAAAATCCTCAAAGAAAGCATAGGAAAAACACTGGAAGATATTGGCCTGGGGAAAGACTGCATGAAGAAGACTGCCATGGCAATTGCAACAACAACAAAAATAAACAAATGGGACTTCATTAAACTGAAAAGCTTCTGTACAGCTAAGGAGACAACAACCAAAGCAGAGACAACCTACGAAATGGGACAGGATATTTGCATATTTTGAATCAGACAAAAGCTTGATAACTAGGATCTATATAGAACTCAAATTAATCCACATAAAAATGCCAACAATCCCATATATCAATGGGCAAGAGACATGAATAGAACCTTGTCTAAAGAAGACAGATGAATGGCTAACAAACATATGAAAAAATGTTCATCATCGCTATATATTAGAGAAATGCAAATCAAAACACCCTGAGATACCATCTAACCCCAGTGAGAATGGTCCACATCACAAAATCTCAAAACTGCAGATGCTGGCGTGGATGTGGAAAGAAGGGAACACTGTTACACTGCTGATGGGACTGCAAACTAGTACCTTTCTGGAAGGCAGTATGGATAAATCTCAAAGCACTCAAGCTAGACCTCCCATTTGATCCTGCAATCCCATTACTGGGCCATCTACCCAGAAGGAAAAAAATCTTTTTATCATAAGGACACTTGTACTAGATTGTTTATTGCAGCTCAATTTACAATCGCCAAAATGTGGAAACAGCCTAAATGCCCACCAACCCAGGAATGGATTAACAAGCTGTGGTATATGTATACCATGGAATACTATTCAGCTATTAAAAAAAATGGAGACTTAACATCCTTCGTATTAACCTGGATGGAAGTGGAAGACATTATTCTTAGTAAAGCATCACAAGAATGGAGAAGCATGAATCTTATGTACTCAATTTTGATATGAGGACAATTAATGACAATTAAGATCATGGGGGGGAGGAAAAGCAGAGAGAGGGAAGGAGGAAGGGGGGTGGGGCCTTGGTGTGTGCCACACCTTCTGGGGGCAAGACATGATTGCAAGAGGGACGTTACCTAACAAATGCAATCAATGTAACCTGGCTTATTGTACTCTCCATGAATCCCCAACAAAAAATATTAAAAAAAAAATACAAGGCATCCATTGGCTGCCTGCAGGAGACGCACCTAGCCTCAAACTACTAAGTAAAATTTAGGGTTCAGGGATGGAAAACAATTTTTCAGGCAAATAGGAATGAGAAGAAATGAGGGGTTGTAATCATGTTATCAGAACAAGTGAACTTAAGGCAACTGAAGTGAAAAAAGGCAAAGATGGACACTTCATATTAGTCAAGGGAAAAATACAACAAGAGGACTTTAAATATTTTTGGACCCAACTTAACGTCTCTCAGATTTTTGAAACATATCTTAATTAGTCTGAGCAATGTGATATCTTGTAACACCATAATAGCAGTGAACTTTAACACTCCTCTTATAGTGCTGGACACGTCCTCTAAACAGAAACTAAACAAAGATACAAGGGACTGAAATGTTACCCTGGAACAACTGTGCTTAATAGACATATATGGAACAATCCATTCCAAGTTTAATGACCATACGTTCTTCATGTCACCCCACAGAACATTCTCCAAAATAGAACATATTCTAGGACACAAATCAAACCTCAACAAAATTAAAAGAATTGAAATTATTTAACACAATGTTGAATAATAATTCTTCTCAGACCACAAGGCAATAAAGGTGGAAGTCAACTCCAACTAAAATTTTTATCCCCACACAAAGGCATGGAAATTAAACAAACTTATGGTGAATGACAATTGGGTCAAAGAAGACATAAAAAAGGAAATTATTAACTTACTTGAGCATAACAACAATGAAGACACAAGCTACCAAAACCTGTGGCACACTGCAAAAGCAGTACTAAGAGGGAAATTTATCACCTTAGATGCCTACATCTGAAAAACAGAAAGAGAGCACATTGACAACCTAATGAACCAACTTAAAGAATAGAAAGATCATTCCAATCCCAAACCTAGCAGAAGAGAAATAACCAAAATTAAGTCAGAAATAAATGAAATTGAAAATAAAAGAATCATTCAGAAAATTAATGACATAAAAAGTTGGTCCTTCAAAAAGATAAACAAAATTTATAAACCATTGGCCAGATTAACCAGAAATAAAAAAGTAAAATCTTCACTTTTTTACAATCTTTCTAGTCATAAGTGAAAGGGATAGCACAGATACAAGAGACTATTTCTGACTACTACCAAAAACACTATGCCCATAAATTTAACAATGTAAAGGAAATGGAGCAATACCTGGAATCACACCATCTTCCTAGACTTAACCAGGAAGAAATAGACCTCTTGAAGAGACCAATATCAAGCACTGAGATTGTAGAAACAATAAAATGCTTCCAACAACAACAAAAAGCTCAGGACCAGATGGCTTCATGTTAGAATTCTAACACACCTTCAAAGATGAGCTTGTACCTATACTGCAGAACCTATTCCAAATTATTGAGAAGGAAGGAACTTTCTCCACATGTTCTATGAAGCAAACATCACCTTGATACCAAAACCAGGAGAGGACCCAACCAAAAAGGAGAACTACAGACCAAGATCACTAATGAAGATCATACTGAATGGAATAAAACTGAAAGCTTTTCCATTTAGAACTGGAACCAGACAAGGCTGCCCACTATTACCACTATTATTCAACATTGTGTTGGAAGTTCTAGCCAATGTTATCAGGTAAGAAAAGGATATAAAGGACATATTTCCATCTGTTCTTTGATTAACCAAATAAAACCATGCAATGGGGAAAAGAGTTCCTATTTAATAAATGGTGCTGGGAAAACTGAAAAGTTTTACATAACTGAAAAGTTATACATAGAAAACTGAAACTGGACCCCTACCTATCATCACAGACAAAAATTGAATACCACTAAATAAAAGATAAATTTAAGATGCAAAACAATAAAAATTCTGGAAGAGAGTATGAGGAAAATGCTTGAAAAAATTAGCCTGGGAAAAGATTTTATGAAGATGAATCTCATGGCAATTTCAGCAACATCAACAATAAACAAATGGGACTTGATTAAGCTAAAAAGCTTCTGCAAAGCTAAGGGTACCACAACTAAAGCAAACAGACAGCCTTTAGAATGGGAGAAGATTTTTGCATGTTATGAAGGCTGTTATGTTACAAAGGGATGATAACTAGAATCTACAGAGACCTCAAGTTAATCAACAAGAAAAGAACAAACAACTCCCTTTAAAAGTGGGCAAGAGGGCGGCGCCTGTGGCTTAGTCGGTGGGGCGCCGGCCCCATATACCGAGGGTGGCGGGTTCGAACCCGCCCCGGCCAAACTGCAACCAAAAAATAGCCGGGCGTTGTGGTGGGCGCCTGTAGTCCCAGCTACTCAGGAGGCTGAGGCAGGAGAATCGCTTAAGCCCAGGAGTTGGAGGTTGCTGTGAGCTGTGTGAGGCCACGGCACTCTACCGAGGGCCATAAAGTGAGACTCTGTCTCTACAAAAAAAAAAAAAAAAAAAAAAAAGTGGGCAAGAGACTTGAAAAGAAACTTCTCTATAGACAACATATGGTCAGTAAACACATGAAAAAATTCTCAAGGTCTCTAATCATCAGAGAAATGCAAATCAAAACCTCTCTGAGATATTACCTAATACTAGTGACATTAGCCCACGTCACAAAGTCCAAAATATGCAAATACTGACATGAATGTGGAGAGAAGGGAACACTTTTGCACTGCTGATGGGACTACAAACTGCTACAACCTTTGTGGAAAGAAGTATGGAGAATCCTCAAAAAACTAAAGGTCAAACTTACATTTCATCCCACAATCCTATTACTATGTATCTACCCAGAAAAAAATTATTTTATCACAGAATATCTGCACCAGAATATTTATTGCAGCTCAGTTCACAATTGCCAAGTTGTGAAAGCCACCCAAATACTCTTCAACCTATGAATGGATTAACAAACTGGGGTATTTGTATACCATGGAGTACTATTCAGCCATAAGAAAAGATGGAGACTTTTCATCCTTTGTGTTTACCAGGATGGAGGTGGAACATATTCTTCTTAGTAAGGTATCTCAGGAATGGAAAAAAACATCCATGTACTCAATACTAATATGAAACCAATACATAAACAATTACCTGCCCACAGGAAAGATATAACACAAATATAGAAAGCAGGACAAGGGGAAGGAAGGGGGAAATTGGTGGGAAGGGGCAATTGGTGAGAGAAGTGAAGGTAATTCTCAGGATCTCACCTAATATGCACAATGTGAGGATGTTCAGCACATCCCTTGGGTGAAGAGCTCAATAATAATTTGAACTTTACTTTAGAATTGAAAACAATGCAACCTAAACATTCATGTCCTCATATTAATTTAAAATAAAAGAAAACTTATGGATAAATAAACAGGAGTGGGGTTCCTAGATCACATGGCAATTCTTAGTTTTCTGAGGAAGTGCCATATAATTTTCCATAATGACTATACTAATTACATTCCCACCAACAGTGTACAAGGGTTGCCCTTTCTCCACATTCTAACCAGCAATTATTATTTTTTATCCTTTTGATATTATTCATTCTAACTGGAGTGAGGTGAAATCGTATTGTAGTTTTAATTTACATTCCACTTTTCTCATAGACATAGCAAAAACAATCCTAAAATTTGTATGGAACCACCAAAAACCCTGACTAGTCAAAGAAATTATGAATGAAAAAAAACAAGCTAAGGCATTACACTACCTGTTTTCAAACTATACCATAAATCGATTATAATTAAAACGTCAGGGGACCAGCATAAAAATAGACACATCAACCAGTGAAACAGAACAGACAGCCTAAAACTCAGAAAAGAATCCAGGCTTCTATATTCAATTGATCTTCAACAAAGACAACAAGAATATACAATGGAAAAAGAGCATACTTCAATAAATTGTGTTGGGAAAACTGTATATCTACATTTAAAATAATAAAAATAGGCTTTTATCTCACACAATGTACAAAAATAAACTAACCTAAAATGGGTTAAGGGCTTAAATATAAGACCAGAAAACATAGAGCAAGAAGTACATGCCTTTGGCCTTGGCAATGACTTTTCAGATTTGACTCCAAAAATAAAAGAAACAAAACCTAAATAGACAGATAATATTGGAACAACACAACAAAAATCTTCAGTATATCAAAGGAAACAATTAACAGAGGAACAAATAAAATTCTCAACAACTAGGAGAAAATATTCACAAGCCATCCATGTGATAAGGGATAGAATTTGAAATATATAAGGAACCAAACACCAGGAAGAACCACTCAGCCCCTGACCCTGGGTATCCACAGAGAGAACCTCTAAACCCACCCTGCTGCCAAAAGCCCATTTCCTTTTTATTATTATTATTAAATCATAGCTGTGTACATGAATGTGATCATGGGGCACCATATACTGGTTTTATAGACCATATTTTCATCACACTGGTTAACATAGCCTTCCTGGCATTTTCTTAGTTATTGTGTTAAGATATTTATATTCTACATTTACTAAGTTTCACATGTACCCTTGTAAGATGCACCATAGGTGTAATCCCACCAATCACCTTCCCTCGCCCATCAAAAGCCCATTTCCAAAGTGAAATGAATTTGAGTCATCTGCTAAAGATGAAAGTATGTCTCCCCTAGTATCTAGCAATAAATATTTATAAAATATAAATCCTTAAAATCATATACCAAAGATACACATATACCTAATACTATTAATAGCAGCATTATTCCCAACAGCAAGGTAGAAACAACACAAATGTCCCACTAACAATAGGTTGGATGCCTGTAGTATAAGCATTCAAAGGAACATTATACAGCAATAAAAATTGAACTTTGACTTGGCACCTATTGCACAGTGGTTATGGTACCAGACACATACACCAAGGGTGGCAGGTTCAAACCTGGCCAGACCAGCTAAACAATGACAACTGCCACAAAAAACAACTGGGCATCATGGCAGGGGCCTGCAGTCAGGAGGCTGAGGCAAGAGAATCACTTAAGCCCAAGAGTTTAAGGTTGCTGTGAGCTGTGATGCCATGGCACTCTACCAAGGGCAACATAGTGAGAGTCTGTCTCAAAATAATAACAATAATAATAAAACATCAGTTATATGAAAAGACACAAATAGATTTTCACAAATACTTGTACAAGAAAGAGGGGCAAGATGGCTGACTGGAGCCAGCTTTTGACAGAAGCTCCCATCCAGAGAGAAGGTAATGACCAGAAAGTACTCAATAAAGCTGAAGACTGGAAGCTGAGCTGAGACAGAAGAGTGATAACTGCACATCTCCTCTGCTGAGGCAAGCTGTGACTCCAAGAAAGCAAATTTCAGGTACAAAATTCATCCCAAAGGAAAAGTGTCCATCCTCTCCCCCAAAAGAGTTTTGTTTTGTTTTGTTTTTTGGTTTTGGGGGGGTTTTTTGGTTGTTTGGTTTTTTGCTTGCTGTAGGTTTTCTACAGGTGAGCAGTGAACTGAGGACCTCTTGTCTTACCCCATGGGAGAGAGTTGTAGGAAGTGGGGATTACTTCTCCAGAGGGACCCAGCTATGCCCCTGAGCACTCTCTTGACAGGCATGAAAGTTGAACTAACGTTTTCCCTGCCATTTTGAACTTTCAGTCCACACTTCCCCTCTTGCCTGACAGTCCAGAAGCCTACAGAGACTGAAATATCAACAGATCATTGCCAAGTCCAGGCACTGCAAGGGCCATGGTAGAAAAGCTGCACTGTAACAGTGAGCCTAGAAGTAGTGCAGATGAAGAGGGGGAGGCTGTTGGGCTTGGCTCTGAAAAAGTACAAACAAGCTGAGGGAAGAGGCTTGCAAGCTGTGCACACCACCCTGCCAAAACCAAGCACCCTGCAACCCACCCCACCAGAGCCTCACAGCCCACCCCCACCATCCACCCTGCCAGAGCCACATGCCCTGTGCTCCACCCAGCCAGAGCCGCCAGGCACTCTGCCTTGCCAGAACCATGACCTGTGTGCCCTGCCCTGCTTCTGGAGCCATGCTACTGCCACCTCCCAGGCCATAGGAGCTACGCAGGGACACCTCCCATGAAGATTCAGCAATAGTAGAGTGATCCCACCAGGGTCTAATCTTGGACAGACAACTCTTCAACTCTGAGGACTGCCAGAGGAAGTCAGATCCCACCCTATAGGGATACTACTGCTGCAGAGCACCTGGGGCAAAGGTGCAGTGGCTGAGGGAGAAAATCACTTGCTCACTTGTAATCCTCAGGTTCAGACTGAGCACAGGTGGAACACTCACCAGTTGCCATTGAGTACTCGAAGCAGGCAGGCCTCAGCTCCCCCAGCCAGCTGGTAGCAGAGGATGGTGGCCAGGCTGAGGGGGCATTGACTTTCCTTTGTCTCTGACATGTGCAAAACCCTGGCACATCTGCTTATTGGAGGAAGCAGGACTACAGCCCCATGGGGTTAACAGTGACTGGGCATGAAAGAGCTGCAAGGTGGGGAAAGAGATACCAGCCCCCTGGACCAACTCTGCTACTGGGCAGGCATTTCTGACTTCGCAGAGCACTGGAACAAGTCTCAACTGAGCAGCCAGTAGACCTCTACTATCTAGTTGCTGGAGACCTTTCGAACTTTCCAACTTGAGAGTTGGTACTGATGGGGTCAATTGGTTTGGAACTCCTAACCTGGGCCAATCACCCAAGGACCCTCTCAGGTGATACCTGGTTGTGTGGCAAGGGGAAGGGTTGATTTTCCTCTTCCAGTTGTTGCTCACTGGGGGCAGGGTATCTTAGCTTCTTGTATTTCTCCACATCTGAGACTACAACCCAGAGTTACTGATCCACTAGGATTTCACAAAGATCAATTGAATACAAAGACAGGGCCACCTAACCCCACCACACCAAGCAGGTCCCCAGAGCCTCAGACTGTCATATTGTATGGATCTTTTGCAAAGCTGTAGGGGGAAAAGCTACAGTCACTAGTCCCAGATCCTTGGCAAAGGGCTGGTTAACCACAATTCCAGGAGCCACAAATCCAATTTCACCTTACCTGCCCATCTAGCCAAATGGTGAAAAAATAATCGTGGGGGCAGAATCAGTGGAAAAACTCTGGCCACATGAATAATCAGAGTAGATAAACTCCTCCAAGAAATGACAAAACAGACATACCAGATGATCCCATTCATAAAAAAATGGCTGAGATGTCAGAAATCAAATTCAGAATTTGGATGGCAAATAAGATCAAAAGAATGGAGGTAAAGATGGAATGAGAATTTCAATGAGTAATTCAAAAGTTGTTTCAAGAATTCAATGAATTCGAAGACAAAATCACCAAATATTTTGACACATTGGGCAAGAACTTGCAGCTCTCAAAGATCTGAGAAATACAGTAGAATCCCTCAGTAACAGAATTGAGCAGGTAGAAGAAAGTATCTCTGACATTGAAGACAAAGCTTTCGAAAGCTCCCAAATGATAAAAGAGGAAGAAAAGTGGAGAGCAAAAATGGACTATTTCCTGAGAGAACTGTGGAACCACTGCAAAAGAGCAAACATTCTCCTTATGAATCCCTGAAGGTGAAGAGGGTCTAGATGCTTCAAAAGGCCTAGATGCTCTTCTCCAAGAAATAATGGAGGAGAACTTCCCAAACATGGCAAGAGATTCTGAAATCCAGATAGCAGACAGTTTCAGAAACCCACCACAACTCAATCCAAATAAAGCATATCCTAGACACATCATAATTAACTTCATCAACTCTATTATGAATGAGAAAATTCTGCAAACAGCTACATGTAAGAAAATCACAACCTACAAGGGGAAGAATATTAGAATGCCTATAGATCTCTCTACCGAAACTTTTCAAGTTAGAAGAGGATGGTCATCAACCTTCGACCTCCTAAAAGAATTTAACTTTCAACCCAGGATCCTGTATCCAACTAAACTCAGTGTCATTTATGATGGAGAAATTAAATACTTTAATGACATTCACATGTTGAAGAAATTTTCCATAACCAAACAAGCTCTCCAAGATTTTCTCAGACCTATCCTCCATAATGAATAGCACAATACTCTACCACCAAAGTAAACTGACTCTGAAATTCTTAACCAAACTCCAACTTCTACAGTGGCAAAAGGATTAAAAATGTCCACTGGACTTTTGAAAAACTTGACTCCCAAAATACTGCCAGGCTTATCAATATTCTCAATTAATGTGAATGGCTTTAATTGTCCTCTAAAGGGGCACAGGTTGGCTGACTGGATACAAAAACTCAGGCCACATATCTACAGCATATGAGTATCTCATCTTACCTTAAAAGGTAAATATAGACTCAGGGTGAAGGGAAGCTCATCTATATTACAGGCAAATGGAAATCAGAAAAAAGAAGGTGTTGCAATTTTATTTGCAGATGCAATAGGCTTTAAGCCAACAAAAGTAAGGAAAGACAAGGACGGTCACTTCATATTTGTTAAGGGCAACATTCAACACAATGAGATTTCAATTATTAACATTTATGCACCCAACCAGAATGTGCCTCAATTTATAAGAGAAACTCTAACAGACATGAGCAACTTGATTTCCTCAAGAACCATAATGTCAGAAATTTTAACACCCCTGTGGCAGTGTTGGATAGATCCTCCAATAAGAAACTAAGCAAAGAAATTTTAGATGTAAACTTAACCATTCAACAATTGGATTTAACAGTCATCTACAGAACATTTCATCCTAACAAAACTGAATACACATTCTTCTCATCAGCCCATGGAACATCCTCCAAAATTAATCACATCTTAGGTCATAAGTCTAACCTCAGCAAATTTAAAAGAATAGAAATTATTCCTTGTATTTTCTTGTACCATCATGGAATAAAAGTTGAACTCAGTAACAACAGAAATCTGCATACTCAAACAAAATCATGGAAACTTAATAACCTCATGCTGAATGATAGCTTGGTCATAGACAAGATAAAGAAGGAAATTACCAAACTTTTGGAACAAAACAATAATAAAGACACAAATTGCCAAATCCTCTGGGATACCACAAAGGCAGTCCTAAGAGGAAAATTTATAGCATTGCAAGCCTTTCTCAAGAGAATGGAAAGAGAGGAAGTCAACAACTTAATGGGACATCTCAAGCAACTGAAAAGGAAGAACTTTCCAACCCTAAACCCATCAGAAAAAAGAAATAACTAAAATTCGAGCAGAACTAAATGAAATTGAAAACAAAAAAAAATACATAACAGATCAATCAATCAAAAAGTTGGGTTTCTGAAAAGATCAAAAGAGGTCATTTAAAAAACCCAAGTGTTGGGAGGCAGAGCATGATGGTGGACAGGAAGGACGTGTAGCCCACCTCTCCCAAGCCACCAGGTGAGAGGAAAGGCGGTCTGGACCTTCCCTGTGTGTGGATTATTGGAGTGGACAGACAGCTGGAGATGCCCAGCGAACTGGCGGTTTGCTATATATGAGGGGTAATTTAAAATCACAGACTCTGTTGTAGAGATTCTTCCCTGCTCGGCTGTGCCGGCCAGCAGGCCCCTCCCCTACGGAGGTCAGCAGCTTGTAAATGCTGACAAAATCCAATTGACAAATAATTAATCCTGAACTGAAGGAGGCTTCCGAAAGGAGAGCCACTCAAAACCACGGGGAGCTGGGTAAACTGTTGGACAATTGAAGGGAAGGGATCCCGCCCGGGAAACAGACATTTTGAACTACACAAAAGGGCAGGCACCTTTCCCCCAGGCATTGGAGGGGGCTGGCGGTTCAGGCTGCACAGCGAACTGGTGGGTGCCCATCCAAAAGGGAAACTCTGATCCATCAAACTCAGAATAAGTCCCCCGAGCACTCAAACCATGGGAACCGGCTTGAAGCCTAGGACCCGGCTTTGGCTTCTGGAGCCACAAAGCTACTGAAGCCGCAGACTGGCTTTGGCTGCTAAAACCGCGGGAACCAGCTACAGGAGATAGAACCAGGAGCCCGCCAACGACCCCGCTAACTCAGCACTGCTCCCCTTATGGCCAATTGCAGTCGCCAGTTTGCAGGGGAACCTGGGAACAGAGTGGAGGGACATAGGAAGTGTGGACACCTGCACTGAGTGGGAAAGTCGGTCGCAAGTGCTGTCTGGAACAGAACAGCTGAGGTTGCACAATTCTTAGGCGACAATCTTTTATGGAAACTCCAAAATGGCTATCAGCCATGGAAGGTGGTTACCATGGTAATGGTATAAACTGTAAATCAGGTATAAGTCTCGGAACCACTGACAGTGCCACCTGGTGTCCAGAAAGTATATCGCAGTATGAATATATTCCTATGAAAGTTGATCCCTACAGCAGACATTTAGATATTTATAGGTATATTTCTACACACAAGAATATTTTTGTAGTTGGTGCCTCTTTTTTGTTTTGTTATGTTTTTTTTTTTTTTGGTTTTCATGGGGTTTTTTGTTTGTTTTGTTTTGGTTTTGTCTGTTTTTTCCTCACCATTTTCTTAGAGGAGATTTCAATAATTTTTTATTATTACTTTTTATATAGCTATATCTTTTATTTCTATGTCTTCTAATTTTAATTTCTTCTTTCTTCTCATTTAACATTCCTTCTAACACCAGTTTTTTCTCTTTTTTTTTCCTTACTTTCAATTATTTTACGATTATCACTATTTTTATTGCAGTTGTTCTTATATTGCTGTTGTCGTGACTTTTACCTGTATGTCTATGTGTCTCCGTCTGTCTCTGTATCTATGGGCCCATGTGCCTGGTAACCTGTGTATCTGTTTATTTGTTCATTTGGTCTCAATGAGCTTGGTCTTACGACCTGCAATTCTGAGCTCCTAACACTCCCCTCCACTGTCACTCCGTGATCTGGAGACCTGCCTCCCCAAGAGTCCAGATTCTTGGGTGAACTCTCGAGAGGTATAGACAAGACCTGGACTGCAGCTGGCCAGTGCTGACTCTGTAGCAAAGGAGTGAGAAGACGACGGTCGGCTGAGAGGGAATTACACTGGAGCGGTGGTGCCCCAAGGTGCAGAGAAACAGCCATCTTCAGCAATAAAAAGGCCCACCCCTAGATATCCCATAGCCTCTCCTCCTGTCTTCCTGGGCAACCAGATGAGGCCAAGCATCTTCTCAGATGGCAACCACCAGGGAACAGACCTGGGACTGAAACACAGGCCACGTGAGTAAAGGGTTTTCCTGAGACGGTACTGACCTGGGTGGAACACGGGGACTAGAAAACACACCCGCAGAGCTGGGAAATTCCCAGGGTGGGGCTGATGCAGAGGATCGCTCTACTGAGCCTAAGACGCACCTGGCCCTTAGGGGATCACCAGCCTATAGACAAAGGAGGCCAAGAGGCTACAGCCAACAACTGATTGTGCTGCGAATACAAACCCGCAGGACTAAAGACAGGGCCTGAGACACAGGTTCTGGGAACTCAAATCAGCCTCTCCTCTGCAGAGGAATCTGGCAAGGTCAGAAACAAAATCCCACAGGGTTCTTCTGTTCACCCAGTAACATAAACTAAGGGTGGGGCTGGGACTGAGTGAACACCTCCAGCCTCCATCAAGTGCCCGAGGTTGACAGGCCACACCACCCCCTGCTGGATAAAGACAGAGAATAGCGGCCTAGTCGAGCAGACACAGACTACCCTGTGACTTAGGCAGGTGCAAACCCCTGGAGTATCTGCTTACTGCAGACACCTGACTGGGTCACAGCCCTGTGGGGCTAGCAGTGACTGGGTGTGACAGAGCTGCAAGGTGGGGAAGGAGGCATCAATCTTCCCAGACTGATCTATTTACTGGTGGCTCTTCCTGACTCCACACAGCACTGGAGCAAGCCATTTTAGAGCACTCATCAGACCCCTGTGATCTAGTTCCCAGGGACCTCTTGAACTCTCCCACCCGAGGCAGCTGCTCACTGAGACAATTGACTTGGACCTTTTGAACTGAGTCACTCACCTGGGGACTATCCAGGTGGTGCCCTGGGTGTGTGGTTGTAGGAAGGTTTGATTTTCCTTTTCCATTTGTTGCCTGTGGTGGGTGGGGTGACTTAATTGCTGGTATTTCTCCACAGCTGAGACTTCAACCCAGAGTAACTGTTTCACTAGGGTCACATAGAAACAAGCTGAAAAAAAGACAGAACCACTTAGCCCCTCTACACCAAACAGGGCCCCAGTTTCTCAGGACACAGCACTGTATGGGTCCTGGACAAAACACCAGAGGAAAATCAAAGGGAGTAAAACAATCATGGGGCAGAATCATCGGAAAAACTCTGGTAACATGAATAACCAGAATAGATCAACCCCCCCAAGGAAAGATACGGAAGATGTAATTGAAGATACCATTCACAAACAACTGGCTGAGATGTCAGAAATCGAATTCAGAATTTGGATGCCAAACAAGATTAACAAAATGGAATTAGGAATTCGTGGAGAAATTCAAAAGTTGTCTCAAGAATTTAACGAATTTAAAGACAA
Source organism: Nycticebus coucang (assembly GCF_027406575.1). Classification (NCBI taxonomy): domain Eukaryota; kingdom Metazoa; phylum Chordata; class Mammalia; order Primates; family Lorisidae; genus Nycticebus; species Nycticebus coucang. The sequence goes on along the minus strand of NC_069785.1, from coordinate 34,087,019 downwards.
AACCACCAAAGACATAGACACACTGAAGCAAGAATTTGCAGCCCTCAAAGATATGAAAAATACAGTAGAATCCCTTAGCAACAGAATGGACCAAGCAGAAGAAAGGATCTCCGACATCGAAGATAAAGCCTTTGAACGCTCCCAAACTCTCAAAGAGGAAGAGAAATGCAGAGCAAAAATGGATCACTCACTCAGAGAGCTCTGGGATAACATGAAGAAGGCAAATATCTGTCTCATAGGAGTTCCTGAAACAGATGAAGTGGCCTCACTGGGCGCAGAGGCCCTTCTGCATGAAATTATGAAAGAGAATTTTCCAGACGTGCCTAGAGAACCTGAAATTCAGATAGCAGATAGCTTCAGAACCCCAACACGACTCAACCCCAAAAAGACATCCCCCAGGCATATCATAATTAACTTCACTAAAGTTAATATGAAGGAGAAAAATTCTCAAAGCAGCCAGGCAAAAGAAATCTATTGTCTCCAAAGGAAAGAACATTAGAATGACTGCAGATCTCTCTGCTGAAACTTTTCAAGCCAGAAGAGGGTGGTCATCAACGTTTAATCTCCTCAAGCAACATAACTTTCAACCCCAGATCTTGTACCCAGCTAAACTGAGATTCATTTGTGACGGAGAATTTAAAAACTTTAATGACATACATATGCTAAAGTAATTTGCCATAACCAAACCAGCTCTTCAGGATATTCTCAGACCAATCCTCCAAATAACCAACCCAATCCTCTACTACAAAAGTAAACTCACTCAGAAACTTCTGATCAAACTCCAACTTCCACAATGGCAAAAGGATTAAAAATGCCCACTGGACTTTCGAAAAACTCAATACCCCAAATTTCACCAAACTTATCAATACTCTGCATTAATGTGAATGGCTTAAACTGCCCTCTAAAGAGGCATAGATTAGCTGACTGGATACAAAAACTCAGGCCAGACATTTGTTGCATACAAGAGTCACATCTTAACTTAAAAGACAAATACAGACTCAGGGTGAAAGGATGGTCATGCATATTTCAGGCAAATGGTAAACAGAAAAAAGCAGGAGTTGCAATTTTACTTGTGGATACAATAGGCTTTAAACCAACAAAAGTAAGGAAGGACAAAAATGGTCACTTCATATTTGTTAAGGGTAAGACTCAATATGATGAGATTTCAATTATTAATATCTATGCACCCAACCAGAATACACCTCAATTCATAAAAGAAACACTAACAGACATAAGCAACCTGATTTCCTCCAACTCTATAAGTGTCAGAGATTTTAACACTCCTTTGGCAGTGATGGATCAATCCTCCAACAAAAAGCTGAGTAAAAAAATTCTAGATTTAAATCTAACCATCCAGCAATTAGATTTAGCAGACATCTACAGAATATTTCATCCCAACAAAACTGAATACACATACTTCTCATCAGCCCACGGAACTTACTCCAGAATCGATCACATCTTAGGTCACAAGTCTAACCTCAGTAAATTTAAAGGAATAGAAATTATTCCATGCATCTTCTCGGACCATCATGGAATAAAACTTGAGATGAGTAACAACAGGAATCTGCATACACATACAAAAACATGAAAGTTAAATAACCTTATGTTGAATGATAGCTGGGTCAGAGATGAGATCAAGAAGGAAATTGCCAAATTTCTGGAACAAAACGACAATGAAGACATGAACTATCAGAACCTCTGGGACACTGCAAAGGCAGTTCTAAGAGGGAAATTTATAGCACTGCAAGCCTTCCTCAGGAGAACGGAAAGAGAGGAAGTAAGCAACTTAATGGGACATCTCAAGAGACTGGAAATGGAAGAACACTCCAACCCCAAATCCAGTAGAAGAAAAGAAATAACCAAAATCAGAGCAGAACTAAATGAAATTGAAAACAAAAGAATAATACAACAGATCAATGAATCAAGAAGCTGGCTTTTGAAAAGGTCTACAAAATAGATAAATCTTTGGCCAACCTAATCAGGAAAAAAAGAGTAAAATCTCTAATCTCATCAATCAGAAATAACAAAGACAAAATAACAACAGACTCCTCAGAAATCCAAAAAATCCTTAATGAATATTACAAGAAACTTTACTCTCAGAAATACGAAAATCTGAAGGAAATTGACCATTACTTGGAAGCATGTCACCTTCCAAGACTTAACCAAAATCAAGTGGAAATGTTGAACAGGCCCATATCAAGTTCGGAAATAACATCAACCGTACAAAACCTCCCTAAAAAGAAAAGCCCAGGACCAGATGGTTTCACGTCTGAATTCTACCAAACCTTTAAAGAGGAATTAGTGCCTATATTACTCAACCTGTTCCAAAATGTAGAAAAAGAAGGAAGACTACCCAACACGTTCTATGAAGCAAACATCACCCTGATCCCCAAACCAGGAAAAGACCCAACAAGAAAAGAAAATTATAGACCAATATCACTAATGAATATAGATGCAAAAATATTCAACAAGATCCTTACAAACAGAATCCAGCAACATATCAAACAAGTCATACATCACGACCAAGTCGGTTTTATCCCAGGATCTCAAGGCCGGCTCAATATACGTAAATCTATAAATGTAATTCAGCACATAAACAAATTAAAAAACAAAGACCATATGATTCTCTCAACTGATGCAGAAAAAGCTTTTGATAACATCCAACATCCCTTCATGATCAGAACACTTAAGAAAATTGGTATACAAGGGACATTTCTTAAACTGATAGAGACCATCTACAGCAAACCCACAGCCAATATCATACTGAATGGAGTTAAATTGGAATCATTTCCACTCAGATCAGGAACCAGACAAGGCTGCCCATTGTCTCCATTGCTCTTTAACATTGTAATGGAAGTTTTAGCCACCGCAATTAGGGAAGAAAAGGCGATCAAGGGTATCCACATAGGGTCAGAAGAGATCAAACTTTCGCTCTTCGTAGATGATATCATTGTATATCTGGAAAATACTAGGGACTCTACTACAAAACTCTTAGAAGTGATCAAGGAATACAGCAGCATCTCAGGTTACAAAATCAACATTCATAAATCGGTAGCCTTTATATATACCAACAACAGTCAAGTTGAAAAAACAGTTAAGGACTCTATCCCATTCACAGTAGTGTCAAAGAAGATGAAATACTTGGGAGTTTATCTAACAAAGGATGTGAAAGATCTATATAAAGAGAACTATGAAACTCTAAGAAAAGAGATAGCTGAGAATGTTAACAAATGGAAAAATATACCATGCTCATGGTTGGGAAGAATCAACGTTGTTAAAATGTCCATACTACCCAAAGAAATATATAATTTCAACGCAATCCCTATTAAAGCTCCACTATCATACTTTAAAGATCTTGAAAAAACAATATTTAGTTTTATATGGAATCATAAAAAACCTGGAATAGCCAAGACATTACTCAAAAATAAAAACAAAGCAGGAGGAATCACGCTACCAGACCTCAGAGTATACTACAAATCGATAGTGATCAAAACAGCATGGTACTGGCACAAAAACAGAGAAGTAGATGTCTGGAACAGAATAGAGAACCAAGAGATGAATCCAGCTACTTACCGTTATTTAATTTTGACAAGCCAATTAAAAACATTCAGTGGGGAAAAGATTCCCTATTTAACAAATGGTGCTGGGTGAACTGGCTGGCAACCTGTAGAAGACTGAAACTGGACCCACACCTCTCACCATTAACTAAGATAGACTCTCACTGGATTAATGATTTAAACTTAAGACATGAAACTGTAAAAATACTAGAAGAGAGTGCAGTGAAAACCCTTGAAGAAATTGGGTTGGGCGAGTTTTTTATGAGAAGGACCCCCCGGGCAATTGAAGCTGCTTCAAGAATACACTACTGGGACTTGATCAAACTAAAAAGCTTCTGCACAGCCAAGAACACAGTAATTAAAGCAAGCAAACAGCCCTCAGAATGGGAGAAGATATTTGCAGGTTATGTCTCCGACAAAGTTTAATAACCAGAATCCACAGAGTACTCAAACGCATTGGCAAGAAAAGAACAAGGGATCCCATCGCAGGCTGGGCAAGGGATTTGAAGAGAAACTTCTCTGAAGAAGACAGGCGCACGGCCTTCAGACATATGAAAAAATGCTCATCATCTTTAATCATCAGAGAAATGCAAATCAAAACTACTTTGAGATATCATCTAACTCCAGTGAGACTAGCCTATATCACAAAATCCCAAGACCAGAGATGTTGGCGTGGATGTGGAGAAAAGGGAACACTTTTGCACTGCTGGTGGGAATGCAAATTAATACATTCCTTTTGGAAAGAGATTTGGAGAACACTTAGAGATCTAAAAATAGATCTGCCATTCAATCCTGTAATCCCTCTACTGGGCATATACCCAGAAGGCCAAAAATCACACCATAACAAAGATGTTTGTACCAGAATGTTTATTGCAGCCCTATTCATAATTGCTAAGTCATGGAAAAAGCCCAAGTGCCCATAGATCCACGAACGGATTAATAAATTGTGGTATATGTACACCATGGAATATTATGCAGCCTTAAAAAAAGATGGAGACTTTACCTCTTTCATGTTTACATGGATGGAGCTGGAACATATTCTTCTTAGTAAAGTGTCTCAAGAATGGAAGAAAAAGTACCCAATGTACCCACCGTTATTATGAAACTAATGTAGGACCTTCACATGAAAGTTATAACCCAGTTACAACCTAAGAATTGGGAGAAGGGGGAAAGGGAGGGGAGGGAGCGGGGAGGTTGGTGGAGGGAGGGGGATTAATGGGATTACACCTGCCGTGCATCTTACAACGGTATAGGTGAATCCTAGTAAATGTGAAATGTAAAGGTCTTAGCTAAATAACTAAGAAAATGCTATGAAAGCTATGCTAACTAGTGTGATGAAAATGTGTCAAACGATCTATGAACCAAGTGTATGGTGCCCCATGATCATATTAATGTACACAGCTATGATTTAATAAAAATAAAGAAAAATAAAAAAACAAAAAGAAAAGGTCAATAAAATAGATAAACCTTTGGCTAACCTAACCAGAAACAAAAGAATAAAATCCCTAATTTCATCAATCAAAAATGATAAAGGCCAAATAACAACAGGCTCCAGAAATTCAAAAAATTCTTAATGAATATTACATAAAACTCTATTCTCAGAAGTATGAAAATCTAAAGGAAGTATATCAATACTTGGAAGCACACCACCTTCCTAGACTTAGCCAGAAAGAAGTGGAAATATTGAACAAGCCTATATCAAGTTCTGAAATAGCATCAAATATAAGACATCTCCCTAAAAAGAAAAGCCTGGAATCAATTCTAGATTGCTTCACATCAGAATTCTACCAAACCATTAAAGAGGAACTAGTACCTATATTACTTAACCTTTTCCAAAACATAGAAAAAGAGGGAATACTTCCCAACACATTCTATGAAGCAAATATCTCCCTGATTCCCAAACCAGGAAAAGACCCAATAAGAAAAGAAAATTATAGACCAATATCTCTAATGAATATTGATATAAAAACATTCAATAAGATCCTAGCAAACAGAATCCAACAGCACATCAAGCAAATTATACATCATGACCAGGTGGGTTTCATCCCAGGGTCCTAAGCATGGTTCAATATTTGTAAATCCATAAATATAATACATCACATAAACAAATTAAAAAACAAAGACCATATGATTCTCTCAATTGATGCAGAAGAAAGCTTTTGATAATATCCAGCATCCCTTCATGATCAGAACTCTTAAGAAAATAGGTATAGACGGAACATTTCTTAAACTGATAAAGGCCATCTACAGCAAACTCACAGCCAATATTGTATTGAATGGAGTAAAACTGAAATCATTTCCACTCAGATCAGGAACCAGGCAAGGATGCCCATTGTCTCTACAGCTTTTTAACATTGTAATGGAAGTTTTAGCTGTAGCAATCAGGCAAGAGAAGGTGATCAAGGGTATCCAAATAGGGTCAAAGGAGATCAAACTGTCGCTCTTCACAAATGATATGATTGTATATCTGGAAAACTTCAGGGAATCAACTACAAAATTCCAAAAAGTGATCACAAGATACAGAAGCATCTCATGATACAAAATCAATATTCACAAATCTGTAGCCTGTATATATACCAACAATTGTCAAAAAACAACCAAGAACTCAATTGTTGTAAAAAACAACCAAGAACTCTATTCCCTTTACAATAGTGGCAGAGAAGGTGAAATATCTGGGCATGTATCTAACAAAGGACATGAAAGATCTCTATAAAGAGAACTATGAAACTCTGAGAAAAGAAATAGCTGAAGATTTTAACAAATGAAAAAATATACCATGCTCATGGCTGGGAAGAATCAACATTGTTAAAATGTCTATACTACCCAAAGCAATCTACAGATTTAATGGGATCCCTATTAAAGCACATCTGTCATACTTTTAAAATCTGGAAAATTAGTACTTAGTTTTATATGGAACCAGAAAAAACCTCGAATAGCCAAGATATTACTCAGAAAGAAAAACAGCACCTGGGAGGAGCGTGTGGACTGGGGACAGAGAGCAGGTGGAGAGCGCCATTACAATGGCCCTGACCCTGTTTGACAGAGTCTTCCTATATTGCTAGGCTACATTCTAACTCCTAGGCTCCAGTGATTCTCCCACTTCAGCCTTTCAAGTAGTTGGGGCTCTAGGCAGATGCCACTCTGCCTGAATATGTTGGAGGGAGGCAAGATGGCCAACTGAAGCCAACTTTTGGCAGAGGCTCCCGTTCAGAGAGAGAAATAAATGGCTATAAATAACCCAACAAAGTGGAAGATCAGGAGCTGAGCTGAGAGAGAGGATTGAAAGGTTCACACCACCCCTGCTTCAACAAGCTGGGACTCTAAGGAAACAAATTTCTGGTGCAAAACCCATCCCGTAGAGGACGGGAATCCTTCCCCTCCTCCCCCCTTCCCCCCAGGAGAGTGGCTTGAAGTGAATAGAGAACAGAGGACCTTTTGTTTCACCTTAGGGGAGAGAATACTGAGGACTGGGACTCCCTTCACAGAAAGATACCACTGCAAGCCCAGGCAGTCTCTTGACTGGGCCAAAAGTTGATCTGTTATTCTCCCTACCTTCCTGAATCCCACATCCACCCCTCTCCTGGTGGTCTGGAAGACTATCTCCTGCAAAATCTGGAGTGTTTGGCAGATTTTTGCTCCCCCATGAGCTGTGGGGGAGTTGTTTGAAACTATAACTTTAATAGAGTTGGGGAGTCGCAAGGGGAGAGAGACTTGCCCCATGTTGGAAAGAGCATAGCTTGAGACCCATGCTATTGACCACCGGGGACGCAGTCCACTGAGTCCCTGACTCTTCAGCCCACAGTGGGCATCTTGGCTCCCAACCTGGCTCCTGTGACCAGCGGCCATGGCAGCAACTCCAGCCAGGCTCCTGCAATATGTGGCCCACTGCAGTTGACTCTCATCCGGCTCCTGTGACCCAAGCAGCCCACAGCTGGCAAATCCCACCTGACTCCTGAGACCAGCGGCCCCCAGATCGCCACTCCCACCCAGCTTCTGCAAGCTACAGCCTGCAGACAGTGACTCCTGCCTGGCTCCTGTAATCTGCGGCCCATGGCCAGTCACTCTCACCCAGCAACTCCCACCCAGCTCCTGTGAACCATGTGGTCCACAGCCAGTGACTGTCCTCTGGCTACCTGCCTGGATCCGGCCACCCATGTCCCATGGCTGGCAACTCACGCCCAGCTACTGGGATCCACTTCCTGCAGTCAGCGACTCTGCCCTTTGGCTCCCCACCTGGCTCCTGAGACCATTGTTCATGGCTGGGGACTCCTGCTCAGCTCCTGCAACCCCTGAGGCCCCAGAGGCCAGTGTCTCTGCCCTCTGGCTTCCTGTTCAGCTCCTGCAGCCCAAGGCCGTGGGTTTGCAGCTCTGCCCTCCAGTCCCCACTGGCTACTATGACCCTTGCTGCCAGTGGCAATGCCCTTAAACTCCCCACTGGCTCCAGCGACCTGCACACAGCAATACCCCAGACTGATGTAATCATCCCTGACAGTGGTGGAGGCTTCATGGTCCCTCCTACTGGGGTCAAATTGAGCTGTAAGTGGACCCCTGCTGCCTAGATGCTGAAGACCTTTTGAACTCTCCCACTAGGTAAATGTTTGTGTTGACCAAAACAATTAATTTGGTACTCTTGACCTGGGCCAATCACCCAGAGACCCACCAAGTTTGTACCCTGATTGTGTTGTTGTGGAATTGTGGGATTCTCCCCTGCCAATTGTAATCTGTGGGGAGGAGGGTGTCTTAGTTGCTTAAATATCTCCACAGCTGAGATTTCAGCCCAAAGCCATTGATTCACTAGGATTGGGCAGAGACTAGCTGATTAACAGTCAGTGCCATCTATCCCCACCACACCAAGCAGATACCCAGAGTTTCAGGCTGTAGTTCTGAATGGGACCTTTGTAAAGATCTAAGAGAAAAGCCGCAATCACCAGTCCCAGTTATTTGTTAAGGGGCTGCTTAATTATAACTCCAGGAGCCCTCAATTCAATTTTATCTTGCCAGCTTCTCTAGCCAAATGGTGAAAAATAACCATGAAGCAGAATCAGCAGAAAAACTCTGGCAACATGAATAATCAGAGTAGATCAACTCCCCCAAGGAATAACAAAGGAGACACAACAGAAGATCCCATTCATAAACAAATGGCTGATATGTCAGAAATCAAATTCAGAATTTGGATTGCAAATAAGATTAACAGAATGGAGGCAAAGATGGAATTGGAAATTCAAGGAGCAATTCAAAAGTTCTCTCAAGCATTCAATGAATTCAAAGACAAAAATCACCAAATATTTTGACACATTGAGGCAAGAACTTGCAGCCCTCAAAGGTCTGAGAAACACAGTAAAATCCCTCATTGAGGCAAGAACTTGCAGCCCTCAAATGTCTGAGAAATACAGTAAAATCCCTCATTGAGGCAAAAACTTTCAGCCCTCAAAGGTTTGACAAATACTGTGGAATCCTTCATAATGGAGCAGGCAGAAGAAAGGATCTCTGACATTGAAGACAAACGCTCAAAGTGGAAGAGATGTGGAGAGCGAAAATGTATCATTCCCTGAGACAATTGTGGGACCACTCCAAAAGAGCAAACATTTGCCTCATAGGAATCCCTGAAGGAAAAGAGGATGGTCTGAAAGGCACAGATGCTCTACTCCAAAAGATAATGGAGGAGAACTTCCCAAGTATGGCAAGACACACTGAAATTCAGATAGCAGACAGTTTCAGAACCCCAGCATGACTCAACCCAAATAAAGCATCTTCTACACATTTCGTAATCAACTTCACCAAAGTTAATATGAAGGAGAAAATCCTCTAAGCAGCCAGATGTGAAAAAATCATAACCTACAATGGGGATAATATTAGAATGACTACAGATCTTTTTGCTGAAACCTTTCAAGCCAGAAGAGGATGGTCATTGACCTTCAATCTCCTAAAACAAAACAATTTTCAGCCCAGGATCCTGTATCCAGCTAAACTGAGCTTCATTTATGACAGAGAAGTTAAATATTTTAATGACAGTCACATGTTGAAGAAATTTGCCATGACCAAACCAGCTTTTCAGGATATCCTCAGACCAATCCTCCATAATGACCAACACAATGCTCTACTGCCAAAGTAAACTCACCCTGAAATTCTTGACCAAAATCCAATTTCCACAGTGATGAAACAATTCAAAATTTCCACTAGACTTTTAAAAAACTTGACACCAAAAATACTACCAGGCTTATTGATATTCTCAATTAATGTGAACGGCTTAAACTGTCCTCTTAAGAGGCACAGGTTGGCTGACTGCATACAAAAACGTAGGCCAGATATCTGCTGCATATAAGAATCTCATCTTTCCTAAAAAGATAAATATAGACTCAAGGTGAAGACATGGTCATCTATATTTCAGGCAAATAGAAATCAGAAAAAAGCAAGGGTGGCAATTTTATTTGCAGATACAATAGGCTTTAAACCAACAAAAGTAAGGAAAGACAAGGATGGTCACTTCGTATTTGTTAAGGGAAACACTCAACATGATGAGATGTCAATTATTAACATCTATGCGCCCAACAAGAATGCTCCTCAATTTCTAAAGGAGACTCTAACAGACATGAGCAATTTATTATCATCCAGCACCATAATAGTTAGAGATTTTAATACCCCTTTGGCAGTATTGGATAGATCTTCCAATAAGAAACTAAGCAAAGAAATGTTGGACTTAAACTTCACCATACAACAATTGAATTTAACAGACATCTGTAAAACATTTCATCCTAACAAAACTGAATACACATTCTTCTCATAAACTCATGGAATATCCTCCAAAATTGATCACATCTTAGGTCACAAGTCTACCCTCAGCAAATTTTAAAGTATAAAAATTATTCCTCGTATTTTCTCAGATCATCATGCAATAAAAGTTGACCTCACCAATGACAGGTATCTGCATACTCATACAAAGACATGGAAACTAAATAACCTTATGCTGAATGATAGCTGGGTCATAGATGAGATTAAGAAGGAAATTTCCAAGTTTTAGGAACAAAACAATAATGAAGACACAAAGTATCAGAACCTGTGGGATACTGCAAAGGCAGTCCTAACAGGGAAATTTATAGTGTTGCAAGCTTTCCTCAAGAGAGCAGAAAGAGAGGAAATCAATAACTTAATGGAACATCTTAAGCAACTGGAAAAGGAACAACATTCCAACCCCAAACCAAACAGAAGAAAAGAAATAACTAAAATTAGAGCAGAATTAAATGAAATAAAAAAACAAAAAGAATTATTCAAAAGATGAATGAATCAAAAGGTTTGTGTCTTGAAAAAAATAAACAAAAGTGATAAACCTTTGGCCAACCTAACCAAAAATAGAAAATTAAAGCCCGTAATATCATCAATCAGACATGACAAAGGCAAAATAATGACAGATACTTCAGAAATTCAAAAAATCCTTAATAAATACTACAAAAACTTTACTCTCAGAAATGTGAAAATCTGAAAGAAATTGACCAAAACTTGGAAGCACACCAACTTCCTAGACTGAATCAGAAAGAATTGGAAATGCTGAACAAACCTATATCAAGAACTGAAATACAACCAACTATACAAAATCTCCTAAAAAAGAAGAGTCCGGGACCAGATGGCTTCACATCAGAATTCTACCAAACCTTTAAGGAGGAACTAGTACCTATATTACTTAACCATTTCTAAAACATCAAAAAAGAAGGAATACTTCCCAACACAGTCTATGAAGCAAATATCACCCTAATCCCAATACCAGGAGAAGACCCAACAAGAAAAGAAAACTATAGACCAATATCTTTAATAAACATACATGCAAAAATATTCAAGAAGATCCTAGCAAACATCCAGTAAGAATAGCCCATATCACAAAATCTCAAGACCAGAGATGTTGGCATGGATGAGGAGAAAAGGGAACACTTCTACATTGCTGGTGGGAAGGCAAACTAATATGTTCCTTTTGGAAATATGTTTGGAGAACACTTAGAGATCTAAAAATAGACCTGCCATTCAATCCTACAATTCCTCTACTAGGTATAATGCCCAGAAGACCAAAAATCACATTATAACAAAGATATTTGTACCAGTATGTTTATTGCAGCTCAATTCATAATTGCTACATCATGGAAAAAAGCCCAAGTGCTCATCGATCCACGAATGGATTAATAAATTGTGGTATATGTACACCATGGAATATTATGCAGCCTTAAATAAAGATGGAGACTTTACCTCTTTCATGTTTACATGGATGGAGCTGGAACATAATCTCCTTTAGTAAAGTATCTCAAGAATGGAAGAAAAGGTATCCAATGTACTCAGCCCTACTTATGGCTTTCATATGGAAGAAAAAGTATCCAATGTACTCAGCCCTACTTATGGCTTTCATATGAAAGCTATAACCCAGTTATAACCTAAGAATATGGGGAAGGAAGAGAGGGAGGGGAGGGGATGGGTTGTGCAGAGGGAGGATGATTGGTGGGATCACACCTATGGTGCATCTTACAAGGGTACATGTGAAACTTACTAAATGTAGAATATAAATGTCTTAACACAATAACTAAGAAAATGCCAGGAAGGCTATGTTAGCTAGTGTGATGAAAATATGTCAAATGGTATATAAAACCAGTGTATTGTGCCCAGTGATTGCATAAATGTACACAGCTATGATTTAATAATAAATAAAATATTAAAAAATAAAAGATCCTCGCAAACAGAATTCAGCAACACATCAAACAAATTATACACCATGACCATGTGGGTTTTATCCCAGGGTCTCAAGGTTGGTTCAATATATGTAAATCCATAAATATAATACATTACATAAACAAATTAAAAAACATACGCCATATGATCCTCTCAATTGATGTACAAAAAGCTTTTGACAATATCCAGCATCCTGTCATGATCAGAACTCTTATGAAAATAGGTATAGAAGGGACTTTTCTTAAACTGATAGAGGCCATCTACAGCAAACCAACAGCCAATATCATATTGAATGAAGTAAAATTGAAAACATTTCCATTCAGATCAAGAACCAGGCAAGGTTGCCCATTGTCTCTACTGCTTTTTAATATTGTAATGGAAGTCTTACTCATTGTAATCAGGCAATAGAAGGTAATCAAGGTTATCCAAATAGGGTCAAAGGAGATCAAACTTTCCCTCTTCACAGATTATATAATTTTATACCTGGAAAAACCCAAGGACTCAACTACAAAACTCTCAGAAGTGATCAAGGAATACAGTAGCATCTCAGGATACAAAATCAATACTCACAAATCAGTAGCTTTTATATATACCAATAATAGTCAAGCTGAAAAAACAGTCAAGGACTTTATTCCCTGCACAGTTGTGCCAATTAAAATGAAATATTTGGGAACTTATCTAACCAAGGACGTGAAAGATCTCTATAAAGAGAATTATGAAACTCTGAGAAAACAAATAGCTGAAGATATTAACAAATGGAAAAACATACCATGCTCACGGCTAGGAAGAATCAATGTTGTTAAAATATCCTTATTACCCAAAGAAATTTACAAATTTAATGCAATCCCTATCAAAGTACCACCATTATACTTTAAAGATCTGGAAAAAATAGTACTTCATTTTATATGGAACTGGAGAAAACCTTGAATAGCCAAGACATTACTCAAAAATAAAAAAAAAAAATCAGGATGAATCATGCTAGCAGACTTTTACTATAAATCTATAGTAATCAAAACAGCATGGTATTGGCAGAAAAAATAGAGGTAGATGTGCGGAAAAGAATTGAAAACCAGGAGATGAACCCAGACACTTATCATCTTTTGATCTTTGATAAACCTATCAAAAATATATATTGGGAGAAAGATTCCCTGTTTAACAAATGGTGCTAGGTAAATTGGCTGGTTACTTGTAGAAGACGGAAATTGGACCCACACTTTTCATCATTAACAAAAAATGACTCTGACTGGATAAAAGATTTAAACTTAAGACATGAAACTATAAAGATTCATGGAGAGAGTGCAGGAGAAACACTTAAAGAAATTGGCCTGGGAGAATACTTTATGAGAAAGACTCCCTGAGCAATTGAAGCAACACCAAAAAAACAATACTGGGACATGATCAAACTAAAAAGCTTCTGCACAACCAAGAACACAGTAAGTAAAGCAAGCAGACATCCCTCAGAATGGGAGAGGATATTTGCAGGTTATGCTTCTGACAAAGGTTTGATAACCAGAATCCACAGAGAACTCAAAGTTATTAATAAGAAAAGAACAAGTAATCCCATTTCATTGTGGGCAAGTGACTTGAACAAAAGCTTCTATAAAGAAGATAGGTGCATGGCCTACAGATACATGAAAAAACCTAATTTGCTTTAATCATCAGAGAAATACAAATCAAAACCACTTTGAGATATCATCTAACTCCCATAAGACTGGCTCACATAGCAATATCCCACAACTACAGATGTTGACATGGATGTGGAGAAAAGGGAACACTTCTGCACTGCTCGTGGGAGTGCAAGCTAATACGTCCCTTTTGGAAAGAAATATGGAGAATACTTAGAGATCTAAAAGTAGACCTGCCATTTGATCCTGCAATTCCTCTACTAGGTGCATATCTAAAAGACCAAAAATCACTTTCTAACAAAGCTATTTGCACCAGATTGTTCATTGCAGCTCAATTCATAATTGCCAAGTCATGAAAGAAGCACAATTGCCCGTTGACTCGTGAATGGATTAATAAATTGTAGTATGTTTATACCATGGAATATTACATAGCCTTAAAAAAAGATGGAGACTTTACCTTTTTTATGTTTACATGGATGGAGCTGGAACATATTCTTCTTAGTAAAGTATCTCAAGAATGGAAGAAAAATATCCCATGTACTCAGTACTATTATGAAACCAATTTACAATCACTCATACTTTCATATGAAGAATAGACCACAATTTTGGCCCAAGATGAAGGAGGGAGCAGGGGGCATGGGAAGGGAAGGAGAAGTTCAGATCATGGGAAGGTAAATGGGGGAATCATATCAATAGTGCATAATGCAAGGGTACAAGTCAAATCTATTAGTATAGAGTATAAATGTCTTAACAAATAACTAAGTAAACAAGATGAAAAGAATTGAAAACCAGGAGATGAACCCAGACACTATATATATTAACCAGTGTGATGTAAGCATTCCTAATTCTATATTATTAGCACATTGTACCTCATAAATACATTAATGTATACATGATCTATGTGTTTGTGATTTAATAAAAAAATTTTTTTAATATGTAAAGATGAGAGCCATCAAAAAAAAAAAAAAAAAGAAAGAAAAAGAAAGAAAAGCAAAACAGAAGGAATCACACTACCAGACTTCAGACTATACTATAAATCAATAGTGATCAAAACAGTATGGTACTGGCACAAAAATAGAGAGGTAGATGTATGGAACACAATTGAAAACCAAGAGATGAGCCCATACACTTATCATCATTTGATCTCTGAAAAGCCTGTCAAAATATAAACTGGGGGAAAGATTCCCTATTTAACATATGGTGTTGGGTGAATTGGCTGGTGAATTGTAGAAGACTGAAACTGGACCCACACATTTCACCTCTAACAAACATTGACTCTCACTGTTTAAAGGACTTAATCTTAAAACATTAAACTATAAAAATTCTTGGAGAGAGTGCCAGGGAAACACATGAAAAAATTGGTCTGAGGGAGGAGACAAGATAGCTGACTGAAGAGAGCTTTCCACAGAGGCTCCCATCCAGAAGGAGAGTTAAAGGACAAAAATTCAGCAAGTGACCTGGTGGATTTCAGCTGCACTAAGAGAGAAGGTTGTAGAACGCACGTCAACCCCGCTGAGGCGAGCTGCGACCACAAGGATACAAACAAAAGGTACAAAATACATCACCAAACGGACAGGAGTCCCCTCCCCCATGAGAATGGCTCAGAGTGCCCCACAAACAACTGGTCAGAGTTCAAAGGTCCTCCTCTGTCCACAGGACAGACCCTCTGAAAACTGGACCTACCTCCCCTATTAGGGTGCCACGGCGTCCTCCTGCCAGGCATAAAACTGTATAAACTGTATATAGCCTCTGCCTGGAATTCTGAGCTCCCAGCGCTCCCCTTCACTCACACTGGGGTTTGGAGGCAAGTCCCGGTCGGTCGGTGGAGAGGGGACTGCACCAGAGTGGCAGTTCCCTGAGGCACAGTGCAATGGCTGTCTTTTGGTGACAATACAGCCAGGCATAAAACTGGAAAGCTCTGTGTGTTCTCTGCCCCCCACCCCAGGCTCCCAGTGCTCCCTGCACTCCCCTCTGCTCTCACTCCAACGTCTGGAGGCCTGTCCCCCAGGGGTCCAGACTCTTGGGCGATTGCTTGAGGGGTGTAGACAGTGCTGGGCTGCAGCCAGTCAGGGCAGACTCTGGGGTACGGGACCGGAGAGAGGACAGTTGGCCAGAGGGGAGCTACCCCGGAGCAGCCATTGCCTGAGCCATAAAGCAGCAGCCCTCTTTTGCTAGCAATACGGCTCACTACCGAATATTCTGAAGCCACACCCCCTGTCTCCCTGGGCAACCAGAGACTCTGAGTTTGCCTGAGGCAACTCCAACTTGCAAACAGGGAAACTCCCAGGGCGGGGCTGACACAGAGGTGGCTTTACTAAACCTAAGATGCACCTGGCCCTCAGGGGATTGTCAGCCTATAGACAATACAAGAGCAAAGACAAGCTGATTTGGAGCTCAAATCAGCTTCTCTTCTGCAGGGGAACCGCAGAGTTGTTCTGTTCTGTTCCGTCAGTAACATGAATCAGGGGTGAGAGTGGACCTGAGTGGAAACCCCTCAACCTTCATCAAGCGCCCAAGGTTGTCAGGCCTCACCTCCTCCTGCTGGAGAGAGCCATAGCGCAGCAGCCTGGCAGACTTCCTTGTGATTCACGCAGGTACAAACTCCAGAGTACTGATTCACTACAGGCAACTGGGTCAGCCAACTGCAGGGCTATCAGTGACTGGATGTGAAGTGGTGCAAGGTGGGGAAGGAGGCAGCAACCTTCCCAGACTGACTTATTGGCTGGGTGTCTTCTCCTGACTACACACAGCACTGGAGCAAGCCACACCAGAGTAGTCACCAGACCCCTGTGATCCAGTTCCCAGAGACCTTTTAAACTCTCTCACCCAAGACAGTTGCAGACTGAGACAATTGATTTGGACCTTTTTGAACTGAACCAATCGCCTGAGGACAAATCAGGTGGTGCCCTGGGTGCACGGTGGTAGGAAGGTTTGATTTTTCTTTTCCAATTGTTTGCCAGTGGGGGGCAGGGTGACTTAATTGCTGATATTTCTCCACAGCTGAGACTTCAATCCAAAGTATCTGTTTCACTAGGGTGGAACAGAAACCAGCTGAAAACAAGACAGAACCACTTAGCCCCACCATACCACATAGGGCCCCAGTTTCTCAGGCCACAACACGGTACAGGCCCTCGACAAAGCCCCAGGGGGGAAAAGTCAGAAGGAGTAAAACAACCATGGGGCGGAATCAGCGGAAAAACTCTGGTAACATGAATAACCAGAATAGATCAACCCCCCCAAGGAAAGATATGGCAGATGCAATTGAAGATCCCATTCATAGACAACTGGCTAAGATGTCAGAAATCAAATTCAGAATTTTGATTGCAGACAAGATTACAAACTGGAATTAGGAATTCGAGGAGAAATTCAAAAGTTGTCTCAAGAATTTAACGAATTTAAAGACAAAACCACCAAATACTTAGACACACTGAAGCAAGAATTTGCAGCCCTCAAAGATATGAAAAATACAGTAGAATCCCTCAGCAACAGAATGGAACAAGCAGAAGAAAGGATTTCTGACATCGAAGACAAAACCTTTGAACACTCCCAAACTCTCAAAGAGGAAGAGAAATGGAGAGCAAAAACAGATCATTCTCTTCGAGAGCTCTGGGATAATTCGAAGACGGCGAATGTCCGAATCACAGGGGTTCCAGAAACAGATGAAGTGGCCTCGCTGGGCACAGAGGCCCTTCTGCATGAAATTATGAAAGAGAATTTTCCAGACATGCCTAGAGATTCTGAAATTCAGATAGCGGACAGCTTCAGAACCCCAGCACGACTCAACCCCAATAAGACATCCCCCAGGTATATCATAATTAACTTTACTAAAGTTAATATGAAGGAGAAAATCCTCAAAGCTGCCAGGAGAAAGAAAACCATTACCTTCAAAGGGAAGAATATTAGAATGACTGCAGATCTCTCTGCTGAAACTTTTCAAGCCAGAAGAGGGTGGTCACCGAATTTTAATCTCCTAAAGCAAAATCACTTTCAACCCAGGATCTTGTATCCAGCTAAACTGAGTTTCATTTATGATGGAGAAATTAAATACTTCAATGACATTCATATGTTGAAGAAATTTGCCATAACCAAACCAGGTCTTCAGGATATTCTCAGACCTTTCCACACTGGCGAAAGGATTAAAAATGGCCACTGGACTTTTGAAAAACTCAATACCCAAAACTTCACCAGACTTATCAATATTCTCCATTAATGTGAATGGCTTAAACTGTCCTCTAAAGAAGCATAGGTTAGCTGATTGGATACAAAAACTCAGGCCAGATATTTGTTGCATACAAGAGTCACATCTTAACTTAAAAGACAAATACAGACTCAGGGTGAAAGGATGGTCGTCCATATTTCAGGCAAATGGTAAACAGAAAAAAGCAGGTGTTGCAATTTTATTTGCAGATACAATAGGCTTTAAACCAACAAACGTAAGGAAGGACAAGAATGGTCACTTCATATTTGTTAAGGGTAATACTCAATATGATGAGATCTCAATTATTAATATCTATGCACCCAACCAGAATGCACCTCAATTTATAAGAGAAACTCTAACAGACATGAGCAACTTGATTTCCTCCAGCTCCATAATAGTCGGAGATTTCAACACTCCTTTGGCAGTGTTGAATCAATCCTCCAACAAGAAGCTGAGCAAAGAAATCTTAGATTTAAACCTAACCATCCAACATTTGGATTTAGCAGACATCTACAGAACAATTCATCCCAACAAAACTGAATACACATACTTCTCATCAGCCCACGGAACTTACTCCAAAATTGATCACATCTTAGGTCACAAGTCTAACCTCAGTAAATTTAAAGGAATAGAAATTATTCCATGCATCTTCTCCGACCACCATGGAATAAAACTTAAGCTGAGTAACAACAGGAATCTGCATAATCATACAAAAACATGGAAGTTAAATAACCTTCTGCTGAATGATATCTGGGTCAGACATGAGATTAAGAAAGAAATCACTGGGTGGTGCCTGTGGCTCAAGGAGTAGGGCGCCGGTCCCATATGCTGGAGGTGGTGGGTTCAAACCCAGCCCCCGCCAAAAACCAAAAAAAAAGAAAGAAATTGCCAATTTTTTGTAACAAAACAACAATGAAGACACGAACTATCAGAACCGCTGGGACACCGCAAAGGCAGTTCTAAGAGGGAAATTTATAGTACTGCAAGCCTTCCTCAAGAGAATGGAAAGAGAGGAAGTTAACAACTTAATGGGACATCTCAAGCAACTGGAAAAGGAAGAACATTACAACCCCAAACCCAGTAGAAGAAAAGAAATAACCAAAATTAGAGCAGAATTAAATGAAATTGAAAACAAAAGAATAATACAACAGATCAATAAATAAAAAAGCTGGTTTTTTGAAAAGGTCAATAAAATAGATAAACCTTTGGCCACCCTAATCAGGAAAAAAAGAGTAAAATCTCTAATCTCATCAATCAGAAACAATAAAGACGAAATAACAACAGACTCCTCAGAAATCCAAAACATCCTTAATGAATATTACAAGAAACTTTATTCTCAAAAATATGAAAATCTGAAGGAAATTGACCAATACTTGGAAGCACATCACCTTCCAAGACTTAGCCAGAATCAAGTGGAAATGTTGAACAGGCCCATATCAAGTTTGTAAATAGCATCAACCATACAAAACCTCCCTAAAAAGAAAAGCCCGGGACCAGATGGTTTCACATCTGAATTCTACCAAACCTTTGAAGAGGAATTAGTACCTATGTTACTCAAACTGTTCCAAAATGTAGAAAAAGAAGGAAGACTATCCAACACGTTCTATGAAGCAAACATCACCCTGATCCCCAAACCAGGAAAAGACCCAACAAGAAAAGAAAATTATACACTGATATCACTAATGAATATAGATGCAAAAATATTCAACAAGATCCTAACAAACAGAATCCAGCAACACATCAAACAAATTATACATCATGACCAAGTCGGTTTTATCCCAGGATCTCAAGGCTGGTTCAATATACGTAAATCTATAAATGTAATTCAGCACATAAACAAATTAAAAAACAAAGACCATATGATTCTCTAAATCAATGCAGAAAAAGCTTTTGATAATATCCAGCATCCCATCATGATTAGAACACTTAAGAAAATCGGTATAGAAGGGACATTTCTTAAACTGATAGAGACCATCTACAGCAAACCCGCAGCCAATATCATATTGAATGGAGTTAAATTGGAATCACTTCCACTCAGATCAGTAACCAGACAAGGCTGCCCATTGTCTCCATTGCTTTTTAACATTGTAATGGAAGTTTTAGCCACTGCAATTAGGGAAGAAAAGGCGAGCAAGGGTATCCATATAAGGTCAGAAGAGATCAAACTTTCGCTCTTCGCGGATGATATGATAGTATATCTGGAAAACACTAGGGACACTACTACAAAATTTCAGAAGTGATCAAGGAATACAACAGCATCTCAGGTTACAAAATCAACATTCATAAATCGGTAGCCTTTATATATACCAACAACAGTCAAGTTGAAAAAACAGTTAAGGACTCTATCCCATTCACAGTAGTGCCAAAGAAGATGAAATATTTGGGAATTTATCTAACAAAGGATGTGAAAGATCTCTATAAAGAGAACTATGAAACTCTAAGAAAAGAAATAGCTGAAATATTAACAAATGGAAAAACATACGATGCTCATGGCTGGGAATAATCAATATTGTTAAAATGTCCATACTACCCAAAGCAATATATAATTTCAATGCAATCCCTATTAAAGCTCCACTGTCATACTTTAAAGATCTTGAAAAAACAATACTTCGTTTTATATGGAATCAGAAAAAACCTCGAATAGCCAAGACATTACTCAGAAATAAAAACAAAGCAGGAGGAATTATGCTACCAGACCTCAGACTATACTACAAATTGATAGTGTTCAAAACAGCATGGTATTGGCACAAAAACAGAGAAGTAGATGTCTGGAACAGAATAGAGAACCAAGAGATGAATCCAGCTACTTACCGTTATTTAATCTTTGACAAGCCAATTAAAAACATTCAGTGGGGAAAAGATTTCCTATTTAACAAATGGTGCTGGGTGAACTGGCTGGCAACCTGTAGAAGACTGAAAGTGGACCCACACCTTTCACCATTAACTAAGATAGACTCTCACTAGATCAAAGATTTAAACTTAAGACATGAAACTATAAAGATACTAGAGGACAGTGCAGGGAAAACCCTTGACGACATCGGGCTGGGCGAGTATTTTATGAGGAGGACCCCCCGGGCAATTGAAGCAGCTTCAAAAATACACTATTGGGACTTGGTCAAACTAAAAACTTCTGCACAGCCAAGAACACCGTAAGTAAAGCAAGCAAACAGCCCTCAGAATGGGAGAAGATATTTGCAGGTTATGTCTCCGACAAAGGTTTAATAACCAGAATCCACAGAGAACTCAAACACATTAGCAAGAATAGAACAAGGGATCCCATCGCAGGCTGGGCAAGGGATTTGAAGAGAAACTTCTCTGAAGAAGACAGGCGCGCGGCCTTCAGACATATAAAAAAAATGCTTGTCATCTTTAATCATCAGAGAAATGCAAATCAAAACTACTTTGAGATACCATCTAACTCCAGTGAGACTAGCCTATATCACAAAATCCCAAGACCAGAGATGTTGACGTGGATGTGGAGAAAAGGGAACACTTTTGCACTGCTGGTGGGAATGCAAATTAATACATTCCTTTTGGAAAGAGATATGGAGAACACTTAGAGAGCTAAAAATAGATCTGCCATTCAATCCTGTAATCCCTCTACTGGGCATATACCCAGAAGACCAAAAATCACATCATAACAAAGATATTTGTACCAGAATGTTTATTGCAGCTCAGTTCATAATTGCTAAGTCATGGAAGAAGCCCAAGTGCCCATCGATCCACGAATGGATTAATAAATTGTGGTACCTGTACACCATGGAATATTATGCAGCCTTAAAGAAAGATGGAGACTTTACCTCTTTCATGTTTACATGGATAGAGCTGGAACATATTCTTCTTAGTAAAGTATCTCAAGAATGGAAGAAAAAGTACCCAATGTACTCAGCCCTACTATGAAACTAATTCAGGGTTTTCACATAAAAGCTACAACCCAGTTACAACCTAAGAATAGGGGGAAGGGGGAAAGGGGGGAGGGAGGGGGGAGGTGGGTAGAGGTAAGGGGATTGGTGGGATTACACCAGCAGTGCATCTTACAAGGGTATGTGTGAAACTTGGTAAACGGTCTGTAAAGCTAGTGAATGATGCCCCATGATCATATCAATGTACACAGCTATGATTTAATTAAGAAAAAATAAAGAAAAAATTTGTCTGGGAGAACGCTTTATGAGGAAGACCCCCTGGGCAACTGAAGCAACACCAAAACTACATTACTGGGATCTGATCAAACTACAAAGCTTCTGCACTGCCAAGAACACAGTGAGTAAAGCAAGTAGACAATGCTCAGAATTGGAGAGGATTTTTGCAGGTTATATTTCCAACAAAGGTCTGATAACCAGAATCCACTGAGGTTTCAAACTTATTAATAAGAAAAGAACAAGTAATCCCATTTCATCATGGGCAAGAGACATGAATAGAAGCTTCTCTGAAGAAGACAGGCACACGGTCTACAGACACAATAAAAAATGCTCATCCTCTTTAATCATCAGAGAAATGCAAACCAAAACCACTTTGAGATATCATCTAACTCCAGTAAAAGTAGCCCAAATCACAAAATCCCAAAACTGCAGATGTTGGCATAGATGTGAAGCAAAGGGAACACTTCTGCACTGCTGGTGGGAATGAAAGCTAGTACATTCCTTTTGGAAAGAAGTTTGGAGAATACACAGGGATCTAAATGTAGACTTGCCGTTTGATTCTGCAGTTTCCCTACCAGGTGTATATACAAAAGACCAAAAATCACTTTATAACTTGGCAATTATGAATTAAGCTGAAATGAACACTTTCATATGAAAGATGAATCACAACTATAGCCCACAATGAGGGATGGGAAGGGAGGGGGTCCCACCCTCTCAATAGAAGAGAGAGGGTTAATGGTGGGACCACACCTATGGAGCATATTGCATGGGTACAAGTCAAATCTATAAAGTATAGAACACAAATGTCTTAACACTGTGATTAAGTAAATGAGGTGAAAGCTATGTTAATTAGTAGGATGTAAGCACTCCAATTTGTACAAATCAACACACTGAATCCCACAAAAGCATAAATGTATTCATGATCTATATATATATGACTTAATAAAAAAATACTTGTACAATTATGAATCAAGAATCCCAAACACAGAACATATGCTGCATGATTTAATATACCTATACTTCAAGCACAGGAAAATTGGTGGTATTAGAAGGAAATAATAACTAGAAGAGTCACAATGAGTCTTCTAGGATGTTGGGTAATGTTCTATTTCTTCCACCTAAGTGGTGATTAAATGGTTGTGTGCACTTTTAATAATTCAGTAGTCTTGTGTATATTTTTATTTACAATGTTTTAATAAGAAAACATACACCAAATCATGTTATTCTTTGTTCAAATACTTCCATAGACTCTTTCATACAGTGAAAGCCAAAGTCTTACCCTGGCCTACAAGACTCTAGATGTTATACCCTCTCCCAGTAGCTCCTTTCATCATATTCTGCTGCTTTCACTGTCGCTTACACAGCTACAGCCACTGGCCTGCTAGCTGTTTCTCAAACATGTTATGCTTTCTTCTGCCTCTAGTACCTGAGACTGTTTGTTTTGCCTGAAATGCAGTGCCCCAGATAGCCATGAAGTTTGTTCTCTCACTTTAAGACATTGCTTAATTGCCACATATTCTGTGAGGCTTTCTTATGACTCTACTTCAAATCATTATCTCCGTTCTTCTCCCCCCCCCCCCACCCTATGCTTCATTTTTCTCCATATTATTTTTTTATTATTATTTTGTTTTTTTGTCTCACTGTACCGCCCTCGGGTAGAGTGCCGTGGCGTCACACGGCTCACAGCAACCTCTAACTCTTGGGCTTACGTGATTTTCTTGCCTCAGCCTCCTGAGCAGCTGGGACTTACAGGCACCTGCCACAACGCCCGGCTATTTTTTTGTTGCGGTTTGGCCGGGGCCGGGTTTGAACCCGCCACCCTCGGCATATGGGGCCGGTGCCCTACTCACTGAGCCACAGGCGCCGCCCTTTATTATTTTTTATATAATTACATAATTATCTTATTTATGTTATTTATTGTTATCTATGTAATTATCTCATTTATGTTATTTATTTCATCTTCCAGTACAGTACTCCAACTTCTTTGGAGTTGTTTTCTACATTATCCTCAAGATCTGAAATAGTGTTTGGCACATAATAGTAGGCACTGAATAAATATTTGGGGAATGGTTAAATTAAATTTCTTTTCTATTGTTTTCTACATTATCCTCAAGATCTGAAATAGTATTTGGCACATAGTAGGCACTGAATAAATATTTGGCGAATGGTCAATTAAATGTCTTGGATTGGAATTGTTTGTGCTGTACATAAAATTTAATTCAAGTTTTCTAACAACTCTACAGTCACAGACAGTTGGTGGGCAAAGAATTATTTCCTTTTCTTGAAAATAAATATAGGGAGCTTTAAGGTAAAGCTTCCCATTGAAGCTATCATGACAATTCCTCTTGTTACTGAATTATCCCCTGGAAGTTCAGCAATAATGGCACAAGAGAAGAAAGAAATGACAGAGTATACTTCTACTGTTCTCTGAGGAATAGTAATAACTAGTCTTTCATTGCAAATGAAAATTCCAATGTGATATCCTCATTTGAACAAACATTAAATACTATCAAATCATCAAGAGAGAGCTCTAAACCCCAAAAGGCTATGATGCAAGTAAATATATAATCCCTTCTACACATGAATTTGATCGTATATATATATATATATGCTTTGAAGTGAGAAAAAGTATTTTAGGGTTCACTCTTTCAAACCATAAGACATTACAAAGAAGATTCTATAATTTTTTGGATGTCCCTCACATGGCTTTTGCTCCACAGAATAATATTTTATCTCCTGTCTCTGACCTTCTCAGCCTTCATCCAAGGAGTGAGTGGGAAGTGTGTAACATATGATCCTCATGTACTAAATTGTTTTCAAAATAATTTAATAGAAAATGTTTTCTTCTTATCTTTAAGAAAACTAAAACTATATTTCAGAACAAAATGTCGGCAGAGAATATAGCTGAAAAATATAAATATATTTATTGAGGAGGATATTTTACAATTGGTTTTCTAATCTCTTTAAAAGATGACTATGTAATATTTAAAAAGAGGCTTATGGTTGCTAGTTAAGATGTATATTGCATGATGAATTGCTGGAGAAGGGTGTATTTTGAAGATTTTTGTTACTTGGTAAGTAGAAGAAATATGGCAGGTCCCTCTTCCCAGAGATATTTAATCTCTCAAGCCCAGTTGTTGATTCTCGGTTCTATTAGATTACTAATGCTTCGCATTATAAGAATGAATTCTTTAAGTAACAAAAATATTCTTCTTATATCAGTATTTCTCATTTTTATTGTTGTTACTTGGGGAAGGAGGGACTAGAGAGAGAGTAGTGAAAAGTTCCACATTTCAGATTCATTTAGATGGAAAAGGCCTACTGAGTTGGCCATCACACTGAGATGTAAGGGATACCAAAGTCTGTCTAACAGGGAGAAAGAGAGCATGTGGGGAGGGGGGGAATAGTGAATAAAAGAATAACAGAGCTCTCATAAAAATACATATTCTATCTGCCTTTCATTTTTTCTACAGCCAACTTAACTATGCCTAACAGGTAGAAGCACATTGAACTTGGCCAGAGTCACTTGGACCAGCTGTTTTCCCTAAGGTCAGTTACTGTGGTGGGCATATCTAGCTCATATATTTACTAGGACGTGTATTAAAATATTTAGCTAGACCAATTTATAGCTCAAACTATGGCACCTCTCCTCATAATGTACATAGCACTCACCTGTCTAAAAAAAGAAAGGATGCATTATTTATACTAAACATTGGTATACATAAATAAAGTAGCAGAAAAGGCCATAATTCCTCAAAAGACAGAGGTCATTTGTATTTACTAATATGTAATAGATGCAGGAGAAAATAAACATTAATTTGTGTCCTGGCATGGAACTACACTGACATTTTTTTGAAATACCTTGATTTAGTACTTTATTTCTACATCACTCTTATAAATCATAAAAACTCAAGTATTAGTAGTACTGTTAAAAGAACATCACATACAGACAATTATATCAGCAATGCAGGGTAGCAGAACAAAGAGGACACTAATTGAAATAGGTAATTTATCAGAAACACACAAGTTGTCATTCCTAATATTGAGTCTAATGTTCTTAGCTAGGTAAAAATTCGCCCCCGATTCACATTTTCCCTGCTTTATGTTATTGTGATTATTAAAATAATACCATCTGATCAGGAGTTGAGTCAGGAAATTCACAGTTTCGTTGTTTAAACAAAGGTCAACTTGTTCAATACTTTATAAAATACATGATAACGAATTTTGGTGTTTTCCAGAAGAAACAGCATGCTCCATTTCATTCTACATTTCAGTGACCACTGCCACCTCGTGTCTTCCAGACTAATGAATGTGTCCAGCAGAGAAGCTACCAACTCTGTCAGCCACTTTATCCTCGTGGGCTTTCCCTCAAGCCCCAAAATGCAGCTCCTCTACTTCGGGCTTTTCTCACTAGCCTATACTCTCACCCTGATGGGGAACGCAGCCATTGCCTGTGCTGTGTGTTGGGACCGGCGCCTTCACACACCCATGTACATCCTGTTGGGAAATTTTTCTCTCCTGGAAATATGTTATGTCACCACCACTGTCCCTAAAATGTTGGGCAACTTCCTCTCCACAAGCAAGTCCATCTCCTTTGTGAGTTGTTTTGCACAGTTCTACTTCTTCTTCTCCTTTGGCTGTGACGAGGGCATCTACCTTTGCATCATGGCCTTTGACAGGTGCCTTGCCATCTGCCGCCCTCTGCACTATCCACGCATCATGACCAGACAGCTGTGCACTGGCCTCGTCATCTTTGGGTGGTCATGTGGGCTCATCATCTTCTTCACTCCAGTTGTTCTCATCTCACAGTTGTCCTACTGTGGCCCAAATGTCATCAACCATTTTGTGTGTGATCCTGTTCCACTGATGATGCTGTCCTGTTCTGAAGACATCACCACCCAGCTCATTTATTCCACTTTCAATCACATCTTTATGATTGGCACCTTTCTCTTTATCCTTTGTTCTTATACTCTAGTGATTCTAGCTGTGGTGAGGATGACCTCAGAGGCTGGCAAACGAAAGGCTTTCTCCACCTGTGCTTCCCATCTGGCAGTCGTCACCCTGTTTTATGGCTCTATTTTCGTGATGTATGTTAGTCCTGGATCAGGACACCCAGCGAAAATGCAAAAAATCATCACCTTGTTTTATTCTGTGATAACACCTCTGTGCAATCCCCTAATATACAGCCTCAGGAACAAGGAGATGAAGGACGGTCTGGTGAAAATCTTCAGGACCAGAAAAGGTGTTCATAAAATATGAATGAAAGACAAATTCCATCTGTTAAATGCAATTTACCTAAATAAATCGTGAGTGACACAATTGTCTACAAATTTACTGTTTTATTAAGAAACTAATAGAATGAGGACTTATTATCATTTTAAATGCCACTCATCACAAAATGAAATACCGTGGGCTTATTTAAAAAGGTTTCAACAGTGACTTAAATTTTGTGTCAAAGGTAATATCAAGTAAGTAAAATTTTGTCTAAGCTAATTAGATCCTCTCTATGTAATTCAGTCTTTCAAAAGAAGACAGAAGTCTGCTTTATATTATTGAGTTGAAACACCCAGCACACGTGTAACAGAAACCACAGACTTGATTAACACTGTAACCCAGTAATTCTCCACTGGGAGATACTGACTGAAACAGAAGAGACAAGTTTTAATGGCTCAGTTAGTAGGGCGCCGGCCCCATATGCCAAGGGTGGCGGGTTCAAACCCAGCCCCGGCCAAACTGCAACAAAAAAATAGCCGGGCTTTGTGGCGGGCGCCTGTAGTCCCAGCTGCTTGGGAGGCTGAGGCAAGAGAATCAGTGTTAGAGGTTGATAGCCCAAGTGTTAGAGGTTGCTGTGAGCCGTGTGACGCCACGGCGCTCTACCGAGGGCGGTACAGTGAGACTCCGTCTCTACAAAAAAAAAAAAAAAAGAATTCCACCTTGCTAGACTTCAGTAGATAGTCTTTACTTTGTGGAATAGGCTTAGCTGGATAATAAATAACTGTTCACGGAGTGAACAAGAATTAAAAATTTAAAGTGTTTTAGTTACCTGCAAGATATAAATACTATTAGAGAGATATGAGCATTACTTGCAGTATACTTGCTTTATGCTAACTGTAGTTTGAACACAATTCCTTGTACCATAATTGGATTAGTGTTACTATTGAGTGACTTATTTTAGTACTACCATAGAATGCTTAAAATTATTCCTATAATTATTTGATTAGCATAGTTGTTTTAATTATGATTTTTGGTTTTTTCTGTGGCCATATTTTTCAAGCATGATTCTCAAAAACATATTGAAAAGTAATCACATTATAAAATGGAATTTATGGAATTTTAATTTGTAGTCTTCAAAGTTATTGGTTCCACAAAGTGAGAGGCACCAGCAATTAGGTTTCATGTTATCAAGAAACTGGGTTGGCTAGCTGGGCGCCAGCCACATGCACCAGGGCTGGTGGGTTGAAACCCAGTTCAGACCTGCTAAATAACAAAAACAAATAGCTGGGTGTTGTGGTGGGTACCTGTAGTCCCAGCTACTAGGGGGGCTGAGGCAAGGGAATTGTTTAACCCCAAGAGTTTGAGGTTACTGTGTCTGGAGGGCAACAAAGTCAGACTCTGTTTCAATAAAAAAAAAAAAAAGGAAGGAAAGAAGGAAGGAAGGAAGGAGGGAAGGAAGCTGGTTGGAAATATTTTCTGGATTTGAAAAGCAAGATTCATGCTAAGTTCTGGGAAGAAAAGATGGTTGTTTTATTTTATTTCATGTAAGAAATGTCAATTAAATAACTAAAAAATTGACTGAAGAACTATTGTATATGGGAAGAATATAAAACAATTTAGAATTTTATCTGCATTGACTTTAGTGGTAGGCTCAGGTCTTTAAAGTATTGATCAATTTAACTCTGAGTTTCACTTGTTCATGCCAGTTTCATTCATCTTTCTATTTTTTTTTTTTTTGAGACAGAGTCAAGGAATAAGAATTAACGATTGCTAATAAAGATACCAATTGTTATAAATGTGTGTAGTGCCTACATTTGTAAATACCTTCATTATTAAGCAAACTTTTCCCCTGTACCTAAATTCTATCTCACATTAAGCTTGCTTCCATGTAATAGAAAGAATTGAAAATTATTTGATATATTAAAAAGCATTTGCTTAAGACACAGATGGGCCTTTGTTGTTCTAACATCTCTTTTTCAGTTCATAACTAAGTAAGTAGGTTTCATACAACCAGCTGACAAAAGAAGAAAGACCCTCAGGCTTGTGTTACAGGGTTGTCAAAATATATATGGGTACATTTTGTAAGGGAAAAAATGACTACTGCTGCACCTTAGCCCCTCTCAGTGGTGCCCATAGAATGTGGTGGTGGAGAACATCTTCATAAACCAGTGACTTGGGAGGAACCACTTAGTTGTCTGCTTTGCATATTAGGAGAAATAGCTTGCTATGCAAGATAAGGATATGTGTAGACTACAACTGTTGCAAAAAGCTTCATTGATTTAAGCTACCACACCCCTACAAAAGAAACATTAAAAAAAAAAACCAGACAGGAAAATCAGATTTAAAGAAGTTTGAGATGGATACATATACAAAGTATGCTGATATTTGCTTCTTAATCCAGTACACTTTACAGAGGATCCTCCAGAGTACAGGCACTCAAGAAAGGTGGAAAGAATGAGTCACTTGGAAATGTCAGTTAGCTCTGACATCATTCATCTCCATGTTAGCACAAAGTGCTCATGAAGAAAATGGAAGAGATAGATGCTATGCGAGAGGCACAAAATATGGGCACTGTCTTACCAACACCGGTGACCAGCCACTGAGCTACTGAAATGCAGCCTCAACAGGAAACCAATGTTAAGCCCTCAATATGGCACCACTGCAACCTTTGGGAAAACCAATCAGCAATGGGTGGCAAACTGATTATATGTAATTCCTTGTATTCTGGAGGGTGCAAAATTTGTTCATTCCAAGATCAGCTTTTTCTTCCTGAAAGTTGGTTTGAGTTCCTTTACTGCAGAGCCTCTACCTGTGCCACTATCATCATTCCTGCAGAATATTGAATTATTATACAGGATCCCTGAATAATATTACACTCCAAAATAAGTTAAACAAAGGGCACATGATCATAAGATATACTGGCTCTGCCATATGCTGCATCACCTAGAAGGACATAGGAATCTAATATTAAAGGCTAACCAGGGCTTCTCAACCTAGGTATTGTTGACATTTTGAGATGAATAATTGTTTAGCAAAGGATATGTCCTGTGTACTGTACAATGTTTAACCAAATCCCTAGTCTCCAGGTAGGTAGCCCCACCAGGTGTGATAATTAATAATGTATCCAAACAATGCCAGATATCCTCTGGTTGGTTAGGAGAACACACCCTTTTTGAGAACCAGAGGTGAGGGAAGATATGAGATGGGCCTACAATACACATATGGGATGGTGTTCTACACAAAGTGTTATACTCATTCAATCAATGACCAAAAGGGGGGATTCTCCCATAACAGCTAAAATTGCAATAGTATCATTGTCAGGAATAAAAGTAAGTTTGATTCCTCTCTCCATAATTTTCAGTGATCCATTTGCAAGAAATTTGGTTTTTGCTACCTCTACAAATTTAGTGATAACCTTTGATCTTCAAAAGACTTTATGCAGGATGGTTAATAAATAGATGTCACAGATATTCATCATCTCCCTATTTCACCACTCATTCCAGACATCTCTCATCTTTGATTGCTTGGAGATGATCAAGAGTATCTCAGTTGCAAAAACAAAACTAAGGACTGGACTTTCACCAATCCTCTGTGGCTTCATGAACAACATTGTGCAGGGAAAACTGAGCTCACCCAGCTATGCTGTCAATGAAACTCAAAAGGTGAACATCATTGAACAATGAAATGGGGGTAAGAGTGCTTTACACTCAATAGCTACATCTTTATGCACTGATCAGTAGTGTCACAAGGATGGACAATGTCATCCCTGGAAATCAGGTAGATGTTGGGGTCTGCTTGGAGTGCCTCTTAATGTCACTTCAAAATTAGACAGATTATTGGGGCAGGAGTACAAAATTCTGCATAAGAATTACTAGAGATCTGCCATGAGGTGCAAGTGACTGGATTTATGCCCTCCATAAAATCTTTGACACCACACAATGAGTTGGCACTCATGAGAAAATAAGCAACTTGCCCCTGATCATCATAGTTGTTGCTTCTTCCAAGGTCACTGCCATGGCAGCCCAGCAGAGATCCCTCAGCCTCCTCAAAATGTTATTTTAGACAACAGAATTGCTTTAGACTTTCTTTTAGCCCAAAAGAGTATGTGATCACCAACACCTTCTGTTGTACCAAATACCTCAAGCATTGTAGAAATATGAGTAAAGGAGACACAGAAGGAGATCCAGAGGCAGGTCTACTGGTTGCAAACAGTGACACTATCTAAAGAATCTTTCTTTGATCTCTGTAGGGCAGACTGGGTACTGGATTACTAGGATCCTAGGATGGGATACTTATCCAGGATAATCCTGCTTGTGGCAGTGGTCTTCCCAGCCTACTTAAGTGTGCTCTGGCTTTAGCCAAAAAATGTTGCACTGAAATTGTATCAGTCAAGATTTTACATCAATCTGATGAGAAAAATGTTGACCACCATACACAGGGACGTCAGTGAGTACATGAAATAGATTATATTTGATCAGGCAGATATCTAAGTCAAGAGATAAACTCCAAGACAGGTTGGCCTTGGGCCAATACAACTTGCCCCCACCCTTTCTCAATTATAGATCCTAGAATAACTGAGGAATGTGCTGGGGATGCAACATCCTGCGATAAGGAAGAAATGGCCAAAGCAACCAGCTTGCCACAAATCCTAGTTTTCTGCTGTCCTGCTCTGCCTATCGCTGGGTAATTATTGTTGCATTTGCCTTGTGTGAGTCTTCAGTCTCACTGAACACACACACGTAGCAGACTGAAACCCTGTACAGCTAAGGACACAACAACTGAAATGCTTCTGTACAGCTCAGGACACAAGAACCAAAGCAAATAGACAACCTTCAGAATGAGAAAAAATATTTACATATTATTAATCTGAGAAAGGCTTGATTAATCAACAAAACAATGATCTAACAATCTCATCTATCATTAGTCAAGAGACATGAACAGAACCCTCTCTTAAGAAGACAGATGAATGGCTAACAAACATGAAAAATGCTCATCCATCCTAATTATCAGAGAAATGCAACTCAAAACCCCTTCTGAGGTAGCATCTAACCCCAGTAAGATTAGCCCATATCACAAAGTCCCATATTGCAGCATCAGTTGCAGATCCTGGATGTGGAGAGAGGAGAACACTTTTACACTGTTAGTGGGACTGCAAACTAACACAGCATGTTTGAAAAGCTGTATGGAGAATCCTCCAAGACCTCAAATTAGATCACCCATTTGACCTGACAATCCCACTACCATCATCCACCCAAAATTAAAAAATCATTATATCATAAGGACATTTGCACTAGATTGTTTATTGCAGCTCAATTATAATTACTAAGACATGGAAACAATCTAATGCCTATCCATTCAGGAATGGATTAACAAACTGTGGTATATGCATACAATGGAATACTACTCAGCTATTTTAAAAAAACAGTGATGTCACATCTTTTGTATTCACCTGATAGAGGTGAAACACATTCTTTTTAGTAACGTATAACAAGAATGGAAAAGCAATTACCTAATGTGCTCAATACTAATATGAAGCCCGTACCTGGGGTCCTCAAATTATGGCCCGCGGGCCACATGGGGCAGTGTGATTGTATTTGTTCCTGTTTTGTTTTTTTACTTCACAATAAGATATGTGCAGTATGCATAGGAATTTGTTCATAGTTGTTTTTTTTAAACTATAGTCCAGTCCTCTAATGGTCTGAGGGACAGTGAACTGGCCCCCTGTTTAAAAAGTTTGAGGACCCCTGAATGCCCACATAGGAGAAAAACTCAATTCAATTCAAGTTGTGAAGAGGGGAATAAGGGAGTGGGACAGGGCACTCCCACTGAATGGGCATGATGTTGGGGTGTTTGGCACACTTTTAAAGTGCGGGTCATAAATGCAAGAGGGACTCTATCTAATAAATTTAAATATTTTGACATGGTTTTTTTGTATCCTCACATTAACCTGAAATAAAAAACTTACCAAAAAAAAAAAAAAGAAAAGAAATTCTATAAATGACATTAGAATAATTCAAAACATTGAAGGTGCATTTTGGATTAAAATATTCTATCAGGGATAAGTCTCCTTATCATGATAAAAGAACTACAGATATATAAAAAATATATTATTGTACCTGAGAAAAATACACTGAAATACTTTGTGGTACAGGGGTAAGAAGTGTGCAAACTATCCCAAAAGTTCAAAAAATAATACATATGAACACATACAGAGAAATAGAGAATGATAAATCAAATATAACAAAATGTTGTTATATGAAAGATCTTTGTACTATTTCTGCAATTTTTCTATTTTGGTAATTATTTCAAAATGAAAAGTAAAGAAAATAGGCTCAGGACGGGTAGCACAGTGGTTACGGCACCAGCCACATACACCGAGGGTACCAGTTTTGAACCCAGCCCAAGCCAGCTAAACAACAAAGACAACTGCAACAAAAAATAGCCAGGCTTTGTGGCAGGCATCTATAGTCCCAGCTTCTTGGGAGGCGAGGCAAGAGAATCACTTAAGCCCAAGAATTTGAGGTTGCTGTGAGCTGTGATACCATAGCACTCTACCGAGGATGACATAGTCAAGCCCCATCTCAAAAAAAAAAAGAAAGAAAGAAAATGAACACCAGTATGAGTTCAACTACAAATGTAAATAGAGATGAAAGGAAAAACTCAAAAAAGTCCTTGCACAGACCTGAGAACAAAGAAGCTATTAATTTCCCAGCATTGCCCAGGTACAAAATGACCTTTCCTGCATTAATCACAATTATAAGAAACTAACATTGTGGTTTTGACTGCCCAGTTGAGGGAAAAACAGTGGAACTATAAGAAAAAACTGAGGTTGGACGGAAGGAACTCTGACTACTCAGGGTTCCATGCTGCTGCTATTTTCAGCCTGCCCACTCACTCTCATTTTTTTTTAACTTCAGGATATTAGAGAACTACTTCAAAATTATAGGTTATTACTTTAAGATATTAAATGGCACAGTATGTACAGTCTCTTCACTTCCTCCTCCATATTATGAATGGGAACATGAAAGACTAAGAACAGTACACGTCACCCCAGGGAAGGCAAACAGAAAAGCCCAGAGTCCTGAACTGTACCACTCACAAGGGACCCACCACAAAGCCTGGCTGCTTCCAAACCTATTTATACCTAAAAACAGCATCTTTGGGCCTCTGGTCTACTCCAGGTGGGCCACATCATTCGATTATTTTGGGTGCTAGTTTCCGTCCATTTGTCAAATCCAGAAACCCAAACCAGATCCAGTCTCCCTCAGAAGCTCTTAGCTTAGTTACTTAATGGCTTCTTGGCCCACGGAGAGGTGTGTGTTGCATTTATTTCTTTGTTTGCCACAGCACCAAAGTATTTTTTCTTACCTAGCAATAGATGAGAGAAGTATGCTCCTGGCACATTCAGACTATATGGTGCAAGTCTTCCCAGAGTGTTACTCTCTGAGGCCAGCTACTTCCTAAGTGAAGAGAAGACAATGAACTTTCTGGATCTTCTGCAGAGCCTCCATTGCCCTGCCAGTGATTCTTAGGAGAGATCACAGAGAAGGGGGTAAGGGAGAAGAAAGAACCAAAAATGCAAGTAAAGCTGAAGAATAAGAGTAAAAACATAGTGTCTAAACTTATAGTGGAGAAATGTGTTGAAACCTTGGAGGGAAACTACTGTTTCAGAATGCTGACTTTTGAATAGTTTCTGGGAGAGCTGTGGTTTCACAAAAGAATCACTTCTGAGCTACATTACATCTAGTCTAAAAAGTAAAAGAATTGTGACTTATTTTGAAGCACACATACAATTGTGATATCAAAAAGGTCATATGAAGAAATATTGCCTTAAAGTAGTAGAAACTCGATAGGTAGTCCCCATAACAGATCATTGAAGCATGAGGGAAATGATTCTGAATTATGACATGAAATGCAAATATGCCAGGGGCTCTGGCATAGTATAATTTGGAGTGTCCTAAAATTACCTCTAAAAGGAAAAAAGAATTGGGGATGGGTGAAAAGAGGAAGCTAGTTATGTAGGTAATGCAACTCTATTTCCTCAAAATTGCTTCCCAGCATCAGTGTGTGGTCCATGGGCACACTGACTGTATACTTAAAAGCCTCAGCCAATCTGAATGGGATGGTGAGGATTATCCTGCCACCTTGTGACTCTGAGCCAATGTGCACAAGGCTTTGGGGAAGACAGGAAGGCAATGAAAGAATCACACAGTGCTTAACTGATCAAAGAAATCACAGTTATAAATTCTCCTTCCTCCTCCAAACAGAAATCAATTCTCTGAAAACCGTTCATCCCTATAAGCATAGGACAACAGGATATTTACTTAATTAACTACAAATGAATAGAATCTGAAGTTGGGCCCTTGCATGGGATTTTTGCTAAGATTCATTTCCCAGGATTATTGTCCTACCAGAGTGGCTTGATGCACTGTGAGCTTCTTGAAGGAAAAGGTTAATTTTGCCTCTCCAGAATCTGAAGGTTCAAAGATTTGTTTATTAAATCAGGCTTTTATCAAGTAAAATTCTTTAATGACAAAGTCCATTAAGAAACAAGCCCTCAAAAAATTGACATATTGTTGACTAAAAAGAAGAAAAGACATAAATAAGCATTTAATAATAGCTATAAGCCATGTGCAGATTAGATATAATTTCCACTGGTAACTGATCCTAACCTCTTGAAAGATACATCAAATGGAATATAAGCTAGATATAATCTCCTAACCTCTGTGAATTACTATTTTATCACTTGAGATGGGTAATGCTTCCTCACATTTTTTATGTAAACTCTCTGCCACAGAACCCATTTTAGGATATGCTTGTGGGGAAAGCAAATTCAGAAACTTGGATACTAAATAAGCCCCCAGCTCATTCTCATACACTAAAATGTGAAGGTCACTGGAACACTCCAGTGATGATGGGTCCCCCTCCTGGGGAGCCTATAAATGTAGTCAAAAAGGCTAATTATTAAATCACCACCATATAAGAAGGCAAAGAGGTTACCATTATGGGTAACTGGGAAGGAACTCAGGATTTGGGATTTCTTAAAGTCGATTTTCCTGTCACTTGAAGAAGGACATATGAGGAAACAGGAGCTCTAGGGTTCCTTAAAGCAATTACCGACATCTAGTATGAGGCTGTTTTCTATAATCCATATCCAACCTAGAGGGACTAGGTGGGCAGTCAATCAGAGGGGCCATTATTAGGTAGCAGTCTCATCAAGGGATTTGGGGATTTTTCACCTCTGAGAGCACCACTGAATGTAAAACACACTGGGAGATAAGTGATGTATTATGAGTGTCCCTGCTGCTGCTGAGAGTTGGCCTCCAGCCACAACATGTGGCCAGAAAGGAATGTGTAATAAACAGAAGGGAGAGTTCCCTGGTATCCTGTTCCTTTTGTCTAATAGGTAAAGAGGATTTGTGTGAGGACCAGCCTGAATCAAGGCAGCACTAGGATCCAAATCTTATACACATGAAATTGTTTTAGAAATATACACATGTGGGAGTCCTTCACTGTCCTGACTGATGTTCAATTTGCTGTTAATATTCTCTCAATAAAGAGTGATGGCCTTTATTACTTTTTTCTAAATGTATTTCAGATTACAGGTAAAAGAAGTATATGTGATAATATAGCATTCTTTCACAAAACTCACAAACTTGTTTGCTTAGTCCTCTGGGATGGCCAGGAAATATTTGCTTAAAAATACTATCCAAGTAATCTCAGCCAACACCACTATGTTTCTTGTTAATTTTCAGATGACATGAAGATAAAATGCAATGAGCTTTGGTTGAATTTGAGTTTCTACCTGAAAGGGGAAAACTGAATTTGTAGTAGCATGTAGAATACCCAATGTTTGAAGGAAGAAACAGAATGATCTCCCAATATGATAAGTTTAGAACAAGAAGAACTAAACAGAGTGGTTCTCAAAGAAAGGGGACTTTGTTATTTAAACCAAGAGGTAAAGAAAATTTAGTATGTTCAGACATGGGATCATATATCATCCCATAGAACAGGAGGCTGAATTACAGAGATTCAGAAGATTCTCAGCTTTATCCAAATCGACTCAGGTAACCCCACCCCAATCTGTTTCAGTTGTTTGTGACCACAATATTAAAACAACAAAAGTTTAATGATATGAAAAACCAAAGGCATTTATTTTCTCTCTTAAATTAATGCATTTATTGTACTGAATTGAGAAACTCTTTTGCTTTATACATGGTGTTGGCTCAGGCTGGGTCATCAGAAAGCATGGTTACACCTTGAACAGCCAAGAATGACAAAAGAGATTTAAAAGAAGATGCCATTATTAGACAAATGGCTAAATTGTCAGAAATAGAATTCAAAATATGGATGGAAAATAAGATGAATAGAATGGAGGAAAATCTGGAAATAGAAATCCAAAGAGTAGTGCAATAGTTGTCTCAAGAAATTAATAAATTAAGGACTGAATTCACTGGAGTAGTCACAAAGTCACCAAAGATATGGACATAATGAGAAAAGATATAGCAGAGCTCAAAGAAGTGAAAAAGTTACTTGAGGAGCTACAACATACAGTAGAATCTCTCAGTAATACAGTGGAGCAGGCAGAAGAAGGAAATTCAGAAACTAAGACAAGGACTTTGAATGATCTGCATTCAAAAAGGCAGAAAAATGAAAAATAATAACAGAACATTTTTTGAGAGAATTCTGGGACCACTCCAAAAGATAAACATTTGTCTTATAGAAATTCTTCAAGGAGAAGGGGATGGTCCCAAGGCACAGATGATCTACTCCAAGATATTATGGAGAAGAATTTCGCAAGCATTTCTAGAGATACTGAAATTCAGATAGTAGTTTCAGAACCACAGTAATACTCAATCCAAATAAAGCATCTCCCAGACATGTTGTAATTAACTTTGCCAAAGTTAATATGAAGGAGAAAATTCTGCAAGCAGCCAGACGTCATAAAAGCTTTATCTACAAAGGGAGAAATATTAGAATGACTGCAGATCTCTTAGCTGAAACCTTTCAAGCCAGAAGAGGATGGTCACTGACCTTCCTCTTCAATGTTCTAAAACAAAAAAATGTCAGCCCAGGATCCTGTTTCCAACTAAACTGAATTTCATTTGTGATGGAGAAATCAAATACTTTACTGACATACACATGCTGAGGAAATTTGCCATAACAATATCAGCTCTCCAGGAAATACTCAGACCCATTTTTCATAATGATCAGCACAATAGTCTACCACCAAAGTATACTCACCCAGAATTTATCAAACAAACCGAAATCCACAATGGTGAAAGGATTAAAAATATGCACTGGACCTTTGAAAAACATGATGGCCCAAACACTGCATACCTATCAATTCTCTCAATTAATTTGAATGGCTTGAATTGTCCTCTAGAGGCACAGGTTGGCTGACTGAATACAGAAACTCAGGCCAGGTATCTGTTGCCTACAAGAGACTCACCTTACCTCAAAGGATACAAAAAGGTCTCAGGGTTAAGGGAAGGACATCTACAATACAGGGAAATGGAAATCAGAAAAAAGCAAAGGTTACAATTTTATTTGCAGATACATCAGGATTTAATCAGAAAAAGATAAGGAAAGATAAGGATGGAAATTACGTATTTGTCAAAGGAAATACTCAACATGAAGAGATTTCAATAACTAACATTTATGCATCCTATCTGAATGCTCCTTAATTCATAAAGCAAACCCTAATAGATATGGACAATTTGATATCTTCCTGCACTATAATAGTTGGAAATTTTAATACCCTTTGGCAGTTATGGAAGGACTCTCCAAGAACAAACCAAACAAGAAATAATGGACTTAAACTTGACCCTAGAACAAATGGACTTAACAGACATCTACAGAAGATTTCATCCTCATAAAACTGAATACACATTCTTTTCATCAGCTCATGTATCATCCTCCAAAACTAATCATATCTTGGGACGCAAGTCTAACCTCAACAAATTTAAAAGAATAGAAATTATTCTTTGTATCTTCTTAGAC
This sequence comes from Nycticebus coucang, assembly GCF_027406575.1. NCBI lineage: Eukaryota > Metazoa > Chordata > Mammalia > Primates > Lorisidae > Nycticebus > Nycticebus coucang. Next base: position 34,047,580 of record NC_069785.1, on the reverse strand, counting down.
CATCACAGAATAAAAGTTGAACTGAATAGCAAGAGGAATCTTCATACTCAGACAAAGTCACAGAAGCTAAATAACCATAGGCTGAATGATAACTGGGTCAAAGTCAAGATTAACAAGGAAATCATCTAAATTTAGGAACAAAATGATGAGGACACATATTAACAAATGATACAAAATGATAATGAACAAAATAACAAGAACACATACACATATTAACAAAACCAGTGGGATAGGCACTCTGAGGCACTCCTAAGAGGGAAATTTATAGCATTAGAAGTCTTCAATAAGAAAAAAAGAAAGAGAGAATGGCAACAACCTAATGGGTCATCTCAAGCATCTGGAAAAGGAAGAACAATTCAACCCTTAACACAGCAGAAGAAAAGAAATAACCAAAAGTAGAGCAGAATTAAATGAAATTCAAAACAAAAGAATCATTCAGAAGATAAGGGAAACAAAAAGTTGGTTCTTTGAAAAGATTAATAAAGTTGATAAACCTTTGTCAATAAAGTTGACAAACCTTTGATAAACAATACCAAACTAACCAGCAACAGAAAAGAAAACTCTCTAATATCATCAATCAGAAACAATAAAGGAGAAATAACAACAGACACCTCAGGGATCAAAAAAATGCTCTGACCCGTCCCGCGGGTCAGTCGACAGGGATACCTGGAGGAGGGGGTGAGAATGGGAAGGGGCAAGGGGCACGAAGAATGGAGACAAGACAGGAGTCTGATCAAGTCTCGTTTATTGCAAAGTTCTTCCAGGGTGTATAAGGGTAGGTGAAGGAGGAGGTTTATGTCACCAGGTATCCAAGCAACCTGGCCTTGGTGGAGATAAATTCCAAATGACAAGCTTCCAAGTTTCGCTCACGTGATTTACAAGAAGAGGCCTGGCGTTTGCAGGGAAATAGAAACTTAGACCTAGCATTTGCAGGGAAATAGAAACTTAAGTCTGTTAGTACCGGAAATAGCACTTGGCCTACAAAATAGATGCTGTGGTGTCAGCCTTCCACAGGTCCCCCTTTTTTATAATATTTTTAAATGTACATTTTACCTTTAAAGTTTTGCCAGCTCTCAACCGAGAGGGTGGGGTGACTGTGTCTGTCTTAGGTTGGGACCGCCTTACCATCTCAGCTGATCCTCCTTACCCGTCATGGGATACACGGTAGCTATCTGACTGGGCTCCTGTCTTAGGTTGGTAGGATAAGCAAAGTCTGAGATGAGGGTCCTCGTTACCTGTCCTTGACTAGCCAGTCCCCTAAGTAGTTATGGTTATGTGTTCATCTTCAATAGCAAGTCTGTGATAATGAACCTGGAGGGTCTGCATTTTAATAGCATCAATTTGTTGTTTTATAAAGGCCATGACTTTGTTAAAAAGAAAAGGTCCTAGTGACAGTAATATTAGTAAGCCAAGGAGGGGCCCTAAAAATGGAAGGAGATAAAGCAGAAAGCCATCTAGCCTGCTCCAAAACGGGTTGTCCATAATTTTTCTTTTTCTTTCTTCTAGATTATCTTGTAATTTCTTTATTTTGTCTTGAACAATTCCTGATTTATTTGCATAAAAGCAGCATTTTTCCTATAATGCTAAGCAGATGCCTCCTTGGTTAGCCGTTAGAAGATCTAAACCTCTTCTATTCTGTAGTACTACTTCAGCTAAGGAATCTAATTGATCTTGAAGATCTTTAACTGTGCCTGATAGGGCTTGTAGATCTTCTGCCATAAGTTGAGATAGTTCAGTATATTTATGTACAGCAATGCCCATACCAGCGGTACCAGTGGCCATGCCAGCAGTGATTCCCAGAGTGGCCAAGAGAGGGAGAAATTGGATAGCCCTTGTAGAACAGCCAGATATATAATCAAAAGATGGTATAGGTAAAGATTCATTTCCATTGACTATATCTATATCGGGTAGCAAAAGGGCGATAGTACATAATCCTGTCCAATTAGTGGGCAGAATGGTATATGCCAAGTTATTGCCACAAACAAATACCATATCATTGGGAGCACACGGGGAATAAGTAATATTGATGATGTCAGTGCAATTGGTCAAAGAGAGTATGCCGATATCAATAGCATAACTATCGTCTCTGTAAGGGGAGACAATACAGGGTGCTTCAGAAAAAACAGGTTGTACTGGTAAAGGCATGATGGGCATGCAGTTATTAGATGATAATTCAATGGAATTAACATTGATAGCAATAGGCATAGATAGTCCTAAATGAAGGTATAACCAGCAATTTTGAGCCAAAGAAGGGTTGGATTGATTAAGTAACCTATGTGTGATGTCTAGCATTTTCAGGGTTTGGGGGTCTAGATTCGCATCCCTATTTTTGGGTAAAGCTATTGGATGGTAGTTAAATTTAGGAGACATGTGGTTTACAATGTTTTCCAGTTTCTTTTGGACTATATTCTGTCTTACCTGATCTTGGGGTCCACCTCCATCAGAGACGTGCACAGGTGGAGTCTTATTCCAGCAAACTGTTTTTCCTACTGTATCGGGACAGTCAGATTGGGCATATTTATTTGAGGTCCCCTGGACCTGAGGGACTGTATCCCACTCACCTCTAAATGTCCCCAAAAAATGTCTGGTCAAGATTGCTGTAAAATAGGTATTATTATCTGTACCAGGACATAGTTGAACCTGCTCATAACAGGTATTATGTACAGATGGATGGAATTCTATACAAGGGCATGGTCCAGGCTTGTTATTAAAGGTGGGGATAATTTTAGCCTTTTTGCTACAGACCCATGCCTGTGCTCCATGAATATTTTGTCTCATTACTAAGTATGCTGTTTTATCACCACAATCTACATTTAGGAGAGGGGTTGTCTCACGGTTCCAGGTGCCACCACAGCACTCGCAAGGAGTACCAGTTAATTTTTGTAAGAGTGCCCGAGCCTCATGGGGATTACTGAAACCACCTTCATTTTTTCGTATTAGGAGATAGATTCCCAGCAGTAGCTATATCCAGGTGCTCATAGTTACCTACAAAGAAAAGAAAGCCTTCTCAGGGGGCCTCTTGCTCCCTGGATTTAGAGGTGATGATGTTATCTACTTGTTTGACCAGTCGTTCAGGTAACAATCGTGCCGCTTCCATCTTCTGTGAATATATGCATACGGCACCTCTACCCCAAATTAAAACTGGATCGGGGCCATGCCATTTATTATCTAATGGATCTTTCCATAGGGCAGTGGCAAAATCCCGTTTAGTATCTGGGTGCCAGAAGCGGTCTGCTGCAGACTGGCCATCTTGGTCCAGTGTAAAAAAATTTTAAATGAGTAATGAATGGGATAAGAGATTTCTTGGGGACCCCTTAACAGGGTACCATTCCCCCTTCTTTATTTTTTCTAGAGTGTTTTTAAGAGATAGGTGGGCATGTTCTACTATGCCCTGCCCTTGTGGGTTAAATGGTATACCAGTGACATGTTTGATACCAAGGTGTTTACAGAAGGTGTTAAATGCATGTCCTGTGTATCCTGGACCATTATCAGTTTTAATTTGTTTAGAGGTGCCTAGTACAGCCATGGTGGCTAGTACATGGGCAATGACATGTTTGCCGGCCTCCCCAGACTGGCCAGTGGCATAAAAAAATCCACTGAAGGTATCTATGGTTACATGAACATACTTGAGTTTTCCAAATTCAGGTAGGTGAGTAACATCCATTTGCCAGATGGCATTGGGTATGAGACCTCGAGGATTGACTCCTAGATGGGCAGTAGGGAGTAGAATTACACAAGAAGGGCATTGCTTTACGATGTGGCGGGCTTGTTCCTGGGTAATTTAAAACATGAGTCTGGGCGGCGCCTGTGGCTCAGTGAGTAGGGCGCCAGCCCCATATGCCGAAGGTGGCGGGTTCAAACCCAGCCCCGGCCAAACTGCAACAAAAAAATAGCCGGGCGTTGTGGCGGGCGCCTGTAGTCCCAGCTGCTCGGGAGGCTGAGGCAAGAGAATCGCGTAAGCCCAAGAGCAGAGGTTGCTGTGAGCCGTGTGACGCCACGGCACTCTACCAGAGGGCGGTACAGTGAGACCCTGTCTCTACAAAAAAAAAAAACATGAGTCTAAGGGTCTGAGCGTTTAGATGATGTAATTGGTGAGCAGCGGAAGCTAATGTGATCCGATCAGGCTCTGTGGTGGTTTGGGCAGTATAGACTAAGTGAGTGGCTTCATCCGCTCTGCGGTTACCATCAGTTAGAGGGCCAGGTAAATTGGAATGAGCTCTAAGGTGTCCAATGAAAAAGGGGAGGGTCCTTTGGTGTATAAGATTTTGGAGTTGCAAGAAAAAGGTAGCAGTTTCTGATACATGTTTGATTTGCGCTGCTGTCTCTAATAAGGGAACTGAATGAGCTAAATAAGCACTATCAGTATGAATATTCAAAGCTCGATTGGGAAATGCGGAGAAAACTGCGATAACTGCTTGAAGTTCTACAATTGAAGTGCAGAATTTGATTTTACCTGAAATTGTACAATCTTTGTATTAAAGATGTAAGCTGCATGACCAGAAGAGGAGCCATCTGTGAAAACTAATAAGGCATTGGGCAATGGGGAATTGGAGGTTCTTATGGGAAATACAAAGTCATGTGTACTAATAAATTGTAATAATTTATTGGGTGGATAATGATTGTCAAGTTTACCTGAGTAAGAAGCACAAGCAATAGGCCAATGTTCTGTAGTTTGAAATAACCAATTAATTTGTGCCTGAGAATAAGGCTGTATAATGATATCTGGTTCTTTACCAAAGTATTTTTCACTATTTTCCCTTCCCATAATGATGATATCTGCGACAGCCTGATAATAGGCATAAATAACTTTCATGGGAGAAGCAGGTAAGTGGATCCACATTATGGGGGCAGTTTGCCAAAATACTGCTGTGGCTGTAAGAGAACTTTTACAAATGATGTAACTCAGGGGCTGAGCGTAATCTATGGTTGTAACAAATTGTGAATGAATAGCTTGTTGTACTAATGCTAAAGCCTGACGGCCTTCTTCTGTTAATGTTCTAGGAGAATTGGGGTTGCTATCACCTTGTAAAATAGCAAATAAAGGTTCTAAATCCCCTGTAGTTAGTTTTAAGTAAGGTCTAAGCCAGTTAATATCCCCTAAGAGCTTTTGAAAACTGTTTAGTGTTTTTTTTTTCTTTTTTTTTTTTATCTATTTATTTTTTTTATTGTTGGGGATTCATTGAGGGTACAATAAGCCAGGTTACACTGATTGCAATTGTTAGGTAAAGTCCCTCTTGCAATCATGTCTTGCCCCCATAAAGTGTGACACAAGCCAAGGCCCCACCCACCTCCCACTTTCCCTCCTTCTGTTTCCCCCCCATAACCATAATTGTCATTAATTGTCCTCATATCAAAATTGAGTACATAGGATTCATGCTTCTCCATTCTTGTGATGCTTTACTAAGAATAATGTCTTCCACGTCCATCCAGGTTAATACGAAGGATGTAAAGTCTCCATTTTTTTTAATGGCTGAATAGTATTTCATGGTATACATATACCACAGCTTGTTAATCCATTCCTGGGTTGGTGGGCATTTAGGCTGTTTCCACATTTTGGCGATTGTAAATTGAGCTGCAATAAACAGTGTAGTACAAGTGTCCTTATGATAAAAGGATTTTTTTCCTTCTGCGTAGACGCCCAGTAATGGGATTGCAGGATCAAATGGGAGGTCTAGCTTGAGTGCTTTGAGGTTTCTCCATACTTCCTTCCAGAAAGGTTGTACTAGTTTGCAGTCCCACCAGCAGTGTGAAAGTGTTCCCTTCTCTCCACATCCACACCAGCTTCTGCAGTTTTGAGATTTTGTGATGTGGGCCATTCTCACTGGGGTTAGATGATATCTCAGGTTTGTTTTGATTTGCATTTCCCTAATATATAGAGATGATGAACATTTTTTCATGTGTTTGTTAGCAATTCGTCTGTCGTCTTTCGAGAAAGTTCTATTCATGTCTCTTGCCATTGATATAAGGGATTGTTGGCTTTTTTCATGTGGATTAATTTGAGTTCTCTATAGATCCTAGTTATCAAGCTTTTGTCTGATTGAAAATATGCAAATATCCTTTCCCATTGTGTAGGTTGTCTCTTTGCTTTGGTTATTGTCTCCTTAGCTGTACAGAAGCTTTTCAGTTTAATGAAGTCCCATTTGTTTATTTTTGTTGTTGTTGCAATTGCCATGGCAGTCTTCTTCATGAAGTCTTTCCCGAGGCCAATATCTTCCACTGTTTTTCCTATGCTTTATTGGAGGATTTTTATTGTTTCATGCCTTAAGTTTAAGTCCCTTATCCATCTTGAATCAATTTTTGTGAGTGGGGAAAGGTGTGGGTCCAGTTTCAGTCTTTTACAGGTAGACATCCAGTTCTCCCAACACCATTTATTGAATAGGGAGTCTTTCCCCCAAGGTATGTTCTTGTTTGGTTTATCAAAGATTAGGTGGTTGTAAAATGTTAGTTTCATTTCTTGGTTTTCAATTCGATTCCAAGTGTCTATGTCTCTGTTTTTGTGCCAGTACCATGCTGTCTTGAGCACTATGGCTTTGTAGTACAGACTAAAACCTGGTATGCTGATGCCCCCAGCTTTATTTTTGTTACAGAGAACTGCCTTAGCTATACGGGGTTTTTTCCGGTTCCATATAAAACGCAGAATCATTTTTTCCAAATCTTGAAAGTACGATGTTGGTACTTTGATAGGAATGGCATTGAATAGGTAGATTGCTTTGGGAAGTATAGACATTTTAACAATGTTGATTCTTCCCATCCATGAGCATGGTATGTTCTTCCATTTGTTAATATCCTCTGCTATTTCCTTTCTGAGGGTTTCATAGTTTTCTTTATAGAGGTCCTTCACCTCCTTTGTTAGGTATATTCCTAGGTATTTCATTTTCTTTGAGACTATGGTGAAGGTAGTTGTGTCCTTAATTAGCTTCTCATCTTGACTGTTATTGGTGTACACAAAGGCAACTGACTTGTGGACATTGATTTTATATCCTGAAACATGACTGTATTTTTTGATGACTTCTAGGAGTCTTGTGGTTGAGTCTTTGGGGTTCTCTAAGTATAAGATCATGTCGTCAGCAGGGAGGGAGAGTTTGACCTCCTCTGCTCCCATTTGGATTCCCTTTATTTCCTTGTCTTGCCTAATTGTATTGGCTAGAACTTCCAGCACTACGTTGAATAGTGAAGGTGACAGAGGACAAACTTGTCTGGTTCCAGTTCTAAGAGGAAAAGCTTTCAGTTTTACTCCATTCAGTAAAATATTGGCTGTGGGTTTGTCATAGATAGCTTCAATCAGTTTTAGAAATGTGCCACCTATGCCTATACTCTTCAGTGTTCTAATTAGAAAAGGATGCAGGATTTTATCAAATGCTTTTTCTGCATCTATTGAGAGGATCATGTAATCTTTATTTTTGCCTCTGTTAATATGGTGGATAACGTTTATAGACTTGCGTATGTTAAACCAGCCTTGCATCCCTGGGATGAAGCCTACTTGATCATGATGAATGACTTTTTTGATGATAAGCTGTAATCTATTGGCTAGGATTTTGTTGAGAATTTTTGCATCTGTTTTCATGAGTGAGATTGGTCTGAAATTCTCCTTTTTGTTTGGGTCTTTTCCTGGTTTTGGTATCAGGGTGATGTTTGCTTCATAGAATGTGTTGGGGAAGATTCCTTCTTCCTCAATTTTTTGGAATAATTTCTGCAGTACAGGAATAAGCTCTTCCTTGAAGGTTTGATAGAATTCTGGAGTGAAGCCATCTGGACCAGGGCATTTTTTGGTTGGAAGATTATTTATTGTTTCTTTGATCTCAGTGCTTGAAATTGGTCTGTTCAGGAGCTCTATTTCTTCCTGGCTAAGTCTAGGGAGAGGGTGTGCTTCCAAATATTGATCCATTTCTTTCACATTGTCAAATTTCTGGCATAGAGTTTCTGGTAGTATTCAGAGATGATCTCTTGTATCTCTGTGGGATCAATTGTTATTTCCCCTTTTTCATTTCTGATTGAGGTTACTAGAGATTTTACTTTTCTATTCCTCGTTAGTCTGGCCAATGGTTTATCTATTTTATTTATTTTTTCAAAAAACCAACTCCTTGTTTCATGAATTTTCTGAATGATTCTTTTGTTTTCAATTTCATTGATCTCTGATTTGATTTTGGATATTTCTTTTCTTCTACTGAGTTTAGGGTTAGAGTGTTCTTCTTTTTCCAATTCCATAAGATCTCTTGTGAGATTGTTGATGTGCTCTCTTTCTATTTTTCGAATGTAGCCATCTAAAGCGATGAATTTTCCTCTCAAAACTGCTTTTGCAGTATCCCACAGGTTTTGGTAGCTTGTGTCTTCATTGTTGTTATGCTCAAGGAAGTTAATGATTTCCTGTTTTATTTCTTCCTTCACCCATCTGTTATTGAACAGAAGATTGTTTAGTTTCCATGCCTTTGGGTGGGGTTGAGCATTTTTGTTAGAGTTGAGTTCCACCTTTAGTGCCTTGTGGTCTGAGAAGATACAAGGTAAAATTTCAATTCTTTTGATTCTGTTGATACTTGTTTCATGTCCCAGGATATGATCAATTTTGGAGAATGTTCCATGGGGTAATGAGAAGAATGTATATTCTTTATCTTTGGGATGGAGTGTTCTATATGCGTCTATCAAGCACAGTTGTTCTAGGGTCTCATTTAAGTCTCTTATGTCCTTGTTTAATTTCTGTTTAGAGGATCTGTCCAGCTCTGTAAGAGGAGTGTTAAGGTCCCCTGTCATTATGGTATTATCAGATATCATATTGCTCAGACTGAGTAAGGTCTGCTTCAAGAATCTGGGAGCATTTAAATTGGGTGCATAGATATTTAGAATTGAAATGTCTTCTTGTTGTATTTTTCCCTTTACCAATATAAAGTGACCATCTTTGTCTTTTTTGACTTTAGTTTCTTTAAATCCACATGTATCTGAAAATAAGATTGCAACTCCTCTTTTCTTCTGAATTCCATTTGCCTGAAAAATTGTCTTCCAACCCTTGGCTCAGAGCTTTAATTTGTCTTTTGAAGACAGGTGTGTTTCTGGCAGACAGCAAATGGATGGCTTGTGTTTTTTAATCCAGTCAGCCAATCTATGTCTCTTCAGTGGGGAATTCAAGCCATTAACATTTATTCAGATAATTGATAAGTGTGGTAGTATTCTATTCGTCTTATTTGGTGAGAGTCCATTGCTTAGTTTTATCTTTTGCATCAGTGTGGAGGTTAGGTTCTGTCCTTTAATTTCTGAGTTCTTACTTTGCTGCTGATCCATTGTGGTGGTCAGTGTGCAGAACAGGTTGAAGTATTTCCTGTAGAGCTGGTCTTGTTGTCGCGAATTTCTTCAATGTTTGTATATCCGCAAATGATTTGATTTCTCCGTCAATTTTGAAGCTTAGCTTAGCAGGGTACAGAATTCTGGGCTGGAAATTGTTCTGTTTAAGTAGATTAAAGGTAGATGACCATTGTCTTCTTGCTTGAAAAGTTTCATTAGAAAAGTCTGCGGTCAATCTGATGGATTTGCCCCTGTAGGTCAACTGGCGCTTACTCCTGGCAGCTTGCAGAATCTTTTCTTTTGTCTTGACTTTGGACAGGTTCATCACAATGTGTCTTGGAGGAGCTCGGTTAGAGTTGAGGCGACCTGGGGTCCAATAGCCCTCTGAAAGCAGTGTGTCAGAATCTTTGGTGATATTTGGGAAATTTTCTTTTATAATATTCTCGAGTATGGCTTGCATTCCTCCGGGGCATTCTTCTTCCCCTTCTGGAATTTCTATAACTCGTATGTTGGAATGCTTCATAAAGTCCCATAATTCTGACAGTGAACTTTATGCTTTCTCTCTCTTCTTTTCTGCCTCTTTTACTATCTGAATTATCGCAAAAACTTTGTCTTCTACCTCTGAAATTCTTTCTTCTGCATGGTCGAACCTGTTGCTGATACTTTCCATTGCATCTTTAAGTTCCCTGATTGACTGTTTCAGTTCCTTCAGCTCTGCTATATCCTTTTTATATTCTTCATATCGTTCATCTCTGATTTGATTCTGTTTTTGGATTTCCTTTTGGTTATTTTCCACTTTATTAGCAGTTTCCTTCATTGTTTCCATCATTTCTTTCATTGTTTTCAACATATGTATTCTAAATTCCCTTTCTGTCATTCCTAACATTTCTGTATAGGTGGAATCTTCTGCAGTAGCTACCTCATGGTCCCTTGGTGGGGTTGTTCTGGACTGGTTCTTCATGTTGCCTGGAGTTTTCTGCTGATTCTTCCTCATGAGTGATTTCTTTTATCTGTTTCCTTGCCCTAATTTTCCTTTCACTTCCTCTTGCTCTTTAAGTTCTTGTGCCTGTGGACTAAGGGTTACAGGACCAGAAGTGTGAGAAGGTTTAAGAGCAAAAAAGGGATGAAAGAAAGGAGGACCGAGTGATAAGGAAAAAAAAAGAAAAATAGAGAAAGGAGAGGGGGTGGGTAAAAGGAATATTGACAAAAAGAAGAGAGGCACAGAAAGAGGGAGACAGAGCAATATAGGTGTACAGTAGGGTACTTTGATACAACCTTAAAATAAACCCACCTTCTGGGGGTGCCCAGTGGGGTGGTTCACTTGAGGTCAGCAGCTCTTTGCTAACCTGATCAGACACAGTACCCTACCTCCACCAAGTAGAGAGGAAAGACAAAAATGCTATAAATCAAACCAAAACAAGCAAACAGAAAACTTTACGGGATAAAATTGGCTGGAAAAACCAAATAATAGCGGTAGAAACACTAACAAAAATGAAGTTCTAATTATTGAAATAGGCAGCAATGGGAAATTATAATTAAACTAGAAAAGTTGAGAAAGAAAAAGGATCTGTATGGAAAAGGTTAAACTTAAAAAACAAAACAACAATCCACAACATCAAAATAAACAAAAAAACAACCAAACCAAAAAAAAAAAAAAACAAAACAAAACCAAAAACAAAGCAGTATATATATGTTATTGAATATTGTCTGGGCAACATGTGGTCTTCTGGGGTATGAGATGTTAATCACAGTTCTGATATGACTGGAGGGTGCTAGTTTCTCAAACCCCAGCAGGTAGACCCCCTAAATCTCTCTTCAGCCCACTTAAAAGGCATTTTGAACTTGTTCACCTACTGAGCAGAAGCTTTGTCAGGGAAGTGCTTGTCGCTGGAATCACTGCTGAAGTGGCTATCCACTTACCCAGTGTGCCAAAACTAGTCTCCCTCTGCCCCCGAGGGTTAGGGCTGCAAGGTGGCTCAGACCTCGCCCTTAGGCTACTTGGTTGCTGGGTTACCAGCTCCCACCCAATTCCAGCTCTGCGACCCTGAGGGCGGAGCTTGCCGGGCAGATCGCTCACAATGGCTGCCTGTGACCCAGAGCCAAACACTATTAGCTCCGTCTGGCTCAGCGGCTCAGACTGGGGCCCTAGACAAAGGCCAAAGTTCTCCGCACTCCCACTCAGGCTCTCCCCAAGGCAGTTCAGCTGAGTGCCAAGTCCAAAGACACCAAAACAGTTCACAGGTAAGGCCTTTCTGGTTTGCAGTCTCACTGCTACTGAACTTACAGTTGCGGGCAGGTTTAGACATATTGAACACACGCGACCACTTGCCGGTTTTCCACTGTTTTAGTCCTCCTCTTGGGGTCCAGAAGTCTCTCGCTGACTCCCTGTATCCTCTCAGGGGTGATGATAGGCAGATCCCACCAGCCAGAGATGCCTGGAGTCCTATCTCCCCAGACTCACGGTGCCCAGATGCAAGGAAGCTGTTACTCGGCTACCATCTTGCTCCGCCTCTCTCATTTAGTGTTTTTAATTTGTCCAATCTGAGGGCAGCTTGAGTATTAGTAATTCTGGGTCCAGTTAGGTGGAAACCAAGATAAAAGTAGGGATCTTTTATCTGAACTTTTTCCGGGGCTATTTGAAGTCCCTGGCTTGTGAGGGAGGATGATAAATCACTGTAACATAGTAAAACTTGCTCAGCATTCTGTCCAGCAATAAGAATATCATCCATATAATGAATGATGTACATGGAGTTCCAGCAAAGCCTAGTTTCCTGAATAGCTGCGGCAACAAATTTTTGGCATAAGGTGGGGCTGTTGGCCATGCCCTGTGGTAAAACTTTCCATTGGAATCTTTTCATAGGTTCCTTGAAGTTAATTGAGGGGAGACTGAATGCAAATCTTTTTTGATCTAATGGATAGAGTGGTATAGTGAAAAAACAGTCTTTAAGATCAATGATAATTTTATAGTAACCAAAAGGGATGGCTACTGGTTGCAACGCCCTCATGAGGACCATACTGGAGTTTACAGCTCTTAAATCTTGTAATAGTCTCCATTGCCCTGATTTCTTTTTTATGACAAAGATCGGAGTGTGCCATGGGGAGTTGCTTTCCTCTATATGCCCAGCTTTTATTTGTTCCTGCACTAACTGCTGAGCGGCTTCTAATTTTTCTTTTGAGAGGGGCCATTGATCAACCCATACAGGCTCATCACTTTTCCAAGTGATCTTATCTGCATGGCGTGCAGGAATGTCAATAGCCCTTAAGATAAATTTCCTAGCCCTTTTTTGTCTGTTTTTCCGGTAATTTATAGAGGGCTAGGAATGCCTGATTCCTCTTTGTTTGATTCCTCATCACTCTCTAGTGAGATAAGATCTTCTTGCTCATTAAGCTGACAGTTAGGAGGAGTGCCTCCAGCAGCCCCAAAATCCTGGGACAGATCTTGGGATTTAATATCCTTTTCTTTGTGGTGATGTAACAGTTCTTCTCCCTTTTTTATGACATCCGCAACCGCGGGACAAACACTACAATAGCTAATAATATCATTAATGAGATTCCAGTATGAGAAAGCAGTGACTAGTATTTTTTCAGGTCCAAATACCTGATAAAAATCATTTAAAGCATCACCTACTCTTTTCCATCTTTTTTCATCTATGGTTCCTTCTTGAGGAAACCAAGGACAGACTTCTTTTAAGAAGTCAAAAAATTGAAATAGCTGTTTAATTTTGACCTTTACTCCTCGCGTCCTGAGTGCATCTCTTAACTGTTCCACAAATAACTCATGCTGACTGACTTCTTGCCCCATGATCGCTACGACTCACCGAGATCCTCGTTCCAGCGCAGCAGGCTACTGCATGGCCAGGTCCCGATGTTTCTCTGAGCCAGCCGGCTGCCTCCAGTAGCTTCTTCACCATTTTCCCTCGTATCCAGATCCCTGTTCGGGTGCCACGTGACCCATCCCATGGGTCAGTCGACAGGGATACCTGGAGGAGGGGATGAGAATGGGAAGGGGCAAGGGGTGTGAAGAATGGAGACAAGACAGGAGTCTGATCAAGTCTCGTTTATTGCAAAGTTCTTCCAGGGTATATAAGGGTAGGTGAAGGAGGAGGTTTATGTCACGAGGTATCCAAGCAACCTGGCCTTGGTGGAGATAAGTTCCAAATGACAAGCTTCCAAGTTTCACTCATGTGATTTACGAGAAGAGGCCTGGTGTTTGCAGGGAAATAGAAACTTAGGCCTAGCATTTGCAGGGAAATAGAAACTTAAGTCTGTTAGTACCAGAAATAGCATTTGGCCTACAAAATAGATGCTGTGGTGTCAGCCTTCCACAATGCTCAATGATTACTACAAAAAAAAAAACCCTCTATTCTCAAAAACATGAAAATCTGGAGGAAACACACCAATACCTAGAAGGATGCAACCTTCCCAGAATCAACCAGAAGGAAGTAGAAATTTTGAATAGAACTGTATCAAGCACTGAAATAGCATCAACTATACAAAATCTCCCAAAACAGAAAAGTCCAGGACCAGATGGCTTCACATCAGAATTCTACCAAATCTTCCAAGAGGAACTAGCACTCACATTATATAAACTTTCCCAAAACATAGACAAAAAAGGAATCCTCCCCAACACATCCTATGAAGCAAACATCCCCTTGATCCCCAAACTAGGAAAGGACCCAACAAAGAAAGGAAACCATAGACCAATGTCATTAATGAATACCCATGCAAAAATATTGAGTAAGATCCTAGCTGCCGGGAGCCAAAACATCTCACAAGAATACCCCTTGCTATCTTGATTTTACAGGCAAACTGTTCTCAGGAATTCAACCGTAAACAGCAACGGTACTTTCCCCTTGCATATCTCCTCAAAAATGCACCCCCCGCCTTAGGGTCCTTCTCCTAGTAATTTTCCAGAAACTAGCCCCCTCCCCGCCCTGTTAGGAATAGCCCTTAGTTACTTCCTCGTTTGTGTGCTTATAAGTCCAGCTGAAAAATAAACTCGACGGAGCTTGATCAGACTCTTGACTTGCTCTCATTCTTTCGTGTCTCTTGTCCCCTCATTCGACTGACCCCTTTATTTCCCAGGTCCCCGTTGAATTCCCCATGGGCCAGGGCAATTGGCGCCCGACGAGGGGCAAGGGTACGGGGGTGTCATCGAACGTTGCTGCCAGTAAGGGTACCCTTATCATTGGATTGCCGCAACACCAAGGTTGTGAGTGAAAATCCGCACTGTGATCGCCGTGCCACAAGAAGGACGTGAGTGAAGATCCGCACTGAGATCACCGCAGAACTGCCCACCTGCGAGTCTGATCCGTCAAGGTAAGAAAAAGCAAAGAGTTTATGGGACAAACGTTAAGTAAACATAACTTGTTTATTCAGGGACTCAAGGAGTCCCTCAAGACACGAGGAATTCAGGTAAAGAAAAAAGGATCTCTATAAATTTTTTGTTTTTATTGGTGATATCTGTCCTTGGTTCCCCCAAGAAGGCACTATTGATGTTCTGAGATGGACTAGAGTCGGTGATTGTCTAAAAGATTATTATAGAACATTTGGCCCCAAAAAAATCCCCGTTCAGGCATTTTCCTACTGGAACTTGATCTATGATATTTTAAAAACTTACAACCAATGGCCTGATATCCAAGAAGTTGTTAAAGAAGGAGAAAAGGCGCTTAAAGAACACTCCAGACTGCCCTCAGCCTGCCCTTCTGTTTCTGTTCCTATGCCTGAGCCTGAAAAACGGGGGTTCCCTGTCCAGCCCTGAGTGGGAAAATCCTGTATCAATGTTACATCTCATAAATGCCTCTCATTTGTAAAATGTAATAATTTAGTTGTTTAAATTGTTGGGGAAACTGAATCTTTGTCTTAGGGTAAGATTCTTACCTTTTAAACCTTCTAGTTATCAGTTTGGCTGAGTGAATGGGTGACTTCATGGTAAACTGGGATCCTGTTTTGTGGAAAGTGAGTTTTTAAGAGTAAGAGAAATTAGACAGGAGAATGGCATTGTGTAAAGAAAGAATCTTGTATGATAAATTTTGTCCTGAAACAGAATGGTTGTGTAAGAAAGTGAAAGGCAGGGCAAAAGTTAAAGAAAGTTTAGAATGTTTGTAGATGGTCTGTGCAGGTTAAATGAAGTTCGTAAAAGAGACTCTGTGAAAGAATTTACATGTGATCCAGTTGACTATGTATTTCCTTTAAAATCTTTTGGCTGGTAATTTTCTTTGAACAAATGTTTTAGGCCTTTGATATTTAACAAACCTTCCAAAATAAAAACTCTAAATCTGGGGCTATCAGGTTTGTCCCCCAAAACCCGCCCCCTCAAGTCCAAGCCTCCTCTCCCTCTCCCGAGCAGCTGCCGGCAGCGCAGGACTGGACCTCTGTTCCTCCACCAGCGCAATACTAACACCTGAAATGGGCATCCAAATCCTCCCTACTGGGGTTTATGGTCCCTTGCCCCCCAATACTTTCGGACTTCTTCTTGGCCATGCCAGTACCACCCTGCAAGGCCTCACTATTCCCCCCGCATCATTGATAATGATTGCGCCGGAGAAATTAAAATACTTGCTTCCGCCTCCCTCGGCCCTATAACCATTCACCCAGGCCAAAGAATAGCTCAGCTAATATTACTTCCCCTCTTACCCTCCAACCATCCTTATTCTCTAAAAACCCGGAGTACTCATAACCTCGGTTCCTCTGACGGTTATTGGGTCAGACAAATCACACGAGAAAAACCCCTCCTTAAGCTACAATTAAACGGCAAAACTTTTGAAGGATTACTTGACACTGGGGCAGACGCCACAGTAATCACCAGTAAATACTGGCCCCCTTCCTGGCCCCTCACTACTTCCCTAACCCATCTCCGGGGTATTGGCCAAACCTCCAACCCCCAACAGAGTGCTGAAATCCTCAAATGGACAGACGAGGAAGGTAACACTGGTACTGTCCAACCTTATGTTGTGCCTGGCCTCCCAGTCAATCTCTGGGGCAGAGACATCCTGGCCCAAGTAAGACTAATTATGTGCAGTCCAAATATGAAAGAACATGCAGCCAGATGGCTGCCTGAAAGATTAGTAAAACAAATTGATAGCAATTCTAAAATCCAGGGAGAAAAACCTCCCTGAGATTATCTTTCTCCTTTCCCTTCCAGAACCACGGACTTCCATCCATGATGCTGCCTTATCTCCTGATCTTCTGCCTTCCGGCACTGGGCCAACCTGTTCCAGCAGTTACCAAGCCCTTCGCTTGGTGCTTTTATTTAACTGAAAACTCGACTGATGAAAACACAGATTGACAAACTTCATAAGCTTAGCTTAGATTTACAAAGACAAAAATTTTCTTCTGAGGCAAACGAGTGATGGAAATCCTCCATGTACTCCTTACTCATGCCCCTTGCAGGTCCCCTTATTCTTGCTATTAATAATCACCCTTGGACCCATTATTCTTAACAAAATCATGAATTTTATCAAATCACAGATTGACTCCCTGGCATCAAAACCCATTCAAGTCCATTATCATAGACTCGACCTTGCAGACCGGGGCCTTGCCAACGAAGATATTCCTCCGGGAACCGCGTAAGCACTCAGAGCTATGCACGTTGACTCACCATCATATGTGAGTACAACCTGGGTACCTTTTTACGGGGTGCAATAAAGACACTGCAGAGGGAAAGCATAAACAGCCTCTCTGAGTCCCTTGGAAGCAAACCTGATTTGCATAGAGGTTAGCGTCGTAAAAATTTCTCCTCTCCTCCCCAAAAGACGCTCAAACTTATCATGCGGTCATTATGCCCGCGGGAGGAATCAGGTCAATACTTCCCCCCAAAAGGTTAATGCCCTCTCTTCTACGCCAACAACTGACAGACCCCAACAATTTAAAAAACTAAAAGGGAGGAGATGCCGGGAGCCAAAACATCTCACAAGAATACCCCTTGCTATCTTGATTTTACAGGCAAACTGTTCTCAGGAATTCAACTGTAAACAGCAACGGTACTTTCCCCTTGCGTATCTCCTCAAAAATGCACCCCCCGCCTTAGGGTCCTTCTCCTAGTAATTTTCCAGAAACTAGCCCCCTCCCCGCCCTGTTAGGAATAGCCCTTAGTTACTTCCTCGTTTGTGTGCTTATAAGTCCAGCTGAAAAATAAACTCGACGGAGCTTGATCAGACTCTTGACTTGCTCTCATTCTTTCGTGTCTCTTGTCCCCTCATTCGACTGACCCCTTTGTTTCCCAGGTCCCCGTTGAATTCCCCGCGGGCCGGGGCACCTAGCAAACAGAATTCAATGATACATCAAAAAAATTATATACCACAATCAAGTTGGTCCTAACCCAGGATTATAAGGCTGGTTTAAAATATATAACTCTACACCATAATTAGATACATAATCTAATACACCATATAAATAAAATAAAAACAAAGACCATATGATTCTCTCAATTGATGTGGAAAAAGCTTTTGATAATATCCAGCATCCTTTAATGATTAGAACACTTAAGAAAATAGGCTTAAGTGGGACATTTCTTAAGCTGATAGAGGCCATCTACAGCAAACCCAAACCCAATATCATATGGAATGGAGTAAAATTGAAAACATTTCCACTCCAATCTGGAGCTAGACAAGGATGCCCATTGTCACCACTGCTATTCAACATAGTAATGGATCTCCTAGCTATCACAATCAGGCAAGAAAAAGCCAGGGACTCAACTACAAAGCTCTTAGAAGTTATCAGGAAATATAACAATGTCTCAGGACACAAAATCAATACTTATAAATCAATAGCTTTTATATATACCAACAATAGTCAAGTAAAACATACAGTCAAAGATTCTATTCCTTTTACAGCAATGCCAAAGAAGATGAAATGCATGGAAATTTATTTAACTAAGGAAGGAAAAGACCTGAGAAAAGAAATAGCTGAAAATTTTAACAAATGGAAAAACATACCATGCTCATGGCTGGGAAGAATCAATATTGTCAAAATGTCTATACTAAAAAGCAATCTACATATTTAATGTCATCCCTATCAAAGCCCTAATGTCATACTTTAAAGAACTTTAAAAAATAGTACTTCATTTTATATGGAATCAGAAAAAAACTTGAGAAGCTTAGAAATAAAAAAAATCAGAATGTATCACATTACTTTAGATTATACTACAAATATATAGTGATCAAAATACTGGCACAAAAATTGAGATGTAGAAATATGGAACAGAAAAGACAATCTAGAGATGCACTCAGCCACATATTGGATTTGATCTTTGATAAGCCTAACAAAAACACACATTCCCTATTTAACCAATGGTGCTGGGAGAACTGGCTAGAGACCTCTTATCTTCCTATACATAAGATTCTCAATTTAACAAATGGTGTGGGAGAACTGGCTAGACACCTGAAGAAGACTGAAACTGGACCCTCACCTTTCACCACTAACAAAAACTGATTCTCACTGGATAAAAAATTTAAACTTAAGACATGAATCTATAAAAATACTAGAAGAGAATGCAGGGAAAACTCTTGAAGACATTGGCCTGGGAAAATATTTTGTAAAGAGGAATCCCCTGGTAATTAAAACACCAAAAATGTATTACCTGGGATGTGATCAAATGGAAAATCTTCTGCACAGCTAAGGGCACTGCAAGTAAAGCAAACAGACAACTTACACAATGGGAGAAAATATTTGAAGGTTATGATTCAGATAAAGATCTAATAACTAGAATCCACAAAGAACTCAAATTAATCAATAAGAAAAGAACAACCAACCTCATTTTTTTGTGGGTAAGAGACTTAAACAGAAACTTCTCTGAAGATGACAGGCAAATGGCCAACAAACACATGAAAAAATGCTCATTGTCTTTACTCATCAGAGAAATGCAAATCAAAACCACTTTGAGATATTGCCTAACTCCAGTAAGATTAGCCCACATCACAAAATCCCAAAACTACAGATGGTGTGGATGTGGAGAGAAAAGAACACTTCTATACTGCCAGTGGTATTACAAACTAATACAGCCTTTTGGGAAAGAAGTAAGGAGAATTCTCAAGGAATGAAATGTTAACCCACCATTTGATCCTACAATATTACAAGGTATCTACCCAGATGAACAAAAATTATTTTACAACAAAGACATTTGCGCCAGAATATTTATTGCAGCCCAATTAATAATTGCCAATTTGTAGAAGCAGCCTAAATGCCCATCAACCCATGAATGGATTAACAAATCCTGGAATACTATACAGCCATAAAAAATATGGAGATTTTACATCTTTTATGTTTACCTGGATGAAGCTGGAACATATTCTTCTTAGTAAAGCATCTTAAGAATGGGGAAGAAAAGGTAGCCAATGTACTCAATTTCATTATGAAACCAACATATATTATCACTTACACATTCATAAGAATGATAAAACACAAATGTAGTCCAGAAAGAAGGAGGGGGAAGGAGAGAGTCCACAGGGGAGGGAAGAGGGCAAGAGGAGGGAATGTATTTGGTGGGATTTCACCTAATCTACACAATGTAAGGGTACATTTCAAAACAACTAAGAGTATATTATAAATGTCTTACCACAAAAAAATGACTGAGGTGATGGTTATATTAGCATTCCACATCATATATCAAATCGTCACATCATACACCACAAATCTATACAGTTATAATTTAATAAAAATTAAGTTAAAAAAGTAAAATATCTATCATATCAAATATTTAACATCTTTTAAGGCTGACAACATTAGAAATCTCATCTCTTAATAATATTGAAATGTATAGTTTCCAATTATTATCATAATTAACTATGCTCTACTATTAATATGAAAAAAATCAAACTTATTCCTCTCATCTGAGGTTTTGTTCACTTTGATAATCATGACCCCATTCCTTCCCCCTCCAGGCTCCAGTAACCATCATTCTACTCGCTGTTTATATGAGTTCCAAATGCAGTATTTGGTTACTGCAGTGCTCTTAGCTTGTGCAGAAGATTTTCAGTTTGATCACATCCCATGTCTTTCTGTGTTTAGTTTATTTCACTTAGCATAATGTTCTCCAATTCCATCTATGTTGTCCCACATGGCAGAATTCCTTCCTATTTTTTTTTTCACCATCAGGATACTTTTATTTTTAAAAAAAAAAATCATCCTTAAAAGATATGTCTTATTTTTTTAACACGATATACCATCATTACACAAATTCATATATAAAAGAAAGAGTTAGTTTGCAGATATATATACATTATGAAGTATTTTTGTGCTTTAAACAAAATCCTCTGGAATTTTTCTAAAGTACTACTTCTCCTAGCGAACTCAAAGTGCAGTTCACTTTATTAAAATACATTTAACATACTGCTCTTTGAAAAAAAATCCGTAGTACAAAATTAGTTACATCTGTAATTAGGCCATTGTTTATTAAGAATTCCATAGTGGCAAAATAGTGACATCTACCACATGGGTAAGAGCATTTGAAGATTTTAATGGAAAATTGAGAGTTTGATTCAGACATTCTATACTCTTCAACTTATGAGAATTCCTTCCTATTTAAAGGCCAAATACTATTCCATGGCAAATATGAAAAATAGACACATACATGTCTGCATCCATTCCAGTCAGTCCTCATATACCACATTTTTTTACCCACTTGTACACTCATAGACACTTCAGGTGATGCCATAATTTGGCTATTGTGAATAGTGTTGCAATGAGAGTGAGAGTGCAGACCTCACTTCAACATAGTGATTTCAAAAATTGTGGGAAAAATAGGTGGGAATGGGATTGCTAGATCACATGGCAGTTCTATTTTTCCTTTTCTGAGGAAGTTCCATATTCCATAATAACTATACTAACTACATCCCCATAAACAATCTACGAGGGTTGCCCTTCCTCCACCTTCTCACCAGCAATTGTCATTTTTTATATTTTTGATATTAGCCATTTTAACTGAGATGAGGTGAAATCTCACTGTAGTTTTAATTTACATTTCTCTTTTCTCATAGACATAGGAAAAACAATCCTGAAATTTATATGGAACCACAAAAACTCCTGGCTACCCATGGAAATCATGAATGGAAAGATCATTTTCAAACTATACCATACAGCGATTATAATTAAAACATAATGGTACTGCCGTAAAAATAGATACATCAACCAGTGGAACAGAATAGAGAGCCCAAAGGCCAGGAAAGAACCTGTGTATATACAGGCAATTGATCTTTGACAAAAGTAACAAGAATATACAATGGAAAACCCTAGACTGCTCAATAAGTGGTGATGGGAAAACTGGATATGCACAGGTAAAATAATGAAATTGGACTTCTATCTCACACAATTTACAAAAATAAACTAACTTACAATCAGTCAAAGGGTTAAGTATGAGACCAGAAACTGTTCTCCTTTAGAAGAAAACATAAAGGAAGAAGTACATGCCATTGGTCTTTCAAATGACTTGTCAGATTTGACTCCAAAAGTCCAACACCAAAACCAAAAATAGGAGGGAGACAAGATGGCGGACTGAAGCCAGTTTTCAACAGAGGCTCCCATCCAGAAGGAGAGTTAAGGGACAGGAATTTAGTAAGTATCCTGGTGGACTTGAGCCACACCAAGAGAGAAGGTTGAAGAACACACATCAACACCACTGAGGCAAGCTGTGATCACAAGGACGCAAACAAAAGGTACAAAATCCATCACCAAGCAGACGGGAGTCCCCCTCCCCCATGAGACTGGCTCAAGAGCCCCACAATTAAACAAACGGGCAGAAATTAAAGGCCCTCCCACTACACTCCACGGGAGAGACCTTCTAAAAACTGGACCTACCTCCCCTACTGGGGTGCCATGGTGTTCTCCTGCTGGGCATAAAACTGAATAAAACTTTAAAAATCCTTTGCCGGCAACCCTGAATCCCCAACACTCCCCTCCCGCCCACTGAGGTCTGGAGGCTTGTCCCCCAGGAGTTCGGATTCTTGAGTGATTTCTCAAGGGGAGTGGACAGTCACCGAGTTGCGACTGGTCAGCATTGACTCTGAGGCACGCGAGTGAGGAGAGGGCACTGGGCTGAGGGGGAGTCACGCCTCGGCAGCACTTCCCTGTGGTGCGGTGCAGCAGCCCTCCCCATGCATCAATACGGCCAGGCATAAAACTGAATGAAACTCTAGCTACCCCCCCCACTATCACTCGGGGTCTGGGGGCCTGTCCCCCAGGAGTTCGGATCCTTGGGTGATTTCTCGAGGGGAGCGCACAGTGCCTGAGCCGCAACTGGTCAGTGCTAACTCTGAGACACACGAGCGAGGAGAAGGCACCGGGCTGAGGGGGAGTCACGCCTCAGTGGCACTTCCCTGCGGTGCGGTGCAGCAACCCTCCCCGGGCAACATTACGGCCAGCCGGGCACAAAACTGAATAAAACTCTAGCTTCCCCGCTGAGCGCCCCTACTCTCACTTGGGGTCTGGAGGCCTATCCCCCAGGAGTTCGGATCCTTGGGTGATTTCTCGAGGGGAGTGCACAGTGCCTGAGCTGCGTCAGGTCAGCGCTGACTCTGAGACACGAGAGCGAGGAGAGGGCACTCTGCTGAGGGGAAATCAAGCCTTGGTGGCACTTCCCTGCGGTGCGGTGCAGCAGCCCTCCCCAGGCGGGCAACAGTACGGCCAGGCATAAAACTGAATGAAACTCTAGCTTCCCCCCCACTCCCACTTGGGGTCTGGGGGCCTATCCCCCAAGAGTTCAGATTCTTGGGGGATCTCTCCAGGGGTGTGGACCCAGCATAAACTGCGGCTGCTCAGTGCCGACTCTGGGGCTCGAGACAGAGGAGAAAAGGGTCGGCTGAGTGCCCGCACCAGAGCGGCAGTTCCCTGGAGGCAGAGCAACAGCCGTTTTTTCCTTAACGGCAGAATGGCTCACTTCTGGATATTCTGAGGCCACACCCCCTGTCTCCCTGGGCAACCAGAGGAGGCCACCGGTGAGCGGGGGATTTCCTGACACTGCTCACAAACCCGGGAAGCTTCCAGGGCGGGGCGACCCAGAGAGGTGATCGGACGCAAACCTTCAGCAGCAAAGAGGACACAAACCTCCAGCAGCAAAGACGTTTGAACTCAGAACAGCCTGTCTTCTGTAGGCGATTTCGGCAGGAACAGAGACAGAACCCTGCAAAGTTGTCTGTTCTATTCTGTTCTATTAACAGCATCCATCAGGGACGGGGCTAAGCCTGAGTGAACACCTCCTTCCCATCACCTGCATCAAGCACTCAAAGATGTCAGGCCCCATCTCCTCCTGCTAAATAGCGGCAGTCTGTGGGTGCCTGGCAGACTTCCTTGCAATTCAGGCAGGTGCAAACCCCTGGAGTGTCTATTCACTGCAGGCAACTGGGTTAGCCATCTGCAGAGATACCAGTGACTGGGTCCGATGGAGGGGCAAAGTGGGGAAGGAGACGTCAACCTTCCCAGACTGCTCTGTTTGCTGGGTGGCTCCTCCTGACTCCACGCTGCACTGGGATGAGCCATGTCAGAGGAGTCACCAGGCCCCTGTGATCCAGTTCCCAGAGACCTCTTCAACTCTCCCACCCGAGGCAGGTGCCGATTGAGACAGTTGATTTGGACCTTTAGAACTGGGCTAATAGACTGAGGACTTTTCAGGTGGTGCCCTGGGTGTGTGGTTGTAGGAAGGTTTGATTCTCCTTTTCCAACTGGGGCCAGAGGGGGGCAGGCGGGGTGACTTAATTGCTGAGTTATCCACACAGCTGAGACTTCAAGCCAGAGTAGAAGTTGCAATAGGATTGAACAGAAACCAGCTGAAAACAAGACAGAACCACTTAGCTCCACCACACAAGACAGGGCCCCAGTTTCTCAGGCCACAACACTGTACGGGCCCTTGATAAAGCCCCAGCGGAAAAATCAAAGGGAGTAAAATAACCATGGGGTGGAATCAGCGGAAAAACTCTGGTAACATGAATAACCAGAATAGATCAACCCCCCCAAGAAAAGATACGGCAGATGTGACTGAAGATCCCATTCATAAACAACTGGCTGAGATGTCAGAAATCGAATTCAGAATTTGGATTGCAGACAAGATTAATAAAATGGAATTAGGAATTCGAGGAGAAATTCAAAAGTTGTCTCAAGAATTTAACGAATTTAAAGACAAAACCACCAAAGACTTAGACACACTGAAGCAAGAATTTACAGCCCTCAAAGATATGAAAAATACAGTAGAATCCCTCAGCAACAGAATGGAGCAAGCAGAAGAAAGGATTTCTGACATTGAAGATAAAGTCTTCAAACGCTCCCAATCTCTCAAAGAGGAAGAGAAATGGAGAGCAAAAACGGATCACTCACTCAGAGAGCTCTCAGATAATTCGAAAAAAAGCAATATACGAATTATTGGGATTTCTGAGAATGATGAAGTGGCCTCGAAGGGCACAGAGGCCCTTCTGCATGAAATTATGAAAGAAAATTTTCCAGACATGCCTAGAGAATCTGAAATTCAGATAGCAGACAGCTTCAGAACCCCAGCACGATTCAACTCCAATAAGTCATCCCCCAGACATATCATAATTAGCTTCACTAAAGTTAACATGAAAGAGAAGATTATCAAAGCAGCCCAGTGAAAGAAAACTATTACATACAAAGGTAAGAATATTAGAATAACTGCAGATCTCTCTGCTGAAACTTTTCAAGCCAGAAGAGAGTGGTCATCAACTTTTAATCTCCTAAAGCAAAATAACTTTCAACCCAGAATCTTGTATCCAGCTAAACTGAGTTTCATCTATGATGGAGAAATTAAATACTTCAATGATATTCATATGTTGAAAAAATTTGCCATAAGTAAACCAGCTCTTCAGGATATTCTAAGACCTATCCTCCACAATGACCAACCCAATCCTATACCACAAAAGTAAACTCACTCAGAAACTTCGGATCAAACTCCAACTTCCAAACTGACAAAAGGATTAAAAATGTCCACTGGACCTTTGAAAAACTAAATACCCAAAATTCCACCAGACTTATCAATACTCTCCATCAATGTGAATGGCTTAAACTGTCCTCTAAAGAGGCATAGGTTAGCTGACTGGATACAAAAACTCAAGCCAGATATTTGTTGCATATAAGAGTCACATCTCAACTTAAAAGACAAATACAGACTCAGGGTGAAAGGATGGTCATCCATATTTCAGGCAAATGGTAATCAGAAAAAAGCAGGTGTTGCAATTTTATTTACAGATACAGTAGGCTTTAAACCATCAAAAGTAAGGAAGGACAAGTGCCGCGGACCGCCGGTCGATGGGCCTCAGTCCGAGGGTGCTCAGGGTGAACGGTACAGGTTGGTTGAAAAGGTCGACGCAGGATGAAATGACAAACTGCCACACACCACGAGTGATGAAGAAAGCAGCTGTAAATTTTATTGAGTTTAGAAATTGGTATTTATACATTTTCTCTCTAAGGTTCAAACAATGTAATCGTTATTTTGCTTATGCTTGTAAATTATCTTTGTGTCTGCATATGCGGTTTATCATGCATTATATGTTTTCAAGGTTTTGCTCTCCGGAGAGAGGTGGTTTATCTTTTCAAGGTTTTTGCTCTAGGGAGGTGGTTTTATCAGTAACACCTGGTTACTTCCCCTTATCTAGGAATGTCAAGGTTTGTGACTTCTCTTAGTTCTGTAACTCTTTTCAGTTTCTTATGATCTTATTTTTAAAATAGCTGGACATAGTCTTTCACGTATAATGTTTGACTACTTCTATATATATATATATATTTTTACCTCTATTAGTAACTATACTTTGATTCATAATTAATTGTTTGTTAAACATTAAACTACTCTATTGATTTGTATTACATATGAAAATTAGTGAAGTAAGATGTTTTTCTAAGTAAAGTTTTACTGCAGGCGGAGATAGTGTATGTCATGTTGAAACATCTTGTTTGCTGTGCCTGCATTGTCTCAAGTCACTGACATTTATGGTAGGGACGTGCTGTTGACCAGGCTTACTTGGAGCCACTGAGTCCGGCACAGCCATTCTTGCTGTGTTTAATTGTGGATCAGTAAGTCATTATGTTTATTCTTAGTTTCTCAAGACAAGCAAGCATTCAACTGAACGAACAGGTTTCAGAGCAAAGGTTTCTTGGCTTTTATGCCGTACCCCGTGAGCAATTACGTTCAACAAAAACTATGCTAGGCAACTTCTGCGCTGCTGTCGCACACTGGGGGTGTTGGGGTTTCGCTCCGGGGAGCACATACCACCTATCCATGCGTTTTATAACGCGGACAGTGCCATCTCACCGCGGCTAGATGCCGGGGGTGCGGCAGACAAGAATGGTCACTTCATATTTGTTAAGGGTAATACTCAACATGATGAGATCTCAATTATTAATATCTATGCACCCAACCAGAATGCACCTCAATTTATAAGAGAAACTCTAACAGACATGAGCAACTTGATTTCCTCCAGCTTCATAACCGTCAGAGATTTCAACACTCCTTTGGCAGTGTTGGATCGATCCTCCAGCAAGAAGCTGAGCAAAGAAATCTTAGATTTAAACCTAACCATCCAATATTTAGATTTAGCAGACATCTACAGAACATTCCATCCCAACAAAACTGAATACACATACTTCTCATCAGCCCTCGGAACTTACTCCAAAAATCACCACATTTTAGGTCACAAGTCTAACCTCAGTAAATTTAAAGGAATAGAAATTATTCCATGCATCTTCTCGGACCATCATGGAATAAAACTTGAATTGAGTAACAACAGGAATCTGCATACTCATACAAAAACATGTAAGTTAAATAACCTTATGCTAAATGATAGCTGGGTCAGAGATGAGATTAAGAAAGAAATCGCCAACTTTTTGGAACAAAAGGACAATGAAGATACAAACTATCAGAACTTCTGGGGCACCGCAAAGGCAGTTCTAAGAGGGAAATTTATAGCACTGCAAGCCTTCCTCAAGAGAAAGGAAAGAGAGGAAGTTAACAACTTAATGGGACATCTCAAGCAACTGGAAAAGGAAGAACATTCCAACCCCAAACCCAGTAGAAGAAAAGAAATAACCAAAATTAGAGAAGAATTAAATGAAATTGAAAACAAAAGAATAATACAACAGATCAATAAATCAAAAAGCTGGTTTTTTGAAAAGGTCAATAAAATAGATAAACCTCTGGCCAACCTAATCAGAAAAAAAAGAGTAAAATTGCTAATATCATCAATCAGAAACAACAAAGACGAAATAACAACAGACTCATCAGAAATCCAAAAAATCCTTAATGAATATTACAAGAAACTTTATTCTCAGATATATGAAAATCTGAAGACTATTGACCACTACTTGGAAGCACGCCACCTTCCAAGACGTAACCAGAATCAAGTGGAAATGTTGAACAGTCCCATATCAAGTTCAGAAATAGCATCAACTATACAAAACTTCCCTAAAAAGAAAAGCCCGGGACCAGATGGTTTCACGTCAGAATTCTACCAAACCTTTAAGGAGGAATTAGTACCAATATTACTCAACCTGTTCCAAAATGTAGAAAAAGAAGGAAGACTACACAACACGTTCTATGAAGCAAACATCACCCTGATCCCCAAACCAGGAAAAGACCCAACAAGAAAAGAAAATTATAGACCAATATCACTAATGAATATAGATGCAAAAATATTCAATAAGATCCTAACAAACAGAATCCAGCAACACATCAAACAAATTATACATCATGACCAAAGTTGGTTTTATCCCAGGGTGTCAAGGCTGGTTCAATATACATAAATCTATAAATGTAATTCAGCACATAAACAAATTAAAAAACAAAGACCAGGGCAGCGCCTGTGGCTCAAGGAGTAGGGCGCCAGTCCCATATGCCAGAGGTGGTGGGTTCAAACCCAGCCCCGGCCAAAAAAAAAAAAAAAAACAAAGACCATATGATTCTCTCAATCGATGCAGAAAAAGCTTTTGATAATATCCAGCATCCCTTCATGATCAGAACACTCAAGAAAATTGGTCTAGAAGGGACTTTTCTTAAACTGACAGAGGCCATCTACAGCAAACCCACAGCCAATATCATATTGAATGGAGTTGAATTGGAATCATTTCCACTCAGATCAGGAACCAGACAAGGCTGCCCATTGTCTCCATTGATTTTCAACATTGTAATGGAAGTTTTAGCCACCGCAATTAGGGAAGAAAAGGCGATCAAGGGTATCCATATAGGGTCAGAAGAGATCAAACTTTCGCTCTTCGTAGATGATATGATTGTGTATCTGGAAAACAGTAGGGACTCTACTACAAAACTCCTAGAAGTGATCAAGGAATACAGCAGTGTCTCAGGTTACAAAATCAACATCCATAAATCGGTAGCCTTTATATACACCAACAACAGTCAAGTTGAAAAAGCAGTTAAGGACTCTCTCCCATTCACAGTAGTGCCAAAGAAGATGAAATATTTGGGAATTTACCTAACAAAAGATGTGAAAGATCTCTATAAAGAGAACTATGAAACTCTAAGAAAAGAAATAGCTGAAAATGTTAACAAATGGAAAAACATTCCATGCTCATGGCTGGGAAGAATCAACATTACCAAAATGTCCATACTACCCAAAGCAATATATAATTTCAACGCACTCCCTATTAAAGTTCCACTGTCATATTTTAAAGATCTTGAAAAAACAATACTTCGTTTTCTATGGAATCAGAAAAAACCTCGAATAGCCAAGACATTACTCAGAAATAAAAACAAAACAGGAGGAATCACACTACCAGACCTCAAACTTTACTACAAATCGATAGTGATCAAAACAGCATGGTATTGGCACAAAAACAGAGAAGTAGATATCTGGAACAGAATAGAGAACCAAGAGATGAATCCAGCTACTTACCGCTATTTGATTTTTGACAAGCCAATTAAAAACATTCAGTGGGGAAAAGATTCCCTATTTAACAAATGGTGCTGGGTGAACTGGCTGGCAACCTGCAGAAAACTGAAATTGGACCCACACCTTTCACCATTAACTAAGATAGACTCTCATTGGATTAAAGATTTAAACTTAAGACATGAAACTATAAAAATACTAGAGGAGAGTGCAGGGAAAACCCTTGAAGAAATTGGTCTGGGTGAGTATTTCATGAGGAGAACCCCCCGGGCAATTTAAGCAGCTTCAAAAATACACTACTGGGACTTGATCAAACTAAAAAGCTTCTGCACAGCTAAGAACACTGTAAGTAAAGCAAACAAACAACCCTCAGAATGGGAGAAGATATTTGCAGGGTATATCTCTGACAAAGGTTTAATAACCAGAATCTACAGAGAACTCAAATGCATCAGCAAGAAAAAAAAAAGGGATCCCATCGCAGGCTGGGCAAGGGATTTGAAGAGAAACTTCTCTGAAGAAGACAGGCGCACGGCCTTCAGACATATGAAAAAATGCTCATCATCTTTAATCATCAGAGAAATGCAAATCAAAACTACTTTGAGATATCATCTAACTCCAATGAGACTAGCCTATATCACAAAATCTCAAGACCAGAGATGTTGGCGTGGATGCGGAGAAAAGGGAACACTTCTGCACTGCTGGTGGGAATGCAAATTAATACATTCCTTTTGGAAAGATATATGGAGAACACTCAGAGATCTAAAAATAGATCTGCCATTCAATCCTGTAATCCCTCTGCTGGGCATATACCCAGAAGACCAAAAATCACAACATAACAAAGATATTTGTACCAGAATGTTTATTGCAGCCCAATTCATAATTGCTAAGTCATGGAAAAAGCCCAAGTGCCCATCGATCCACGAATGGATTAATAAATTGTGGTATATGTACACCATGGAATACTATGCAGCCTTAAAGAAAGATGGAGACTTTACCTCTTTCATGTTTACATGGATGGAGCTGGAACATATTCTTCTTAGTAAAGTATCTCAAGAATGGAAGAAAAAGTACCCAATGTACTCAGCCCTACTATGAAACTAATTTGGGGCTCTCACATGAAAGCTATAACCCAGTTACAACCTAACAATGGGGGGAAGTGGGTAAGGGAGGGGGGGTGGTGGGTAGAGGGAGGGGCATCAGTGGGATCACAGCTGTGGTGCATCTTAAGGGGTATTTGCGAAACTTGGTAAATGTAGAATGTAAATGTTTTGGCACAGTAACTGAGATAACGCCGGAAAGGCTATGTTAACCATTGTGATAAAAATGTGTCAAATGGTCTATGAAGCGAGTGTATGATGCCCCATGATCACATCAATGTATACAGTTATGATTTAATAAAAAAAAACAAAAATAGAAAAATGAGATTGCAACAATATAAAAATCTGTATATCGGGCGGTGCCTGTGGCTCAGTGAGTAGGGCACCGGCCCCATATGCCGAGGGTGGCAGGTTCAAACCCAGCCCCGGCCAAACTGCAACAAAAAAATAGCCGGGTGTTGTGGCAAGTGCCTGTAGTCCTAGCTGCTCGGGAGGCTGAGGCAAGAGAATCGTGTAAGCCCAGGAGTTAGAGGTTGCTGTGAGCCGTGTGACGCCACGGCACTCTACCCAAGGGCGGTACAGTGAGACTCTGTCTCTACAAAAAAAAAAAAAATCTGTATATCAAAGGCAACAATTAACAGAGGAACAATTAAAATCCCTAAGGATTGAGAGAATATATTTGCAAACCATGTATGTGATAAAGGATTAAACTTAAAATACGTAAGGAACTGAACACCAGGAGAACCACTCAGCCCCTGACACCAGAAACCCACAGAGCCTCTAGACCCACGCTGGTGACAGAACCCCATGTTCCAGGTGGAATAAACTTGAGTTATCTGCTAAAGATGAATATATGCCTTCCCTAGGATCTAGCAACTCATATTTATAAAACATAAATTCTTACAAGCACACACCAAAGATACACATACATTTAATACAATTCATAGCAGCATCATTCCCAAAGCCAAAGGCTAAAAAGAACCCAAATGTCCCACCAACAATAGGATGGATGCCTGCAGTATAATCATTCAAAGAAACATTATACAGCAATAAAAATGTTGAACTTCACTCACATGCAAAGCCATAGATAAATATTCACAAATACTTGTGTAAGAATGAGTGAAAAATCCCAAACACAGAGCATATGATGCATGATTTCATTTATCTATACTTCCAGCACAGGCAAATTGGTGGTATTAGAAGTAAGCAAGTAATAACAGGAAGGGTCACAATGAGACTTCTGCTAATCTAGGTAATTTTGCATTTCTTCCACCCAGGTGGTAGTTCATGGTAGTTCATGGTTGTGTAACCCTACCTATTTTAGGGTTCACACTTTACAACCATAAGAGATAGCAACAGGATTCTATAATTTTTTGAAAGTCCCTCACATGCCTTTTGATACATGGAATAATTCAGCACTATTATATTTTTAGGTACAATGTTTTAAGAAGAAAAAATAAAACAGATCATTTTCTTCTATGCTCAAATACTTCCACTGACTCTTACAGTGAAAGCCAAAGTCATACCATGGCCTACAATACTCTGGATGATCTCCCTTCTCCTAGTAGCTCTTGCCATCATATCCTATTACTTTCTATGTCACTTACATGGCTATAGCCATGCCAGCCTACTTGCTATTTCTCCAACGTATTATGCTTTCCTCTGCCTCTGGTACCCAAGATTGTTTGTTTTGTCTGGAATGCAGTGCCCACAGATAGCCATAAATTTTGTTCTCTCACTTTAAGACATTACTTCATGGTCACATACTCTGTAAGGCTTTCCTATGACTCTACTTCAAATTATTATCTCCCTATTCTAGCATTCTTTCCCAACTCTATGCTTCATTTTTCTCCATATTATTTTTTCAATGTACTATGTAATTATCCTATTTATGTTACTTATTTCATCTTTCAGTACAGTGAAGGAAAGATTTTGGAGTTGTTTTCCATAATATCCTTGGGATCTTACATAGTGTTTGGCACATAACAAGCATTTAATTAATATTTGGGGAATACCTAAATGCCAATTAAATTACTCAAACTAGAAATGCTTTGTGCTGTACACAAAATTTAATTCAAATATTTCTAAGAATGTTACAGTCACAGATAGCTGATGGGCAAAGAATAATTTCTTTTTCTTCAAAATACATATAGGGAGCTTTAAAGTAAAGCTTCCTATTGTAGCTATTATGAAAATTCCGTTTGTTACTGAATTATTCCCCAGGAAGTTTAACAATACATGGGCACAAGAGAAGAAAGAAATGATAGAATCTACTACTACATGACCGCTACCATTGGGAAATAGTACTAACTGGACTTTGATTGTAAATGAAAACTCAAAAATGATATCCTCCTTTGAACAAACATTAAATACTATCAAATCATCAAGTGAGAGCTCCAAATCCCAAAAGGCCGTGATGCAATTAAATATATAATCCCTTCTGCACATGAATTTGATTATATATAATGTGCTCTGAAGTGGGAAAAGGTATTTTAGGGTTCACATTTTACAACCATAAGAGATAGCAACAGAATTCTATAATTTTTTGAAAGTCCCTCACATGCCTTTTGATACATGGAATAATATTTTACCTCCTGTCTCTGACCTTCTCAGCATGTATTCAAGGAGTGAGTGGGAAGTGTGTAACATGTGAGCCACATGTGCTAAATTGTTTTGCAAAAATAATGTAATAGAAAATATTTTCTTCTTGTCTTTGAGAAAACTATATCTCAGAATGAAAAGTTGGCAAAGAATATTAGCTGAAAAATATAAATTTTCTTATTGTTTCCTTGAGCTCTGGAGGATATTTTTCACTTAGTTTTCCTATCTCTTTAAAAGATGATTAAGTGATATTTTAAATTAGGCTTACGATTTCAAGTAAAGATGTACATTACCTGATGAATTGTTTAGAAAGCTGTATTTTCATTATTTTTGTCACTTGGTAAATTGAAGAAATATGCCAGGTCTCTCGTCTCAGATATATTTAATCTCTCAAGCCCAAATGTTGATTTTCAGTTTCATTAGATGACTAAGCCTTTGTATCATATGAATTATTTCTTTCAGTAACAAAGATATTCTTCTTATATAAGTTTTTCTTGTTTGGTTGTTGTTACTTGGGGCAGAAGAAACTAGAGAGAGAAGAGTGAAAAATTCCATCTTTCAGATTTATCTAGATGAGAGAGGCCTCAGTGAGCAATCACAGGGAGATGGAAAGGACACTGAAGTATGGCTAAAAAGGGAGAAAAGGGGGTGTGGGGGGACAAAAGCAATGAATGAAGGAATACAGGACCCTTGTAAAAATGAAAATCCTATCTGCCTTTCATTTTTTCTACAGCTTGCTTCACTATGACTAACAAACAATCGCTGAATCACCATGACTAACGAGCACATTGAACTTGGCCACAGTTACTTGGACCAGCTACTCTCCCTAAGGTCAGTTGCTGTGATGGGCATATCTAGCTCAGGTATTCACAGGGAAGTATATTAAAGAAATTAACTAGAACAATTTAGAGTTCAAAATATGGCACTCTTCCTCATAGTGTAGAGGACATCAGGCTGCCTAAAAAGGAAAGGATGCATTCTTTATACTAAACATTGATATAAATACATGAAGTAGCATAAAAGGACATAGTTCCTCAAATGATGGAGGTCTTTTGGAATTGTTGAAGAATGTGTAGTAGATAAAGTGAAATTAGACATTTGATTTGTGTCCTAGCATGGCACTACACTGAGAGTTTTTTTTTTAATACGTTGATTTTTAATCGCTCTTATAAATCATGAAGTATCAGGTTATTTGTAGTGCTGCTTAAAAAATGTCACTGACAGTGGCATAGATCAAGAAAGCAGGTTAACAGAAAAAAAAGGAGACTAATTGAAGTAGGTAATATATCAGAAACACATAGTTTTTCATTCCTAATATTAAGTCTAAAGTCCTTAGCAAGGTAAAAAATTGTCCCCAATTCACATTTTTCCTGCTTTATGTTACTGTGCGTATTAAAATATTATCATCTGATCAGGAAATTCACAGTTTTGTTGTTTCAATAAAGGTCTAATTGTTCAACACTGTATAAAATATTTGATAATGATTTGGTGTTTTCAGGAAAAAACAGCATGCTCCATTTCATTCTAGGTTTCAGTGACCTCTACCACCTAATATCTTCCAGATTAATGAACGTGTCCAGCAGAGAAACTACCAACTCTGTCAGCCACTTTATCCTCGTGGGCTTTCCCTCAAGCCCCAAAATGCAGCTCCTCTACTTCGGGCTTTTCTCACTAGCCTATACTCTCACCCTGATGGGGAACGCAGCCATTGCCTGTGCTGTGTGTTGGGACCGGCGCCTTCACACACCCATGTACATCCTGTTGGGAAATTTTTCTCTCCTGGAAATATGTTATGTCACCACCACTGTCCCTAAAATGTTGGCCAACTTCCTCTCCACAAGCAAGTCCATCTCCTTTGTGAGTTGTTTTGCACAGTTCTACTTCTTCTTCTCCTTTGGCTGTGATGAGGGCATCTACCTTTGCATCATGGCCTTTGACAGGTGCCTTGCCATCTGCCGCCCTCTGCACTATCCACGCATCATGACCAGACAGCTGTGCACTGGCCTCGTCATCTTTGGATGGTCATGTGGGTTCATCATCTCCCTCACTCTAGTGGTTCTCATTTCACGGTTGCCCTACTGTGGCCCAAATGTCATCAACCATTTTGTGTGTGATCCTGTTCCACTGATGATGCTGTCCTGTTCTGAAGACATCACCACCCAGCTCATTTATTCCACTGTCAATCATATCTTCATTATTGGCTCCTTTCTCTTTATCCTTTGTTCCTATGCTCTAGTGATTCTAGCTGTGGTGCAGATGACCTCAGAGGCTGGCAAACGAAAGGCTTTCTCCACTTGTGCTTCCCATCTGGCAGTTGTCACACTGTTTTATGGCTCTATTTTGGTGATGTATGTTAGTCCTGGATCAGGACACCCAGTGAAAATGCAAAAAATCATTACCTTGTTTTATTCTGTGATAACACCTCTGTGCAATCCCCTTATATACAGCCTAAGAAACAAGGAGATGAAGGATGCTCTGGTGAAAATCTTCAGGACCAGAAAAGGTGTTCATGAAACATGAATGAAACACAGCTTCCATCTCCCAAGGGCAACCTGCCTGAATAAGCAATGAGTGATACATTTGTCTACAAATTTCTTTTTATTAAGAAACTAATAGAATGAGGACACATTATTATCTTTAATGCCACTCACCACAAGATGTAATACCGTGATCTTATTTAAGAAGAATGTTATGAAATCAGAATATAATCACCCGCACACCATTCATAGGAATGGTAAAACATAACTATAGTCCAGAAAGAAGGACGGAAGAGAAGGGAGAAGGAAGTGGAGGAGGGAAGCCAGGAAGAGGGAGGGTATTTGAGGGACCTCACCTAATGTGCACGATGCAATGACACATTTCAAAACTATTAATGATAGAGTATAAATGTCTTACCACAACAAATACATAAGTGAGGAGATGGTTATGTCAATCACTTAGATGTAAGCATCCCACATTGTATATCAAATCAGCATATTATACTTCACAAATGCATTAATGTACACAGTTATGATTTAATAAAGAAAAAATAAATGATCAACTACAAAGACAAAGAGAGAAGAATGTTTTAATACTGATTTTGTGTCAAAGGTTATATCAAGTAAGTAACATTTTATGTCTAAGCCAATTGGACCCTCTATATGTAATTCAAGTTTTTAAAAGGAAGACAGAACTCTGCTTTGTATTATTGAGATGAAAGAACTAACACACCTGTAACAGAGATCATAGACTGCTCTTTTGATTAACACTGTGAACCAGTAATTCTCCACTAGGAGATATCGACTGAAACAGAACAGGAAAATGTTAAGAATTCCACCTTGCCAGACTGCAGCAGATGGTCTTTACCTTGTGAAAATTAGACAATATTGTGAGAATTAATAAATAATTTCTCAGATCATGCACAACACAACAATTAGGAATTTAAAGTGTCTTAGTTACCCAGAACATTATACAGATAAGATATAAATACTATTAGAAAGACATGAGCATTACTAAGAGCATACATACTTTGTGGTAACACTAGTTTAAACACAGCTCTGAGTATTATAGTTCGATTAGGGTTAGTACTCTGTGACTTATTTTAGTACTGCCATAGCATGCTTAAAATGATTTCTATAAATATTTGCTTAGCACAGATGTTTTAATTATGATTTCTGTTTTGTTCTATGGCCATATTTTTCAAGCATCACCCTCAAAAACATATTGAAAAGGAATCACATTAAAAAGGTAATTTACAGAATGTTAATTGTAGTCTTCAAAGTTATTGGCTCCACAAAAGGAGGAGCACCTGCAGTTAGGCTTCATGCCATCAAGAATCTGGGCTGAGAACAATTTCTAGATTTGAATGGCATGTTTCACGTTAAGTTCTGGGGAGAAAAGATGGTTGTTTTATTTTATTTCACATGAGAAATATCAATTAAATAGCTAAACAACAGCCTGAAGAACTATTGTAAATGGGAGGAACATTTAAAAATTTAGAATTTTATCCATAGCAACTTCGGTAATGTGTTCAAATCTTTAAAGGATTGATCGATTTAACTCTGAGTTTCACTTGTTCATGCCAGTTTCATTCATCTTTCTCAATTTTGTGATAAAGTTTTGTGATAAAGAAGAAAATGGAAGAGATTCTGTGCCTGAGGTGCAAAATATAGGCACTCTCTTACCAAGGCTGGTGACCAATCACTGAACCACTGAAATACAGCCTCAATGTGAGACCAAGGTTAAGCCCTCAATATGGAACCAACCTTTGAGAAAACCAATCGGCAATGAGTGGCAAATTGATTATATGAAATTCCTTGTATCCTAGAGGGTGCAAATTTTGTTTATTCTGAGATCAGTAGTTTTGTCAATCCCCTAAAACTACAGTGCTACCTGATGCCCCAGCAATATATTGTAACACAAATATAGTCCTACTAAACTCAGACTCTTCAGCAAAATATATATATGCATATATATGTATTATATGTATGCTTTTATGTGTATATATGTATACATAATTAGTTCTTTTCCTTTTTGTTTTGTTAATTTTTTGGTTTTTCTTCTTGTTACTATTTTCTTTTTGTTGTTGTT
This sequence comes from Nycticebus coucang, assembly GCF_027406575.1. NCBI lineage: Eukaryota > Metazoa > Chordata > Mammalia > Primates > Lorisidae > Nycticebus > Nycticebus coucang. The sequence continues at coordinate 34,010,211 of NC_069785.1, read as the reverse complement.
GTTCTTTCATGTATTCGTTACTAAAGTTGCTTATTTTTGGTTAGAGATTTTTGATATTTTGTATTATTGTGTTTGGTTTATTGCTTATTTGTATGGTTGGTACTTTTCTTAACTTCTATCTTTACTTTCATCAAGAACAAGGGCTCCTGTATTTTGGGGGTACAGTATTTTAGCCTCGCTTATTCTCTTTCCATATTTCACTCCAGTACATCTTTCTTTGGAAAGACACTCTTCTACCTTTCTCATCTTTCCCACAATAATTGCCTCTGCGACAGCTAAGATATCCCCTCACTTTTTCTTGTCTTTCTCTGTTCCTTCTCCACTCCACTTCCCTCTCTCTTCTCTATTAGACACAATAATATTTTTAATTTCTACTATTCTTATCTTAATATCATTATTATTATTATTATTATTTTGTGGGTGTTTTGGTATTTTTTTATAAGAGCTAGGGGGACACAGGTGGCCTGGCAGGTAGGCCACAGCAAGAATCTGGCTTAATGGGGCTAAAATACATTTCTACCTCTGGCCCTAAGAAGACACTATTGGCAAGACCACGCTGCAGAATTTTTCTATTTCATTTTCACTCTTAATTTTTCCATAGTGTTTTTTCTTTTTGCCCTTATCCTTCCCTTTCTAGTTTGGCACAGGAAGAATCTGGCTATGCTCAGGCTGGTAAGAACCACCAAATTTGATTTTGAGTATCTCTCCTAGTCCAGTCCCTCAAAACCCTTGAGTTACAAGTGTGGCCTTAGCAACACCCTGATCATTGCCATTTCTTCCATCGCTCTCAGCCTCTCTTCCTGACCTCCATCTCTCCTGTTCTCCAAGTTATTTTTTCTTTTCTTTTCTTTTGTTATTCTTCCTTCTATAATTTTCTTTTCTTCTTTTTCTTTTCATTTACACTTTCCCTAATTTTTACTTTTTCTATTCCCCATTTCTCTCTGCCTGTGCCTTACCTTTCTCTTCATTTTGGCATCACACCAAGAGGTCTCTTCATCACATAAACTCTGAGACAGGGTAATTTGGAGACCTCAATCCATCTAACCATACAAGCTTTACTAGACACACTGTGAAAAATAATAATGCAGTGGAACCACTGGAAGAACACTGGCAACATGAATAATCACAGTAGATCAACGCCTGTAAGGAATGACAAGGGAGATACATCAGAAGATGCCACTCATAAAAAAAAAAAATGGCCAAAATATCAGAAATAGAATTCAGACTATGGATGGCAAACAAGATAAATATAATGGAGGAAAATCTGGAACTAGAAATCCAAAGAGTTGTACAGAAGTTGTCTAAGGAAATTAATGAATTCAAAGACAAAGTCACCAAGGATATGGACAGAATGAGAAAGGAAACAGCAGACCTTAAGGAAATGAAAAAGGTATTCAAGGAGCTCCAAAATACAGTATAATCCCCCAGTAATAGAGTTGACCAGGGAGAAGAAAGGATCTCTGAAATTGAAGACAAAGTTTTTGAATGTTCTCAAATGCTCAAAGAGGCACACAAATGGAGAGCAAAACTGATCATTCCCTGAGAGAGTTGTGGGATCACTCCAAAAGATCAAACATTTGCCTTATAGAAATTTCTGAAGGAGAAGAGGATGGCCCTAAAGGCACAGATGCTCTACTCCAAGATATTATGGAGGAGAATTTCCCAAGCATTGCAAGAGATACTGAAATTCGACAGTAGACAGTTTCAGAATCCCAGCAAGACTCAATCCAAATAAAGCATCTCTTAGACACATTGTAATTAACTTTTTCAAAGTTAATATCAAGAAGAAAATTCTGCAAGCTGCCAGACATAGGAAAAGCATAACCTACAAAGGGAGAAACATTAGAATGACTGAAGATCTCTCAGCTGAAACCTTTCAAGCCAGAAGAAGATTGTCATCAACCTTCAATCTACTACAACAAAACAATTTCCAGTATATGATCCTGTATCCAGCTAAACTAAGCTTTATTTGTGATGGAGAAATCAAATATGTTACTGACATATACATGCTGAAGAAATTTGCTGTAACTAAACCAGCTCTCCAGGATATTCCCAGACCCATCCTCCATAAAGCCTCCATAATGATCAGCACAATGGTCAACCACCAAAGTAAACTCACCCAGATACTTTTTAACAAAACTTAACTTCCACAGTGGTGAAAGTATTAAAAAATCCACTGACTTTTGAAAAATATGAAGCATAAAACAATTCCATGCTTGTCAATTCTCTCAATTAATGTGAATGGATTAAACTGTCCTCTAAAGAGGAACAGACTGCCTGACTAGACACATAAACTTAGACCAGATATCTGCTGCATATAAGAGTCTCATCTTACCTTTAAGAATAAAAATAGACTCAGGTGAAAGGACATTTACAATACAGGGAAATGGAAATCAGAAAAACACAGGATTGCAATTTTATTACCAGATTCAATAGGCTTTAAACCAACAAAGATAAGGATGGTCACTACTTATTTGTCAAGGGAAACACACAACATAAAGATATTTCAATAATCAACATTTATGCACCCTACTAGAATGCTCCTCAATTCATAAAGCAAAACCTAACAGACACGAACAATGTGTTATCTTCCTGCACTATAATAGTTGGAGATTTTAACACCCCTTTGGCAGTTTGGGATAGATCCTCCAAGAAGAAACTAATCAAATAAATGTTAGACTTAAATTTGACCCTAGAACAAATGGACTTAATAGACATCTACAGAAAATTTCATCCTAATAAAACTGACTAAACATTCTTCTCAATGCCCATAGATGATCCTCCAAAAATGATCATATCTTACGACACAAGTCTAACCTTAGAATTTAACAGAATAGAAATTATTCCTTGTAATCTTAGGCTGAATGATAGATGGGTCAAAGATAAGATTAAGAAGGAAATCACCAAATTTTTGGAACAAAATCATGATGAAGACACAATTATCAAAACCATGGGATACTGCAAAGGCAGTTCTAAGAGGGAAATTTATAGCATTGGAAACCTTCATCAGAAAAAAAGAAAGAGACAAAGCCAACAACTTAACAGGTCATCTCAAGCAACTGAAAAAGGAAGAACATTCCAATGCCAAACCCAGCAGAAGAAAAGAAATAACCAAAATTAGCACAGAATTGAATGAAATTGAAAACAAAAGAATCATTCAGAAGATCAATGACACAAAAGTTCGTTTTTTGAAAAGAATAATAAAATTGATGAACGTTGGCCAATCTAACCAGAAAGAGAAAAGTAAAATCTCTAATATCATCTATCACAAATGATAAAGGAGAAATAACAACAGACACTTCAAAAATTCAAAAATTCCTCCATGATTACTACAAAAAACTCTATTCTCATAAATATAAATATCTGAAGGAAATGGACCAATACCTGGAAGCACACCACTTTCCTAGACTCAACCAGAAAGAATTAGAAATTTTGAATAGACCTATATCAATTACTGAAATAGCATCAACTATACGAAATCTCCCAAAAAAGAAAAGTCCGGGACCAAATGGCTTAGAAAAAGAAGGAATACTTCCCAACACATTCTATGAATCAAATATCATCTGGATCCCCAAACCAGGAAAGGATCCAACAAAGAAAGAAAACTATGGACCAATGTCATTAATGAATATCAATGCAAAAATATTCAACAAGATCGTGGTGAACAGAATTCAACAGCACATTAAAAGAAATTATACACCATGAATGAGTTAGTTTTATTCCACGGTTACAGGGTTGGTTCAACATATGCAAATATCTATATATAATACATCACATAAATAAATAAAAAACAAAGACCATATGATTCTCTCAACTGATGCAGAAAAAGCTTTTGACAATATCTAGCATCCTTTCATGATCAGACCACTTAAGAAAATAGGCATGGGACATTTCTGAAACTGACTCACCTTACCTCAAAGGATAAAAAAAGATGCAGGGTGAAGGGATGGACAACTACAATACAGGGAAATGGAAATCAGAAAAAAGAAGAGGTTTAAATTTTCTTTGCAAATACAAGAGGATTTAATCTGAAAAACATAAGGATGGAAATTACATATTTGTCAAGGGAAATACTCAACATGAAGAGATTTCAAAAACTAACATTTATCATCCTATCTGAATGCTTCTTAATTCACAAAGAAAACCCTAACAGATATAAACAATTGATATCTTCATGCACTATAATAGTTGGAGATTTTAATACCCTTTGGCAGTTCTGAATAGATTCTCTAAGAACAAAACAAACAAGAAATAATGAACTTAAACTTGACCCTAGAACAAATGGAATGAACAGACATCTACAGAAGATTTCATCCTCATAAAACTGAATACACATTCTTTTCATCAGCTCATGTATCATCCTCCAAAACTAATCATATCTTGGGACACAAGTCTAACCTCAACAAATTTAAAAGAATAGAAATCATTCTTTGTATCTTCTCAGACAATCATGGAATAAAAGTTAAACTCAACAGCAACAGTAATCGTTATTTTCTTTATGACAAAGTCATGGAAGCTAAATAACCATAGGATGAATGATAGCTGGGTCAAAGACAAGATTAAGAAGGAAATCATCTAATTTTAGGAACAAAATTATAATGAGGACACATATTAACAAAACCAGTGGAATACTGGAAAGGCACTCCTAAGAGAGAAATTTATAGCATTAGAAGAATGCAAGAAGAAAACAGAAAGAGAAAAAGTCAACAACCTAATGACTCATCTCAAGCATCTGGAAAAAGAAGAACAATTCAACCCCAAACACAGCAGAAGAAAAGAAATAACCAAAAGTACAGCAGAATTAAATGAAATTCAAAACAAAAAATCATTCAGAAGATAAGGAAAACAAAAAGTTGGTTCTTTGAAAAGATTAATAAAGTTGATAAATCTTTGGCCAAACTAACCAGAAACAGAAAAGGAAAATCTCTAATATCATCAATCAGAAACAATAAAGGAGAAATAACAACAAACACCTAAGAAATAAAAAAAAAAATGCTCAATGATTACTACAAAAAAACCCCTCTATTCTCAGAAACATGAAAATCTGGAGGGAAGGGACCAATACCTGAAAGGATGCCGTCTTCCCAGAATCAATCAAAAGGAAGTAGAAATTTTGAATAGAACTGTATCAAGCACTGAAATAGCAACAACTATATAAATTCTCCCAAAAAGGAAAGTCTGGGACCAGATGGCTTCACATCAGAATTCTACCAAACCTTCAAAGAGGAACTAGAACTCACATTACATAACCTTTCCCAAAATAGAAAAAGAAGTAATCTTCCCCAACACGTTCTATGAAGCACACATTCCCTTAATCCCCAAACTAGGAAAGCGACCCAATAAAGAAAGAAAACTATGAACCAATGTCATTAATGAATACTCATGCAAAAATATTGAATAAGATCCTAGCAAACAGAATTCAATGACACATCAAAAAATTATATACTAGGGCGATCCCTCTGGCTCAAAGAAATAGGGTGCCAGCCCCATAAGCCAGAGGTGGTGGATTCAAACATGGCCCCAGCCAAAAAAAAAAAAAAAAGTAGGGCAGAGCAAGATGGCAGCCAAGTAACAGCTTCCTTGCATTTGGGCACCATGAGTCTGGGGAGATAGGACTCCAGGCATCTCTGGCTGGTGGGATCTGCCTATCATCACCCCTGACAGAATACAGGGAGTCAGAGAGAGACTTCCGGACCCCAAGAGGAGGATTAAGACAGTGGAAAACCGGCAACTGGTCGCATGTGTTCAAACCGTCTAAATCCGCCCGCACTTCCACAGACATGAGAGCAACAGGAAGTGAAAGGAAAATTAGGGCAAGGAAACAGATAAAAGAAATCACTCATGAGGAAGAATCAGCAGAAAACTCCAGGCAACATGAAGAACCAGTCCAGAACAACCCCGCCAAGGGACCATGAGGTAGCTACTGCAGAGGATTACACCTATAAAGAAATGTTAGGAATGACAGAAAGGGAATTTAGAATACACATGTTGAAAACAATGAAAGAAATGATGGAAACAATGAAGGAAACTGCTAATAAAGTGGAAAATAACCAAAAGGAACTCCAAAAACAGAATCAAATCAGAGATGAACGATATGAAGAATATAAAAAGGATATAGAAGAGCTGAAGGAACTGAAACAGTCAATTAGGGAACTTAAAGATGCAATGGAAAGTATCAGCAACAGCTTAGACCACGCAGAAGAAAGAATTTCAGAGGTGGAAGACAAAGTTTTCGAGATAATTCAGATAGTAAAAGAAGCAGAAAAGAAGAGGGACAAAGCAGAACGTTCACTATCAGAATTATGGGACTTTATGAAGCGTTCCAACATACGAGTTATAGGAATTGCAGAAGGGGAAGAAGAATGCCCCAGAGGAATGGAAGCCTTATATATAGGCCTTATATACTAGAGAATATTATAAAAGAAAATTTCCCAAATATCACCAAAGATTCTGACACACTGCTTTCAGAGGGCTATCGGACCCCAGGTCGCCTCAACACTAACCAAGCTTCTCCAAGACACATTGTGATGAACCTGTCAAAAGTAAAGACAAAAGAAAAGATTCTGCAAGCTGCCAGGAGTAAGCGCCACTTGACCTACAGGGGCAAATCCATCAGAGTGACAGCAGACTTCACTAATGAAACTTTCCAAGCAAGAAGACAATGGTCATCTACCTTTAATCTACTTAAACAGAACAATTTTCAGCCCAGAATTCTGTACCCTGCTAAGCTAAGCTTCAAAATTGATGGAGAAATCAAATCATTTACGGATATACAAACATTGAGGAAATTCACCACAACAAGACCAGCTCTACAGGAAATACTTCAACCTGTTCTGCACACTGAACACCACAATGGATCAGCATCAAAGTAATAACTCAGAAATCAAAGGACAGAACCTAACTTCCACACTGATCCAAAAGATAAAACTAAGCAAAGGACTCTCACCAAATAAGACGAATACAATACTACCACACTTATCAATTATCTCAATAAATGTTAATGGCTTGAATTCCCCACTGAAGAGACATAGATTGGTTGACTGGATTAAAAAACACAAGCCATCCATTTGCTGTCTGCAAGAAACACACCTGGCTTCAAAAGACAAATTAAAGCTCTGAGTCAAGGGTTGGAAGACAATTTTTCAGGCAAATAGAATTCAGAAGAAAAGAGCAGTTGCAATCTTATTTTCAGATACATGTGGATTTAAGCAACTAAAGTCAAAAAAGACAAAGATGGTCACTTTATATTGGTCAAGGGAAAAATATAACAAGAAGACATTTCTTTTTTTTTTTTTTTTTTGTTTTTTTTTTTTTTGTGGTTTTTGGCCGGGGCTGGGTTTGAACCTGCCACCTCCGGCATATGCAACCGGCGCCCTACTCCTTGAGCCACAGGCGCCGCCCACAAGAAGACATTTCAATTCTAAATATCTATGCACCCAATTTAAATGCTCCAAGATTCTTGAAACAGACCTTACTCAGTCTGAGCAATATGATATCTGGAGAATACCATAATAACAGGGGACCTTAACAATCCTCTTACAGAGCTGGACAGATCCTCTAAACAGAAATTAAACAAAGATATAAGAGATTTAAATGAGACCCTAGAACAACTGTGCTTGATAGACGCACATAGAACACTCCATCACAAAGATAAAGAATATATATTCTTCTCCTCACCCCATGGAACATTCTCCAAACTTGATCATATACTGGGACACAAAACAAATATCAACAGAATCAAAAGAATTAAAATTTTACCTTGTATCTTCTCAGACCATAAGGCACTAAAGGTGGAACTCAACTCTAACAAAAATGCTCAACCCCACACAAAGGCATGGAAATTAAACAATCTTCTGTTGAATAAAAGATGGGTGGAGGAAGAAATAAGACAGGAAATCATTAACTTCCTTGAGCATAACAACAATGAAGACACAAGCTACCAAAACCTATGGGATACTGCAAAAGCAGTTTTGAGAGGAAAATTCATCGCTTTAGATGCCTACATTCGAAAAACAGAAAGAGAGCACATCAACAATCTCACAAGAGATCTTATGGAATTGGAAAAAGAAGAACAATCTAAGCCTAAACTCAGTAGAAGAAAAGAAATATCCAAAATCAAATCAGAGATCAATGAAATTGAAAACAAAAGAATCATTCAGAAAATTAATGAAACAAGGAGTTGGATTTTTGAAAAAATAAAGAAAATAGATAAACCATTGGCCAGACTAACGAGGAATAGAAAAGTAAAATCTCTAGTAACCTCAATCAGAAATGATAAAGGGGAAATAACAACTGATCCCACAGAGATACAAGAGATCATCTCTGAATACTACCAGAAACTCTATGCCCAGAAATTTGACAATGTGAAGGAAACAGATCAAAATTTGGAATCACACCCTCTCCCTAGACGCAGCCAGGAAGAAATAGAGCTCCTGAACAGACCAATTTCAAGCACTGAGATCAAGGAAACAATAAAAAAGCTTCCAACCAAAAAATGCCCTGGTCCAGATGGCTTCACTCCAGAATTCTATCAAACTTTCAAGGAAGAGCTTATTCCTATACTGCAGAAATTATTCCAAAAAACTGAGGAAGAAGGAATCTTCCCCAACACATTCTATGAAGCAAACATCACCCTGATACCAAAACCAAGAAAAGACCCAAACAAAAAGGAGAATTTCAGATCAATATCACTCATGAATATAGATGCAAAAATTCTCAAAAAAATCCTAGCCAATAGATTACAGCTTATCATCAAAAAAGCCATTCATCATAATCGAGTAGGCTTCATCCCAGGGATGCAAGGCTGGTTTAACATACGCAAGTCTATAAACGTTATCCACCATATTAACAGAGGCAAAAATAAAGATCACATGATCCTCTCAATAGATGCAGAAAAGGCATTTGATAACATCCAGCATCCTTTTCTATTTAGAACACTGAAGAGTATAGGCATAGGTGGCACATTTCTAAAACTGATTGAAGCTACCTATGACAAACCCACAGCCAATATTTTACTGAATGGAGTAAAACTCAAAGCTTTTTCTCTTAGAACTGGAACCAGACAAGGTTGTCCTCTGTCACCTTTACTATTCAAAGTAGTGCTGGAAATTCTAGCCAATACAATTAGGCAAGACTAGGAAATAAAGGGAATCCAAATGGGAGCAGAGGAGGTCAAACTCTCCCTCTTTGCTGACAACATGATCTTATACTTAGAGAACCCCAAAGACTCAACCACAAGACTCCTAGAAGTCATCAAAAAATACAGTAATGTTTCAGGATATAAAATCAATGTCTACAAGTCAGTAGCCTTTGTATACACCAATAACAGTCAAGATGAGAAGCAAATTAAGGACACAACTTCCTTCATCATAGTTTCAAAGAAAATGAAATACCTAGGAATATACCTAACGAAGGAGGTAAAGGACCTCTATAAAGAAAATTATGAAATCCTCAGAAAGGAAATAGCAGAGGATATTAACAAATGGAAGAACATACCATTCTCGTGGATGGGAAGAATCAACATTGTTAAAATGTCTATACTTCCCAAAGCAATCTACCTATTCAATGCCATTCCTATTAAAATACCAACATCATACTTTTAAGATTTGGAAAAAATGATTCTGCGTTTTGTATGGAACCAGAAATAACCCCGTATAGCTAAGGCAGTTCTCTGTAACAAAAATAAAGCTGGGGGCATCACCATACCAGATTTTAGTCTGTACTACAAGGCCATAGTGCTCAAGGCAGCATGGCACTGGCACAAAAACAGAGACATAGACACTTGGAATAGAATTGAAAACCAAGAAATGAAACTAACATCTTACAACCACCTAATCTTCGATAAACAAAACAAAAACATACCGTGGGGGAAAGACTCCCTATTCAATAAATGGTGTTGGGAGAACTGGATGTCTACATGTAAAAGACTGAAACTGGACCCACACCTTTCCCCACTCACAAAAATTCATTCAAGATGGATAAAGGACTTAAATTTAAGGCATGAAACAATAAAAATCCTCCAAGAAAGCATAGGAAAAACACTGGAAGATATTGCCCTGGGGAAAGACTTCATGAAGAAGACTGTCATGGCAATCGCAACAACAACAAAAATAAACAAATGGGACTTCATTAAACTGAAAAGCTTCTGTACAGCTAAGGAGACAATAACCAAAGCAAAGAGACAACCTACACAATGGGAAAGGATATTTGCATATTTTCAATCAGACAAAAGCTTGATAACTGGGATCTATAGAGAACTCAGATTAATCTACATGAAAAAGCCAACAATCCCATATATCAATGGGCAAGAGATATGAATAGAACTTTCTCTAAAGACGACAGACGAATGGCTAACAAACACATGAAAAAATGTTCATCATCTCTATATATTAGAGAAATGCAAATCAAAACAACCCTGAGATATCATCTAACCCCAGTGAGAATGGCCCACATCACAAAATCTCAAAACTGCAGAAGCTGGCGTGGATGTGGAGAGAAGGGAACACTTTTACACTGCTGGTGGGACTGCAAACTAGTACAACCTTTCTGGAAGGAAGTATGGAGAAACCTCAAAGCACTCAACCTAGACCTCCCATTTGATCCTGCAATCCCATTACTGGGCATCTACCCAGAAGGAAAGAAATCCTTTTATCATAAGGACACTTGTACTAGACTGTTTATTGCAGCTCAATTTACAATCGCCAAAATGTGGAAACAGCCTAAATGCCCACCAACCCAGGAATGGATTGACAAGCTGTGGTATATGTATACCATGGAATACTATTCAGCCATTAAAAAAAATGGAGACTTTGCATCCTTCGTATTAACCTGGATGGAAGTGGAAGACATTATTCTTAGTAAAGCATCACAAGAATGGAGAAGCATGAATCCTATGTACTCAATTTTGATATGAGCACAATTAATGACAATTAAGGTTATGGGGGGGAGCAGAAAGAGGGATGGAGGGTGGGGGGTGGGGCCTTAGTGTGTGTCACACTTTATGGGAGCAAGACATGATTGCAAGAGGGACTTTACCTAACAATTGCAATCAGTGTAGCTGGCTTATTGTACCCTCAATGAATCCCCAACAATAAAAAAAAAAAAAAAAACAGCATGGTACTGGCACAAAAACAGAGAAGTAGATGTCTTGAACAGAATAGAGAACCAAGAGATGATTCCAGCTACTTACCATTATTTAATCTTTGAGAAGCCAATTAAAAACATTCAGTGGGTGGGGAGGAGACAAGATGGCTGACTGAAGCCAGCTTTCCACAGAGGCTCCCATCCAGAAGGAGAGTTAAAGGACAAAAATACAGCAAATAACCTGGTGGATTTGAGCTACACTAAGAGAGAAGGTTGTAGAACACATGTCAACCCCGCTGAGGTGAGCTGCAACCACAAGGATACAAAAAAAAGGTACAAAATTCATCACCAAGTGGACGGGAGTCTCCTCCCCCATGAGAACAGCTCAGAGTGCCCCACAAACAACCGGTTAGAGTTCAAAGGTCCTCCCACTACGCTCCATGGGAGAGACCCTCTAAAAACTGGACCTACCTCCTCTATTAGGGTGCCACGGCATCCTCCTGCCAGGCAAAAAACTACATAAACTGTATATAGTTTCTACCTGGAATTCTGAGCTCCTAGCGCTCCCCTTCGCTCACACTGGGGTCCAGAGGCCAGTCCCGGTCGGCAGGCAGAGAGGGGACTGCACCGGAGTGGCAGTTCCCTGAGGCACAGTGCGACAGCCAGCTTTTGGCAACAATACGGCCAGGCATAAAACTGTGTAAAGCTCTGTGTGTTCTCTGCCTGCAACCCCAGGCTCCCAGCACTCCCCGCACTCCCCTCTGCTGTTGCTCCAAGGTCTGGAGGCCTGTCCCCCAGGGGTCCAGACTCTTGGGCGATTGCTCGAGGGGTGTAGACAGTGCTGGGCTGCAGCCTGTCGGTGCAGACTCTGGGGTATGGGAGCGGAGAGAGGACGGTTGGCTGGAGGGGAGCTACACCGGAGCAACCGTTGCCTGAGCCATAAAGCAGCAGCCCTCTTTTGCTAGCAATACGGCTCACTACCGAATATTCTGAAGCCACACCCCCTGTCTCCCTGGGCAACCAGAGACTCCGAGTTTGCCTGAGGCAACTCCAACTTGCAAACCAGGGAAACTCCCAGGGCAGGGCCCAGAGGTCTGCTTTACTAAACCTAAGATGCACCTGGCCCTCAGGAGATCGTCAGCCTATAGACAATACAAGAGCAAAGACAAGCTGATTTGGAGCTCAATTCAGATTCTCGTCTGCAGGAGAACCACAGAGTTGTTCTGTTCTGTTCTGTCAGTAACACTAATCAGGGGCGAGAGTGGACCTGAGTGAAAACTCCTCAACCTTCATCAAGCACCCGAGGTTGTCAGGCCTCACCTCCTCCTGCTGGAGAGAGGCTGAGCGCAGTGGCCTGGCAGACTTCCTTGTGATTCAGGCAGGTACAAACTCTTAGAGTACCGATTCACTACAGGCAACTGGGTCAGCCAACTGCAGGGCTATCAGTGACTGGACATGAAGTGGTGCAAGGTGGGGAAGGTGGCAGCAACCTTCCCAGACAGATTTATTGGCTGGGTGGCTTCTCCTGACTCCACTCAGCACTGGAGCAAGTCACACCAGAGTAGTCACAGACCCCTGTGATCCAGTTCCCAGAGACCTCTTAAACTCTCTGACCCGAGACAGGTGCAGACTGAGACAATTGATTTGGACCTTTTTGAACTGAACCAATTGCCAGAGGACAAATCAGGTGGTGCCATGGGTGCATGGTGGTAGGAACGTTTGATTTTCCTTTTGGAATTGTTTGCCGGTGGGGGGCGGGATGACTTAATTGCTGATATTTCTCCACAGCTGAGACTTCAATCCAAAGTATCTGTTTCACTAGGGTGGAACAGAAACCAACTGAAAACAAGACAGAACCACTTAGCCCCACCACACCAGACAGGGCCCCAGTTTCTCAGGCCACAACATGGGACAGGCCCTCGACAAAGCCCCAGGGGGAAAAATCAGAGGGAGTAAAACAACCATGGGGCAGAATCAGTGGAAAAACTCTGGTAACATGAATAACCAGAATAGATCAAACCCCCAAGGAAAGATATGGCAGATGCAATTGAAGATCCCATTCATAAACAACTGGCTGAGATTCAGAAATCGAATTCAGAATTTGGATTGCAGACAAGATTAACAAAGTGGAATTAGGAATTCGAGGAGAAATTCAAAAGTTGTCTCAAGAATTTAACGAATTTAAAGACAAAACCAATAAAGACTTAGACACACTGAAGCAAGAATTTGCAGCCCTCAAAGATATGAAGAATACAGTAGAATCCCTCAGCAACAGAATGGAGCAAGCAGAAGAAAGGATTTCTGACATCGAAGACAAAGCCTTGAACGCTCCCAAACTCTCAAAGAGGAAGAGAAATGGAGAGCAAAAATGAATCATTCTCTCCGAGAGCTCTGGGATAATTCGAAGAAGGCGAATATCTGAATCATAGGGGTTCCAGAAACAGATGAAGTGGCCTCGCTGGGCACAGAGGCCCTTCTGCATGAAATTATGAAAGAGAATTTTCCAGACATGGCTAGAGATTCTGAAATTCAGATAGTGGACAGCTTCAGAAACCCGGGACAACTCAACCCCAATAAGACATCCCCAAGGCATATCATAATTAACTTCACTAAAGTTAATATGAAGGAGAAAATCCTCAAAGCTCAATTTATAAGAGAAACTCTAACAGACATGAGCAACTTGAGTTCCTCCAGCTCCATAATCGTCAGAGATTTCAACACTCCTTTGGCAGTGTTGGATCGATCCTCCAACAAGAAGCTGAGCAAAGAAATCTTAGATTTAAACATAACCATCCAACATTTGGATTTAGCAGACATCTACAGAACATTTCATCCCAACAAAATTGAATACACATACTTCTCATCTGCCCATGGAACTTACTCCAAAATCGATCACATCTTAGGTCACAAGTCTAACCTCAGTAAATTTAAAGGAATAGAAATTATTCCATGCATCTTCTCGGACCACCATGGAATAAAACTTCAGCTGAGTAACAACAGGAATCGGCATACTCATACAAAAGCATGGAAGTTAAATAACCATATGCTGAATGATAGCTGGGTCAGAGATGAGATTAAGAAAGAATTTGCCAATTTTTTGGAACAAAACAACAATGAAGACACAAACTATCAAAACCTCTGGGACACCGCAAAGGCAGTTCTAAGAGGGAAATTTATACCATTGCAAGCCTTCCTCAAGAGAACGGAAAGAGAGGAAGTTAACAACTTAATGGACATCTCAAGCAACTGGAAAAGGAAAAACATTCCAACCCCAAACCCAGTAGAAGAAAAGAAATAACCAAAATTAGAGCAGAATTAAATGAAATTGAAAACAAAAGAATAATACAACAGATCAATAAATCAAAAAGCTGGTTTTTTGAAAAGGTCAATAAACTGGATAAACCTTTGGCCAACCTAATCAGGAAAAAAAGAGTAAAATCTCTAATCTCATCAATCAGAAACAACAAATATGAAATAACAACAGACTCCTCAGAAATCAAAAAAATCCTTAATGAATATTACAAGAAACTTTATTCTCAGAAATATGAAAATCTGAAGGAAATTGACTAATACTTGGAAGCACGTCACCTTCCAAGACTTAGCCAGAATCAAGTGGAAATGTTGAACAGGCCCATATCAAGTTCGGAAATCAACCATACAAAACCTCCCTAAAAAGAAAAGCCCAGGACCAGATGGTTTCACGTCAGAATTCTACCAAATCTTTAAAGAGGAATTAGTACCTATATTACTCAACCTGTTCCCAAAGGTAGAAAAAGAAGGAAGACTACCCGACACGTTCTATGAAGCAAACATCACCCTGATCCCCAAGCCAGGAAAAGACCCAACAAGAAAAGAAAATTATAGACCGATATCACTAATGAATATAGATGCAAAAATATTCAACAAGATCCTGACAAACAGAATCCAGCAACACATGAAACAAATTATACATCATGACCAAGTCGGTTTTATACCAGGATCTCAAGGCTGGTTCAATATACATAAATCTATAAATGTAATCCAGCGCATAAACAAATTAAAAAACAAAGACCATATGATTCTCTCAATCGATGCTGAAAAAGCTTTTGATAATATCCAGCATCCCTTCATGATGAGAACACTTAAGAAAATTGGTATAGAAGGGACATTTCTTAAACTGACAGAGGCCATCTACAGCAAACCCACAGCCAAGATCATATTGAATGGAGTTAAATTGGAATCATTTCCACTCAGATCAGGAACCAGACAAGGCTGCCCATTGTCTCCATTGCTTTTTAACATTGTAATGGAAGTTTTAGCCACCGCAATTAGGGAAGAAAAGGCAATCAAGGGTATCCATATAGGGTCAGAAGAGATCAAACTTTCACTCTTCGCAGATGATATGATTGTGTATCTGGAAAACACTAGGGACTCTACTACAAAACTCTTAGAAGTGATCAAGGAATACAGCAGCGTCTCAGGTTACAAAATCAACATTCATAAATCGGTAGCCTTTATATATACCAACAACCGTCAAGTAGAAAAAACAGTTAAGGACTCTATCCCATTCGCAGTAGTGCCAAAGAAGATCAAATGTTTGGGAATTTATCTAACAAAGGACGTGAAAGATCTCTATAAAAAGAACTATGAAACTCTAAGAGAAGAAATAGCTGAAAATATTAACAAATGGAAAAACATACCATGCTCATGGCTGGGAAGAACCAACATTGTTAAAATGTCCATACTATCCAAAGCAATATATAATTTCAATGCAATCCCTATTAAAGCTCCACTGTCATACTTTAAAGATCTTGAAAAAAACAATACTTCGTTTTATATGGAATCAGAAAAAAACTCGAATAGCCAAGACATTACTCAGAAATAAAAACAAGCAGGAGGAATTATGCTACCAGACCTCAGACTATACTACAAATTGATAGTGATCAAAACAGCATCGTATTGGCACAAAAACAGAGAAGTAGATGTCTGGAACAGAATAGAGAACCAAGAGATGAATCCAGCTACTTACCATTATTTAATCTTTGACAAGCCAATTAAAAACATTCAGTGGGGAAAAGATTTCCTATTTAACAAATGGTGCTGGGTGAACTGGCTGACAACCTGTAGAAGACTGAAAGTGGACCCACACCTTTCACCATTAACTAAGATAGACTCTCACTGGATCAAAGATTTAAACTTAAGACATGAAACTATAAAAATACTAGAGGAGAGTGCAGGGAAACCCTTGAAGAAATCGGGCTGGGTGACTATTTTATGAGGAGGACCCCCCGGGCAATTGAAGCAGCTTCAAAAATACACTATTGGGACTTGATCAAACTAAAAAGCTTCTGCACAGCCAAGAACACAGTAAGTAAAGCAAGCAAACAGCCCTCAGAATGGGAGAAGATATATGCAGGTTATGTCTCTGACAAAGGTTTAATAACCAGAATCCATAGAGAACTCAAACGCATTAGCAAGAAAAGAACAAGGGATCCCATCGCAGGCTGGGCAAGGGATTTGAAGAGAAACTTCTCTGAAGATGACAGGCGGGCGGCCTTCAGACATATGAAAAAATGCTCATCATCTTTAATCATCAGAGAAATACAAATCAAAACTACTTTGAGATACCATCTAACTCCAGTGAGACTAGCCTATATCACAAAATCCCAAGACCAGAGATGTTGGCACGGATGTGGAAAAAAGGGAACACTTTTGCACTGCTGGTGGAATGCAAATTAATACATTCATTTTGGAAAGAGATATGGAGAACATTTAGAGATCTAAAAATAGATCTGCCATTCAATCCTGTAATCCCGCTACTGGGTATATACCCAGAAGACCAAAAATCACATCATAACAAAGATATTTGTACCAGAATGTTTATTGCAGCTCAGTTCATAATTGCTAAGTCATGGAAGAAGCCCAAGTGCCCATCGATCCACGAATGGATTAATAAATTGTGGTACCTGTACACCATGGAATATTATGCAGCCTTAAAGAAAGATGGAGACTTTACCTCTTTCATGTTTACATGGATAGAGCTGGAACACATTCTTCTTAGTAAAGTATCTCAAGAATGGAAGAAAATGTACCCAATGTACTCAGCCCTTCTATGAACCTAATTTAGGGTTTTCACATGAAAGCTATAACCCAGTTACAACCTAAGAATAGGGGGAAGGGGGAAAGGGAGGGGAGGGAGAGGGGAGGTGGGTAGAGGGAAGGGCATGGGTGGGATTACACCAGGGGTGCATCTTACAAGGGTATATGTGAAACTTGGTAAATGGTCTGTAAAGCTAGTGAATGATGCCCCATGATCATATCAATGTACACAGCTATCATTTAATTAAAAAAAAAAAAAAACATTCAGTGGGGAAAAGATTCTCTATTTAACAAATGGTGCTGGGTGGACCATTTAGTTAATGGTGAAAGGTGGACCCACACCTTTCACCATTAACTAAGATAGACTCTCCCTGGTCTAAAGATTTAAACTTAAGACATGAAAGTATAAAAATACTAGAAGAGAGTGCAGGGAAAAATCTTGAAGAAATCAGTCTGGGTGAGTATTTTATGAGGAGGACCCCCCCGGGCAATTGAAGCAGCTTCAAAAATACACTACTGGGACCTGAGCAAACTAAAAAGCTTCTGCAGAGCCAAGAACATGGTAGTAAAGCAAGCAAACAGCCCTCATAATGAAAGAAGATATTTGCAGGTTATGTCTCCGACAAAGGTTTGATAACCAGAATCCACAGAGAACTCAAACATATAAGCAAGAAAAGAACAAGTGATCCCATGGCAGGCTGGGCAAGGGACTTGAAGAGAAACTTCTCTGAAGAAGACAGGTGCGTGGCCTACAGACATATGAAAAAATGCTCATCATCTTTAATCATCAGAGAAATGCAAATCCAAACTACTTTGAGATATCATCTAACTCCAGTAAGATCAGCCTATATCACAAAATCCCAAGAACAGAGATGGTGTGGATGTGGAGAAAAGGGAACACTTCTGCACTGCTGGTGGGAATGCAAATTAATACATTCCTTTTGGAAAGATATATGGAGAACACTTAGAGGTCTAAAAATAGATCTGCCATTCAATCCTATAATTCCTCTACTAGGCATATACCCAGAAGACCAAAAATCACATCATAACAAAGATATTTGTACCAGAATGTTCATTGCAGCCCTATTCATAATTGCTAAGTCATAGAAAAAGCCCAAGTGCCCATTGATCTACGAATGGATTAATAAATTGTGGTACCTGTACACCATGGAATATTATGCTGCCTTAAAGAAAGATGGAGACTTTACCTCTTTCATGTTTACATGGATGGAGCTGGAACATATTCTTCTTAGTAAAGTATCTCAAGAATGGAAGAAAAAGTACCCAATGTACTCAGCCCTACTATGGAACTAATTTAGGGTTTTCACATGAAAGCTATAACCCAGTTACAACCTAAGAATAGAGGGAATGGGGAAAGGGAGGGGATGGAAGGGGGAGGTGGGTAGAGGGAAGGGGATTGGTGGGATTACACCTGTGGTGAATCTTACAAGTGTATATGTGAAAATTGGTAAACGGTCTGTGAAGCTAGTGAATGATGCCCCATGAATATATCCATGTACACAGCTATGATTTAATAAAAAAAAAAATGGAAGAAAAAGTATCCACTGTACTCAGCCCTACTATGAAACTAATTTATGGCTTTCACATGAAAGCTATAACCCAGTTACAACCTAAGAATAGGGAGAAGGAGAAAAGAGAGGGGAGGGAGGGGGAGGGGGCAGAGGGAGGGTGATTGGTGGGATTACACCTGCAGTGCATCTTAC
Source organism: Nycticebus coucang (assembly GCF_027406575.1). Classification (NCBI taxonomy): domain Eukaryota; kingdom Metazoa; phylum Chordata; class Mammalia; order Primates; family Lorisidae; genus Nycticebus; species Nycticebus coucang. Next base: position 33,991,327 of record NC_069785.1, on the reverse strand, counting down.
AAGGGTATAAGCGAAACTTAGTAAATGTGGAATGTAAATGTCTTAGCACAATAACTAAGAAAATGCCAGGAAGGCTATGTTAACCAGTGTGATGAAAATGTGTCAAATGGTCTATGAAACCAGTGTATAGTGCCCTATGATCACATTAATGTACACAGCTATGATTTAATTAAAAAAAGAAAGAAAGAAAAAGAAAAGGTCAATAAAATAGATAAACCTTTGGCTAACCTAAACAGAGCAGAAGAGCAAAATCCCTAATTTCATCAATGAGAAATTATAAAAGCCAAGTAACAACTGACTCCTCAGAAATTAAAAAAATTCTTAATGAATATTACATAAAACTCTATTCTCGGAGTATGAAAATATGAAGGAAATAGACCAATACTTGGAAACACACCATTCTTCGACTTAGCCAGAAAGAAGTGGCAATGTTCAATAAGCCTATAACAAGTTCTGAAATAGCATCAAGTATAAGAAACCTCCCCAAATAGAAAAGCCCAGGACCAGTTTGCTTCACATCAGAATTCTACCAAACTTTAAAGAGGAACTAGTACCAATATTACTTAACATTTTCCAAAACATAGAAAAAGAAGGAATACTTCCCAACACATTCTATGAAGCAAATATCACCCTGATCCCCAAACCAGGAAAAGACCCAACAAGAAAAGAAAATTATAGGCCAATATCTCTAATGAATATTGATGCAAAAATATTCAATAAAATCCTAGCAAACAGAATCCAACAACATATCAAACAAATTATACATCACGACCAGGTGGATTTCATCCCAGTGTCCCAATCATGGTTCAATATATGTAAATCCATAAATATAATACATCACATAAACAAATTAAAAAGCAAAAACCATATGATTCTCTCAATTGATGCAGAAAAAGCTTTTGATAATATCTAGCATCCTTTCTTGATCAGAACGCTTAAGAAAATAGGTATAAAAGGAACATTTCTTAAACTGATAGAGGCCATCTACAGCAAACCCACAGCCAATATCATATTGAATGGAGTAAAATTGAAATCATTTCCACTCAGATCAGGAACGAGGTAAGGATGCCCATTGTCCCCACTGCTTTTTAACATTGTAATGGAAGCCTTAGCCATCACAAACAGACAAGAGAAGGCAATCAAGGGGATCCAAATAGAACCAGAGGAGATCAAACTGTCACTCTTCTCAGATGATATGATTGTATATCTGGAAAACCCCATGGAATCAACTACAAAACTCCTAGAAGTGATCAAAGAATACAGCAATGTCTCAGGATACAAAATTAATACTCACCATTCTGTAGCCTTTATATATACCAACAATAGTCAAGGGGGAAAAACAATCAAGGACTCTATTCCCTTTACAATAGTGCCAAATAAGATGAAATATCTGGGAGTGTTTCTAACTAAGGACATGAAAGATCTCTATAAAGAGAACTATGAAACTCTGAGAAAAGAAATAGCTGAAAATGTTAACAAATGGGAAAACATACCATCCTCAAGGCTGGGAAGAATCAACAATATTAAAATGTCCATACTACCCAAAGTAATCTACAAATTCAATGTGATCCCTATTAAAGCACCTCTGTCATACTTCAAAGATCTGAAGAAATTAGTACTTTTTTTATATAGAAACATAAAAAAACTCAAATAGCCAATACATTACTCAGAAATAAAAACAAATCAGGAGGAATCACACTTCCAGACTTCAGAGTATACTATAAATTGATAGTGATCAAAACAGTATGGTACTGGCACAAAAACAGAGAGGTAGATGTATGGAACAGAATCGAAGACCAAGAGATGACCCCAGACACTTATCATCATTTAATCTTTGATAAGCCTATCAAAATATAAATTGGGGGAAAGGAGTCCCTATTTAACAAATGGTGCTGGGTGAACTGGCTGGTGACCTGTAGAAGACTGAAACTGGACCCACACCATTCTCTTCTAACAAAAATTGACTCTTAATGGCTAAAGGACTTAAACTTAAGACATGAAACTATAAAAATTCTTGGAGAGAGTGCAGGGGAAACACTTGAAAAATTTGGCCTGGGAGAATACTTTATGAGGAGGACCCCTCCGGGGAATTGAAACAACATCAAAAAATACATTACTGGGATCTGATCAAATTAAAAGCTTCTGCACTGCCAAGAACACACTAAGTAAAGAAAATAGACAGCCCTCAGAATGAGAGAGGATTTTTGTAGGTTATATTTCTAACAAAGGTTTTATGACCAGAATACACAGAACTGAAACTTACTAATAAGAAAAACACAAGTGATCCCATTTCATTGTGGGCAAGAGACATGAACAGAAGCTTCTCTGAAGAAGACAGGCACATGGCCTACAGACATATGAAAAAATGCTCTTCATCTTCAATCATCAGAAAAATGCAAACCAAACTACTCTGAGATACCATTTAACTCCAGTAAGAGTAGCCCACATCACAAATCCCAAAACAACAGATGTTGGCATGGATGTGGAGAAAAGGGAACACTTCTGCACTCCTGGTGGGAATGTAAGCTAGTACATTCCTTTTGGAAGGAAGTTTGGTGAACACTCAGAGATCTAAATGTAGTCCTACCATTGATCCTGCAATTCCTCTTCTAGGTGTATTTCAAAAGACCAAAAATCATTTGGCGACAAAGATATTTGCACCAGATTGTTCATTGCAGCTCAATTCATAATTGCCAAGTCATGGAAAAAGCCCAATCGACCCATGAATGGATTAATAAATTATGGTATATGTATACCATGGAATACTATGCAGCATTAAAAAAAGATGGAGACTTTACCTCTTTTATGTTTACATGGATGGAGCTGGAAATTTTTCTTCTTTGTAAAGTATCTCAGGAATGGAAAAAAAAATCCAATGTACTCAGTACTACTATGAAACCAATTTATAATCACTCACAATTTCATATGAAAGATGAATCACAACTATAGCCCAGGATGAAGGAGGGAAGGGGAGGGGGAGGGAAAGGGAAGGGATAAGTCAATAGAGGGAGGGTTAATGGTGGGACCACACCTAGGGAGCATATTGCAAGTACAAGTTGAATCTATTAGGTGTAGAACACAAATGTCTTAACACTGTAATTGGGTAAATGAGGTGAAGGCTTTGTTAATTAGTAGGATGTAAGCACTCCAATTTTTACAAATAATCAACACATTGAATCCCACAATAGCATAAGTCTATTCATGATCTATGTATAAATGACTTAATAAAAAATTATGGAAAAAATAAGTGGGAGTGAGATTGCTAGATCACATGGCAATTCTATATTTACTATTCTGAGGAAGTTCCATATAATTTTCCATAAGGACTATACTAATTACACTCCTAACAACAGTATACATGGATTGCCCTTCCTCCACATTTTCACCAGCAATTGTTATTTTTTATCTTTTTTATGTTAGCCATTTTAACTGAGGTGAGGTGAAATCTCATTATAGTTTTACATTTCTCTCTTCTCATAGACATAGGAAAAATAATCCTGAAATTTATATGGAACCACAAAATATCCTGACTAACCAAGGAAATCATAAATGAAAAGAACATTTTCAAACTATACCATAAAGTAATTATAATTAAAACATCATGGCACTGCCATAAAAATGGACACATCAACCGGTGGAACAGAACAGAGAGCCCAAATCCCAGGAAAGAAACCATACATATACAGTCAATTGACCTTTTACAAAGGTAACAAGAATGTATATATGGACAAGACTAGACTCTTGAAGAAGTGGTGTTGGGAAAATTGAATATCCACTGGTAAAATAATGAAATTGGACTTCTATCTCACACAATATACAAAAATCAACTAACTTACAATCAATCAAAGGGTTAAGTATATGACCAGAAACTATTTTCCTTTAAAAGAAAACATAGAGGAAGAAGTACATGCCATTGGTATTGGGAACGACTTGCTAGATTCGACTCCAAAAGTGCAAGCACCAGAAGCAAAAATAAACAAATGAGATTATAACAAAATGAAAATTTTCTATATATCAATGGAAACAATTAACAGAGGAACAATTAAAATCCCTAAGGATTGAGAGAATATATTTCCAAATCATGATGTAATAAAGGATTACATTTAAAATATATAAGGAAGGCAACACCAGGCAGAACCACTCAGCCCCTGACACCAGAAACCCACAGAGAGAACCTCTAAACCCACCCTGGTGACAGAACCCCATGTTCCAGGTGCAATAAACTTGAGTTAAAGATGAACATATGCCTTCCCTACGATCTAGCAACTCATATTTATAAAACATAAATTCTTACACGCATACACCAAAGATACACATACACTTAATACTATTCAGGGCAGCATTATTCCCAAAGCCAAAGACTAGAAATAGCCTAAATGTCCCACCAACAATAGGATGGATGCCTGTAATATAAGCATTCAATGGAATATTATACAGCAGTGACAATAATTGAACTTCAGTCACATGCAAAGTCATAGATAAATATTCACAAATACTTGTATAAGAATGAGTGAAAAACACAGAACATACGATGCATGATTTCATTTATCTATACTTCAAGCACAGGCAAATTGGTGGTATTAGAAGTAAGCAAGGAGTTGGAGGCGGAGCAAGATGGCAGCCGAGTAACAGCTTCCTTGCATCTGGGCACCGTGAGTCTGGGGAGATAGGACTCCAGGCATCTCTGGCTGGTGGGATCTGCCTATCATCACTCCTATGAGGATACAGGGAGTCAGCAAGAGACTTCTGGACCCCAAGAGGAGGACTAAAACCGTGGAAAACCGGCAAGTGGTCGCGTGTGTTCTATCCGTCTAAACCCGCCCACAACTGTAAGTTCAGTAGCAGCGAGACTGCAAACCAGAAAGGCCTTACCTGTGAACTGTTTTGATGTCCTTGGACTTGGCACTGAGTTGAATTGCCTTGGGGAAGGCCTGAGCGGGAGTGCGGAGAACTTTGGCCGTTGTCTAGGGCCCCAGTCTGAGCCGCTGAGCCAGACGGAGCTAATAGTGTTTGGCGGTGGGTCACACGGATCCATTGTCAGTGATCTGCCCCGGCAAGCTCCGCCCTCAGGGTCGCAGAGCTAGAAATGGGTGGGAGCTGGTAACCCAGCAACCAAGTAGCCTAAGGGTGGGGTCTGAGCCGCCTTGCAGCCCTAACCCTCAGGGGCAGAGTGAGACCAGTTTTGGCACACTGGGTAAGTGGATAGCCACTTCAGCAGCGATTCCAGCGAGAAAGCTGGGAAAGCTTCTGCTCAGCAAGTTTACAAGTTCAAAGTGCCTTTTAAGTAGGCTGAAGAGAGATTTAGGGTGTCTACCTGCTGGGGTTTGAGAAATCAGCAGCCTCCAGTCGTATCAGAACTGTGACTAACATCTCATACCCCAGAAGACCACGTGTTGCCCAGACAATATTCAATAACATATACAAACTGCTTTGTTTTTGGTTGTGTATTTTTTTCTTTTTTTTTTTTGTTTGGTTGTTTCTTTTTGTTTGTTTATTTTGACGTTGCTGATGTTCTTTTGTTTTTTTAATTTCAATCTTTTCCACACAGATCCCTTTTTCTTTCTCAATTTTCCTAGTTTAATTATAATTTCCCATTGCTGCCTTTTTTAATAACTTCAACTTCATTTTTGCTAGTGTTTCTACCGATATAATTTGGTTTTTCACCCAATTTTATCCCTGTAAAGTTTTCTGTTTGCTTGTTTTGGTTTGAATTATAGCATTTTTGTCTTTCCTCTCTACTTGGTGGAGGTGGGATACTGTGTCTGACCAGGTTAGCAAAGAGCTGCTGACCTCAAGGGAACCACGCAACTGGGCACCCCCAGAAGGTGGGGTTTTTTAAGGTTGTGTCAAAGTACCCTACTGTACACCTATATTGCCCTGTCTCCCTCTTTCTGTGGCTCTCTTCTTTTTGTCAATATTCCTTATACCCACCCCCACTCCTTTCTCTATCTTTCTTTTTTTCTTATCACTCGGTCCTCCTTTCTTTCATCCCCTTTTTTTTGCTCTTCAACCTTCTCACCCTTCTGCTCCTGTAACCCTTAGTCCACAGGCACAAGAACTTAAAGAGCAAGAGGAAGTGAAAGGAAAATTAGGGCAAGGAAACAGATAAAAGAAATCACTCATGAGGAAGAATCAGCAGAAAACTCCAGGCAACATGAAGAACCAGTCTAGAACAACCCCACCAAGGGACAATGAGGTAGCTACTGCAGATATTTCCACAAGTATAGAAATGTTAGGAATGACAGAAAGGGAATTTAGAATACACATGTTGAAAACAATGAAAGAAATGATGGAAACAATGAAGGAAATTGCTAATAACGAGGAAAATAACCAAAAGGAAATCCAAAAACAGAATCAAATCAGAGATGAACGATATGAAGAATATAAAAAGGATATAGCAGACCTGAAGGAACTGAAACAGTCAATTAGGGAACTTAAAGATGCAATGGAAAGTATCAGCAACAGGTTAGACCATGCAGAAGAAAGAATTTCAGAGGTAGAAGACAAAGTTCTTGAGATAACTCAGACAGTAAAAGAGGCAAAAAAGAAGAGAGAGAAAGCAGAACGTTCAATGTCAGAATTCTGGGACTTTATGAAGCGTTCCAACATATGAGTTATAGGAATTCCAGAAGGGGAAGAAGAATGCCCCAGAGGAATGGAAGCCATACTAGAGAATATTATAAAAGAAAATTTCCCAAACATCACCAAAGATTCTGACACACTGCTTTCAGAGGGATATCGGACCCCGGGTCGCCTCAACTCTAACCGAGCTTCTCCAAGACACATTGTGATGAACCTGTCCAAAGTCAAGACAAAAGAAAAGATTCTGCAAGCTGTCAGGAGTAAGCGCCAGTTGACCTACAGGGGCAAATCCTTCAGAGCGACCGCAGACCTCTCTAATGAAACTTTCCAAGCAAGAAGACAATGGTCATCTACCTTTAATCTACTTAAACAGAACAATTTTCAGCCCAGAATTCTGTACCCTGCTAAGCTAAGCTTCAAAATTGACGGAGAAATCAAATCATTTACGGATATCAAACATTGAGGAAATTTGCCACAACAAGACCAGCTCTACAGGAAATACTTCAACCTGTTCTGCACACTGACCACCACAATGGATCAGCAGCAAAGTAAGAACTCAGAAATCAAAGGACAGAACCTAACCTCCACACTGATGTAAAAGATAAAACTAAGCAATGGACTCTCACCAAATAAGACGAATAGAATACTACCACACTTATCAATTATCTCAATAAATGTTAATGGCTTGAATTCCCCACTGAAGAGACATAGATTGGTTGACTGGATTAAAAAACACAAGCCATCCATTTGCTGTCTGCAAGAAACACACCTGGCTTCAAAAGACAAATTAAAGCTCCGAGTCAAGGGTTGGAAGACAATTTTTCAGGCAAATGGAATTCAGAAGAAAAGAGGAGTTGCAATCTTATTTTCAGATACATGTGGATTTAAAGCAACTAAAGTCAAAAAAGACAAAGATGGTCACTTTATATTAGTCAAGGGAAAACTACAACAAGAAGACATTTCAATTCTAAATATTTAGGCACCCAATTTAAATGCTCCCAGATTCTTGAAGCAGACCTTACTCAGTCTGAGCAATATGATATCTGATAATACCATCATAACAGGGGACTTTAACACACCTCTTACAGAGCTGGACAGATCCTCTAAACAGAAATTAAACAAAGATGTAAGAGATTTAAATGAGACCCTAGAACAATTATGCTTGATAGACGTATATAGAACACTCCATCCCAAAGATAAAGAATATACATTCTTCTCATCACCCCGTGGAACATTCTCCAAAATTGATCATATCCTGGGACACAAAACAAATATCAACAGAATCAAAAGAATTGCAATTTTACCTTGTATCTTTTCAGACCATAAGGCACTAAAGGTGGAACTCAACTCTAACCAAAATGCTCAACCCCACACAAAGGCATGGAAATTAAACAATCTTCTGTTGAATAACAGATGGGTGAAGGAAGAAATAAAACAGGAAATCATTAACTTCCTTGAGCATAACAACAATGAAGACACAAGCTACCAAAACCTGTGGGATACTGAAAAAGCACTTTTGAGAGGAAAATTCATCGCTTTAGATGCCTACATTCGAAAAACAGAAAGAGAGCACATCAACAATCTCACAAGAGATCTTATGGAATTGGAAAAAGAAGAACAATCTAAGCCTAAACTCAGTAGAAGAAAAGAAATATCCAAAATCAAATCAGAGATCAATGAAATTGAAAACAAAAGAATCATTCAGAAAATTAATGAAACAAGGAGTTGGTTTTTTGAAAAAAATAAAGAAAATAGATAAACCATTGGCCAGACTAACTAGAAATAGAAAAGTAAAATCTCTAATAACCTCAATCAGAAACGATAAAGGGGAAATAACAACTGATCCTACAGAGATACAAGAGATCATCTCTGAATACTACCAGAAACTCTATGCCCAGAAATTTGACAATGTGAAGGAAATGGATCAATATTTGGAATCACACCCTCTCCCTAGACTTAGCCAGGAAGAAATAGACCTCCTGAACAGACCAATTTCAAGCACTGAGATCAAAGAAACAATAAAAAAGCTTCCAACTAAAAAATGCCCTGGTCCAGATGGCTTCACTCCAGAATTCTATCAAACCTTCAAGGAAGAGCTTATTCCTGTACTGCAGAAATTATTCCAAAAAACTGAGGAAGAAGGAATCTTCCCCAACACATTCTATGAAGCAAACATCACCCTGATACCAAAACCAGGAAAAGACCCAAGCAAAAAGGAGAATTTCAGACCAATCTCACTCATGAATATAGATGGAAAAATTCTCAACAAAATCCTAGCCAATAGATTACAGCTTATCATCAAAAAAGTCATTCATCAAGATCAAGTAGGCTTCATCCCAGGGATGCAAGGCTGGTTTAACATACGCAAGTCCATAAACGTTATCCACCATATTAACAGAGGCAAAAATAAAAATCATATGATCCTCTCAATAGATGCAGAAAAAGCATTTGATAAAATCCAGCATCCTTTTCTAATTAGAACACTGAAGAGTATAGGCATAGGTGGCACATTTCTAAAACTGATTGAAGCTATCTATGACAAACCCACAGCCAATATTTTACTGAATGGAGTAATACTGAAAGCTTTTCCTCTTAGAACTGGAACCAGACAAGGTTGTCCTCTGTCACCTTTACTATTCAACATAGTGCTGGAAGTTCTAGCCAATACAATTAGGCAAGACTAGGAAATAAAGGGAATCCAAATGGGAGCAGAGGAGGTCAAACTCTCCCTCTTTGGTGACGACATGATCTTATACTTAGAGAACCCCAGAGACTCAACCACAAGACTCCTAGAAGTCATCAAAAAATACAGTAATGTTTCAGGATATAAAATCAATGTCCACAAGTCGGTAGCCTTTGTATACACCAATAACAGTCAAGATGAGAAGCTAATTAAGGACACAACTCCCTTCACCATAGTTTCAAAGAAAATGAAATACCTAGGAATATACCTAACGAAGGAGGTCAAGGACCTCTATAAAGAAAACTATGAAATCCTCAGAAAGGAAATAGCAGAGGATATTAACAAATGGAAGAACATACCATGCTCATGGATGGGAAGAATTAACATTGTTAAAATGTCTATACTTCCCAAAGCAATCTACCTATTCAATGCCATTCCTATCAAAGTACCTACATCGTACTTTCAAGATTTGGAAAAAATGATTCTGCGTTTTGTATGGAACTGGAAAAAACCCCGTAGAGCTAAGGCAGTTCTTAGTAACAAAAATAAAGCAGGGGGCATCAGCATACCAGATTTTAGTCTGTACTACAAAGCCATAGTGGTCAAGACAGCATGGTACTGGCACAAAAACAGAGACATAGACACTTGGAATCGAATTGAACACCAAGAAATGAAACTAACATCTTACAACCACCTAATCTTTGATAAACCAAACAAGAACTTACCTTGGGGGAAAGACTCCCTATTCAATAAATGGTGTTGGGAGAACTGGATGTCTACATGTAAAAGACTGAAACCGGACCCACACCTTTCCCCACTCACAAAAATTGATTCAAGATGGATAAAGGACTTAAACTTAAGGCATGAAACAATAAAAATCCTCCAAGAAAGCATAGGAAAAACACTGGAAGATATTGGCCTGGGGGAAGACTTCATGAAGAAGACTGCCATGGCAATTGCAACAACAACAAAAATAAACAAATGGGACTTCATTAAACTGAAAAGCTTCTGTACAGCTAAGGACACAATAACCAAAGCAAAGAGACAACCTACACAATGGGAAAGGATATTTGCATATTTTCAGTCAGACAAAAGCTTGATAACCAGGATCTATAGAGAACTCAAATTAATCCACATGAAAAAAGCCAACAATCCCTTATATCAATGGGCAAGAGACATGAATAGAACGTTCTCTAAAGACGACAGACGAATGGCTAACAAACACATGAAAAAATGTTCATCATCTCTATATATTAGAGAAATGCAAATCAAAACAACCCTGAGATATCATCTAACCCCAGTGAGAATGGCCCACATCACAAAATCTCAAAACTGCAGAAGCTGGCGTGGATGTGGAGAGAAGGGAACACTTTTACACTGCTGGTGGGACTGCAAACTAGTACAACCTTTCTGGAAGGAAGTATGGAGAAACCTCAAAGCACTCAACCTAGACCTCCCATTCGATCCTGCAATCCCATTACTGGGCATCTACCCAGAAGGAAAAAAATCCTTTTATCATAAGGACACTTGTACTAGACTGTTTATTGCAGCTCAATTTACAATCGCCAAAATGTGGAAACAGCCTAAATGCCCACCAACCCAGGAATGGGTTAACAAGCTGTGGTATATGTATACCATGGAATACTATTCAGCCATTAAAAAAAATGGAGACTTTACATCTTTCATATTAACCTGGATGGATGTGGAAGACATTATTCTTAGTAAAGCATCACAAAAATGGAGAAGCATGAATCCTATGTACTCAATCTTGATATGAGGACAATTAATGACAATTAAGGTTATGGGGGGGGAAGCAGAAAGAGGGATGGAGGGAGGAGGGTGGGGCCTTAGTGTGTGTCACACTTTATGGGGGCAAGACATGATTGCAAGAGGGACTTTACATAACAATTGCAATCAGTGTAACTGGCTTATTGTACCCTCAATGAATCCCCAACAATAAAAAAAAAAAAGAAGTAAGCAAGTAATAACAGGAAGGGTCACAATGAGACTTCTGGTAATCTAGGTAATTTTGCATTTCTTCAACCAGGTGTTGATTAAATGGTTGTGTGCACTTTTAATAATTCAGTCTTTTGTATATTTTTATGTACAACATTTTAATAAGAAAACAAACTAGATCATGTTATTCTTTGTTCAAATACTTCCATAGACTCTTTCATACAGTGAAAGCCAAAGTCTTACCATGGCCTACAAGACTCTAGATGATATCCCCTCTCCCAGTAGCTCCTGTCATCATATTCTACTACTTTCTCTGTTGCTTACACAGCGACAGCTATGATGGCCTGTTTCTCAAACATGTTATGCTTTCTTTTGCCTCTGGAACCTGAGACTGTTTGTTTTGCCTGTAATGCAATGCCCCAGATAGCCATGAAGTTTGCTCTCTCACTTTAAGACATTGCTTAATTGTCACATATTCTGTGAGGCTTTCCTATCACTCTACTTCAAATCATTATCTCTGTTCTTTTTTCCCCACCCTATGCTTCATATTTCTCCATATTATTTTATGATGTACTATGTAATTATCTTATTTATGTTATTTATTTCATCTTCCAGTACAGTGAAGGTAGGAGTTTTGGAGTTGTTTTCTACAATATTCTCGAGATCTGAAATAGTGTTTGGCACATAGTAGATACTGAATAAATATTTGGGGAATGTCTAAACACCAATTAAATTCCTTGGACTAGAATTGTTTGTGCTCTACATAAAATTTAATTCAAGTATTTTTAACAATTCTACAGTCACAGATAGTTTGTGGGCAAAAAAATGTTTCTTTTTCTTTAAAATAGATATAGGGAACTTTAAGGTAAAGTTTCCTATTGTAGCTATTACGACATTCCTCTTGTTACTGAATTATTCCCCAGACGTTTTGCAAGAACGGGCACAAGAGAAGAAAGAAATAATAAAATCTACTTCTACATGGTCACTGTTCTCTGTGGCATAGTAATAACTAGTCTTTCATTGCGAATGAAAATTCCAATCTGATAACCTCATTTGAACAAACATTATATACTATCAAATCATGAAGAGAGAGCTCCAAATCCCAAAAGGCTGTGATGCAAATAAATATATAATCCCTTCTGCACATGAATTTGATTATATATAATGTGCTTTGAAGTGGGGAAGAGTATTTTAGGGTTCACTCTTTCAACCCCTAAGAGATTACAAACAGGACTCTATACTTTTTTGGAAGTCCCTCACATGCCTTTTGCTCCATGGAATAATATTTTACCTCCTGTCACTGACCTTCTCAGCCTTCTAATGAGTGAGTGGGAAGTGTACAACATGTGAGCCACATGTACCAAATTATTTTCAAAAATGATTTAATAGAAAATTTCTTCTTGTTTCTAAGAAAGCTAAAATTATATCTCAGAATATAATGTTGGCAGAGAATATAGCTGAAAAATATAAATATATTTCTTGAGTTCTGGAGGATATTTTACAATTGGTTTTCTAATCTCTTTAAAAGGTGACTATGTGTTATTTAAAAGGAGGCTTATGGTTTCTAGTAAAGATGTATATTGCATAATGAATTGCTGGAGAAGGGTGTATTTTGAAGATTTTTATTACTTGGTAAGTGGAAGAAATATGACAGGTCCCTCTTTGCAGAGGTATTTGATCTCTCAAGCCCAGTTGTTGATTCTCAGTTCTATTAGATTACTAACCCTTTGTATTATAAGAATAATTTCTTTAAGTAACAAAAATATTCTTCTTATATCAGTATTTCTCATTTTTATTGTTATTACTTGGGGTACAAGGGACTGGAGAGAGAGTAGTGAAAAGTTCCACATTTCAGATTCATTTAGTCGGAAAAGGCCTACTGAGTTGGCCATCACACTGAGATATAAGGGATACCAAAGTCTGTCTAACAGGGAGAAAGAGAACATGCAGGTGGGGGGTGAGGGGATGGGAAATAGTGAATAAAAGAATAACAGAGCTCTCATAAAAATACATATTCTATCTGCCTTTCATTTTTTCTACAGCCAACTTAACTATGCCTAACAGGTAGAAGCACATTGAACTTGGCCAGAGTCACTTGGACCAGCTGTTTTCCCTAAGGTCAGTTACTGTGGTGGGCATATCTAGCTCATATATTTACTAGGAAGTGTATTAAAATATTTAGCTAGACCAATTTATAGCTCAAACTATGGCACCTCTCCTCATAATGTACATAGCACTCACCTGTCTAAAAAAAGAAAGGATACATTATTTATACTAAACATTGGTATACATAAATAAAGTAGCAGAAAAGGCCATAATTCCTCAAAAGACAGAGGTCATTTGTATTTACTGAGTAATATGTAATAGATGCAAGAGAAAATAAACATTAATTTGTGTCCTGGCATGGAACTACACTGACATTTTTTTGAAATACCTTGATTTAGTACTTTATTTCTACATCACTCTTATAAATCATAAAGACTCAAGTATTAGTAGTACTGTTAAAAGAACATCAGCAATGCAGGGTAGCAGAACAAAGAGGACACTAATTGAAATAGGTAATTTATCAGAAACACACAAGTTGTCATTCCTAATATTGAGTCTAATGTTCTTAGCTAGGTAAAAATTTGTCCCAATTCACATTTTCCCCACTTTATGTTATTGTGCTTATTAAAATAATACCATCTGATCAGAAAATTCACATTTTCATTGTTTAAACAAAGGTCTAATTGTTCAACACTTTATAAAATACATGATAATGAATTTTGGTGTTTTCAGGAAGAAATAGCATGCTTCATTTCATTCTACAGTGACCACTGCCACCTCCTGTCTTCCAGACTAATGAATGTGTCCAGCAGAGAAACTACCAACTCTGTCAGCCACTTTATCCTCATGGGATTTCCCTCAAGCCCCAAAATGCAGCTCCTCTACTTCGGGCTTTTCTCGCTAGTCTATACACTCACCCTGATGGGGAATGCAGCCATTGCCTGTGCTGTGCATTCGGACTGGCGCCTTCACACACCCATGTACATCCTGTTGGGAAATTTTTCTCTCCTGGAAATATGTTATGTCACCACCACTGTCCCTAAAATGTTGGCCAACTTCCTCTCCACAAGCAAGTCCATCTCCTTTGTGAGTTGTTTTGCACAGTTCTACTTCTTCTTCTCCTTTGGGTATGACGAGGGCTTCTACCTTTGCATCATGGCCTTTGACAGGTGCCTTGCCATCTGCCGCCCTCTGCACTATCCACGCATCATGACCAGACAGCTGTGCACTGGCCTCGTCATCTTTGGGTGGTCATGTGGGTTCATCATCTTCCTCACTCCAGTTGTTTTCATCTCACAGTTGTCCTACTGTGGCCCAAATGTCATCAACCATTTTGTGTGTGATCCTGTTCCACTGATGATGCTGTCCTGTTCTGAAGACATCACCACCCAGCTCATTTATTCCACTTTCAATCACATCTTTATGATTGGCACCTTTCTCTTTATCCTTTGTTCTTATGCTCTAGTGATTTTGGCTGTGGTGCGGATGACCTCAGAGGCTGGCAAACGAAAGGCTTTCTCCACTTGTGCTTCCCATTTGGCAGTTGTCACCCTGTTTTATGGCTCTATTTTCGTGATGTATGTTAGTCCTGGATCAGGACACCCAGTGAAAATGCAAAAAATCATTACCTTGTTTTATTCTGTGATAACACCTCTGTGCAATCCCCTAATATACAGCCTCAGGAACAAGGAGATGAAGGATGCTCTGATAAAAATCTTCAAGACCAGAAAAGGTGTTCATAAAAGATGAATGAAAGACAAATTCCATCTGTCAAATGCAATTTACCTGAATAAGCCAGGAGTGACACACTTGTCTACAAATTTACTTAGTTTTATTAAGAAACTAATAGAATCAGGACTTATTATCATCTTAAATGAAATACCGTGGTCTTATTTAAGAATGTTTCAACAGTGACTTAAATTTTGTGTCAAAGGTAATATCAAGTAAGTAAAGTTGTTTTTTTAAAGCCAATTGGACCCTCTCTGTGTAATTAAGTTTTTCAAAAAAAGACAGAAGTCTGCTTTGTATTATTGAGTTGAAACAACTAACACAAGTGTAACAGAGACCATAGACTTCTCTGGTGATTAACACTGTAACCCACTCATTCTCCACTGGGAGATATTGACTGAAACAGAAGAGACAGGTTTTAAGAATTTCACCTTTCTAGACTTCAGTAGATGGTCTTTACTTTGTGGAAATAGCCTTAGCTAGATAATAAATAATTGTTCAGAGAGTGAACAAGTATTAAAATTTAAAGTGTTTTAGTTACCCGCAGGATCTAAATACTATTAGAAAGACATGAGCATTACTTGCAGTATACTTGCTTTATGGTAACTCTAGTTTGAACGCAATTCTTTGTACCATAATTGGATTAGTGTTACTATTGAGTGACTTATTTTAGTACTGCCATGGCATGCTTAAAATTATTTCTATAATTATTTGATTAGCATAGTTGTTTTAATTATGATTTTTGTTTTGTTCTATGGCCACATTTTTCAAGTATGGCTCTCAAAAACATATTGAAAAGGAATCACATTATAAAATGTAATTTATGGAATTTTAATTTGTAGCCTTCAAAGTTATTGGCTCCACAGAGTGAGAGGCATCAGCAACTAGGTTTTATGTCATCAAGAAACTGGGTTGGCTGGATGGGCACCCCTAGCTCAGTGATTAGGGCACCAGCCACGTTCACTAGAGCTGGTGGGTTCAAACCCAGCCTGGGCCTTCTAAATAACAACAACAACAAATAGCTTGGTACTATGGTGAGTGCCTGTAGTCCCAGCTACTAGGGAGGCTGAAGCAAGAGAATTGCTTGAGCGCAAAAGTTTGACATCACAGCACTCTATGGAGGGCAACCAAGTGAGACGCTGTCTCAATTGAAAAAAAAAAAAGAAAAAGAAAAGAAACTGGGTTGGAAATATTTTCTGGATTTGAAAGGCAAGATTCATGCTAAGTCTGGGGAGAAAAGATGATTGTTTTATTTTACTTCATATGAGAAATGTCAATTAAATGGCTAAACAATTGGCTGAAGAACTATTGTATATGGGAAGAATATAAAACAATTTAGAATTTCATCTACATTGACTTCAATGGTAGGCTCAGATCTTTAAAGTATTGATCAATTTAACTCTGAGTTTCACTTGTTCATGCCAGTTTCATTCATCTTTCTATTGTTTGTTTTTTGAGACAGTCAAGGAATAAGAATTAATGATTCTTAATAAAGTATTCCAATTGTTATAAATGTGTGCAGTGTCTACATTTGTAAATACCTTCATTATTAAGCAGACTTTTCCCAGGTACCTTAAATTCTATCTCACATTAAGCTTGCTGTCATGTAACAGAAAGAATTTAAAGTTATTTGATACATTAAAAAGTATTTGCTTAAGACACAGATGGGCCTTCATTATTCTAACATGTCTTTTTCAGTTCATAACTAAATAAGCAAGTTTCATACAACCAGCTGACAAAAGAGGGAAGATCCTTGTGTTACAGGGTTGTCAAAATATATAGGGGTACTTCTTGCAAGGAAAAAAATAACTACTGCTGCACCTCAGCCCCTCTCAGGGGTGACCATAGAATGTGGTGGTGGAGAACATCCTCATAAACCAGTGACTTGGGGGGAACCATTTAGTTGTCTCCTTTGCATATTAGGAGAAATAGCTTGCTATGCAAGATAAGGATATATGTAGACTAATAACTGTTGCAAAAAGCTTCATTGATTCAAGCTACCCCCACCTCTACAAAAGAAAAGGAAAGAACAGACAGGAAAATCAAATTTAAAGAAGTTTGAGATGGAGACATATACAAAGTATGCAGATCTTTATTTCTTAACTCAGTGTCTTTACAGAGAATCCTCCCGAGTACAGGTACTCAAGATCCAGGTAGAAAGAATGAGTCACTTGGAAATGTCAATCAGCTCTGACATCATTCATCTCTGTGTTAACACAAAGTGCTCATGAAGAAAATGGAAGAGATGGATGCTATGCGAGAGGCACAAAATATGGGCACTGTCTTACCAGTGACTAGCCACTGAGCTACTGAAATGCAGCCTCAATGGGAGACCAATGTTAAGCCCTCAATATGGCGCCATACCAACCTTTGAGAAAACCAATCAGCAATGGGTGGCAAATTGGTTATATGTAATTCCTTGTATTCTGGAGGGTGCAAAATTTGTTCATTCTGAGATCAGTTTTTTCTTCTTGAAAGTGGGTTTGACGTCCTTTACTGCAGAGCCTCTACCTGTGCCACCATCACCATTCCTGCAGAATATTGAATTATTAATTATTATATAGGATCCCTGAGCAATATTACATTCCAAAGTAAGTTAAACAAAGGGCACATGATCATAAGATATACTGGCTCTGCCATATGCTGCATCACCTAGAAGGACATAGGAATCTAATATTAAAGGCTAACCAGGGCTTCTCAATCTGGGCATTGTTGACATTTTGAGATGAATAATTGTTTAGCAAGAGATAAGTCCTGTGCACTGTACAATACTTAACCGAATCCTAGTCTCCAGGTAGGTAGCCCCTCCAGGTGGGATAATCAATAATGTATCCAAACAATGCCAGATATCTCTGGTTGGTTAGGAGAACACACCCTTTTTGAGAACCAGAGGTGAGGGAAGATATGAGATGGGCCTACAATACACATATGGATAGTGTTATACAGAAAGTAGATACACATTTAATCAATGGCCAAAGGGGGGCTTATTGATAAAATTGCAATAATATGGCTGTCAGGAATAAAAGTAAGTTTGATTCCTCTCTCCATAATTTTCAGTGATCCATTTGCAAGAAATTTGGTTTTTGCTATCGCTACAAATTTAGTGGTAGCATTTGGTCTTCAAATTACTTTATGTGGGATGGTTAATAAATAGATGTCACAGATATTCATCATCTCCCTATTCCACCACTCATTCCAGATGTCTCTCATCTTTGATTGCTTGGACATGATCAAGAGTATCTCAGTTGCAAAACCAAAACCAAAGACTAGACTTTCACCAACTCTTTGTGGCTTTGTGAACAATATTGTAAAGGGAAAACTGAGCTCACCCAGCTATGCTGTCGATGAGATTCAAATGGTGAACATCACTGAAAATAAAATGGGAGTAAGAGTGCTTTACACTCAATGGCTACATCTTTATCCACTTGTCATACAGGAGTGTCACGAGGATGGACAATGTCATGCCTGGAAGTCTGGTAGATGTCGGGGTGTGCTTGGAGTACCCCTTAATGTCACTTCAAAATAAGACAGATTATTGGGGCAGGAGTACAAAATTCTGCATAAGAATTACTAGAGATCTGCCAGGAGGTGCAAGTGACTGGATTTATGCCCTCCATAAAATCTTTGACACCATACAAATGAGTTGGTGCGCATAAGAAAATTAGCAACTTGTCCCTGATCATCACAGTTGTTGTTTCTTCCAGGTCACTGTCATGGCAGCCCAGCAAGATATCCCTCAGCTTCCTCAGAAGGTTGCTTTAGAGAACATAATTGCTTTAGACTTCCTTTTAGCCCAAAAGAGTATGTGATCACCAACACTTTCTGCTGTACCAAATACCTCAAGCATTGTAGAAATATGAGTAAGGAGATGCAGAAGGAGATCCAGAGGCAGGTCTACTGGTTGCAAACAGTGACACTATCTAAAGAATCCTTCTTTGATCTCTGTAGGGCATACTGGGTACTGGGTTACAAGGATCCTGGGATGGGATACTTATCCAGCATAATCCTGCTTGTGGCAGTGGTCTTCCCCAGCCTACTTAAATGTATTCTGGCTTTAGCCCAAAAATGTTGCACTGAAACTGTGTCAGTCAAGACTTTACGTCAATCTAATGAAAAAAACATTGATCACCATAAACAGAGATGCCAGTGGATACATGAAATGGACTATCTTTGATCAGGCAGATATCTAAGTCAAGGGATAAACTCCAAGACAGGATCCCAATGGCCTTGGGCCAACCTAGCTTGCCCCCACCCTTTCTCAATTATACATCCTGGAATAACTGAGGAATATGCTGGGGATACAACATCCTGAGATAAGGAAGAAATGGCCAAAGCAACCAGCTTGCCATGAATACTAGTTTTCTGCTGTCCTTTTTTTCCTATCACTGGGTAATTATTGTTGCATTAGCCCTGTGTGAGTCTTCAGTCTCACTGAACACACGCAAGTAGCAGAGTGACCAGTCACACACAGTCAGCAGGTCCATTTCCATTTGCACATATGCAAGATTTTCCTGTGCTATACAACAGGAAATTAAATTTCTGGGTCAAAAGGCACGTTCATCTTCAAATTTACTAGATATTGTTCAGTTGTTATGAAATGTGGTTGAATCAATTCACATCACATCCTAAGAGCATGAATCCCATTTCTCAGTATCCTCACCTACACTCATTTTTGAGACAAAATAGAAAACATTGCAAATGTAATTGGGGATCTTTCTTACTTACATATATGAATAATATGTAGGAGGTAGATAGGCTCATCTCTCCAGGATTTCTCCAATTCAAGGTAAAGCATGCAGGAAGGCCACCCCTGGGGCTCCTCCCAGAACATTGAAGAATCTCACCAGACCACCTAACAAGAGAAGAGCCTGGAGGCAGCCCAGTCAGGGGTACCTCAACATGACAATCCCTGCATGGAGGATCAGCAGAATAGGTGGGACTTTTTTGGACTCCTGATGAGCAGTTTAGATTAGGGAAATTAACATTTCTGGGGGGAGGAGACAAGATGGCTGAATGAAGCCAGGTTTCCACAGAGGCTCCCGTCCAGTAGGAGAGTTAAAGGACAAAAATTCAGCAAGAAACCTGGTGGATTTGAGCTGCACTAAGAGAGAAGGTTGAAGAACGCACATCAACCCCGCTGAGGCGAGCTGCGACCACAAGGATACAAACAAAAGGTACAAAATCCATCACCAAGCAGATGGGAGTCCTCTCCCCCATGAGAATGGCTCAGAGTGCCCCACAAACAATTGGGCAGAGTTCAAAGGTCCTCCCACTACACTCCACGGGAGAGACCCTCTAAAAACGGGACCTACCTCCCCTACTAGGGTGCCACAGCATCCTCCTGCCAGGCATAAAACTGTATAAACTGTATATAGTCTCTACCTGGAATTCTGAGCTCCCAGCACTCCCCTTCACTCACACTGAGATCTGGAGGCCAGACCTGGTCGGCGGAGAAGGGACCACACTGGAGTGGCAGTTCCCTGAGGCGCAGTGTGACAGCGTCTTTTGGATACCCAAAACTTCACCAGACTTACCAATATTCTCCATTAATGTGAACGGCTTAAACTGTCCTCTAAAGAGGCATAGGTTAGCTGACTGGATACAAAAACTCAGGCCAGATATTTGTTGCATACAAGAGTCACATCTTAACTTAAAAGACAAATACAGACTCAGGGTGAAAGGATAGTCATCCATATTTCAGGCAAATGGTAATCAGAAAAAAAGCAGGTGTTGCAATTTTATTTGCAGATACAATAGGCTTTAAACCAACAAAAGTAAGGAAGGACAAGAAATGGTCACTTCATATTTGTTAAGGGTAATTATCAATATGATGAGATCTCAATTCTTAATATCTATGCACCCAACCAGAATGCACCTCAATTTATAAGAGAAACTCTAATAGACATGAGTAACTTGATTTCCACCAGCTCCATAATAGTCAGAGATTTCAACACTCCTTTGGCAGTGTTGGATTGATCCTCCAACAAGAAGCTGAGCAAAGAAATCTTAGATTTAAACCTAACCATCCAACATTTGGATTTAGCAGACATCTACAGAACATTTCATCCCAACAAAACTGAATACACATACTTCTCATCAGCCCATGGAACTTGCTCCAAAATCGATCACATCTTAGGTCACAAGTTTAACCTCAGTAAATTTAAAGGAATAAAAATTATTCCATGCATCTTCTCAGACCACCATGGAATAAAACTTAAGCTGAGTAACAACAGGAATCAGCATACCCATATAAAAACATGGAAGTTAAATAATCTTATGCTGAATGATAGCTGGGACAGAGATGAGATTAAGAAAGAATTCGCCAATTTTTTGGAACAAAACAACAATGAAGACAAGAACTATCAGAACCTCTGGGACACCGCAAAGGCAGTTCTAAGAGGGAAATTTATACCATTGCAAGCCTTCCTCAAGAGAATGGAAAGAGAGGAAGTTAACAACTTAATGGGACATCTCAAGCAACTGGAAAAGGAAGAACATTACAACCCCAAACCCAGTAGAAGAAAAGAAATAACCAAAATTAGAGAGAATTAAATGAAATTGAAAACAAAAGAATAATACAACAGATCAATAAATCAAAAAGCTGGTTTTTTGAAAAGGTCAATAAAATAGATAAACCTTTGGACAACCTAATCAGGAAAAAAAGAGTAAAATATCTAATCTCATCAATCAGAAATGACAAAGACAAAATAACGACAGACTCCTCAGAAATCAAAAAAATCCTTAATGAATATTACAAGAAACTTTATTCTCAGAAATATGAAAATCTGAAGGAAATTGACCAATACTTGGAAACACGTCACCTTCCAAGACTTAGCCAGAATCAAGTGGAAATGTTGAACAGGCCAATATCAAGTTCAGAAATAGCATCAACCATACAAAACCTCCCTAAAAAGAAAAGCCCAGGACCAGATGGTTTCACGTCAGAATTCTACCAAACTTTTAAAGAGGAATTAGTACCTATATTACTCAACCTGTTCAAAAGGTAGAAGAAGAAGGAAGACTACCCAACACGTTCTATGAAGCAAACAAACCCTGATCCCCAAACCAGGAAAAGACCTAACAAGAAAAGAAAATTATAGACCAATATCACTAATGAATATAGATGCAAAAATATTCAACAAGATCCTAACAAATAGAATCCAGCAACACATCAAACAAATTATACATCATGACCAATTCGGTTTTATCCCAGAGTCTCAAGGCTGGTTCAATATACGTAAATCTATAAATGTAATCCAGCACATAAACAAATTAAAAAACAAAGACCATATGATTCTCTCAATCGATGCTGAAAAAGCTTTTGATAATATATAGCATCCCTTCATGATCAGAACACTTAAGAAAATCGGTATATTATGGGGGCAAGACATGATTGCAAGAGGGACTTTACCTAACAATTGCAATCAGTGTAACTGGCTTATTGTACCCTCAATGAATCCCCAACAATAAAAAAAAAAAAAAAAGAAAATCGGTATAGAAGGGATATTTCTTAAACTGATAAAGACCATCTACAGCAAACCCACAGCCAATATCATATTGAATGGAGTTAAATTGGAATCATTTCCACTCAGATCAGGAACCAAACAAGGCTGCCCATTGTCTCTATTGCTTTTTAAGATTGTAATGGAAGTTTTAGCCACCGCAATTAGGGAAGAAAAGGCAATCAAGGGTATCCATATAGGGTCAGAAGAGATCAAACTTTCGCTCTTCGCGGATGATATGATAGTATATCTGGAAAACACTAGGGACTCTACTACAAAACTCTTAGAAGTGATCAAGGAATACAGCAGCGTCTCAGGTTACAAAATCAACATTCATAAATCAGTAGCCTTTATATATACCAAGAATAGTCAAGTTGAAAAAACAGTTAAGGACTCTATCCCATTCACAGTAGTGCCAAAGAAGATGAAATATTTGGGAATTTATCTAACAAAGGACGTGAAAGATCTCTATAAAGAGAACTATGAAACTCTAAGAGAAGAAATAGCTGAAAATATTAACAAATGGAAAAACATACCATGCTCATGGCTGGGAAGAACCAACATTGTTAAAATGTCCATACTATCCAAAGCAATATATAATTTCAATGCAATCCCTATTAAAGCTCCACTGTCATACTTTAAAGATCTTGAAAAAAACAATACTTCGTTTTATATGGAATCAGAAAAAAACTCGAATAGCCAAGACATTACTCAGAAATAAAAACAAGCAGGAGGAATTATGCTACCAGACCTCAGACTATACTACAAATTGATAGTGATCAAAACAGCATCGTATTGGCACAAAAACAGAGAAGTAGATGTCTGGAACAGAATAGAGAACCAAGAGATGAATCCAGCTACTTACCATTATTTAATCTTTGACAAGCCAATTAAAAACGTTCAGTGGGGAAAAGATTCCCTATTTAACAAATGGTGCTGGGTGAACTGGCTGGCAACATGTAGAAGACTGAAAGTGGACCCACAGCTTTCACCATTAACTAAGATAGACTCTCACTGGATCAAAGATTTAAACTTAAGACATGAAACTATAAAAATGCTAGAGGAAAGTGCAGGGAAAACCCTTGAAGAAATCGGTCTGGGCAATTGAAGCAACTTCAGTAATACACTACTGGGACTAGATCAAACTAAAAAGCCTCTGCACAGCCAAGAAGACAGTAGGTAAAGGAAGCAAACAGCCCTCAGAATGGGAGAAGATATATGCAGGCTATGTCTCTGACAAAGGTTTTATAACCAGAATCCACAGAGAACACAAACGCATGAGCAAGAAAAGAACAAGGGATCCCATCGCAGGCTGGGCAAGGGATTTGAAGAGAAACTTCTCTGAAGAAGACAGGCGGGCGGCCTTCAGACATATGAAAAAATGCTCATCATCTTTAATCATCAGAGAAATGCAAATCAAAACTACTTTGAGATACCATCTAACTCCAGTGAGACTAGCCTATATCACAAAATCCTAAGACCAGAGATGTTGGCGCAGATGTGGAGAAAAGAGAACACTTTTGCACTGCTGGTGGGAATGCAAATTAACACATTCCTTTTGGAAAGAGATATGGAGAGTACTTAGAGATCTAAAAACAGATCTGCCATTCAATCCTGTAATCCCTCTACTGGGCATATACCCAGAAGACCAAAAAGCACATCATAACAAAGATATTTGTACCAGAATGTTTATTGCAGCCCAATTCATAATTGCTAAGTCATGGAAGAAGCCCAAGTGCCCATCGATCCATGAATGGATTAATAAATTGTGGAATATGTACACCATGGAATATTATGCAGCCTTAAAGAAAGATGGAGACTTTACCTCTTTCATGTTTACATGGATGGAGCTGGAACATATTCTTCTTAGTAAAGTATCTCAAGAATGGAAGAAAAAGTACCCAATGTACTCAGCCCTACTATGAAACTAATTTAGGGTTTTCACATGAAAGCTATAACCCAGTTACAACCTAAGAATAGGGGGAAGGGGGAAAGGGACGGGAGGGAAGGGGGAGGTGGGTAGAGGGAAGAGAATTGGTGGGATTACACCAGCGGTGCATCTTACAAGGGTATATGTGAAACTTGGTAAACGGTCTGTGAAGCTAGTGAATGATGCCCCATGATCATATCAATGTACACAGCTATGGTTTAATAAAAATAAATAAATAAATAAAGATTTCTGCCCTGCAGGGGAAAAACCTGCTTTTCCCCACCCCTTTTCTAAATATATGTTATCAAACCATTCCAGACATTCCAGATTTCCCCACTTACCTGGGAGCAGAGGATTCCTTCTAATTATACTTTTGAGAAAAATAAAAGACCCCTGAGAGATTGGAGAGGTTCTGCACTGCCTCAATCTGCCACTCAGTGAATGGGACAATGTACACCAATCCAGGCTTCTCCGAATTAAGTTGTTATGAAATGTCTTTCTTTCGGGAGGCGCCTGTGGCTCAAAGGGGAAGGGCACCAGTCCCATATGCCAGAGGTGGCGGGTTCAAACCCAGCCCCGGCCAAAAACCACACACACACACAAAATAAATAAATAAAAAAAAAAAAAAAGAAATGTCTTTCTTTCTTCAGTGCTGTCTCCCTTGTTGGCACCCAGCTGATGTTGGGGTACCCCAACACATTTACATGGCATGTATTTGCTGAGAGTCTGCTGTATCTTGAGACCTGCAGTCCACCTAAAGGATATGTGGTGACCTAAAGTGAACACCACAGGCTTTTGTGGAGCTTACCATCTAAATCCTAAATAAAATTTCCAGGTCAGGAAATGTCAAATTACACCTTCAACACATGTTATGAAGAAAAGGTACATAAAAGCTTTAACTTCACTCAATAAGAGTGGAGTGGTGGTACAAAAGGGTCCCTTAGAAAGCTATGCTTGAGTTGAGAATGAAGAAGTGAATAGCATTGCCTAGATAAAGGGAGAGAAGAATAGAAAATGCATATTTAGCACAAGTGATAGAATGTCACATAATTTCATGTCCCTATTTGAAAAATCTGCTCTGGCCACAGAAGAAAGAAGAGAAGTAAAATGGCAAATGTGAAAATAATTATAAAGCAAGTGTATTTGTGTTAGAAAGAGATATCAAAAGTCTAGAAGCAGAAGACTATGGATACGGAGGGAAATTTATACTCATGTGACATATTTGACAAGTGCAAGAGGCAGAATACATTTAAAGATTGGAACAGAGGTTGCGGGTTAGAAAGATTGCCACAGATGTGCCCAAGGCCTTGCCATGCCCTCTTACCCCAATATTGCAGGTCATGGCAACCTGACTTCCAACTGTCAATCCTGCATTCCTTTGTCTGAGGGCTTTCTCTGGCCACAGAAGCCTGCTTTTATTGTCTCTACCACAGGCTAGACATGCTGAGAAGCTAATGTCCCTGACTTAGCCCTTAAGTAATGACCATCAGGAACTGGTATACAAATATCCTGCACCTCTCAGGTAGAAAGTTTCTGAGGTGACTCCTCTACATTGGATCTCAGAATTTTTCCCAGTTTAATCCCCAGTCAGCCATTCTGGTAACTAGCTTCAAAATTCACTCTTTATTGGCTGCCTTCCCTCCCTAGGCCACTTCCCCTGTCTCCTACCACCAGTTGTTTTACTCACCAAATAAACTGCCTGCTGTGATGAACCTTAGACTTTGGATCTGCTTTCAGAATAACCCTATAGACCAATGAAAGGGAATCTTATTCTCTTAGAAACACAAGAGGAAAATCCAGTTTGTGGATGCTCATTAGATTCATTTTGGAATTGAATTTGAGGTGCCTCTGAAACATCTCAGCAAATATGCCATCTATCAGTAAGATATAAACACCATGTACTACTTCTCATCTGAAACTCTGAGATTGTTTTTGCAATTTGATGTAATCATTAGAGAATAAGTGAACAGCTCTGAAGAATAAAATGACGTAGGAGATAATATACCATTGAAAGATAAAATGGAACCCAGCCATGCAGAATGTCAATGTTTAATGGCCAAAGAGAAGAAAATGAACTCACAAAGTAGATAGAGGGGCTGTAGTCAGAAAAGTAGGGATTTTATTGGAAATCAGACAAGAAATCTGAATAGTTACCATGGAAGCTAAAGGAAAAGAATGCTGCAAGGAGTGAACCGCAATGCTAGATTCTGCTGAGAAAAAAGAGATACACAATGGAACCAAAAAAAGTCCATAAGACTATGAGACATGAATGTCATTGGTGATTTATACAATGGCCATTACAGTGGCACAGTAGAAGAAGCCATATTTAAATGTCCTGGAGGTGGTGGATATATAAGGAAGAGATGAGGCTTACTTGCTGTTTCTTGCCTGGACTCCCTTTCCCCTGATATGTATATTTCTTAGTGTTACAATTCTTGTGAGTCTTTTTCCCAAATACTGCCTTATCAGTGAGGCTTTCCCTGACTATGTCACTGCAAATCACAACCGAGGAGAATGGTGAGATAATGACCAAAAGGTGCTAAGTATTAGTTAGGATGAGTAAGTTTTGAAGATCTACACTACAGCATGGAGATTATAGTTAAAAACAATGTCTTGCACAGTTTTTCCTTCAGACCTGAGCAGATCGATACCAGGACCTCCCTGAGAATACCAAAATCCTGGAATGCTCAAGTATTTTATATAAAATAGCATAGTATTTGCATATAACCTAAATATGTACTCCCTTATACTTTAAATCATCTTTAGAGAACTTATAATACCAAATACAATGGAAATACTATACAAAAGTTGTTATACTATATGGTTTTTTTGTATAAATTTATTGATTTTTCAATTTTTTTCAAATGTTTTCTATCTGCAGTTGGTCAAATACCTAGATGTGGCTCTCGTGGATATAGAGAGCTAACGGTATACACAAAACTTGCTATAAGAGTAATCTTAAATGTTCTCACAATAAAGTTACATTAAGTGGAGGACTATATTGATTAGATTAATTTATTCTATAAATCATATGTACATAAAAATATTACCTTTTATACTACAAATACATGCAGTTTTTAAAAAGTGTATCATAATAAAACATCAGATGAAATCACCCCATTATAACTGAGCATACATTGGCCTCATGCTGAGTCAACCTCACATGTTGGATAGTGATTCCCACAGAAGATAGCCTTGGGGAAAGGCCAAAGTCAGAGTATTTTCCTAAAAAACATTGTAGGTGGTTTTCATGACAACTTAACCACCAGAATTTTTCAAAAAAAAAAAAAGAAAGAAAGAAAGAAAAAATCCCTCTGTGAATAAAGTAAGTAAAATAATGCTAGTTCTGTGAGTTGTCTCTTTTCCTCATGTAAATCTATATACAGGTTTTATCTGTACTTTTATTTGACTGCATTTTGTTATTTTCTTCACCTTTATCCATGAACCCCTAGTGTACTATATAGTTTCTTTATTTATTTGTCACCTGTCTTACCCCATTTGAATTTAAGTTCTACAAGTCAGGGATTATTATCCCTTTTGTGAACTGTTGCATTCATAAGTATTTACAGTAGTGGTGCAACATTGGTATCAACTATTACTGTTGAATTGACTAATCAGTTTTCAATATATAAATATGAACTTAAATAATATGAACATATATAGTAAATTTAATATTTTAATACAAGTATGAGGGGCAAACAAGATGGCAGAGTAGAAGGATCTCCCTGCTGGCCTCTTCTAGCAAGGCAGGGAAAAGAGAATCCAATTATCTCAGGCAGGCAGGGGGAACCTACCTGGAGTCATTGCTCTGGAGGTACAGCTAGTTGTGGTAGATTGCAGGAGACAGGAGAAAGTCTGGACCTGTGGATGTCTGACACAGAAGGTGAGTCCCTGAGGGAGGAACAAGCTGGTGGCCCCCTGACAGAGGTCTAGGGATGACAGGGAGCAGTTCTACAGTTTTTAGATTTTAGAGGGAAGCCAGGCATTGGAACTGCTGTGGAAGCCTGGATGAGTGGGAAGACTTGGACAATGTACAGCAACTGGGTTTGAAAGTCAGGGAGTGAATTTCTCATCAGCTTGGCTATTGGCTGGGCTGCAATTGGGGGGAAGGTTGGGGCTGCTACCTGGGCCACCATTGTGGAATGGTCATGCAGGAAGAATTTCCATGGGTGCTAGAACATGGTTAGCACTGAGCTCAGGCTTCCACTTTTGGGGTGAGCTGAGTGGCTCCCACAAGCCCCAGGAATTGTTATCAGGGGACACTGTGAGATTTGCCTCCTAAGTATTCTGGAGAGCTTTAAGACCCCCAAGCAAGTGGGAACTGAATGCTCAGGACACAATCAGGTACTCACTGAGGGCAACTAACTTAGAAAACTAGAAAGTGGTTCCTGGCCTGTATTCTCTTTCTATCACCACAGTACCACCTGGTGTCTGGCAATATATTGCATGTATATATATTTCAAAAGGGAGCAAACATAATGCATTATGTCATATGTCATAATGCTATACATACATATATTTGAGACAGATTCTTACTTTGTCACCCTCAGTAGAGTGCCATGGCGTCATAGCTCACAGCAACCTCAAACTCTTGGGCTCAAGCAATTCTCTTGCCTCAGCCTCCCAAGTAGCTAGAACTAAAGGCACCTGCCACAACACCCAGTTATTTTTAGAGACAAGGTCTCACTCTTGTTCAGGCTGTTCTTGAACTTCAGGCAATACACTTGCCTTGGCCTCCCAAAGTGCTAGGATTATAGGCATGAGCCACCATGCCCAGCCCTATTTTTTTTTAATGATGCTTTCTTCTTTTCTCTTTTTTGTTGTTGAGAATGTTGGTTTTGGTTATTTCAGTTTTTGTTTTGTTTTATTGCTAGTTTGTTTGGTTACTTGTATTCTTAGTTTCCATTTTTATTTTCTTGAAAATCAAGGGCTCCTCCTGTAATTTTGGTGTGGTATTTCCACCCCATTTATTCCCTCTCTTTACCTTACTTCTCTCCTTTATTCTCTCTTTTGGTAGAGACTTTTCTACTTATCTTTCCCACATAAATTTTTCATACAATAGCTAAGATATCCTCTTTTACTCTTCTTTCTTTGTTTTTCTTTCTTTTTTCTTTATCTGATAGAACTGTATTTTGAACTTTCTTTATCTATTCCTATTTTTTCTCTCTCTTTTCTCTGACTGTTGGGGGAGGACATGACATTGGTCTGGTTAGGTCATAACAGTTGTCTGGCTCAAGGAAGTCAGAAGATCATAGTCTCGGGCAATGGTTCTCAACCTTCCTATTGCCTCCTAATGCCACAACCCTTTAATACAGTTCCTCATGTTGTGGTGACCCCAACCATAAAACTATTTTTGTTGCTAATTCATAACTATAATTTTGCTACTGTTATGAATTGTAATGTAAATATCTAATATGCAGGATGTATTTTCATTGTTACAAAGGGGTCATGACCCACAGGTCTAAGGAGTCCTTCTACCCTTGACCTTTGGAAAGACAGTATTACTGAGTCCATACTGCTGAATTTTTTTCATTTTTTTCTCTTCCTATATTTGGTAGAGATAGGGTCTTGCTTTGCTCAGACTAGTAAGGAGCTCCTGATTTTTGAGGGACCCACCCAGCCCAGCCCCCCAAAATCCTTGAGTTGCAGGCATGGCCATAGCATCTGCCAAACACCACTGTTTCTCCTGTTGCTCTCATTTTCTCTTTCAGTCCCCCTTTTCTTCAAGTTTTTGCCTTCATACCCTTTATTTTTCTCCTTTTCTTTTCTTCCTTCTTTATTTCTCTCTTCTATCTCCCTGCTAGCTCTTTACCCTTCTCTTCCTTTTGGCCTTATACCAATAGGCCACTTCAAAACCTAAGTGCTGGGATAAGGTAATTTTAATAAGAAGGAAATTGTAGGGCAAGGGGTAAACAAGAAAAAAAATAAGCATGAGGAGGAACCAACAGAAAAATTCTGACAACATGAAAAACCAAAGCAGAACAAATTCCCCAAGGAACAATGAGGGAGCTACTGCAGAGGACTTCACCTATAGAAAATTAATGTAATTGACAGAAAGGAAATTTAAAATCTGAATGGAATTTAAAATATGAATGAAAAAAATTTTCCATTAAAGGAAATTGATGAGAAAGTGAAACAACAGAAACAAAAAATGAATGAAAGACATGAAGAATACAGAAAGGATACGGTAGACCTTAAGGAAATGAAGGAATAAATTGGGGAATTTAAAGATACAGCAGATAGTATCAATAACAGACAATGGAGAAGAAATAATCTCAGAGCTAAATGATAAAGTTATTGAGCTAACCCACATACTTAAAGAGTCAGGAGAGAGAGAAAGCAGAACAATTGCTCAGAGAACTGTGGGACATCATGAATATTTCAAACATACAAAATACAGAGAAATCTCTGAAGGGAAAGAAGATCACCCCAGAAGGAATGGAAGCCATACTGGAGTATATCATAAATGAAAACTTAGCAAGTTTACTAAAGATTCCAAAATATCCCTTTTAGAGGGATATTAAAACCTAAGTCATCTCAATTCAAACACAGCTACTCCAGGACAAATTGTAATGAACCTATCCAAAGATAAGACAAAAGAGAAAATTCTACAAGCAGCCAGGACTAAGTGTCATTTGACTAAGGGGGCAGGAACATTGGTGTGAAAGCAGACTTTTCAACTGAAACTTTCCAAGCCAGAAGAGAAAAGTTATCTATCTTCAACCATCTTAAACAAAACAGTTTTCTGTCTAGAATTCTGTATCATGCTAAAGTAAGCTTCAAAATCAATGGAGAAATTACATCCTTTACTGATGAGTAAACATTCAGACAATTCACCACAATAAGACTAGTTCAACAGGAAATACTTAGACATATTCTCAAAACTGACCATCACAATGGACCACTAGAAAAGTAAACACCCAGAAACGAAAAGTCAAAACTTAGCTTCCACAATGGCACAAAGTATAAAACTATGCAACTGATTTTCACAAAATAAGATGACTAGAGCTCCACCACACTTATCAATTCTCTCAATAAATGTTAATAGCTTGAATTCCCCTCTGCAGAAGCAAAACCTGGCTGATTGGATAAAAAAGCACAAGCCATCCATGCTGCCTACAGGAAACACACTTAACCTTGAAGCACAGAGCAAGACTCAGGGGCAAGGGATGGAAAACAGTATTTCAGACAGATGGAAATCAGAATAAAAGGGGGTTTGCAGACTTATTTTCAGACACAAATGGATTAAGGAAACTAGAGACAGAAAAAGATGGTCATTTCATTTCATACTGTTCAAGGGAATAATACAATAAAGGGACATGACAATTCTAAATATTTATGCTCCCATATTCATGACACAGACCTTTATTGTTCTGAGCAATGATATCCCATAACACTATAATATCTAGGGACTTTAACACCCCACTCACAGAACTAGATACTCTAAATAGAAACTAAGCAAAGATATAAGGGACTGAAATGTGACACTAGAACAAATGTTATTAATAGACATTCATGGGACACACAATCCCAAAGCTAAGGAATATACATTCTTCTGGTAAGCCCATGGAACATACTCCAACAGAGAGTATCATTGGGAATAATCAACATTGTTAAAATTTCTATACTACCAAAAGCAATCTACGGATTTAATTCAATCCCCATTAAAGCACCTCTGTCATACCTTAAAGATCTGGAAAAATTAGTACTTTGTTTTATATGGAAACAGAAAAAAAAACTCTAATAGCCAAGACATTACTCAGAAATAAAAACAAATCAGGAGGAATCATGCTATCAGACTTCAGACCATACTATAAATCAATAGTGATCAAGACAGCATGGTACTAGCACAAAAATAGAGAGGAAGATGTATGGAACAGAATAGAAAACCAAGAGATGAACCCAGACACTTATTTTCATTTGATCTTTGATAAGCCTATCAAAAATATAAATTGGGGGAAAGATTCCCTATTTAACAAATGGTGCTGGGTAAATTGGCTGGCGACTTGTAGAAGTCTGAAATTGGACCCACCCTTTCTCCTCTAACAAAAATTGACTCTCACTGGTTAAAGGACTTAAACTTAAGACATGAAACTATAAAAATTCTTGAAGAGAGTTCAGGGGAAACACTTGAAAAAATGGGTCTCGGAGGATACTTTATGAGGAGGACACCCTGGGCATTTGAAGCAACATCAAAAATACATTGCTGGGATCTGATCAAACTAAAAATCTTCTTCCCCCCTTCATGATCAGAACACTTAAGAAAATTGGTATAGAAGGGACATTTCTTAAACTGATAGAGGCCATCTATAGCAAACCCACAGCCAATGTTGTATTGAACGGAGTTAAATTGAAATCATTTTCACTCAGATCAGGAACCAGGAAAGGTTGTCCATTGTCTCCACTGCTCTTTAACATTGTAATGGAAGTTTTAGCCATTGCAATTAGGGAAGAAAAGGCAATCAAGGGTATCCATATAAGGTTAGAAGAGATCAAACTTTCACTCTTCATAAATATGATTGTATATCTGGAAAACACCAGGGATTCTACTACAAAACTCTTAGAAGTGATCAAGGAATATAGCAATGTCCCAGGTTACAAAATCAACATCCATAAATCACTAGCCTTTATATATACACCAATAATAGTCAAGCTGAAAAAATAGTCAAGGACTCTATTTCATTCACAGTAGTGCCAAAGAAGATGAAATATTTGGGAGTTTGTCTAACAAAGGACATGAAAGATCTCCATAAAGAGAACTATGAAACTAAGAAAAGAAATAGCTGAAAATGTTAACAAATAGAAAAACATACCATGGTCATGGCTGGGAAGAATCAACATTGTTAAAATGTCCATACTACCCAAAGCAATATACAATTTTAATGCAAACCCTATTAAAGCTTCACTGTCATACTTTAAAGATCTTGAAAATATAATACTTCATTTTATATGGAATCAGAAAAAAAACCTCGAATAGCCAAGACATTACTCAGAAATAAAAACAAAGCAGGAGGAATCACTCTACCAGATATCAGACTATACTATAAATCAATAGTGATCAAAACAGCATGATACTGGCACAAAAACAGAGAGGTAGATGTATGGAACAAAATAGAGAACAAAGAGATGAACCCAGCTACTCACCATTATTTAATCTTTGACAAGTCAATTGAAAACATTCGGTGGGGAAAAGACTTTATTTAACAAATGGTGCTGGGTGAATTGGCTGGTGACCTTAGAAGACTGAAACTGGACCCACACCTTTTACCATTAACTAAGATAGACTCTCACTGGATTAAAGATTCAAACTTAAGATATTAAACTATAAAAATAGTAGAAGAAAGTGCAGGGAAAACTCTGGAAGAAATCGGTCTGGGTGAATATTTTATGAGGAGGATCCCCCAGACAATTGAAGCAGCTTCAAAAATACCCTACTGGGACCTGATCAGTCCTCTGAATGGGAGACAATTTTTGCAGGTTATATTTCTGAAAAAATGTCTAATAACCAGAATCCACAGAGAACTCAAACTTATTAATAAGAAAAGAACAGTGCTCGCTTCGGCAGCACATATACTAAAATTGGAACGATACAGAGAAGATTAGCATGGCCCCTGCACAAGGATGACACGCAAATTCATGAAGCGTCCCATATTTAAAAAAAAAGAACAAGTGGGGATTGGATTAAAGATGACGACCAAGTAACAGCTTCCCTGCAACTAGGCACGATGAGTCTGGGGAGATAAGACTCCAGACATCTCTGGATGGTGATATCTGCCTATAATCATCCCTTTGAGGATACAGGGAGTCGGCAAGGGACTTCTGGACCCCAAGAGGAGGACAAAAGCAGTGGGAAACTGGCAAGTGGTTGCGTGTGTTTGATCGACCTAATCACGCCAGCAACCGTGAGTACAAGCAGCAGTGAGACTGCAAACTGGAAAAGCCTTACCTGTGAACTGTTTCGGTGTTTTTGGACTTGGCAGTCAGTTGAACTGCCTTGGCTTAGGCAGGAGTGCGGAGAACTTTGAGCATTGTCTGGGGCCCCAGACAGAGCCACTGAGCTGGGCTGCAGGGAGCCATTGTGTGAGAACTGCCCCGGCAAGCTCCGCCCTCCAGGTCCCAGAGCAAGGAGCAGGTGGGACCTAGTAATCTAGCAAACTGAGCAGCCTAAAGGTGGGGACTGAGCTGCCTTACAGCCTTAACCCTTAGGGGCAGAGTGAGATGGTTTTGGCACACTGGAGGCTTGGGCTGTTGCCCTGGGTAGAGTGCCGTGGTGTCACAGCCCATAGCAGCCTCAAATTCCTGAGCTTGGTGCTGCTTGGACCTCCATAAGATCTGTGCCACAACCCCGCACCAACCGAGCCTCCGCATGCCCTGACCAGGAACCGCGGGAGCCATGCAACCCTGCAACCTCCCTCCTGTGTCCTCCCAGCCTCCACACTGGCCCGCTCATACTGGTAGCTGCCTGCCCTCTGGAGCCCTCCCTGCCTCTACACACAGCCCTTCTCCTGGCCAGAGACTCCTGGAGCCTTGGGCACTCTGTGCCAAAGTCACTGGGTGCCAAGCACTCCCAGAACCGTGTGCACCACCTCATGCCCTGTTGCTGGATCTGGGTGTGTCACACGCTGGAGCTGCTTCCACAACCAGAACTCCCTACCTGGAGCAGCCCCAGAGGAACTACACAGGGTCACTCCCTACAAAGATCAAGCAACAATGGAGTGATCCCGCTGGGATCTAATCTTGGAGAGACACCTCCCCAACTCTGAGGACAGCCAGAGGCAATGGTGAAAAATAATCATGAGGCGAAATCAACGGAAAAACTCTGGCAATATGAATAATCAGAGTAGATCAACTCCCCCAAGGATCAATGGGGCAGACACAGCACAAGATCCCATGTACAAACAAATAGCTCAGATGTCAGAAATGAAATTCAGAATCTGGATAGCAAATAAGATTGAATTAGAACTCCAAGCAGTAACCCAACAATATCTCAAGAATTCAACAAATTCAAAGACCAAATGACCAAAGATTTTGACATATAGAGACAAGAAGTTGCATCCCTCAAAGATCTGAGAAACACAGTACCATCCCTCAGTAACAGAATGGAGCAAGCAGAAGAAAGGATTTCTGACATTTAAGACAAAGTTTTCAAACGCTCCCAAACTCTCAAAGAGGATGAGAAATGGAGGGCAAAAACAGATCACTCTCTCAGAGAGCTCTGGGATAATTCGAAGAAAACCAAAATTCATCTTATAGGGATCCCTGAAAGCGATGAAGTGGCTTCACAAGGCACAGAGTCTCTTCTCCATGAGATTATGAAGGAGAACTTTCCAGACATGCCAAGAGATTCTGAAATTCAGACAGCAGACAGTTTCAGAACTCCAGCATGACTCAATCCGAATAAGACATTACCCAGACACATCATAATCAATTTCACTAAAGTTAATATGAAGGAGAAAATTCTGAAAGCTGCAAGACGATAAAAAACCTTACCTATAAGGGGAAGAATATTAAAATAACTGCAGATCTCTCTGCTGAAACCTTTCAAGCTAGAAGAGGAAGGTCATTGACTTTTAATCTCCTAAAACAAAATAACTTTCAACCCAGGATCCTGTACCCAGCTAAACTGAGTTTCATTTATGATGGAGAAATTAAATACTTCAATGACATTCACATGTCGAAGAAATTTGCAATAACTAAACCAGCTCTCCAGGATATTCTCAGACCTATCCTACATCAAGACCAGTGTAATCCTCCACCACAAAAGTAAACTCACTCAAAAAATTTTGATCAAATTCCAACTTCCACAGTCGCAAAATGATTAAAAATGTCCACTGGACTCTCGAAAGGCTTATCAATATTCTCAATTAATGTGAATGGTTTAAACTGTCCTGTGCAGGTTGGTGGATACAAAAACTCAAACCAGATATCTGCTGCATACAAGAATCGCATCTTACATTAAAAGACAAATATAGCCTCAAGGTGAAGGGATGGTCATCTATATTCCAGGCAAATGGAAAGCAGAAAAAAGCAGGCGTTGCAATCCTGTTCACAGACGCAATAGGCTTTAAACCAACCAAAATACTTAAGGATAAGGATGGACACTTCATATTTGTCAAAGGTAATACTCAATATGATGAGATCTCAATTCTTAATGTTTATGCACCTAACCACAATGCACCTCAATTTATAAGAGAAACTCTAACAGACATGAGCAACTCATTTCCTCCACTTCCATAGTTGTTGGAGATTGTAACACCCCTTTAGCAGTCCTGGATAGATCCTCCAAAAAGAAGCTAAGCAAAGAAATTTTAGATTTAAATTCAACCATTCAATATCTGGACTTAACGGACATCTACAGAACATTTCATCCCAACAAAGCTGAATACACATTCTTCTCATCAGCCCACAAAACATACTCCAAAATCGACCACATCCTAGGCCACAAATCTAACCTCAGCAAATTTAAAAAATAGAAATTATTCCTTGCATCTTCTCAGACCATCATGGAATAAAAGTTGAACTCAAATAACAACAGGAACCTGCATACCCATACAAAAACATGGAAGCTAAATAACCTTATGCTGAAGGATAGATGGGTTATAGACGAGATTAAGAAGGAAATCACCAAATTTTTGGAACAAAACAACAATCAAGACACGAATTACCAGAACCTCTGGGATTCTGCAAAGGCAGTCCTAAGAGGGAAATTTATAGCACTGCAAGCCTTCCTCAAGAAAATGGAAAGAGAGGAAGTTAATAACTTAATGGGACATCTCAAGCAACTGGAGAAGGAAGAACACTCCAACCCCAAACCCAGCAGAAGAAAAGGAATAACCAAAATCAAAGCAGAATTAAATGAAATTGAAAAGGAATTATACAACAGATCAATAAATCCAAAAGTTGGTTTTTTGAAAAGATCAAGAAAATAGATAAACCTTCGGCCAACCTAACCAGGAAAAACAGAGTAAGAGCTCTAATTTCATCAAACAGAAATGGTAACGATGAAATAACGACAGACCCCTCAGAAATTCAAAAAATCCTTAACGAACACTACAAGAAACTCTACTCTCAGAAATATGAAAATCTGAAAGAAATCGACCAATACCTGGAAGTACGCCACCTACCAAGACTTAGCCATAAGGAAGTGGAAATGTTGAACAGACCTATATCAAGTTCTGAAATAGCATCAACTATACAAAATCTCCCTAAAAAGAAAAGCCCAGGACCAGACGGCTTTACATCAGAATTCTAACAAACCTTTAAAGAAGAACTAGTACCTATATTACTAAACCTCTTCCAAAATATAGAAAAAGAAGGAATATTACCTAACACATTCTACGAAGCAAACCTCACCTTGATCCCTAAACCAGGGAAAGACCCAACAAGAAAAGAAAATTATAGACCAATATCACTAATGAATATTGACGCTAAAATACTCAATAAGATCCTAACAAACAGAATGCAACAACACATCAAAAAAATTATACACCGCGACCAAGTGGGATTTATCCCAGGATTTCAAGGCTGGTTCAGTATACATAAATCTATAAATGTAATTCAGCATATAAACAAACTAAAAGATAAGGACCATGTGATTCTTTCAATTCATGTAGAAAAAGGTTTTGATAATATCTACCATCCCTTTATGATCAGAACACTTAAGAAAATTGGTATAGAAGGGACATTTCTTAAACTAATAGAGGTCATCTACAGCAAACTCACAGCCAATATCATATTGAATGGAGTTAAATTGAAATAATTTCCACTTAGATCAGGAAACACGCAAGGATGCCCATTGTCTCCATTGCTCTTTAACATTGTAATGGAAGTTTTAGCCATTGCAATTAGGGAAGAAAAGGCGATCAAGGGTATCCACATAGGGTCAGAAGAGATCAAACTTTCACTCTTCGCAGATGATATGATCGTATATCTGGAAAACACTAGGGATTCTACTATAAAACTTTTAGAAGTGATCAAGGAATACAGCAATGTCTCAGGCTACAAAATCGACACCCGTAAATCTATAGCCTTTATACATACCAACAATAACCAAGCCGAAAAAACAGTAAAGGGCTCTATTCCTTTCATAGTAGTGCCAAAGAAGATGAAATATTTGGGAGTATACTTAACAAAGGACGTGAAAGATCTCTACAAAGAGAACTATGAAACTTTAAGAAAAGAAATAGCTGAAGATGTTAACAAATGGAAAAACATACCATGCTCATGGCTGGGAAGAATCAACATTCTTAAAATGTCTATACTACCCAAAGCAATATATAATTTTAATGCAATTCCTATTAAAGCTCCATTGTCACATTTTAAAGATCTCAAAAAAATAATACTTCGTTTTATATGGAATCAGAAAAAACCTCGAATAGCCAAGACATTACTCAACAATAAAAACACAGCAGGAGGAATCATGCTACCAGACCTGAGACTGTACTGTAAATCGATAGTGATCAAAACAGCATGGTATTGGCACAAAAGCAGAAAAGTAGATGTCTGGAACGGAATAGAGAACCAAGAGATGAATCCAGCTACTTACCATTATTAATCTTTGACAAATCAATTAAAAATATTCAGTGGTGCCTGTGGCTCAAAGGGGTAGTGTGCCGGCCCCATATGCTGGAGGTGGTGGGTTCAAACCCAGCCCTGGCCAAAAAAAAAAAACTAAAAACTTTCAATGGGGAAGAGATTCCCTGTTTAACAAATGGTGCTGGGTAAAGTGGCTGGCAACCTGTAGAAGATTGAAACTGGACCCACACCTTTTACCATTAACTAAGATAGACTCTCACTGGATAAAAGATTTAAACTTAAGACATAAAACTATAAAAATACTTGAAGAAAGTGCAGGGAAAACTCTTGAAGGAATTGGCCTGGGTGAATATTTTGTGAGGAGGACTCCCCAGGCAATTGAAGCAGTATCAAAAATACACTACTGGGACCTGATCAAACTAAAAAGCTTCTGCACAGCCAAGAACATAGTAAGTAAAGCAAGCAGACAGCCTTGAGAATGGGAGAAAATATTTGCAGGTTATACTCCGATAAAGGTCTAATAACCAGAATCCACAGAGAACTCAAACATATTAACAAGAAAAGAACACATGACCCCATCTCAGGGTGGGCAAGGGACTTGAAGAGAAACTTCTGTAAAGAAGACCGACACAAAATCTACAAACACATG
This sequence comes from Nycticebus coucang, assembly GCF_027406575.1. NCBI lineage: Eukaryota > Metazoa > Chordata > Mammalia > Primates > Lorisidae > Nycticebus > Nycticebus coucang. Next base: position 33,951,716 of record NC_069785.1, on the reverse strand, counting down.
AAAAAAAGCTCATAATCCTTAATCATCAGAGAAATGCAAATCAAAACTACTCTGAGATATCACCTAACCCCAGTAAGAGTAGCCCACATAACAAAATCCCAAAACCAGAAATGTTGGCATGGATGTGGAGGAAAGGGCACACTTCTACACTGCTGGTGGGAATGCCCACTAATACGTCCCTTCTGGAAGGATGTTTGGAGAATACTTAGAGACCTAAAAATAGACCTGCCATTCGATCCTATAATTCCTTTACTAGGTTTATACCCAGAAGACCAAAAGTCACAATATAACAAAGACATCTGTACCAGAATGTTTATTACAGCCCAATTCATAATTGCTAAGTCATGGAAGAAGCCCCAGTGCCCATCGAACCACGAATGGACTAGCAAATTGTGGTACATGTATACCATGGAATACTATGCAGCCTTAAATAAAGATGGAGACTTTACCTCTTTCATGTTTACATGGATGGAGCTGGAACATATTCTTCTTAGCAAAGTATCTCAGGAATGGAAGAAAAAGTATCCAATGTACTCAGCCCTACTATGAAGCTAAATTATAGTTTTCACATGAAGACTATAACCCAACTATAGCACAAGACTATGGGGAAAGGACCAAGGAAGGGGAGTGAGTGGGGGGAGGTTTTGATGGAGGGAGGATAATGGGTGGGGCCACATCTATGGTGCATCTTAGAATGGGTACAGGCGATTGCACTAATGTACACAGCTATGATTTAACAATAAAAAATAAAATTAAATAAATAAATAAATAAAAATATACAGGAAAAAAAAAGAAGGAGAAGAGGTTCCTGATTTCCAGGGTCTTCCATTCTGGGGTGGGGTGGGGGTGGGGATGGACACAGACCAAGCATGAGCAAATCAATAAATAGACTCATTCCAACAGTGAAAAAAAAAAAAAAAAAAGAAAAGAAAAGAACAAGTGATCCCATTTCATTGTGGGCAAGAAACATGAACAGAAGCTTCTCTCAAGAAGACAGGTGCATGGTCTACAGATACATGAAAAAATGCTCATCATCTTTAATCATCAGAGAAATGCAAACCAAAACCACTTTGAGATATCATCTAATTCCAGTAAGAGTAGACCACACCACAAAATCCCAAAACTACAGATGTTGGCATGGATGTGGAGAAAAGGGAACACTTCTGCACTGCTGGCTGGAACGCAAGCTACTACATTCCTTTTGAAAAGAAGTTTGGAGAACACTCAAGGATCTAAATATACACCTGCCATTTGATCCTGCAATTCCTCTACTAGGTGTACATTCAAAAGACCAAAAATCATTTGGCAACAAAGATATTTGCACCAGATTGTTCACTGCAGCTTAATTCATAATTGCCAAGTCATGGAAGAAGCACAAGTGCCCATCGATCCATGAATGGATTAATAAATTATGATATATGTATACCATGGAATACTATGCAGCATTAAAAAAAGATGGACACTTTACCTCTTTTATGTTTACATGAATGGAGCTGGAAAATTTTCTTCTTAGTAAAGTATCTCATGAATGGGAAAAATATATATCCAATGTATTCAGTACTACTATGAAACCAATTTATAATCACTCACACTTTCATATGAAAGATGAATCACAACTATAGCCCAGGATGAAGGAGGGAAGAGGGAGATGAAAAGGGAGGGGGTGATATAATAGAGGGAGGTTAATGGTAGGACCACACCTATGAATCATATTGCAAGGGTACAAGTATAGAACACAAATGTCTTAACACTGTGATTAAGTAAATGAGGTGAAAGCTATGTTAATTAGTAGGATGTAAGCACTCCAATTTGTACAAATAATCAACACATTGAATCCCACAAAGGCATAAATGTATTCACAATTATGTATATATGACTTAATAAAAAAAAAAAAGAAAGAAAGTAATAGAATGAGAACTCATTATCATCTTAAATGCCACTCACCACAAGATGAAATACTGTGGTCTTATTTAAGAAGAATGTTTCAAAAGTGAATTAGATTTTGTGTCAAGGTAATATCAACCAAGTAAAATTTGATGTCTAAGCCAGTTGAACCCTCCAAATGTAATTCATTGTTTTCAAAAGAAGACAGAAGTCTGCTTTGTATTATTGAGCTGAAACAACTAACACATGTATAACAGAGATCATAGACTGCTGTCTTGGTTAACACTGTAAACCAGTAATTCTCCACTAGGAGATATTGACTGAAACAGAACAGGAAAATTTTAAGAATTCCACCTTGCCAGACTGCAGCAGATGGTCTTTACTTTGTGAAAATAGCTTTAGCTATATAATAAATAATTTCTCAGAGTATGCAAAAGATAAGAATTAGAAATTTAAAGTGTATTTGTTACCTGGAATATCAGACATATATAATTTTAATACTATTAGAAAGACATGAGCATTTCTCAGAGCATACTTGCCTTCTGGTAACTCTAGTTTAAACAAGGGTCATGGTATCATAAGTGGTTGACTGGTAGTACTGTGTGACTTATTTTAGTACTGCCATAGCATGCTTAAATTATTTCTATAAATACTTGCTTATCATAGATGTTATAATTATGATTTTTGTTTTGTTGTGTGTCCATATTTTTCAAACATGACTCTCAAAACATAATGAAAATGAATCACATTATAAAATGTAATCAACAGAATTTTAATTTGTAGCTTTCAAATTTACAAAATGGAGGGGCAGCTGCAATTAGGTTTCATGTCATCAAGAGCCTGGGCTGAGAATACATTCTGGATTTGAAAGGCAAGATTTACATTAAGTTCGGGGGCTAAAAGATGGTTCTTTCATTTTAGTTCACATGAGAAATGTAAGTTAAATAACTAAACAATTGCCTGAAGAACTATTATATCTAGGAAGAAAATATAAACAATTCAGAATTTTATCCACACTGACTTCAGTGGGAGGCTCAAATTGTTAAAGTATTGATCAATTTAACTCTGAGTTCACATGTTCATGCCAGTTTCATTCAAATTTCTTTTTTTTTCTTTTTTTTATTACATCATAGCTGTGAGAAAAAAGGAATAAGACTTAATGATTCTTTTTTTTTCTTTCGAGAGAAAGAGAGTCTTAGTTTGTTATCCTCAGTAGAATGCTGTCACGTTGTAGCTCACAGGAACATCAAACTCTTGGGATCCTCTTGCCTCAGCCTCCTGAGTAGCTGAGACTACAGGTGCCCACAACAATGCCTGAATATTTTTAGAGATGGGATCTCTATCTTATTCAGGCTGGTCTTGAACTAGCAAGCTCCAACAGTCCACTTGTATAGGCCTCCCAGAGTGCTAGAATTATAGGCGTGAGCCCCCATGCCTGGCTCAGAATAATGATTCTTAATAAAATATGTCAATTGTTATAAATGTGCACAGTGGCTGTATTTGTAAATACTTTCATTATTAAGCAGATTTTTCTCATGTACCTTAAATTCTATCTTACATTAAGCTTGCTGTCCCATGATAGAAAGAATTGAAAGCTATTTGATACATTAAAAGCCATTTCCCTAAGACAAAGATGGGCCTTCATTGTTCCAACATCTCTTTTTCACTTCATAACTAACTAACTAGGGTTCATACAACCAGCTGACAAAAGAGGGAAGACCCTCAGGCTTGTGTCACAGGTGCATTGTTGGAATATATATGGGTACTTGCTGCAAGCAAAAAATAGACTACTATTGCACCTTAGCCCCTCTCAGGGGTTCCCATAGAATGTGGTAGTGGACAACATCCTCACTAACCAGTGACTTGGAAGGAACTACTTAGTTGTCTGCTGTGTATATTGGGAAAAATAGCTTGCTGTGCAAGATAAGGATATGTGTAATCTAACAACTGTTGCAAAAAGCTTCACTGATTTGAGCAACACCTGGACCCTGCAAAAAAGATAAATAATAATAATAATAAATAAATAAATAAATAAACAGGAAATGGGCAGTGCCTGTGACTCAGTGAGTAGGGCGCCGGCCCCATATGCCGAGGGTGGCGGGTTCAAACCCAGCCCCCGCCAAACTGCAACCAAAAAATAGCCGGGCGTTGTGGCGGGCGCCTGTAGTCCCAGCTGCTCCGGAAGCTGAGGCAGGAGAATCGCGTAAACCCAAGAGTTAGAGGTTGCTGTGAGCTGTGTGACATCATGGCACTCTACCCGAGGGCAGTACAGTGAGACTCTATCTTTAAAAAAAAAAAAAACACAGGAAAATCAGATTTAAAGAAGTTTGAGGTAAAGACCTATACAAAGTATGCAGATCTTTCTTTCTTAACTCAGAGCCCTTTACAGAGGATCCTCCAGAGTACAGGCACTCAAGAATGAGGTGGAAAGAATGAGTCAGCTGGAAATGTCAGTCAACTCTGACATCATTCATCTCAGTGCTTACACAAAGTGCCCATGAAGAAAGTGGAAGAGATGGATGCTGTGCCTGATGTGCAAAATACAGGCACTCTCTTACCAAGGCTGGTGACTAGCCACTGAGCCACTGAAATGCAGACTCAATGGGAGACCAATTCTAAGCCCTTAACGTGACACCAACCTTTGAGAAAACCAATCAGCAATGGGTGGCAAATTGATTATATTAAATTCCTTGTATTCTGGAGGGTGCAAAATTTGTTCATTCTGAAATCAGTTTTTTCATCTTGAAAGTGGGTTTGACTTCCTTAACTGCAGAACTTCTGCCTTTGCCACTATCATTCTTCTTGGAGAATGACTTATTATATGAGATCCCTGAATAGTTTTTCAGCCCAAAATAAATGAAACGTAAGGCACATGACCATAAGATACACTGGCCCTGCCATATGCTGTACCACCTGCAAGCAGCATACTTGGTAGGACATAGAAATCTAATATAAAATGCTAACCAGGGCTTCTCAGCTTGGACATTGCAGACATTTTGAGATGAATAACTGTTTAGTGAGGGGTATCTCCTCTGCACAACAGAATATTTAACAGCATCCTTTGCCTCCATCTACTAGATTTAAGGAGTAGCCTTCCAGTTATGACAATTAATAGTGTTTCCAGACAATGCTAAATATTCTCAGGTTGATCAGGAGAACACACCCCTTTGGAAACTAGAGATGAGGGAAGATGTGAGATAAGGCTACAATACACATTTAGGACGATGTCCTACAAAGAATGTTATACACATTTAATGTTATACACAATGACCAAAATGAGGGCTTCTCCCACAGTAGATAAACTAGCAATAATACGGGTTTCAGGAGTGGAAGCAAGTTTGACTCCTCTCTCCATAATTTTCAGTGATCCACTTGTCAAAAATTTGTTTTTTGCTGTCAGTACAAATTTCTGGTCGCCTATGATCTTTAAAATGACTTTATGCAGGATGATTAATAAATAAGTGTCACAGATATTCATCACCTCCATATTATACCAACCATTCCAGACATCTCTTATCTTTGATTACTTGGACATGATTACTTGGATCAAGAGTATCCCAGTTGCAGTAATAAAAGCAAGGCCAGATGTCTCCAACCTTCTGTGGCTTCATGAACAAAATTGTGTAAGGAAAACTGAGCTCACACAGCTCTGTTGTCAATGAGCCTTAACTGGAGAACATCACTGAACAATGAAATGGGGGTAGGGGTGCTGTACACTGAAGATCTACATCCTTATCCATTAACGGTCCAGGAGAGACACAAGGATGGGCAATGTCATGCCTGGAAATCTGTTAGATGTCAAAGTGTGCAGAGGGCACCTCTAAATATCACCCCTAGGAATAAGACAAATTACTGGGGCAGGAGGGCAAAACTGTGCATTAGAGTTGCTAGAGACTTGCCATAAGGTGCAAGTGACTGGGTTTATGCCCTTTATAAGATCTTTGAGTTAGTGCTCAAGAGAAAATAAGCCTGATCATGGCAGATGTTGCTTCTTCCAAGTCTACTGACTTGGTAGTCAAGCAGACATCCTTCAGCTTCCTCAGAAGGTTGTTTTAGACAACAAAATTGCTTCAGGCTTTCTTTTAGCTCAACTGGGAGAAGTGTCTGTGATCACCAACACCTTGTGCTGTACTAAATACCTCAAGCATTGACAAGATGTGAGTAAAGAAGATCCAGAAGCAGGTCCCCTGATTGCAAACAGTGAGACTATCTGAAGAATCCTTCTTTGATCTCTTTAGCAACTACTTACTGCGTTACTGGGATCCTGGGATGGGCACTCATCCAGGATCATACTTCTGTGGCAGTGGTCTTCCTGGGCCTACTGAAATGCATGCAGTTTGTGGCCCAGAAACACTGCACTAAAATTGTGTCAGTCAAGATTTTACATCAATCTGATGAGAAAAATATTGACCTCCATACTCACGGAGGCCAGTGAGCACATGAAATGGACTACCTTTGATAAGGCAAATATCTGAGTCAAGGAATGAACCCCAAGACAGGACCCCAATGGCCTTGGGCCAACCCAGCTTGCTCCCACCCTTTCTCACTTACTTACTTCAGAATAACTGAAGAATGTGCTAGAGGCTCAGCACTCATAGCTCAATGGTTAGAACACCAGCCACATACACCAGGCCTGGCAGGTTTGAACCCAGCCTGGGCCTGCTATACAACAATGACAACAATAACAAAAAAATAGCCAGATGTTGTGGTGGGCACCAGTAGTCCCACCTACTTGGGGGCTGAGGCAAGAGAATCACTTAAGATTAAGAGTTTAAGGTTGCTGTGAGCTGTGACACCATTTCATTCCATCAAGGGTGACATAGTGAGACTCTGTCTCAAAAAGAAAAAAAAAATGTGCTAGAAATGCAACATCTTGAGATAAGGAAGAAATGCCCACAGCAACAAGCTTGCCATGAATCCTAGAATTCTGCTGTCATCCTTTTCTGCCTATCGCTAGGTAATAGGCAGCCTCGTAGGGTGTTCTACCTCACTAGACACATGCAAATAGCACAGTGACCAGTGAATCCACTTCACACATGGTCAGTAGGTTCATTTCTATTCGAACATATGCAAGAATTTCCTATGCCATATATCACAAAATAAAATTACTGGGTAAAGTATTTTCATCTTCATATTTACTAGATATTGTCCACTTGTTATGCAATGCAGTTGAACCAATTCACTTCACATCCTAAGGGCATGAATCCCATTTCTTAGTATCCTCACCTATACTTATTCTATGAGACAAAACAGAAAACACTGTAAATGTAATTAGGGAACTTTTTACTTTCATTCATTCACTTACTCAGCATGTATTTGCTGAGACTCTGCGATGGTACGCATGAAGGATAGATGGTGATCCTAAATGTTATTTATGATTTAGATTATATGCATAAAGAACAGATGGTGATCCTAAATTTTACTTAGGATTTAGATTGTAAGTTCTTGAGGACATGAAATGTCAAATTATACCTTCAATACATTGGAAACATAATTATAAAGGAAAGGAACATAAAGCTCTAACACCATTCAGTAAGGGTGGAGTGGAGAACTCTATCCTAGTCTTCTTAGTGTGAGAGGACTCCTAAGAAAGCAATGCTCAAGTTGAAAATTTAAAAAATAGCATCACCTAGATAAAGGTAGATCAGGGTAACAATGCATATTTAGCAAAAGGAATAGAATATGATTTCTTGTTCATTTTTGAAGAATCAGTACTGGCCACAAAAGAAAGAAGAGATTAGAGCATGAAAAAGATAAATGTGAAACCAGTAATGAGGAAAATATATTTGTTCCAGAAAAACATGATGAAAGCTAGAGTTCTGGTGGATATAGAGGGAAATACATACTCATGTGACACATTTGGAAATTGCAAGAGGCAGAATACATTTAAAGATTGGAGCAGAGATTGAGGGTTAGAAAGATTGTTGCAGATGCTTCCAAGGCCTTGCCATGCCCCTTCACCCTAGTATTTCAGAGCATGTCAGCCTCATGTCCAACTGTCAAACTCTGAGGGCTTTCTCTGACCACAGAAGCCTGTTTTTGTTGGCTCTGGTGCAAGCTGAACATGCTGAGGAGCTAATGTCCCTTTCTTAGCCCTTAAGTAATGACTATTAGGAACTGGTGTATAAATTTCCTGCACCTCTCAGGTAGAAAGTCTCGGAGATGACTCTTCTACAATGGCTCCCAAAGTTATCCCACATTTACCCCTCAGTTAGCCATTCCGGTAAATGGCTTCAAAATTCAATATAGGCTGCCTTCCTTCCCTATCCCACTTCCCCACTCTCCCACCACCAGTTATTTTCCCCACCAAATAAACTACTTGCTGTGATGAATCTTAGATTTTGGATCTGCTGCCAGAATAACTCTGTATTCTCGTGAAAGGGAATTCTATTCTCTTAGAAACACGAGAGGAGAATCCTGTTTGGGTATGCTCACTGGATTCATTTTGGAATTGAGTTTGAGGTGCCTCTGAAATATCCCAGCAAAAATATCATCCAGTAGTCAGTTATCATTTGAAACTCTGTGGCTGTAATTTGTAATCATTGGAGAATAAGTGGAGATCTCTGAAGAATAAAATGACCTAGGAGATAATATAGCATTAAAAGGCACAGAGGCCTGGAACTGAGCCATGAAGAATGTCAATATTCAATGGCCAAACAAAAGGAAAATGAACCCACAAATTAGACAAGAGGGATTGTAGCCAGAAAGGTAGGGACTTTCTGAGAAATCAGCCAAGAAATCTGAATAGAGTTATCACTGAAGCCAAAGGAAAACAATGTTGCAAAGAGTGAACAGCAATGTTAGATTCTGCTGAGAAGAAAGAGATACACATTGGGACCAAAAAAATTCCATAAGACTTAGGGACATGAATGTCATTGGTGATTTATGCTACGGCCATTGCAGTGACATGGTAGAGGAAGCCATATTTAAATATTTTGGAGATAAGGGAAACATGTGCAAGAGATGAAGTCTACTTCCTATCTCTTAAACATGCCAGGTGCACTCCTTTTTCATGGCACCTACACATGCTGTCTCCTCTGCCTAGAACACCCCTTCCCCAGATATGTATATTTCTTAGCCTCACATTTCCTATAAGTCTTTTCTCAAATACCACCTTGTCAGTGAGGCTTTCCCTGATCATGCCATTGAAAATCACAGCTCAGGAGAATGATGAGCTAATGACCAAAGGGTGCTAAGTTTCAGTTAGGATGAGTAAGTTTTGAAGATCTATTGTGCAACATGGGGATTGTAGTTGAAAACAATGTAGTGCACAGTTTTTCCTTCATGTCTGTCAGAATTAGTACCAGGACCTCTCTGAGGATACCAAATCCTGGGGATTCTCAAGTCCTTATATAAAATCACATAGTATTTGCAGATAACCTAAGTACATCCTCTCTTATACTTTCAATCATCTCTATACAACTCATAATACGGAACACAATAGAAATGCTATACAAAAGTCATTATACTGTATGGTTTTATTTGTATGATTTTATGTTATTTTTCATTCTTTTTTTTTTCAAATGTGTTCAATCTGAAGTTGGTTGAATGCCCAGATGTGGATTTCATGGATACAGAGGGCCAATGGTGTACACCAAACTTACTAAAAGAGTTATCTTAAATGTTCTCACAATAAAATTACATTAAGTGGGTGACTATGTTGATTAGCTTATTTCACAAATCATACCTACATAAACTTTATGTTTTATATTACACTTTTATATTACAAATATATGCAGTTTTTTTAAAGTATAGAACAATAAGACAGCAGACAAAATTATCCATTATAAGTGAGCCTAGTGCTGAGTCAGCCTCACACACAGGATAGTGATCCCATGAAAAAATAGCCTTCAGACCTGGTGCCTGTAGCTCAAGCAGCTAGGGCGCCAGCCACATACACTGGAGCTGGCGGGTTTGAATCCAGCCCAGGCCTGCCAAGCAACAATGACAACTATAACCAAAAAAAAAAAAAAAAAAAAATAGCCAGGTATTGTGGCAGGCGCATATAGTCCCAGCTACTTAGGAGGCTGAGGCAAGAGAACCTCTTATGCCCAAGAGTTGGAGGTTGCTGTGAGCCGTGACACCATAGCACTCTACCTAGGGCCACAGCTTGAGACTCTGTCTCAAAAAAAAAAAAAAAAATAGCCTTCAGAAAAGGTCAAAGTCAGAGTAGCTGACTGAACTTAGCCCCAGAATGTCTCACAAAACAGCCAAATACACTTCTGCAAAGACAGAAAGTAAAAATAATGCCAGTTTTGTGAATTTTCTCTTGTTCTCATGTAAATCTTTTTTTTCTTTTTACTTTTCAAAATTATTTTTTATTTAAGTTCTTTGATTTTTCATAAAAATTTTGGAATTTGCTTACCAATTTTTTTTCTTTTTTTATTATTATTAGAGAATATGGGGAGGGGAGAGGGAGGGGAGGTTGGGCAGAGGGAGGGTGATTGGTGGGATTACACCTGTGGTACATCTTACAAGGGTACATGTGAAACTTAGTGAATGCAGAATATGATTGTCTTAACACAGTAACTAAGAAAATGCCAGGAATGCTATGTTAACCATGTTAACCAGGGTGATGAAAATGTGTTGAACTGTTCATGTAAATCTTTATACAGGTTATATCTGTCATTTAAAACTTAATAAAGCTGGAGGGAAAGTTTCACCCCTGCCACTGCCACCTTCTATACTAATGCCATATTGTCCTGCACTTAGTTGTTTTCTCCACCTTTACTCATGACCCTTAGTATACCATATAGTTTACTTATTTATTTGTCACCTGTCTTCCTCCATTCATATAAGTTCTACAAGTCGGAGAATTTTATCCCTTTAGTGAACTGCTTCATCCATGAGCATTTACAGCAATGGCTGCAACATCAGTAATAAACTAGTTTGTTGAATTTACTGCTCAATATTCAATATATAAATATAGATAATATAAACATGTATAGGAAATTTTATATTTAAATACAAGTATGAGTTAAACTGTAAATGTTAATAGAGATGAAAAGGAAAACTTTAAATTCTGAGCTACATTACATCTCCCTCTAAAAAGTAAAAGAATAGTGACTGATTTTGTAGCACACACACTATTCTAATACCAAGAAGTTCATATGAAAAAAGATCACCTTCAAATAGCAGAAACTATTAAAGACAGAGTATAAATATCTTACCACAACAAATAAGTAAGAGACGAGATGGTTATGTTAATCAGTTAGATGTAAGCATTCCACATTGTATATCAAATCAGGACATTGTACCCCATAAATGCATTAATGTACACTGTTATGATTTAATGAAGAATTTAAAAAATAGCAGAAACTCAAAAGAAACTCTCTGTAACAGATCAGTGGGGTGTAGGAGAAATGGTTTTGAATGGGATGGTAAGGATTATCCTGCCACCTTGTGACCCTAAGTCAATGTGCACAGAGTTTGGGGGAAGACAGGAAGGCAATGAAGGAATCACCGGGTGCTTAAGTGAACAAGGAAAGCTTAGAAATAAATCCTCCTTCCTCCTCCAAACAGAAACCAACTCTCCCAAAACTGCTCCTCACTAACAGCATATGACAACAGCATATTTACTTAATTAGCTACAAATAGATAAAAGTCTGAAGTCCGGTGGGTGGGAATTTCTGCTAAGATTAAGTTCCTCGGATTTTTGTTCCACTAGAGTTGCTTGATGCACTGTGAGCTGCTTGGGGTCAAAGATTAATTAATTTTGTCTCTCCAGATCTAAAGTTCAAGTACTTGTTCATTAAATCAGTATGTTTATCAAATGAAATGCTTTAGCAACAAATTCAATTAAAAAACAAGCCCTCGAGGGTAATTGGTGGGACCACACCTACAGTGCATGTTAGAAGGGTACAGATGAAAGCTACTAAATGCAGAATAGAAATGTCTGAACACAATAACTAAGAAAATGCCATGAAGGCTATGTTAACCAGTTCAATGAAAATATTTCAAATTGTATATAAAGCCAGCACATTGTACCCCATGATTGCATTAATATACACAGCTATGATTAAATTAAAAAAAAAAAAACACATATTGTTGACCAAAGTGAAGAAAGACATAAACATTCAAAGACAGTTACAACCATATTCAGCTTAAATGTAATTTCCACTGGTACTATCCTAATCTCATGAAAGATATATCAAGTGAAATTCTACCCAAATATTAGTCTCCTAACCTCTGTGAATTTCTGTTTTTTCACTTGAGAAGGGTAATGACTCTCTCAAGTTTCTTGCAGTATTCAGAGATGATCTCTTGTATCTCTGTAGCATTTGTTCTCATTTTCCCTTTATCATTTCTGATTAAGGTGATTAGAGATTTTACTTTTCTTTTTCTAATTAATCTGGCCAAAGTTTTATTGATTTTATTTATTTTTTCAAAAAATAAAATTTTGTTAATTTGATCCTTTTGTTTTCAATTTCATTAATCTCTGATTTAATTTTCATTATTTATTTTCTTCTGCTGGGTTTGGAATTAGATTGTTCTTTTTCCAATTCCATAAGATGATTCATGAGTTTGTTATTGCAGTCTCTCTGTTTTTCAAATGAAAGTGTCTAATGTGATAAACTTCCCTCTTAAGATTGCTTTTGCTGTATCCCACAGGTTTTGGTAACTTGTGTCTTCATTGTTGTTATGTTATTCCTTATGTAAGGAATTTAATAATTTCCTCCCTCTTTTATCTTTTCCTGAACCAAACTATCAATCAGCATAAGGTTGTTTAATTTCCATGTTTTTGTGTGGGGATGAACATTTTTGTTGGAGTTGAGTTCCACCTTTATTGCCTTGTGGTCTGAGAAGATACAGGTATAATTTCTAGTCTTTTAATTTTGCTGAGGTTTGATTTGTATCCTAGGATGTGGTCAATTTTAGAGTATGTACCATGGCTAACAAGAAAAATGTATACTTTTTAGCTTTGGGATGATGTGTTCTATATGTGTCTAATAAGCCCATTTGTTTTAGGGTCACATTTAAGTCCTTTTTATCTTTAGTTTCTGTTTAGAGGATCTGCCAGTTCTGGCTCTGGCTATTATGGTATTATGGGATATCATATTGTTCAGACCCATCAAGGTGTCTTTCATAAATCTGGGTGCATAAATATTTAAAATTGAACTATCGTCCTATTGTATTATTTCTTTGACCAGTATAATATGTCCATCTTTTTCTTAATTTTAAATCCACTTGTACCTGGAAATAAGATTGCAAGCCCTCCTTTATTCTGATTTTCATTTGCCTGAAATACTCTTTTCCATCCCTTAAGCCTGAGTCTTGGTTTATCCTTCAAGGCTAGGTATGTCTCCTGGAGACAACATATGGATGGCTTGGGCTTTTTTATCCAATCACCCAGCCTGTGCTTTTTCAGTGGTGAATTCAGTGCATTGACATTTATTAAGAGAATTGATATGTGTGGTGGAGTTCAATTCATCTTATTTTGTGAATTTCCATTGTGTATTTTTATTCCTTGCACCATTGTGGAAGGTAAGTTTTGACCTTTAGCTTCTGGTTATTTACTTTCTTGGTGGTCCATTGTGGTGGTCAATGTTGAGAATAGTTCTAAGTATTTCCTATACAGCTGGTCTTGCTGTGGTGAATTTCCTCAATATTTGTATGTCTATAAAAGATTTGTTTTCTCCATCAATTTTGAAGCATAACATAGCAGGATGCAGGATACAGAATTCTGGGCTGAAAATCATTATGTCTACAAAAGTTAAAGGTAGATGACCATTCTTTTCTGGCCTAGAAAGTTTTAGCTGAAAAGTTTGCTGTCACCCCAATGACTCCGCTCCTGTAGCTCAATTGGCACTTACTCTCGGCTGCTTGCAGAATTATTTCCTTTATCTTGACTTTGGACAAGTTCATTACAAGGTATCTTGGAGAAGCTCTGTTTGAGTTGAGATAACCCAGGATTTGATATCCATCTGAAAGGAGTATGTCAGTATCTTTAGTAAAACTTGGGAAGTATTCATTTATGATAGTATCCAGTAGGGCTTCCATTCCTCTGGGACAATCTTCTTCCCCTTCAGGAATCCCTATTATTTGTGTATTTGAATGCTTCATGGAGTCTCATAGTTCTCTAAGTGACTGTTTCTACTTTCTCACTCTTCTTTTCTGCCTGTTTGACTATCTGAGTTAACTCAAAAAGTTTATCCTCTAGCTCTGAGGTTCTTTCTTCTCCATGGTCTAACCTATTGTTGATACTTTTCACTGCATCTTTACATTCCCTGATTGTCTCCTTCATTTCTTTAAGCTCCGCCATATTGTTTCTATATTCTACATGCCTCTCATCTGACTTTTGGTTCTCTCCTTCCATTTTCTTGTCAATTTCTTTTATTTTAAATTCCTTTCTGTCAAATCTATTACGTCTTTATAGGTGGAGTCTTCTGCAGTAGTTGCCTCATGGTCCCTTGGGGAAGTTGTTCTGTTTTGGTTTTCCATGTTGCCTACATTTTTTGGTTGGTTCCCCCTCATGCATGTTTTCTTCTTCTTCACCTCCTTGTCCACTTTTTTCCTTCTTGATTCCTCCTTTGCTTCAGATTACCCATCTTAGAGCTTAAGTCTACAGGAAGAGAAGGGTAAAATGCAAGCAGGGAGAAACAAGAAGAAAAGAAAGAAGACAAAAGAGGGAAAGAAAGAGGGGAAGGGAATGAAAGAAAAGAATTGAACAACAGGAGATAATGAGGACAAGAAGAGAGAATGAAAGTGATAGAAGAAATAGTATTGATTGGCACAGTTTTAAGGCCATACCTGTAATTCAATGATTTTGAGGGACTGAACTGGGTGGGTTCCTTAGAAAAAGCAGCTTCTTGCACCCTGAGAAAAGCCAAATTCGTCCTCTGCCAACAATAGGAAGAGACAGAAAGAGAAAAAAAAAAAAGAAGAAGAAGGAGGAGGAGGAGGAAAAAATAAATAAAAATGAAAAATAAATAGAAAAAACTCTACAATGTAGACCTTCCAATACTGTCTTTTCAGGGCCAAAGGTAGAAGGGCTCCCTGGATCATGATCTCTTGACCTCTTTGAGGCAGACTACTCCTGTGACCTCTCCTCCAGATCACAGTCATGCCACCACAGCACTCAGCAAAAATAGAAAAGATTAAAAAGAAAAGGAAAAAAATAATACTAATAATAAAATAAGAATATTTAAGGAAAATTTAAAAATGCTTTTGTATCAAATAAAGGAGAGAGAGGGAAAAGGAAAAGAGAAGAAAGAAAGAATAAAGACCAAAAAAAAAGGAGGCAATATTTTAGCTGTTGCACAAGTGATTTATGTGGGAAAGATGAGGCAAGTAGAAGAGTCTCTATTTAAAGAGAGAATGAAGAGGAGTGAAGTACAGTGAATAAATGAGGCTAAAATACTGTGACCAAAAAATACAGGAGTCCTTGCTCTTGATGAAAATAAAAAATGGAAGGTAAGAATAGAACCAATGAAACAAATTAGCAAAAACAAAACAAAACAAAAAAAGCTCAAATAGCCAAAAACTGCAGTAGCCTCAGCACCACAGAAGAGAAAAAGATAAAGAATAAAAAAGGAAAAAAATAAAAATTAATAAATACTAATATATATGTTCCTATTAATAAATTAATAAATACTAATAAATTAATAAATACTAATATAATATTATATAATACTAATATAATATTATATAATACTAATATAATATAATAAATTAATAAATACTAATATATATATTCCTATATATATATTATATATATGAAGGACCAACTATAATAGGAATATATATGTTGTAATATGTTGCCAGGGCACCAGGTGGAGCTGTGATTTTTTAGGAGACCAAGAACACAACTGGCAACCTGTGTTTCTTATGCCTAACTTAGTGGCCTGATTGTTTCCTCAGCATTCAGACCTCACCAAATTGGGATCTTAAAGCTGTCCAGAATCCATGAGAGGCAAACCTCACAGTGTCCCCTGATACCAGTTCCCATAGAGTGCAGGAGTCCCTCAGCCTGTTCCAAGTGTGGAGTTTTGATCCCAGCAGGCAGAATTAAGAAGGCCATGCTTCAGGCCCCTGCTAAGACCTTCTCGTGACCTTCCCAAAATGGCACCCTCCTTTGCCACTGAGACCTCACCATATGTCTGTCTAGCCAGCACCAAACCAATGGCAAATCTACTCCAACTCGTATTCAAATCTAGTTGCTATATACTCTTCAAGTCCTCCTACTTTTCGAAGATTTCCACTCAACATGCAGCTTCCCTCCAAAACCAAAAACTCTGGAAAGCCTTCCTCCCATCCTGGACCTCTGTCGGGTGGGGGAAGAGGGGAATCAATCCCAGGGGACCCAAAAACTTGCATAATGACCCACATTTCAACCACTCAGGATGGTTTGCTGTACCCAGCTTGTTGCGTGACCGGGGACGCAAACAAGCAGCAGCTTTGCTGTAGGTGTAAACTCGCTCCTGTAATTATTAAGTCAAGAAACAGACTATACACCGTGGGATGGCATATAGCAAAGTTCTTTATTCCAAGTTTAAGTTTTATACTCTTCCAGTCACTACACACCTAATCCATTATCTATTAGCTGAATTTTAACTTGAAAGGAAATATTTATCATATCAATGCAACCACTTGTGTAGCAAATCCCTTCCTCTAAACAGTGACTAGTTTTCTGAGCAGGGCACAAAGACAAAAGCAGCCATAGGGGAACAGAGTTAATAGAAGAATATCTTCAAGCATTCCCTCAGTTTACTCGGTATGAAGTAACGACTGTGTCTTTCCCTCAGGGCAGAGCACCTATAGACCTCTGACAATATGTTGTTAACCTATGTCAACCCTCTGGCCCGTATCTCTGAGGAAGGGCAGCGTGCCCTTGGATCTCAGGCTTCACGGGGTGTACTGCTTCAGAGAAAAGGCCTAAGGAATTTTACAATTCCAAAAAAGCCTAACTCTGTGAGTAACCCAGGGGGGTCCATGTCTCTTTAAGCCTCTGGAAGAAAAGCAAGTCATTTTAAACTCACACTGAATTTACTTTGTATGCTTGATGTAGGATAAGTTTATTGATAAGTTTATTTCTAGATATTATCCTACACAGCTCACCATCTCCTTGCTGTGCTCCCAGAACTATGACTCTGAGTAACAACCCCACACCAGGTATGGCTGGGTTGTCTCTTTCCCCAGTGGTATTAGGAGAGCTCAGCTGAAGAATCCTTCTGGTCTGCCATCTTGCTCCACCCACCTATCATGTCAAATATTTAACTATTTTTTTAGGATGACAACATTAGAAATCTAGTCTCTTAATAATATTGAAATGTACAGTTTTCAATTATTAGCACATTAAGCATGTTCTACTATTAAGATGGAAAAAAACAAACTTATTCCTCCCATCTGAGGCTTTGTATACTTTGATTACCATTACCCCCTTTCCCCTCTGCAGATTCCAGTAACCACCATTCTACTCTCTGCTTCTATGAGTTCCAAATGCAATATTTGTCTTTCTGTGCTTGGCTTATTTCACTTAGCATAATGTTCTCCAATTCTGTCTAATTCCATCTATGTTGTCCCACATGACAGAATTTCTTCCTATTTCAAGGCCAAATACAATTCCATTGCAAAATTGAAAAATAGAGACATACATGGCTGAATGCTTTCCAGTAAGTCCTCATATGCCACATTTTCACTATCCATTTATAACTTGATAGACACTTCAAGTGATGCCATAATTTGGCTACTGTGAATAGTGTTACAATGAACTTGAGAGTGCAGATATCTCTTCAACATGATGATTTCAAAACTTATGGGTGAATAAACTGCAGTAGGATTGCTAGGTCACACAGCAATTCTATTTTTACTATTCTGAGAAAGCTCCATATAATTTTCATAATGATTATACTAATTAAGTTCCCACCAACAATGTACAAAGGTTGCTCTTTTTCCACATTCTCACCAGAAATTGTTATCTTTTATCATTTTTATATTAGCCATTCTAAATGGGGTGAGGTGAAATCTCAGTGTGCTTTTAATTTACATTTCTCTTTTCTCATAGACATAGGAAAAACAATCCTAAAATTTATATGGAACCACAAAAACTCCTGACTAGCCAAGGAAATCATGAATGAAAAGAACATTTTCAAACTATACCATACAGCAATTATAATTAAAACATCATGGTACTGCCATAAAAATAGACACATCAACCAGTGGAACAGAACAGAGAGCCAAAGCCCAGGAAAGAACCCATGCATGTACAGCCAATTGATCTTTGACAAAAGTAACAAGAATATACAATGGAAAAGACTAGACTGTTCAATAAGTGGTGCTGGGAAAACTGTATATACACAAGTAAAATAATGAAATTGGATTTCTATCTCACACAATACACAAAAATCAACTAACTTAGAATCAATCAAAGGGTTAACTATAAGACCAGAAGCTGTTTTCATTTAAAAGAAAACAGAGGAAAAAGTACATGCCATTGGTCTTTCAAATGATTTGATAGATTTGACACCAAAAGTCCAACACCAAAACCAAAAATAGACAAATGAGATTGCAACAATATAAAAAATCTGTATATCAAAGGAAACAATTAACAGAGGAACAATTAAAATCCCTAAGGATTGAGAGAAAATATTTGCAAACCATGCATGTGATAAAGGATTAAATTTAAAATATGTAAGGAACCGAACACCAGGCAGAACCACTCGGCCCCTGACACCAGGTACCCAGAGAAAGCCTCTAGACACATCCTAGTACAGGACCCCATGTTCCAAGTGGAATAAACTTGAGTTATCTGCTAAAGATGAACATATGCCTTCCCTAGGATCTAGCAACTCATATTTATAAAACATAAGTTCTTATATGCATACACCAAATATACACATACGCTTAATACTATTCATAGCAACATCATTTCCAAAGCCAAAGGCTAGAAACAACTCAAATGTCCCACCATTCAAAGGAACACTATACAGCAATAAAAATAATTGAACTTCAATTATATGAAAAGCCACACATAAATATTCACAGATACTGGTATAATTATGAGTTGAAAATTCCAAACACAGAACATATGATGCATGGTTTCATTTATCTATACTTCAAGCACAGAGAAATCAGTGGTATTAGAAGTAAAGAAGTAATAAGAAGAATCACAGTGAGGCTTCTAGGATACTAGGTAATGTTCTATTTCTTCCTCCCGGGGTGGTTAAAGGGTTCTCTGCACTTTTAACAATTCAGTTCTATAACATGTACATTTTAGGCACAATATTTTAATGAGAAAAATAAACCAGATCATTTTATTCTTTGCACAAATACTTCCACTGACTCTTACAGTGGAAGCCAAAGTATTACCACGGCCTAAAACACTCAATGATCTTCCCTACCCAATGAGCTCCTGGCATCATATCCTACTACTTTTCCTGTCACTTACACGGCTACACCCACGCTGACCTGCTTGCTGTCTCTCCAATATGTCATGCTTTCTTCTGCCTCTGGTTCCTGAAACTGTTTATTTTGCCTGGAATGCAGTGCCCACAGGTAGTCATAAAGTTTATTCTCTCACCTTAAAACATTGCTTCATTGTCACATACTCTGTGAGGCTTTCCTACTTCAAATCATTATCCCCCTATTCTAACATACTTTCCTCACACTATGCTTAATTTTTGTCCATATTATTTTTTAATGTACTATGTGATTATCCTCTTTTTTATCTATTTCATCTTCAAGTACAGGGAAGGCAAGAGTTTGGGAGATGTTTTCTATAACATCCTTGGGATCTGAAATAGTGTTTAGTACATAGCAGGCATTTAATTAATATTTGGGGAATGGCTAAATGTCAATTAAATTTGTTGAAATGAAAATACTTTGTGCTTTACATGATATTCAATTCAAATATTTCTAACAACTCTATAATCACAGATAGTTGATGGCCAAAGAATTATTTCTTTTTCTTGAAAATAGATATAAGGGGTGGCGCCTGTGGCTCAAAGGAGTAGGGCACCAGTCCCACATAACAGAGGTGGAGGGTTCAAACCCGGCCCTGACGAAAAACTGAAAAAAAAAAAAAAGAACGAAAAGAAAATAGATATAGGGAGCTTTAAGGAAAAGCTTCCGATTGTAGCTATTATGACAATTCCTTTTGTTACTGAATTATTCCTCCAAGAATTTTAACAATAATGGGCATAAGGGAAGAAAGAAATGATAGAATCTACTTCCACATGTTGACTATTCCTTGGGGAATACTACTAACTTGTCTTTGACTGTAAATGAAAATTCAAAGATGATATCCTCTTTTGAACAAACATTAACATCGAATCATCAAGAGAGCTCCAAATCCCAAAAGGCTGTGATGCAAGTAAATATATAATCCCTTCTGAACTTGAATTTGACTATAAATATGTGTGTTCAATGGGAAAAAATATTTTAGGGTTCACTCATTGCAACCCATAAGAGATTACAAACAGGACTCTATACTTTTTTGGAAGTCTCTCACATGCCTTTTTATCTATGGAATAATATTTTATCTCCTGTCTCTGACCTTCTCAGCCTTCATCCAAGGAGTGAGTGGGAAATGTGTAACATGTGAGCCACATGTGCTAAATTGTTCTGCAAAAATAATTTAATAGAAAATATTTTCTTCTTCTCTTTGAGAAAACTACAACTATACTTCAGAATGAAATGTTGGCAAAGAATATAGCTGAAAAATATAAATTTTCTTCTTGTTTCCTTGAATTCTGGAGGATAGTTTTCACTTAGTTTTCTTATCTTTATAGTTTTCTTATCTTAGTTTTCTAATCTTTCTTCTATAGAGATGACTAAGTGATATTTGAAAAGAGGCTTATTATTTCAAGTAAAGATGTATATTACCTGATGAATTGCTGGAGAAGTGTGCACTTTAATGATTTTTGTAACTTGGTAAGTAGAAGAAATATACCAGGTCTCTTCTTCATATAGATATTTTATCTCTCAAGCCCAAATGTTGGCACTTCTATTAGATTAATTAGCCTTCTTCATATCAAATGAATTATTTAAGTAATAAAAATATTCTTCTTATGTGAGTTTTTCTTGTTTTGTTGTTGTTACTTGAGCCAGAAGTAACTGGAGAGGAGTGAAAAATTCCATGTTTAAGATTCACCTAGATGGGAAAGACTTCAGTGGGCCATCACAGTCAGATGGAAAGGATACCAAAGTCTAGCTAAAAGGCAGAAAAGAGTTCATGTGGGGGGTGAGGGGAAGCAGCAAATAAACAAATACAGGAAGCCTCATAAAAATACAAATCCTATCTGCCTTGCATTTTTTCTGCAGCCAGCTTGACTATGACTAACAGGTACAGGCACACTGAACTTGGCCACAGTCACTTGGACCAGCTGTTCACCCTAAGGTCAGTTTCTGTAATGAGCATATCTAACTCATACGTTTACTGGAAAATATATCAAAATATTTAACTAGAACAATTTAGAGCTCAAAATATGGCCCTCTTCCCCATAGTGCACAGGGCATACAACTGCCTAAAAAGGAAAAGATGCATTGTTTACATTAAACACTGATATATAGATATATACATCAAATAGAATATAAGGCCATATTTCCTCAAATGACAGAGATCGTTTGTATTTTTGAGTAATGTGTACTAGACAAAAGTGAAAATCAATATTAATTTGTGTCCTGGCATGGCACTACACAGAGATTTTTTGAATACTTGGATTTAGTAGTTAATTTATACATCACTCTTATAAATCATAAAGAATCAGGTATTCTTAGTACTGTTAAAAGAAGATCACAAACAGAAAAATGTATAAACAAACCAGGTGAACAGAAGAAAAAGGAGAGTAATTAAATTCAGTAATTTATCAGAAACCTACAAGTTCTAATATTCCTAGCAAAGTAAAAACTTGAACCCAATTCACATTTTCCCTGGTTTATATTATTGTGGCTTATTAAAATAATATCATCTGATCAGGAGTTGAGTAGGGAAATACACAGTTCTGTTGTTTCAACAAAGGTCTAATTGTTCAACACTTTATAAAATACATGATAATGACTGGTGTTTTCAGGAAGAAAAAGCATGCTCTACTTCGTTCTAGGTTTCAGTGACCTCTACCACCTCCTGTCTTCCAGACTAATGAATGTGTCCAGCAGAGAAGCTACCAACTCAGTCAGCCACTTTATCCTCATGGGATTTCCCTCAAGCCCCAAAATGCAGCTCCTCTACTTCGGGCTTTTCTCGCTAGCCTATACTCTCACCCTGATGGGGAACGCAGCCATTGCCTGTGCTGTGAGTTGGGACCGGCGCCTTCACACACCCATGTACATCTTTTTGGGAAATTTTTCTCTCCTGGAAATATGTTATGTCACCACCACTGTCCCTAAAATGTTGGCCAACTTCCTCTCCACAAGCAAGTCCATCTCCTTTGTGAGTTGTTTTGCACAATTCTACTTCTTCTTCTCCTTTGGGTATGACGAGGGCTTCTACCTTTGCATCATGGCCTTTGACAGGTGCCTTGCCATCTGCCGCCCTCTGCACTATCCACGCATCATGACCAGACAGCTGTGCACTGGCCTCGTCATCTTTGGATGGTCATGTGGGTTCATCATCTTCTTCACTCCAGTTGTTCTCATCTCACAGTTGCCCTACTGTGGCCCAAATGTCATCAACCATTTCCTGTGTGATCCTGTTCCACTGATGATGCTGTCCTGTTCTGAAGACATCACCACCCAGCTCATTTATTCCACTGTCAATCATATCTTTATTATTGGCACCTTTCTCTTTATCCTTTGTTCCTATGCTCTAGTGATTTTGGCTGTGGTGCGGATGACCTCAGAGGCTGGCAAACAAAAGGCTTTCTCCACCTGTGCTTCTCATCTGGCAGTTGTCACCCTGTTTTATGGCCCTAGTATAATGATGTATGTTAGTCCTGGATCAGGACACCCAGTGAAAATGCAAAAAATCATTACCTTGTTTTATTCTGTGGTAACACCTCTGTGCAATCCCCTAATATACAGCCTCAGGAACAAGGAGATGAAGGATGCTCTGGTGAAAATCTTCAGGACAAGAAAAGGTGTTCATTAAAAATGAGTGAAAGACAAATTTCCTCTCTCAAATGCAACTTGCCTGAATAAGAAATGTGTGATACATTTGACTACAAATTTATTAAGTTTTATTAAGAAATTAATACAATGAGGACTCATTATCATCTTGAATTCCACTCACCACATGATGCAATACTATAGTCTTATTTAAGAAGAATGTTTCAACAGTGAATTAGATTTTATGTCAAAGGTAATATCAAGTAAGTAAAATTTGAGTATAAGCCGGTTGGATCCTCCAAATGTAATTCATTGTTTTAAAAGAAGACAGAGTCTGTTTTGTATTATTGAGCTGAAACAACTAACACATGTGTGGAAACCATAGACCACTCTGGTGATTAACACTGCACTATAATTCTCCACTAGGAAATAGTGACCAAAACAGAAGAGTCGAGTTTTAAGAATTCCACCTTGAGACTGCAGCAGATGGTCTTTATGTTGTGGAAATAGCCTTCACCGGATAATAAATAATTTCTCAGAGAGCACACAAGACAAAAATTAGGAATTTAAAGTGCATTCATTATGCAAAGTATCATACAGATAAAAATCTAGCTATTAGAAAGACATGAGCATTACTCGGAGAATACTCGCGTTGTGGTAACTCTAGTTTGAACATAGTTCCTGGTACCATAATTGGATTAGGGTTAGTACTGTGTGACTTATTTTAGGACTACCATAGCATGGTTAAAATTACTTCTATAAATATTTGATTAGGATAGTTGCTTTAATTACGATTTTCGTTTTGTTCTGTGACCATATTTTTCAAGCATCACTCTCAAAATAAAAACAAATCACATTCTAAAATGTAGTTTACACAATTTTAATTTGTAGCCTTCAAAGTTATTGACTGCACAAAGTAAGGAGCACCTGCAATTAGGCTTCATGCCATCAAGAACCTGGGCTGAGAATACTTCCTGGATTTGAAAGGCAAGATTCCTGTTAAGTTCTGGGGAGAAAAGATGGTTGTTTTATTTTACTTCACATGGGAAATGTAAATTAAACAGCAGCCTGAAGAACTACTGTACATGGGACGAAAATATAAACGATTTAGAATTTTATCCACACTGACTTCAGTGGTAGGCTCAAATCTTTAAAGGACTTTAAATTTAACTCCTATTTTCACTTGTTCATGCCAGTTTCATTCATCTTTCTTAATTTTATGTCAAAAAAGGAATAAGAATTAATTTAAACAAGGTAATGTCAACTGCTATAAATTTTTACAGTACCTATATTTGTAAATACCTTCATTATTAAGCAAACTTTCCCCATGTACTTTAAATTCTATCTCACATTAAGCTTGCTATCATGTAATAGAAAGAATTAAAAGCTATTTGATACATTAAAAACAATTTCCCTGAGACACAGATGGGCCTCCATTGTGCCAACATCTCTTTTTCAGTTCATAACTAAGTAAGTAGGTTTCATACAACCAGGTGACAAAAGAGGGAAGACGCTCAGGCTTGTGTCACAGGCGGATTGTCAGAATATATATGGGTATTTGTGCAAAGAAAAAATTGACTACTGCTGCACCTTAGCCCCTCTTAGGGGTTCCCATAGAATGTGGTGGTGTACAACCTCCTCACAAACCAGTGACTTGGGAGGAACCACATAGTTGTCACTGTACACCACATAGTTGTCACTGTACACATTGGGAAAAACAGCTTGCTGTGCAAGATAAGGATATGTATAGACTATCAACTGTTGCAAAAAGCTTCACTGATTTGAGCAACACCTGGCCCCTGCAAAAAAGATTTAAAAAAAAAATCAGATGTAAAGAAGTTTGAGATGAAGACATATACAAAGTATGCAGATCTTTCTTTCTTAACTCAGTGCCCTTTACAGAGGATCCTCCCAGTACAGGCACTGAAGAGCCAAGTGAAAAGAATGAGTCACCTGGAAATGTCAATCAGCGCTGACATCATTCATCTCAGTGCTTACACAAAGTGCCCATGAAGAAAGTGGAAGTGATGGATTCTGCGCCTGAGGTGCAAAATACAGGCACTCTCTTACCAAGGCAGGTGACCAGCCACTGAGCCACTGAAATGCAGACTCAATGGCAGACCAATGCTAAGCCCTTAATATGGCACCAACCTTTGAGAAAACCAATCAGCAATGGGTGGCAAACTGATTATATGATATTTCTTATATCATATCTATTTCTTAAGTAGCTGGGTTCATCTCTTGGTTCTCTATTCTGTTCCATAAATCTGCCTCTGTGTTTTTGTGCCAGTACCATGCATCACTATAGATTTATAGTATAGCCTTAAGTCTAGTAATGTAGTACCTCCTGATTTGTTTTTATTTCTGAATAATTTATTGGCTATTTGAGGTTTTTTCCGATTCCATATAAAACACAGCACTATTTTTTTTAAGCTTTTTAAAGTATGACAATAGTGCTTCAATAGGGATTGCATTAAATCTGTAGATTGCTTTGGGTAGTGTGGACATTTTAACAATGTTGATTATTCCCAGACATGAGCATGGTATGTTTTTCCATTTCTTAACATCGTCAACTATTTATTTTCTCAGAGTTTCATAATTCTCTTTATACAGATCTTTCACATCCTTTGTTAGGTATATTCCCATATATTTCATCTTCTTTGACACTACTATAAAAAAAAATAATAATAATAAAGTCCTTGACTACAATTTCAACCTGAATATTGTTGGCATATATAAAAGCTACTGATTTGTAAGTATTGATTTTGTATTCTGAGACACTACTATATCCTTTGACTGCTTCTAAGAGTTTTCTATTTGAGTCCCTGGGATTTTCCAGACACAGGATCATATCATGTGCAAAGAATAAGAGTTTGATCTCCTCTTGTACCCTATTTGGATACTCTTGATTGCCTTCTCTTGCTCAGTAGTGATGGCTAAGACTTCCATTACATGTTGAATAGCAGTGGAGACAGTGGGCATCCTTGCCTAATTCCTGATCTGAGTGGAAATACTTTCAAGGTTATTGCATTCAATATAATATTGGCTGTGGGTGTACATGGCCTCTATCAGTTTAAGAAATGTCCCCTTTATGCCTATTTTTCTTAAGTGTCCTGATCATGAAAAGATGCTAGATATTACCAAAAGCTTGTTCTGCATCAATTGAGAGAATCATATGGTCTTTGTTTTTTATTTTATTGATGTGATTTATTATATTTATAGATTTGTGTATGTTGAACCAACTCTGTAACCCTGGAATAAAACCAACTTGATCATGGTGTATAATTTTTTTGATGTGTTGTTGAACTCTGTTTGCTAAGATCTTGTTGAATTAATGACATTGGTCTATAATTTTCATTCTTTGCTGGGTCCTTTTCTGTTTGGGGGATCAGGGTGATATTTGTTTCATAGACTGTGTTGGGAAGTATTCCTTCTTTTTTCTATGCTTTGGAAAAGGTTGTATAATATATGTACTCATTCCTCTTTAAAGGTTTGATAGAATTCAGATGTGAAGCTATCTGGTCCCAAACATTTCTTTTTTGAGAGATTTTGTATAGTTGATGCTATTTCAGTGATTGATGTAGGTCTATTCAAAATTTCTAATTCTTGGATTTTCGGGGGAGGAGACAAGATGGCTGACTGAAGCCAGCTTTCCACAGAGGCTCCCGTCCAGAAGGAGAGTTAAAGGACAAAAATTCAGCAAGTAACCTGGTGGATTTGAGCTGCACTAAGAGAAAAGGTTGAAGAATGCACGTCAACCCCGCTGAGGTGAGCTGCAACCACAAGAATACAAAGAAAAGGTACGAAATCCATCACCAAGCTGACGGGAGTCCCCTCCCCCATGAGAACAGCTCAGAGTGCCCCACAAACAATCGAGCAGAGTTCAAAGGTCCACCCACTACACTTCATGGGAGAGACCCTCTAAAAACTGGACCTACCTCCCCTACTAGGGTACCACGGCATCCTCCTGCCAGGCATAAAACTGTATATAGTCTCTACCTGGAATTCTGAGCTCGCAGCGCTCCCCTCCACTCACACTGAGGTCTGGAGGCCAGTCCCCCAGGAGTTCAGAGTCTTGGGTGATTTCTTGAAGGGTGTGGACGGTGCCTGGACTACAGCTGGTCAGTGCTGGCTCCAGGGCATGGGAGTGAGGAGAGGACAGCCAGCGAGAGGGCACCACACCAGAGCGGCAGTTCCCTGAGGCACAGTGCAACAGCCGTCTTTTGGTGACAATACGGACAGGCATAAAACTGTGTAAAACTGTGTGTATTCTCTGCCTGCAACCCTGGGCTCCTAGCACTCCCCTTCGCTCTCACTCCAAGGTCTGGAGGCCTGTCCCCCAGGAGTGATTGATCGAGGGGTGTAGATAGTGCCGGGGCTGCAGCCGGTCAGTGCAGACTCTGGGGCACAGGAGTGGAGAGAGGAAAGTTGGCTGGAAGGGAGCTACACCAGAGCAGCTGTTCCCTGAGGCATAAAACAGCAGCCCTCTTTTGCTAGCAATACTGCTCACAACCGAATATTCTGAAGCCACACCCCCTTTCTCCCTGGGCAACCAGAGACTGTGAGTATAGGATTTCCCTGAGGCAACACCAACTTGCAAACCAGGAAAACTCCCAGGGCAGGCTGACCCAGAGGTCCGCTTTACTGAACCTAAGACGCACCTGGCCCTCAGGGGATCGTCAGCCTATAGACAATACAAGAGCAAAGACAAGCTGATTTGGAACTCAATTCAGCTTCTCTTCTGCAGGGGAACTGCAAAGTTGTTCTGTTCTGTTCTGTCAGTAACATTAATCAGGGGCCAGACTGGACCTGAGTGACAACCCCCCAACCTTCATCAAGCGCCCATGGTTGTCAGGCCTCACCTCCTCCTGCTAGAGAGAGGCAGAGCGCAGCGGCCTGGCAGACTTCCTTGTGATTCAGGCAGGTACAAACTCCTGGAGTACTGGTTCACTACGGGCAACTGGGTCAGCCAACTGCAGAGTTATCAGTAACTGGGTGTGACAGTGGTGCAAGGTGGGGAAGGAGGCAGCAACTTTCCCAGACTGATCTATTGGCTGGGTGGCTCCTCCTGACTCCACGCAGCACTGAAGCAAGCCACACCAGAGTAGTCACCAGACCCCTGTGATCCAGTTCACAGAGACCTCTTAAATTCTCTCACCTGAGACAGGTGCAGACTGACACAATTGATTTGGACCCTTTGAACTCAACCAATCACCTGAGGACAAATCAGGTGGTGCCCTGGGTGCACAGTGGTAGGAAGGTTTGATTTTCCTTTTCCAATTGTTTGCTGGTGGGGGGCAGGGTGACTTAATTGCTGATATTTCTCCACAGCTGAAACTTCAATCCAGAGTATCTGTTTCACTAGGGTGGAACAGAAACCAGCTGAAAACTAGAAAGAACCACTTAGCTTCACCACACCAGACAGGGCCCCAGTTTCTCAGGCCACAACACTGTACAGGCCCTCGACAAAGTCCTAGGGGGAAAAAATCAAAGGGAGTAAAACAACCATGGGGCGGAATCAGCGGAAAAACTCTGGTAACATGAATAACCGGAATAGATCAACTCCCCCCCCCCAAGGAAAGATATGGCAGATGTAATTGAAGATCCCATTCATAAACAACTCGCTGAGATGTCAGAAATTGAATTCAGAATTTGGATTATAGACAAGATTAATAAAGTGGAATTAGGAATTCGAGGAGAAATTCAAAAGTTGTCTCAAGAATTTAATGAATTTAAAGACAAAACCACCAAAGACTTAGACACACTGAAGCAAGAATTTGCAGCCCTCAAAGATATGA
This sequence comes from Nycticebus coucang, assembly GCF_027406575.1. Classification (NCBI taxonomy): domain Eukaryota; kingdom Metazoa; phylum Chordata; class Mammalia; order Primates; family Lorisidae; genus Nycticebus; species Nycticebus coucang. The sequence goes on along the minus strand of NC_069785.1, from coordinate 33,923,052 downwards.
AAAATACAGTAGAATCCCTTAGCAACAGAATGGAGCAAGCAGAAGAAAGGATTTCTGAAATTGAAGATAAAGCCTTTAAACGCTCCCAAACTCTCAAAGAGAAAGAGAAATGGAGAGCAAAAACGGATCATTCTCTCAGAGAGCTCTGGGATAATTCAAAGAAGGTGAATATCTAAATAATTGGAGTTCCTGAAACAGATGAAGTGGCCTCGCTGGGCACAGAGGCCCTTCTGCATGAAATTATGAAAGAGAATTTTCCAGACATGCCTAGAGATTCTGAAATTCAGATAGCAGACAGCTTCAGAACCCCAGCACGACTCAACCCCAATAAGACGTCCCCCAGGCATATCATAATCAACTTCGTTAAAGTTAATATGAAGGAGAAAATTCTCAAAGGAGAATTTCTACCAGGAGAAAAACCATTACCTTCAAAGGGAAGAATATTAGAATGACTGCAGATCTCTCTGCTCAGACTTTTCAAGCCAAAAGAGGGTGGTCATCAATGTTTAATCTCCTCAAGCAAAATAACTTTCAACCCCGGATCGTGTACCCAGCTAAACTGAGTTTCATTTATGATGGAGAAATTAAATACTTTAATGACATTCATATGTTGAAGAAATTTGCCATAACCAAACCAGCTCTTCAGGATATTCTCACACCTATCCTCCATAATGACGAACTCAATCCTATACCACAAAAGTAAGCTCACTCAGAAACTTCGGATGAAACTCCAATTTCCACACTGGCAAAAGGATTAAAAATGCCCACTGGACTTTTGAAAAACTCAATACCCAAAATTTTACCAGACTTATCAATATTCTCCATTAATGTGAATGGCTTAAACTGTCCTCTAAAGAGGCATAGGTTAGCTGATTGGATACAAAAACTCAGGCCAGATATTTGTTGCATACAAGAGTCACATCTTAACTTAAAAGACGAATACAGACTCAGGGTGAAAGGATGGTCATTCATATTTCAGGCAAATGGTAATCAGAAAAAAGCAGGTGTTGCACTTTTATTTGCAGATACAATAGGCTTTAAACCAACAAAAGTAATGAAGGACAAGAATGGTCACTTAATTTTTGTTAAGGGTAATACACAATATGATGAGATTTCAATTATTAATATACATGCACGCAACCAGAATGTACCTCAATTTATAACAGAAACTCTAACAGACAAGAGCAACTTGATTTCCTCCAGCTCCATAATCGTCTGAGATTTCAACACTCCTTTGGCAGTGTTGGATTGATCCTCCAACAAGAAGCTGAGCAAAGAAATCTTACATTTAAACCTAAACATCCAACATTTGGATTTAGCAGACATCTACAGAGAATTTCATCCCAACAAAACTGAATACACATACTTCTCATGAGCCCACGGACCTTGCTCCAAAATCGATCACATCTTAGGTCACAATTTTAACGTCAGTAAATTTAAAGGAATAGAAATTATTCCATGCATCTTCAAAGACCACCATGGAATAAAACTTGAGCTGAGTAACAACAGGAATCTGCATACTCATACAAAAACATGGAAGTTAAATAACCTTATGCTGAATGATAGCTGGGTCAGAGATGAGATTAAGAAAGAAATCGCCAATTTTTTGGAACAAAATGACAATGAAGACACGAACTATCAGAACCTCTGGGACATCGCAAAGGCAGTTCTAAGAGGGAAATTTATAGCACTGCAAGCCTTCCTCAAGAGAATGGAAAGAGAGGAAGTTAACAACTTAATGGGACACCTCAAGCAACTGGAAAAGGAAGAACATTACAACCCCAAACCCAGTAGAACAAAAGAAATAACCAAAATTAGAGCAGAATTAAATGAAATTGAAAACAAAAGAATAATACAACAGATCAATAAATCGAAAAGCTGGTTTTTCGAAAAGATCAATAAAATAGATAAACCTTTGGACAACCTAATCAGGAAAAAAGAATAAAATCTCTAATCTCATCAATCAAAAATGACAAAGACAAAATAACAACAGACTCCTCAGAAATCAAAAAAATCCTTAATGAACATTACAAGAAACTTTATTCTCAGAAATACGAAAACCTGAAGGAAATTGACCGATACATGGAAGCACATCTCCTTCCAAGACTTAGCCGGAATCAAGTGGAAGTGTTGAACAGGCCCATATCAAGTTCGTAAATAGCATCAACCATACAACACCTCCCTAAAAAGAAAAGCCCAGGACCAGATGGTTTCACATCAGAATTCTACCAAACTTTTAAAGAGGAATTAGTACCAATATTACTCAACCTGTTCCAAGGGTAGATAAAGAAGGAAGACTACCCAACACGTTCTATGAAGCAAACATCACCCTGATCACCAAACCAGGAAAAGACCCAACAAGAAAAGAAAATTATAGACTGATATCACTAATGAATATAGATGCAAAAATATTCAACAAGATCCTAACAAACAGAATCCAGCAACACATCAAACAAATTATACATCATGACCAAGTCAGTTTTATACCAGGGTCTCAAGGCTGGTTCAATGTACATAAATCTATAAATGTAATCCAGCACATAAACAAATTAAAAAACAAAGACCATATGATTCTCTCAAATGATGCAGAAAAAGCTTTTGATAATATACAGCATCCCTTCATGATCAGAACACTCAAGAAAATCAGTATAGAAGGGACATTTCTTAAACTGATAGAGACCATCTACAGCAAACCCACAGCCAATGTCATATTGGATGGAGTTAAATTGGAATCATTTCCACTCAGATCAGGAACCAGACAAGGCTGCCCATTGTCTCCATTACTTTTTAACATTGTAATGGAAGTTTTAGCCACCGCAATTAGGGAAGAAAAGGCAATCAAGGGTATCCATATAGGGTCAGAAGAGATCAAACTTTCGCTCTTCACAGATGATATGATTGTATATCTGGAAAACACTAGGGACTCTACTACAAAACTCTTAGAAGTGATCAAGGAATACAGTAGCATCTCAGGTTATAAAATCAACATTCATAAATCGGTAGCCTTTATATATACCAACATTAGTCAAGTTGAAAAAACAGTTAAGGACTCTATCCCATTCACAGTAGTGCCAAAGAAGATGAAATATTTGGGAATTTATCTAACAAAGGACATGAATGATCTCTATAAAGAGAACTATGAAACTCTAAGAAAAGGAATAGCTGAAAATGTCAACAAATGGAAAAACATACCGTGTTCATGGCTGGGAAGAATCAACATTGTTAAAATGTCCATACTACCCAAAGCAATATATAATTTCCATGCAATCCCTATTAAAGCTCAATGTCATACTTTAAAGATCTTGAAAAAACAATACTTCATTTTATATGGAATCAGAAAAAACCTCCAATAGCCAAGACATTACTGAGAAACAAAAACAAAGCAGGGAGAATTACGCTACCAGACCTCAGACTATACTACAAATCGATAGTGATCAAAACAGCATGGTATTGGCATGAAAACAGAGAAGTAGATGTCTGGAACAGAATAGAGAACCAAGAGATAAATCCAGCTACTTACCATTATTTAATCTTTGACAAGCCAATTAAAAACATTCAGTGGGGAAAAGATTCCCTATTTAACAAATGGTGCTGGGTGAACTGGCTGGCAACCTGAAGAAGACTGAAACTGGACCCATACCTTTCACCATTAACTAAGATAGACTCTCATTGGATTAAAGATTTAAACCTAAGACATGAAACTACAAAAATACTAGAGGAGAGTGCAGGGAAAACCCTTGAAGAAATCGGTCTGGGTGAGTATTTTATGAGGAGGACCCCCCGGGAAATTGAAGCAGCTTCAAAAATACACTACTGGGACTTGATCAAACTAAAAATCTTGTGCACAGCCAAGAACACAGTAAGTAAAGCAAGCAAACAGCCCTCAGAATGGGAGAAGATATTTGCAGGTTATGTCTCCGACAAAGGTTTACTAACCAGAATCCACAGAGAACTCAAACGCATTAGCAAGAAAAGAACAAGGGATCCCATCGCAGGCTGGGCAAGGGATTTGAAGAGAAACTTCTTTGAAGAAGACAGGCACGCAGCCTTCAGACATATGAAAAAATGCTTATCATCTTTAATCATCAGAGAAATGCAAATCAAAACTACTTTGAGATATCATCTAACTCTTGTGAGACTAGCCTATATCACAAAATCCCAAGACCAGAGATGTTGGCGCAGATGTGGAGATAAGGGAACACTTTTGCACTGCTGGTGGGAATGCAAATTAATACATTCCTTTTGGAAAGAGATTTGGAGAACACTTAGAGATCTAAAAATAGATCTGCCATTCAATCCTGTAATCCCTCTACTGGGCATATACCCAGAAGGCCAAAAATCACATCATAACAAAGATATTTGTACCAGAATGTTTATTGCAGCCCAATTCATAATTGCTAAGTCATGGAAAAAGCCCAAGTGCCCATCGATCCAGGAATGGATTAACAAATTGTGGTATATGTACACCATGGAATATTATGCAGCCTTAAAGAAAGATGGAGACTTTACCTCTTTCATGTTTACATGGATGAAGCTGGAACATATTCTTCTTAGTAAAGTATCTCAAGAATGGAAGAAAAAGTACCCAATGTACCTAGCCCTACTATGAAACTAATTTAGGGTTTTCACATGAAAGCTATAACCCAGTTACAACCTAAGAATAGGGGGAAGGGGGAAAGGGAGGGGAGGGAGGGGAAAGGTGGGTAGAGGGAAGGGGATTGGTGGGATTACACCAGCAGTGCATCTTACAAGGGTATATGTGAAACTTGGCAAATGTGGAATGTAAGTGTCTTGGCACAGTAACTGAGAGAATGCCAGGAAGGCTATGTTAACCAGTGTGATGAAAGTGTGTCAAACAGTCTGTGAACCTAGTGAATGATGCCCCATGATCATATGAATGTACACAGCTATGATTTAATAAAAAAAAAAATCTAGTTCTTTCTGGTTGAGTTTATGAAGGTGGTGTGCTTCCAGGTATTGGTCCATTCTTTCAGATTTTCATATTCTGGGAATAGAGTTTTTGTAGTAATCAATGAGAATTTTTTGAATTTCTGAAGTGTCTGTTGTTATTTCTTCTTTATCGTTTCTGATAGATGATGTTAGAGATTTTACTCTTCTCTTTCTGGTTAGGTTGGTCAAAGGTTTATCAATTTTATTAATCTTTTAAAAAGATTGTTTCATTGATTTTCAGAATTATTCAATTTCATTTAATTCTACCCTATGTTAGACATATTTAATCAATGACCAGAAAGGGGCCTTCTCACTTTTCAGTGAGCCACTTACCAGAAATTTGTTTTTTGCTATCTCTACAAATTTCTGCTAGCCTGTGATCTTCAAAATGACTTTATGCAGGATGGTTAATAAACAGCTGTTACAGATATTCATCATCTCCCTATTCCACAAACTATTCTAGATGCCTCTCATCTTTGATTACTCATACATGATCTACAGTACCTCTGGTGCAATAACAAAGCAAGGACTTGAGGTCCCTAGATGCTGGGGTTATGAAATGGGCACTTATGTAGGATCATCCTGCTTGTGGCAGTGGTCTTCCTGGGCCTACTCAAATGTGTTCTGACTGAGGACCAAAAATGTTGCACTGAAATTGTATTGGTCAAGATTTTACATCAATCTGAAGAGGAAAATGTTGACCTCCATACCCAGAGATGTCAGTGAGCCCATGAAATGGACTAAATTTGATAAGACAGATATCCGAGTCAAGAGATGGACTTTGAGACAGGGTACCAAGGGCCTTGGGCCAACCCATTTCCCCCCACCCTTCCTCACATATAACTGAATAACTGAAGAATGTGCTGGGAATACAACATCCTGAGATAAGGAAGAAATGACCACAGCAACAAGGTTGCAATGAATCCTAGTCTTCTGTCATTTTCTGCCTATCACTGGGTAATAAAGTTGTTACACGTGCCCCAAGTGACTGTTGTGTCTCACTAAACACATGCAAGTAGCACAGTGAACAGTCAGTCTACTTCACACACAGTCAGTAGATTAATTTCCATTTGTACAAATATAATATTTTCCTATGCTAAATATTAGGAAATAAAATTTCTGGGTCAAAAGGAACATTCATGTTCAAATTTACTAGATATTGTCCACTTGTCATACAACGCATTTGAACCAAATTCACACCACATCCTAAGGGCCTGAATCCAATTTCTCAGTATCCTTAACTAGACTCATCCTATGAGACAAAATAGGAAACATTGCAAACGTAATTGGGGAACTTTTTTACTTTCATTTATTAATTTACTCAGCATATATATGCTGAGAGTCTACTGTGCATTGAGTCCACATGAAGGATAGATGGTTAACTAAACTGGATGCCACAGGCTTTTGTGGAGCTTACAATCAAATCCTAAATATAGTTTCCAGGTCAGGGATTGTCAAATTACATAAAGGAAAGTTACATAAAGCTCTCACACCATTCAGTAGGGGTGGAGTGGGGAACTCTATCTTAGTTTTCTTAGTGTGGGAGGATTCCCAAGAAAGCAATGCTTGAGTTGAGAATCCATAAAATAGCATCACCTAGATAAAGGGCAAGCAGGCTGGAAGTGCATATTTAGCAAAAGGAACAGAATATGACATAATTTCTTGTTCACTTTTCAAGAATCAGTTCTGGCCACAGAAGACAGAAGAGATTAGAGTAGGAAAAAGATAAATGTGAAAGCAATAATGAGGCAAAAAAAAAGTCACAAGTAAAGTCTAGAGATCTGGTGGATATAGAGAGAAATGCATATTCATAAAAAACATCTGAGACATGGAAGAGTCAGAATGCATTTAAAGATTGAAACAGACCTTGAAAGTTAGAAAAATTGCACAGATGCTCCTAGGGACTTGTCATACTTCTTCACCCCAATATTTCAGGGTATGCCAGCCTGACTTCAACTGTCAAACTCTGATGACTTTCGCTGACCGCAGAAGCCTGCTTTTGTTGACCCTGGTGCAAGTTGGCCATGCTGTGGAGCTAATGTCCCTTATTTAGCCCTTAAGTAATGACTATCAGGAACTGGTATACGAATATCCTGCACCTCTCAGGCAGAAAGTTTCTGAGGTGATTCTCCTACACTGGCTCCCAGAGCTTTTCCTAATTTAATCCCCAGTCAGCCATTCTAGTAACTGGCTTCAAAATTCACTCTTTATTGGCTGCCTTCCCTCCCTAGCCCACTTCCCCAGTCTCCCACCACCAGTTGTCTTACCCACCATATAAACTACCTGCTGTGATGAATCTTAGACTTTGTATCTGCTCCTGGAATAACCTTGTAGTCTGATGAAAGGGAATCCCATTCCCTTAGAAACACAAGAGGAGAATCCAGTTAAGGGATACTCATTTTATTCATTTTGGAATTACATTTGAGGTGTCTCTGAAATATCGCAGCACAAATGTCGTCTAGCAGTTAGATATAAACACCATGCACTAATTCTCATCTAAAACTCTGAGGCTATAATTTTCATAATGATGTAATTCTGGGAAAATAAGTAGAGAGCACTGAAGAATTAAATGACCTAGGAAATAATATAGCATTAAAAGATATAAAGGCCTAGAACCCAGCAATGAAGAATATCAATATTCAATGGCCAAATAAAGGAAAATGAACCCACAAATTAGATGGAGGAATTGTAGCCAGAAAGGTAAGGATTTTCTGAGAAATCAGCCAAGAAATCTGAATAGAGTTATCACTGAAGCCAAAGGAAAAAAAAATGTTGCAAGAAATGAACACGATTGCTAGATTCTGCTGAGAAGAAAGGGATACATACTGGAACCAAAAAAAGTCCATGAGACTTAGGGACATGAATGTCATTGGTGATTTATGCAATGGCCATTTCAGTGACATGGTAGAGGAAACCATATTTAAATATATTGGAGATGAGGGGAACATGTGCCAAAGATGAAGCCTACTTGCTGTTTCTTAAACATGCCAGGCATACTCCAGCTTCATAGCACCTACACGTACTGTCCCCTCTGCCTGAAATCCCCTTTCCCCATATATGTGTATTTTTTAGCTTCAACTTCCTATAAGTCTTTTCCCAAATGCTGCCTTATCACTGGGACCTTCCCTGATAATGCCATTGAAAATCACAACCCAGGGGAATGGGGAATGGTGAGATAATTACCAAAGGGTGCTAAGTTTCAGTTAGGGTGAGTAAGTTTTGAAGATCTATTGTGCAACATGAAGATTATAGTTTAAAACAATGTAGTGCAGTTTTTTTCTTCATGTCTGTGGAAATTGGTACCAGGACCTCCCTGAGAATACCGACCTCTGGGGATGCTCAAGTTCCTTACACATAGTATTTGCAGATAACCTAAGTACATCATCTCTGATACTTTCAATCATCTCTAGAGAACTCATAATACTGAATACAATGGAAATGCTATACAAAAGTCATTATACTGGGCGGCGCCTGTGGCTCAGTGAGTAGGGCGCTGGCCCCATATGCCGAGGGTGGCGGGTTCAAACCCAGCCCCGGCCAAACTGCAACAAAAAAATAGCCGGGCGTTGTGGCGGGCGCCTGTAGTCCCAGCTGCTCGGGAGGCTGAGGCAAGAGAATCGCGTAAGCCCAAGAGTTAGAGGTTGCTGTGAGCCGTGTGACGCCACGGCACTCTACCCAAGGGCGGTACAGTGAGACTCTGTCTCTACAAAAAAAAAAAAAAAGTCATTACACTGTATGGTTTTTATTTGGATAATTTTATGTTGCTTTTCAATCTTTTTTTCAAATGTTTTCTATCTGCAGTTGGTTGAATGCCCAGATGTGGATTTTGTGGATACAGAAGGCCAATGGTGTATGCCAAACTTGCTAAAAGAGTAATCATAAATGTTCTCACACTTATTGTACCCTCAATGAATCCCCAACAATAAAAAAAAATAAATAAATAAATAAATAAATAAAGATAAATGTTCTCACAATAAAATTACATTACGTGGATGACCATGTTGATTGGCTTAATTTAATTATTTACAAATCATATGTACATAAACATATCACCTTTTATACTATAAATATATGCAGTTTTTTTAAAGTATAGCATAATAAAACAGCAGACAAAAGCAACCATTTGAGCATACACTGGGAAGAAGCCTTGGGAAAAGGCCAAAGTCAGAGTACCTTCCTGAGAAAATTATACATGACAACTTAAGCCTCAGAATGTATCAATAACCAGCCAAATATACCTCTGTAAAGACAGAAAATAAAATAATTCTAACTCTGTGAATTGTCTTTTTTTCTCATATAAATCTATAGACAGTCTTTATCTGTCATTTAAAACTTAAAGCTGGGGGGAAAGTTTCACCTTTGCCATCTCCTACACATACGCCCTATTGACCTGCACTTTGTTGTTTTCTCCACCTTTACTCATGACTCCCCAGTATACCATACAGTTTACTTATTTATTTGTCACCTGCCTTCCTCCATTTGTATAAGTTCTAGAAGTCAGAGATTTTTTTTGTTGTTGTTGTTGAGACAGAGTCTCACTTTATGGCCCTCGGTAGAGTGCCGTGGCCTCACACAGCTCACAGCAACCTCCAACTCCTGGGCTTAAGCGATTCTCTTGCCTCAGCCTCCCGAGTAGCTGGGACTGCAGGCACCCGCCACAACGCCCGGCTATTTTTTTGTTGCAGTTTGGCCGGGGCCGGGTTTGAACCTGCCACCCTCGGCATATGGGGCCGGCGCCCTACTCACTGAGCCACAGGCGCCGCCAAAGTCAGAGATTTTTATCCCTTTTGTGAACTGCCGCATTCATGAGCATTTACCGCAGTGCCTGCAACATTGGTAATCAACTAGTGTTGTGGAATTGACTAAACAGTTTTCAATATATAAATATAAAAATAAATAATATAAACATGCATAGCAAATTTTATATTGAAATACAAGTTCAACTATAAATGTAAATAGAGATGAAAGGGAAAACTTTAAATGTCATGTAATTATATTATTTTTGCTAATGTGTTTACTCTCATTTTCCTACAGCATATTTGTAGTTACACTTTATATAAGCACAAAATAAAATATTTGTTCAAAGAACTTAACTTTAAAAAGTTCTAATTAGAAGCTCGGTGCCTGTGGCTCAAGCAGCTAAGGCACCAGCCACATACACCTGAGCTGGCGGATTCAAATGCAGCCTGGGCCCATCAAACAACAATGACGGCTGCAACCAAAAAATAGCCGGCAGGCGCCTGTAGTCCCAGCTACTTGGGAGGTGAAGGCAGGAGAATCCCTTGAGCCCAGGAGTTGGAGGTTGCTGTGAGCTGTGATGCCACAGCACTCTACCCAGGGTGACAGCTTGAGGCTCTGTCTCAAAAAAAAAAAAAGTTCTAATTAGAGTATAGATTTGGGTAGGCAGACCAAGGAAAGAGCAAGGACTCAAACGAAGTCCTTGAACAAACCTGAGAATAAAGAAGCTATTAATTTCCCAGCATTGCACAGGTACAAAGTGACCTTTCCCTCATTATATCACAATTATAATAAACAAATAATTGGTGGTTTTGACCAGCCCCTTGTGGGAAAAATAAGGGAAGTATGAGTAAAAACTGAGGATTTACAGAAGGAACACGGACTGCTCAGGATTCCACACAGTTGTTCTTTGAGTCTGCCCACTCATTCTCTCTTTTTTAAATTTCAGGATATTAGGGAATTACTCCAAAATTATAGGTTATTACTCGAAGATCAATATCACATGGCACAGTATGTGCAGTAAGTCTCTGCACTTCCTCCTCCATATTATGAATGGGAACATGAAAGACTAAGAACAGTACACATCACCCCAGGGAAAGCAGACACCAAAGTCCAGAGTCCTACACTGTGCTGCTCACAGAGGGACCCACCACAAAGTCTGGCTGCTTCCCAACCTATTTATACCTAAAAACAGCATCTGGAGACCTCGGGTCTACTCTGGATGGGCCACACATCATTCAATTATTTGGAGTGCTAGTTTCTGTCCGGTGGTCAAATCCAGAAACCCAAACAGGATCTAGTCTCCCTCAAGAGCTCTTAGCTTAGTTAATGGACTCTTGGCTCCCATAGATGTGTGTATGTTAAAAACCTCAGTCAATCTGAATGTGATGGTGAGAATTATCTTGCCACTTTGTGACCCTGGCCAATGTACACAGGGTTTTGGGAAGGACAGAAAAGCAATGAAGGAATCACAGAGCACCTAATTGAACAAGGAAAGTTCAAAAATAAATCCTCCTTCCTCTTTCATATGAAAATCAACTCTCCCATCGCTTCTCGGCCTTTTGGCTAAAATCAAGTGTGAAAATCAACTCTCCCAAAACTACTCATCACTATCAGCATAGGATGACAGCATATTTACTTAATTAACTACAAATGAATACAGTCTAGAGTTGGGCCTTTGCATAGGATTTTTGCTAAGATTGATTTCCCAGGATTTTTGTCCTACTAGAATGGTTTGAGGCACTGTGGACTGCTTGAAGTCAAAGATTAATTTTCTCTTTCCAGAGCCTAAAGTTCAAATACTGGTTCATTATATCAGGATGTTTATCAAGTAAAATGCTTTAGTGACAAGGTTGATCATGCAACAATCCCTCAAAGAAATGACATATTGTTAACCAAAGTGAAAAAACATTTAATAACAGCTACAAGCCATATTCGAATTAGATATAATTTCCACCAGTACTATCTAATCTCTTGAAAGCTACGTCAAGTGGAATTCAAGCCAGATACAGTCTCCTAACCTCTGTTAATTTCTGTTCTCTCCACTTGAGAAGAGTAATGCCTCTCTTACATTTTTCATGTAAAATCACTGGCACCGAGTCAAGCTTGGGATGGGCTTGTGGAAAAAGCAAGTTCAGGAACTTGGATGCTTACTAAGCCTCCAGTTGATTGTCATATCCTGAAGTGTGGAAGTCACTGGATCACCCCAGTGATCATGGATACCCTTCCTACGGAGCCCATTGAGTATAATCAAGAGGACAATTTTTAAACACCCCATCTGAAGAATACAAAAAGGCAGAGAGATTACCATTAGTGGGTGTTTGGAAAGGAACACAGGATTTGGGATTTGTTAAAGTCAATTTTCCTGTCACTTGAAGAAGTACTTATAAGGAAAGAGAAGCTCCAGGGTTTATTAAAGCAATTACTGAATCTATTTTGGAGCTGTGTTCTAAAATCCAGAGCCACCCTGGAGGAGCCATGTGGGCAATAAATCAGAAGGGACATTACTCGGTGGCAGTCCCACCAAGGGATTTAGGGAGAACTTTTCACCTCTGAGTAGTCCACCACTGAAAGTAAAACACAAGGGGGATTAAGTGATGTACGATGTTGGTCCCTGCTGATGCTGAGGGATGGCCTCCAGCCACAACAACTGGCCAGAAAAGGACATATAATAAAAGGAAGGGAGAATGTCCTGGTGTGCTGTTCCTTTTCTCTAATACAGTGGTTGTCAACCTTCCTAATGCCACAATGTATTTTCATTGTTACAAAGGGGTTGCGACCACACGTTGTGAACCACTGGTCTAATAGGTAAAGAGGATTTGTGTGAGGACCAGCCTGTCTCAAAGAAGTACTAGGATCCAAATCTTAGACACCTGAGATTGCTTTAGAAATATTAAACACATGTGGGAGTGTGTTCAATGTCCTGGCTGAATGTTCAATTTGTTGTTAATATTCTCTCAAAAAAGAGCAATGGCCTTTATTATTTTTTTCTAAATGTATTTCAGATTATAGATAAAAAACGTGTATATGTAATATATCATTCTTTCACAAAACCCACATGCTTGTTTGCTTAGTCCTCTGTAAAGGCCAGGAAATATTTGTTTGAAAATCCTGACCACATAATCTTAGCCAGCACCTCTTTGTTTCCTGTCATTTTTCAGATGACATCATGAGGGAAGACTGAATTTGTATTAACCAGGTGAATACAGAATATTTGAAGGAAGAAATAGAATGATCCCCCAATATAATAAGCTTAGAAGAAGAAGACATAAGCAGAGTGCTTCTCAAAGAAAAAGCAGTTTGACTAAGTTTGGATTCAGAGAGTGTAACGGAGAGTTCCAGATCACACAGCAGCAAGATGGTAGACTAGAGAAATCTCTCTACCAGCCACTTGTGGTGAGACAAGGAAGAGAGGACTTCAACCACGGCTGGCTGGGGTATCCTACCCAGAAACAGCACTCCTGGGGCACAGTAGGGGACTCCAAGATCAGAAGCTGAAGAATACCAACACAAAAGGCAGTGTCTAGGTTCAGACAGGGCTGGCTGAACCTCCAGCAGAGGACTACAGACAGGAAAGGGCTGTTCCGTGGTTTTTGTTCTTGGACTGGGCTACTTGTCGGAACTGCCTTGGAAGGGTTTAAGCAAGCAAGTAAATTCAAACAGCATCTGGTGGGCAGGAATGAATTACCAGGCAGGGTGGAATACCCATTGGCTTATTTTCAGGGTGCTGCAATTTCAGGAGGACGACCCAGAAGAAAAAGTCCACAGGGTGCTAGTACAAGGCCACCTCTGGAGCACTGGTTGAGCTCAGGTGAGTCATCCTTGGGGTGAGTTGAACAACTCCCAGACACCCCGCCACCAGAAAGCTACTTTGTGGGGCACTGATTGGAAGGTCAAGACATGCCTTCTAAGAAATCTGGCAAGACCTTCAGGATACCAATCCCACAGGGAGTAAATGCTAGCAAAACAGCCAAGACCCATGAAGACAGTACTGGGTCTTGTTAGCAACTAGATAGTGGCCTCTGGCCCCCATCTTATAGAGCAAAACCAGCCTCTATGTTCTCTATCTCCTAAACCACAGCAACACACAATGTCCAGGCTATATATTGCAATACATATACATATACATTTGTTTTCTTTCTATCTCACTTTCTCAATTTTTTTCCTTAGTTTTTTGTTGTTGCTGTTGTTGTTGTTTCTTGTTTGGTTTGGTTTAGTTGTACTTTTATTTTTTCTTTTTTACTTTCTTCACTAGCAAGGGCTCCTCCATTTCTGCTATGGTTTTTCAGCCCCTTTTCTTCTTTCTTTATTTTTATTTCTCTGCTTTTTTCTCTCTTTTAGTAAAGATTTTTCTCATCTTTTCCACATAAAACAACAGCTAAGATATCCTTTTTTTCTTCATCTTATATAATATTATTTTTAATTTTCATTATATATTTTTATTATTTTTTTTCTTTTCTCAGATCTACTTTATTCTATTTCATATTGTATTCTATTTATGGGACAGAGCCTCATTCTGAGGCCTGGGCTGGTGGGTCATGACATTGGTCTGGCTCAAGGAGGCCTTGAGTTCATGGTCTAGGGTGCCCTTCTACTTTTGGTCTTTGAAAAGATGGTATTGGTAGGACCCCACTCTGACATACTGCTAATTTTTTTTCTGTATTTGGCTGAGTATCATCTTGCTTTTGCCCAGGCTTGTAACAAGCTCCTGACCTCGAGGGAACCACACAGCCTTGCCCCCCAGAATCCTAGAATTGCAGTTGCATGTCAAAGCATCCTGCCACACAGCACTATTTTTGGTATCTCCTCTTTCTCCCTTTCTATCTTTCCTCTCTTTATATTTCAAATTTTTTCCTTTCACCCCCTTTTTTTCTTTATCTTTTTCTCTCCTTTCTCTCTTCTTACTCTTTACACATTGTTTCCTTGTAGCTCTATACAAAAAGTCAACTTCAACACCTAAGCCCAGAGACAAGGTAATTTAAAATGAAGGAGGAAGTGAGAGGGAAAAGTAGAGGAAGGAAGTGAACAAGAAGAAAACACACATGAGGAGGAACCAACAGAAAAATTCTGGCAACATGAAAAAGCAGAACAGAGCATTTCCCCTCCAAGGGATCATGAGGATTTTACCTACAGAGAAATAATGGAAATGACAGAAAGAGGATTTAAAATATGGATGTCAAAAACAATGAAGGGAATTGATGAGAAAGTTGAAAATAATCAAACTGAAATCTAAAAACAGACCCAAATAATGGAGAAAGATATGAAGTATATGGAAAGGATGCAGCAGAGCTCAAGGAACTGAACGAGCTAATCAGGGAACTTAAAGATCCAGTAGAAAATATCACTAACAGATTAGACCATGGAGAAGAAAGAATTTCAAAGCTAGAAGATAAAGCTCTTGAGCTAACCCCGGCACTTAAAGAGGCAGAAAAGAAGAGAAAGAAAGCAGAATATTTGCTCAGAGAATTATGAGATTTCATGAAGCATTCAAACACAATTATAGAGATCCCTGAAAGAAAAGAAGAATGTCCCAAAGGAGTGGAAGCCCTACTGGAGGATATCATAAATGAAAATTTTGCAAGTATCACCAAAGATTCTGAAACACTCCTTTTAGAGGAATATTGAACCCCAGATCATCTAAACACAAATAGAGCATCTCCAAAACATTGTAATGAAACTGTCCAAAGTCAAGATGAAAAAGAAAATTCTGCAAGCAGCCAGGAATAGGTGCCAACTGACCTACGGGGCAGAGCCATCAGAATGACAGCAGACATTTCAGCTGAAACTATCCAAGCAGAAGAGAATGGTCATCTACCTTTAACCTTCTTAACCAAAACAATTTTCATCCCAGAATTCTGAATTCTGCTAAACTAAGCTTTAAAATCAGTGGAGAAATAAAATCTTTTACTGATATGCAAACGTTGAGAGAATCAGCCACATCAACACCAGGTCTACAGGAAGTATGTAGACCAATTCTCCACACTGAACATCACAATGGAACTCTAGCAAAGTAAACACCCACCAACTAAAGGACAAAACCAAGCTTTCACAATGCTGCAAAGGATAAAACTAAGCAATAGACTTTCACAAAATAAGATGAATAGAACTCCACCACATTTAACAATTTCCTCAATAAATGTAAATGTCCTGAATTCCTCAATGAAGAGAGATAAGCTGGCCAAAAGTGGGAGCATCACTCTATGAGACTTCAGGCTATATTACAAGTCTACAGTAATCAAAATAGCATAGTATTAGCACAAGAGACATTGACATTTGGAACCAGACAGAAAACCATGAGATGAAGTGAACATCTTACAGCCACCTGATCTTTAATAAAACAAACAAAAACATACACTGGGGAAAAGAATCCCTGTTCAATAAATGGTGCTGGGAAAACTGAATAACCACATGTAAAAGACTGAATCTGAACCCACGTCTTTCACCACATACAAAAATTGATTTAAGATGGATAAAAGATAAATGTAAGGCATGAAATGGTTAAAATCCTATAAGAAAATGTGGGGAAAATTCTGAAGGATGTCAGCCTGGGGAAAGATTTTATGGAAAAGACTTCTGTGGCAACAACAAAAATAAATAAATAGGACTTAATTAAACTGAAAAGTTTCTGTACAGCTAAGGACACAACAACTAAAGTAAATAGACAACCCTCAGAATGGGAAAAGATATTTACATATCACAAATCTGACAAGGGCATGAGAATTAGGAGATACAGAGAACTCAATTAGTCAACAAAAAAGAGCTAACAATCCTATCTATCACTGGGCAAGAGACATGAACAAAACTTTCTCTGACAAAGACAGACGAATGGCTATCAAACATATGAAAAAATGCTAATTGTCCTTAATCATCAGAGAAATGCAAATCAAAACCACCCTATACTATCACCTAACCTCAATAACATTAGCCCATATCACAAAGTCCCAAAGTTGCTGATACTGGCATGGATATGGAGAGAAGGGAACACTTTTACACTGTTGGTGGGACTGCAAACTAATACAACCTCTTTGGAAAGAGGTATGGCGAATCCTCAAAGACCTCAAATTTAGACCCTCCATTTTATCCCACAATCCCATTACTATGCTTCTACCCAGAAGAAAAAAAATCATTTTATCATAAGGACATTTTCACTAGATTGTTTATTGCAGCTCAATTTATAATCACCAAGATGTAGAAACAACCTAAATGCCCATCAATCCAGGAATGGATTAACAAACTGTGGTAGATGCATACCATGGATTGCTACTCATTCATAAAAAAAAGAGACTTTAGATCTTTTGTATTAACCTGGATGGAGTTGACAAACATTCTTCTTAGTAAAGTATCATAAGAATGAAAAAGGAAATATCCAATGTACTCAATACTAATGTGAAGAAAGTAGACAATCTAATACATGCCCACATAGGAGAAAAACTCAATTCAATTCTATTTGGGGGGGATGGGAAATGAATGAGTAGGAGAGGGGAAAAGGGAAGGGATTGGTGCACTCCCACTTAAAAGATACAACGTAAGGGTACTGACACATTTTGGGGGTGTAGGACACGACTACAAGAAGGACTCTAACATATGCAAATATTGTAACTTAGTTGTTTGTACCTTCACATTAACCTGAAATTAAAAATAAATAAATAAATAAATCCAGAAGTATGAAGGGCAAGGGTATCAGAGGAGGTTCTGAGTATTATATAACATCCCAAATGTTCTTATCTCAAAGCAACTGGACAGAACCAGCAGGCATCGATCTCCCTTTCCAGAAGTCTACAGGGGGAGGAGAGGTACTTTTAAAACAGGTATGCAGAGCAATAAAGACTGACTTAGGGGGTGATTGGGAAGCTACTGAGTGAGGACTTGGGAATTTGTTCAAGTGCATTGAAACTGTCACTTGAATAAACACAAGTGATGGAATGAGAACTTCAAGAGCCTAATGGCATCCAATATAGGGATTTTTTTTTTTTAATCCATAGCCACTCTGGAGGTACCAGATGAGCAGCAAGCCAGTAGACCTTTACCAGCTGACAGTCTGGTCTCATCAATCAATTTAAAGAAGCCCTTTCACCTCCAAGTTCATTAATGAAAGTAAAACACACTGGGGAATTAAGTGATGCACTGGGATTGTCCCTGCTGCTCCTGAGAGGTGGCCTCAAGAGACAACATGTGGCCAGAAAGCAATGCAGCATAATACAAGGAAGGGAGGCTTTCCTGGCACTCTACTCTTTTTTCTGTAAGAGCTAAGGAAAATTATTTGTGGACCTCAAACTGGCAGGTGTCATCAGGAATCCAAAATCCTGTATACCTAAGATGCCTAAGAGGTGAAAGTCCCTTGACTGCCCACTGCTGTGTCCACTGTGTGTGTAATATTGCTACAAAAAAACGTGGTTATGAACTTTCCTTTGTATTTTTACCTATAAATATTTCTTATATTATAAAGTAGTGTAGTATAAATACACTTTATAATAAATATGTATATTTATTATAAATATGTATTACATATACATATTTTATACTTTTTATATTTATATATAAAGTAGTATATATACATACCACTTTATAAAGTACATAAAATATATACGTAATTGTTTTACAAAGCCTCCATTCCTCCTTGCAGGTCATCTCAAATGTCTATCCAGGCAGAGTTGTTTAAAAATCCCATCAGAAAAATCTGAGTTGGCACCTGTTTTGAATTATCTTTCAGATAGAAAGATGACAGAAATGTGTGGGCTTCACATCACCTCAGAGGAGGAAAAAATATTTGTAAGTAATGGGTTATTATTTTCATCAAATATAATTAAGATTTTTTAAATTTCTACATTTTCAATGAAAGAATGAATAAACATATAATTCCAGGTGCGATTCACAATGACCAAGGAAGGGAGAGAATGGCCATGGTTCAGTTCAACTCCGAAGAGTGCTACAGAAACAGAGTGATTCTCAAAGAGTAAGAAGTCTGCTCTTGAATATGGAAAGGAAAGGGGAGCAGTCAGAATAGTTCCAAGAGGTGATTCAGCTAAGAATTTGGAAGAAAACCTGCTTCTCTTTTCACTCTCATTATGGACATTTTTTTTCCTCCTTCTTCAAACTTTGATTAACTACTTATCCAAGAACACCTTGGAGACACTAAAGGCTTCTCAAGGGCTCCTTATTTTCCCCCTTAATTTTGAGGTGAGTTTACATTGAGACTAACCAAGAATGGAAGGCAGGGTTCTCGTTCAAATACTCCTGAAACAGACTTGCTTTACTGTGGTCCTTTCCATGTTACTTCTTCTTTGCCCTATTTGTGTGCAATCTTACCCACTGCAGTCAAGTCAAGTGCTTCAAGTAAAATTCTGGCCATATGAAACAATGTGAGGATACTCTCTGCACATGCTTCAGTTAATTCTCAAGAATAGCAAATTTGGGTTTAACACATCATAATATGGTTTATGGTTTATGGTTTATCACATACTATCCCTTCCAATTGCTGAATTTCCAGTTCAAAGACTCCCCAATTGATCCCGTAACCTTAGATTTATGTTTCATAGTTTCTTATTTAATTCATCAGTCTGTTTCTATGCTGTTTGCTCTCTCTGAAGGAACATAAAAATATTTTCATATTTGGGTCTCCCTTTGGCATTTAATGACAACGGCTACTGTGGAAGATACCTGCCTCACCACTTCAGGTGATGTACCTAATGTCAACTATATGGTCTATGAAAAATATGTAAATAATATTTAACTAACTACAGTATATGGCTTGAGTTCCTAACACAGATTTCCTGGGGAGAATCTTTCTTATTCACAAGTGAAAATTTGATATAAGCAAGTTACAGGCAAACAAATTGAATCAGATAAATTAAGGAAACACAACTAACATATGCATAGCTGGAAGCTGCACAGAATAAAAAGTTAGATTTTAGAATAAACATATTATTAGGAACAATAAAATTCAATGGTTCATTAAAAATGTGAAAGTAAAAAAAAACCTACTTTCACATTTTTTAATGAATCATTGGGGAAAAAACCTAAAATGAGAAAAAATAGGGGAATAGGATTTATGAGATAATAATGAACATTAATTAGTTGTAACAATAAATGTTTAATAGGTGGCAGCGATTATTGTTTTGCTTACTATCTTAGAAGTCAAGTGTTTTTTAAAGAAAGTGTCCAAACCCAAATTCATGTTATAAATGGTGCCAAGAATTAGGGCAAAATGTGGGTCAAAGAGAAATGGGAGATATGGTATGGTATAGTGATTTTCATCCTTGATTAGTGACCTTGAAAATGTCCTTTTTATAGGGGCGGCGCCTGTGGCTCAGTCAGTAAGGCACCGGCCCCATATACCGAGGGTGGCAGGTTCAAACCTGGCCCCGGCTGAACTGCAACCAAAAAATAGCCGGGCGTTGTGGCAGGCGCCTGTAGTCCCAGCTACTCGGGAGGCTGAGGCAAGAGAATCGCTTAAGCCCAGGAGTTGGAGGTTGCTGTGAGCTGTGTGATGCCATGGCACTCTAACAAGGGCCTTAAAAAGAAACTCTGTCTCTACAAAAAAAAAAAAAAAAAAAAGAAAGAAAGAAAATGTCCTTTTTATTATAAATAGGAAGTTAGTTCAAAGGAGGACAAGCTTTAATACACACACAATGTAGTTTTGCAACATCTGAACTGAGAAAAAAGCAGGGTCCCACCACAGCAGAGGTTTACGGGAAAAGGACTGAACTGAATAACCAAACGCCTAAGTTTTAGGCCCTGTTAATTCTACCAACGGCCCAGGCAAACTCGGTTTAGTCTAACTTCTCTGTTCTCATTTTCTGTTAAGGATATTGAGTTTAATAAACCTGTAGTTCCCTTCTGACACTAACATTTTATATAGGGTATCTCTCTCACATTTTTAAACTTAAATATATGCTTTTGCTTCTTTTTTATTGTTTGTTTATGGAAGATAACTCATCACCAGTGTAGTAATAGGATGAGGAGGCATCTAAGCTCAGGAAACAGATGTTTCTTCATCTGTTTCTTGTTATTTTCTATTACAGAATAAGGATATCCTAAAAAATAAGTGAAGCTAACTAGGGTTCTTCTTCTCTATACCAAATTAGCTGTTGTTCAGCACGCAAGTTAAACACCAGTGATGAGGAGCTAATGGGCACATGCTAGCATGAAATCCGTGGTAGCATCCTTGCACCCTACTTCAGTCAACAGATCTATCTGGGACAGCTCTTTTGAAAGTATTTTAAGTTACTGACATATAATAAGATGCTCTTTTAGTTATGGCCTAATTCAATTTTAGGTTATATTTAAACTAATTTTGCTTTGAATTTTTCAAAATACTGTACAAAATTTTCTCTACAACAAGAAGAATTTGCATGATGCAATGGTGCATTTCAAAACTTTTAAGAAATGAGTATAATTGTGATGGATGTGTTCCTTAGTTCAATGTAAGCATTTCACATTGTATATCGAAGCAGTACCTTGAATCCATAAATGCATCAATGTACAAAGTTATGATTTAATAAAAAATAATTTTAAAAAATAAATTAAAGAACTTTTTCAAGAAAAAAGAATTTATGTGTATAAATATATGAGCATGTATATTATGAAACAATACATAAAATCAAAATTTAAATGCAAATACAAAAAGCCATTCGGATCCGAAAGCTGCACGCTATGATGTCAGTGAAATTTATACTCTGATAAATAGACATTGGTAAAGAGGTAGATTTGGAGGCCTGAAGTAACATGTTGATCTAGATTCTCCCAGAACGCTGGTCTCATTGAACTAAGCCAGAGGCTTGGGAGATGAGTTATTGCATTGAGAACTACATAGAACCTTTCATACCAGTGCATTAAAAGGGTACCTACCCAGACAGAAGAAACAGATAGAATTTTTTAAGAGAGAGAAAATGGCTAATGCAATGGTCCTTATTGCTCATTTCCTTCACAGATTAGAATGAGTTTCTCAGAAGACAGTAATATCTCTGGGTCTGTGAGTGAGTTCATCCTCCTGGGCTTCCCCTGCCGCAGGGAGATCCAGATCCTCCTCTTTGTGGTCTTCTCCCTCATCTACCTCCTGACCCTCCTGGGGAACACATCCATCATCTGTGCTGTATGGTCAAGCCGGAAGCTCCACACGCCCATGTACATCCTCCTGGCTAACTTCTCCTTCCTGGAGATCTGTTATGTCAGTTCTGATGTGCCCAAAATGTTGGCCAATCTCATCTCCCAGACCAAGAGCATCTCCTATGCTGGCTGTCTGCTCCAGTTCCACTTTTTCTTCTCCATGTGTGTTGCTGAGGGCTACTTTCTTTCTGTGATGTCCTTTGACAGGTTCCTTGCCATCTGTCGACCTTTACACTACCCCACCATCATGACTCACCACCGGTGTGCCCAGTTTGTGATCTTCTGCTGGGTGGGTGGTTTTCTATCAATGCTGATGCCAGCAGTTCTTATGTCCCAAGTGCCCTTCTGTGGCCCTAATATCATTGACCATTTTTTCTGTGACCTGGGACCATTGCTGGCACTGTCCTGTGTCCCAGTTCCCAAAACTACCCTAACTTGTGCTACTGCAAGTTCTCTTATCATCTTCATTACCTTTCTCTACATTCTTGGGTCCTACACCTTAGTTTTGCGAGCTGTACTGCAGGTCCCAGCGGGCTCAGGCAGGAACAAAGCTTTCTCTACATGTGCCTCCCATTTCTCGGTGGTGTCCCTGTTCTATGGTTCTGTCATGGTGATGTACGTGAGTCCAGGCTCCAGGAGCCATCCAGAGACACAAAAATTTGTAACACTGTTTTACTGCATGGCAACCCCATTCTTTAATCCCTTGATCTATAGCCTCCGGAATAAAGATGTGAAAGATGCTCTTAAAAACGTACTGAAAGCACCATCAAAGGAAATACCTAAAAATACAGAGAAATGATAAATGATAAATTTTTCTACCATTATACCCTAGGGAATACAGAATTTCATTTAAAAAATCTTTTTCTGGGAATATCTGTATCATTTGATTTTTTTTACCTTCATAAAAGTATGATTCTACACACAAAGAACATTCATTCTATCTCAAAAGCAAAAAATACAGTCCTAAGGGACCATCATAGGAAAGTTCTATGCAGTTTTCAAACACCAATGTATCATTTCTTCATTTTGGATTTTTTTCATTATTAAATCATAGCTGTGTACATTAATGCAATCATGGGGTACAATGTGCTGGTTTTATATACAATTTGAAATGTTTTCAAACTGGTTAACATAGCCTTCACGGCATTTTCTTAGTTATTGTGTTAAGACACTTATATTCCTGAAACTAATGTAACCTACTTTGTATATACAAAGTTCAGACTCATGTTTCAAACTTGCATCTTGGCTTTTATCTTAATACTATTTTTATATATTTCTAATGTGTTGCAAATTTATCAACTCTTTTTTCCTTGTCCGCAACAGTTTTTCTATAGTGACATCTATCATTTGCTCACCATACTCACAAAAATTAAATTGCTTTATTTACGAGAGATCAAAGACCCAGTATTCATCACTATAACAATAGTTGTTTTCTTCATTTGTGTATTTCTTACTACCAGGCATTGATAAATTTTTCATGATATGCAGCAAATGAAAACAGGACATTGTGTGGTATCTTCATAAAGGGAAATTCTTGGCACAACTTTCTTTAAATAAATTTATTTCAGGTTAATGTGAGGGTACAACCAGGTCAAAATATTTGACTTTATTAGGTAGAGTCTCACTTGTAGTTTATCCCACACTCAAAAGGTATGCCAAACACCCCAACCTCATGCCCATTCAGTGAGAACACCCCAACCCTCTCCCTCTGCTCCTTTGTTGTTGCTGCTCCACCCAACTTGAATTGAAATGGGTTTTTGGCCTATGTGGGCATGCATCAGATCATCTACTGGCTTCATATTCATATTGAGTACATTGCAAAATTGATTTGCATTCTTGTCATACTTTACTGAAAATAATGGATACTTTTCAGCTCCATCCCAGATATACAAAAGATGTGAAGTTACCATCTTTTTATGGCTAAATAGTATTCCATAGTATCCATGTACCACAATTTGTTTATCCATTACTGAGTTGATGGGCATTTAGCTTGTTTCTACATGTCAGTAATCGTAAAGTGAGCTATGATAAACAATCTAGTGCAAATGTCTTCAGGATAAAATGATTTTTTTCTTCTGGGTAGATACCTAGTAGTGGTATTAGGGGGTAAAATGGGAGATCTAATTTAAGTTATTTGAGGATTCTTCATCCTTCTTTCCAAAGAGGTTGTATTAGTTTGCAGTCTCACCAACAGTGTAAAAGTGTTCCCTTCTCTCCACGTCCACACCAGCATCTGCAGCTTTGAGATTGTGATGTGGTCTAATCTTGCTGGGGTTAGGTGATATCTCAGAGTGGTTTAGATTTGCACTTTTCTGATGATTAGGGATAATGAGCAACTTTTTCATATGTTCGTTAGCCATTCGTCTGTCTTCCTTAGAGAAGGTTTTATTCATGTTTCTTGCCCAGTAGTAGATGGATTGTTAGCCCTTTTAATGTTGATTAATTTGAGTTCTCTGTAGATCGTAGTTATCAAGCCTTTGTCCAATTTCTTTTTTTTTTTTTTTTTTTATGGCCCTCGGTAGAGGGCTGTGGCTTCGCACAGCTCACAGCAACCTCCAACTCCTGGGCTCAAGCGATTCTCCTGCCTCAGCCTCCCGAGCAGCTGGGACTACAGGCGCCCGCCACAACGCCCGGCTATTTTTTGGTTGCAGTTTGGCCGGGGCCGGGTTCAAACCCGCCACCCTCGGCATATGGGGCCGGCGCCTTACCGACTGAGCCACAGGCGCCGCCCGCCTTTGTCCAATTTCTAATATGCAAATATCTTTTCCCATTCTGAGGGTTGTCTATTTGCTTTGGTTGTTGTGTCCTTAGCTGTAGAGAAGCTTTTCAGTTTAATTAAGTCCGCTTTATTTATTTTTGTTGTTGTTGCAATTGCCACAAAAGTCTTTTTCATAAAATCTTTCCCCAGGCAGATATCTTCAAGTGTTTTCCCCATACTTTCATAGAGAATTGTTATTATTTCATGCCTCAGATTTAAATCTTTTATCCATCTTGAATCAATTTTTGTAAGTGGTAAAAGGTGCAGGTTCAGTTTCAGTGTTTTACATGGGAATATCCAGTTCTCCCAGTACCATTTATTGAATAGGGATTCTTTTCCCCAGTGTATGTTCTTTGTTTGGTTTATCAAAGATCAGGTGGCTGTAAGATGTTCACTTCATCTCATGGTTTTCTATTTGATTCCAAATGTCTACATCTCTATTTTTGTGCCAATACCATGCTGTTTTGATCACTATGGACTTGTAATATAGCCTAAAGTCTGGTGGGTGGATGACCCTGGCTTTGTCTTTTTTTTTTTTTTTTTATTAAATCATAGCTGTGTACATTGATATATTCATGGAGAATCATTCACTAGCTTCACAGACCATTTACCAAGTTTCACATATACCCTTGTAAGATGCACCGCTGGTATAATACCACCAAACCCCTTCCCTCAACCCACCTCCCTCCTCCCTCCCCTCCCTTTCCCCCTTCCCCCTATTCTTAGGTTGTAACTGGGTTATAGCTTTCATGTGAAAACCCTAAATTAGTTTCATAGTAGGGCTGAGTACATTGGGTACTTTTTCTTCCATTCTTGAGATACTTTACTAAGAAGAATATGTTCCAGCTCCATCCATGTAAACATGAAAGAGGTAAAGTCTCCATCTTTCTTTAAGGCTGCATAATATTCCATGGTGTGAAGACCAAAAATCACATCATAACAAAGATATTTGTACCAGAATGTTTATTGCAGCCCAATTCATAATTGCTAAGTCATGGAAGAAGCCCAAGTGCCCATCGATCCACAAATGGATTAATAAATTGTGGTATATGTACACCTGGCTTTGTTTTTATTACATAGAAAGGCATACCAGACCTCCCATTTGATCCTGCAATCCCATTCTTCTTGGCATCTACCCAGAAGAAAAAAATTCCTTCTACCATAAGGACACTTACACTAGACTGTTTATCACAGCTCAATTTACAATTGCCAAAATGTGGAAATAGCCTAAATGCCCACCAACCCAGGAATGGATTAACAAGCTGTAGTATATGTACACCATGGAATACTATTCAGCCACTAAAAATGATGGAGACTTTACATATTTTGTATTAACCTGAATGGAAGTGGGACACATTATTCTTAGTAAAGCATCAGAAGAATGGAGAAGCAAGAATCTCATGTACTCAATTCTGATATGAGGACAATCAGTGATCTAGTCCATAGTAGGGGATAGAGAAAAGGGAGATCAAAAAGAGGGAAGGAGGGAGGGGAGTGGGGGTGTCACGGTGTGAGACTCACCTTTTGGGGATGGGACACAATTATAAGAGGGACTTTACCTAACAAATGCAATCAATGTAACCTGGTTCTTTGTATCCTCAATGAATCCCCGACAATAAAAAAAGAAAGAAAGGCATGCATACATTCACATATGCCAAATCATTAAGGATTTCTTACTTCAATCTGTGTTTCGGCACCATCTGAGTTTTAGTAGGGCAACATTTACTGGTACACAAAGTAAACAAATTCTACCAACCAAAGTACAAGCTACTTAAAGGTAGTCACTGTGTAATATAAACTTTGTTACTTGACTCGGTCATCTACCAACATACTGAAATATTCATCTTTTAAACTATGCCACAAAATTTTCTTGTGGAAATGACAGAGTTATAATGCACTGTATGTCTCAAGCTAATGAACAAATTTGTCACTCACATATTTATAACTCTTTATAGTGAAAATATTTGAAATGTATCCTTTTAGCACAGAAGTCCTCAAACTACGGCCCGCAGGCCACATGAGGCAGTGTGATTGTATTTGTTCCCATTTTGCTTTTTTTACTTCAAAATAAGATGTGTGCAATGTGCATAGGAATTTGTTCATGGTTTTTTTTTTTTAAACTATAGTCCAGCCCTCCAACGGTCTGAGGGACAGTGAATTGGCCCCTTGTTTAAAAAGTTTGAGGACACCTGCTTTTAGCAATTTGAGATATACAGTGCATTATAACTTTTTTTGGAAGGGCAGAGTCCTTTGTGAATTGTACCCTAAATCACAAACAAAGAGCTAATGATTTGAATCACAACATCCAATCTATACCCACCTTTACATTCAAGTTTTCTCTGTAAAAATAGACATTATTATTGAAAAAAGCCTTCTGAAAACTAAATGTAAAAAGTTCTTAAAAGTAGCAAAGGTAATGAAAGAAGCACATTATTTAAAAGTTAAAAAATGGGCTCAGCGCCTGTAGCTCAAGCAGCTAGGGCGCCAGCCACATACACCAGAGCTGGTGGGTTCTAATCCAGCCGTGGCCTGCCAAACAACAATGACAACTACAACAAAAAATAGCCAGGCATTGTGGCGGGTGCCTGTAGTCCCAGCTACTTGGGAGGCTGAGGCAAGAGACTCGCTTAAACCCAAGTGTTTGAGGTTGCTGTGAGCTGTGACACCACAGCACTCTACCCAGGGTGACAGCTTAAGACTGTCTCAAAAAAAATAAAAAAGTTAAAAAATTAAAATAGTTATTCCTTTTATTTTGTTGATTTTGTTTTTATTTTTATTTGTTGTTACATTTTGGCAGGGGCTGGGTTTGAACCCACCACCCTCAGTATATGGGACCGGCACCCTACTAACTGAGCAACAGGCACCACCCAATTTTATTTTTATTTGACAAATAATATATTTATGGGGAACAACATAATGTTTTGAAATCCATTTACATTGTGGAATAATTATATCAAGCTAATCAACAAATTTATCACTCATGTATTTCTAACTTTTCATAGTGAAAATATTTGAAATCTATCCTTTTAGCAATTTTGAGATATACAGTGTATTATAATTTATTTCTTCTAACTGAAACTTTGTACCCTTGATCAACATCTCCCTATACCCAACTTAGCCCCCTCCTCTAGCCTTAGGTAATCACCATTCTACTTGTATGACTTCAATTTAGTAAGAAATAACATCGCATCTGTTAGAATGCCTACCATCAAAAAGACAAAAGATAAAAAGCATCAGTGAGTATGCAGAGAAAAGAGACTACTTGTGCACTGTTGATGGGAATGCAACTTAATACAGCCATTCCAGAATGCAGTATGAAGATTCTTTAGAAAACAAAAAATAGGATTGCCATATGATCCAAAACTTCATTTCTGCATATATATCCAAGAATTTTCCATTAGTACACCAAAGAGATATCTACACTCCCAGGTTCATTCATGCTAGCTAAGAGATGGAAGCAACATAGCTGTCCATCATCAGCTAACTGGCATTTGAAACTGGAGTACATTGTGCTAAGTAAAATAAGCCAAGTACAGATAAACATCTTAAAGCCTTCTTCCGAGTTAGTTTGGTTTTTAAGGCATTTTCTGTAATAGACTATGATAAGTGATAAAGCTTCCTGAACCACTGCAGAACTAGAAGGGAATTCAGATTAACCTACAAATCTTAGTTTCTCCTTGACCTCCACACTTTACCATGGCTATGCTTACCTGAGGTAACTACTGTAATATAATTCTACCATGGTTCTTACTTGTGCCCAACAAAAGCTGACTCTGCCTAACTAGGCATGACAATGCAAAAGATTTCTCAATGACATATTAGGAATCTCACAGGATCAGTGAAATCCAAAGAACCAGAGTTGAGGCTCAAATTCAAACATCCATGTGCAAACCATCCTGCAGAACTGTCTGATGAAAAGTCAACGTCACCACAGCCATGGGCCATTAGATGCCATAAGGACACTGTTTCATTTTATGCTAGAACTTATCTTTCCTACAAGAACTCTCCTACCTGCTTCATTATCATTTTTATGTCAATATTTTGGCATTGGTCCCTTTCCTGCTTGGGCTTCTTGCATAGCCCTTGAATCAGAGCCGGCTGTGGCTGTATCCGGTGGAAGCAACAGTACATTCCTATGCCTTGGGTGCAAGAGAAGCTGGGAGAACTAATATCTGGCAATATAAACTCTCATCATGTGACGATAAGCTCCAAGCCTGATAATATTGTGCTTAATCCGAACTTAAAAGAGATGAAGGTAATGGGCAGCCAAAACAAATAGGTATATGTATATACATATATGTTTAATATACGAATTATAACAATCCAGTCATTTTCACTATCCCATAATATCCCTGGGGTATGTTCCCTCTAAAGATTACACAGGACAGGACTTAGCTAAATAATCTACCTAAGCAAAATCAGTGAAATGGGAGCAGAATGACCTGGGAGGACCAGACTGACCCACAGGTAGTTGTCTAGCTCATGATGAATGCTGTTAGAAGAGACTGTGCTCCTTACAACTTCTTGCTGCATTATCTGGAGTTCTTGGAGAAAAGGGTAAACTAAAGGGAGAGAAATTGTCCATCATCTGGAAAGTCTCTGTTAGCTGCAATGAAATTTAATGCTGCCCACTTTCCCTTCATCCTTCTTAGAACAGGTGAGATTATGGATCTGGATGGATATGGATATGGAAGATCCTTCAGTTGCTCCTTCACTTTAAGCCCAAAATTCTTAGACTAGGGGATCAATGGGCCACAATTAACCAATAAAATCTTCATTTATCTTTAGGTTTTCATGGTGCTAAAAAAGGTGTTCACATATGAAATTTAAATATCTAACATCCAAATATTGTTGGTTTCAGTCTGAATATTGTATGCATAAAAGTTTCAATGACCAGGGCTTGCTTAGCTACACTGACATGAATTGTATTCCATTTTATCTATTTTTTAAATTTACACAAATAATATTATATATTTCATAGTAAACATATTTTATTGTAAAAGATAAAATAATGAAAATCCTCACCTCCATACATCTCTACACATGTATTTGCCTCTTCGATAATGTGTTTAGTTTGGCGGATATAATTCCAAACCTTCTTTCTGTGCATTTACACATAAAGATACAAATTGTGGGTTTTCATGAATATATAAATTGGATTGTGCCAAGGCATTATGCTACAACTCACCAACCCTCCCACCCCTAGTCTCACATAAACAGCAATATCTGAAAAGAGAATTCATCCAACTCCTACAGGGATGTCTGCCAGTCTGGGACAGACTAGGGCAAAGAAGTTGAAGATACAATGCTTCAGGAAAGCTTTCCCAGGAGGCACTGCATGGGTATAAAAGATTGCTAGTCCAATCATGTAGTATATTCAGTGGGTTCTTTCCTCATCAAAACTAGGATTCAAATCACTATTTGTTTAACTTCCATATTATTTGAGTTCTGTATTTAGTCCTAAGACTCCTGTCTCACTAGTAGTGCCCAATACAATAGCCACAACCCACCCTAGTGGCCATTGACTAGTCATAACTGAGATGCACTCTAAGTGTAAAATCGCATGCCAATTTTCCACACTCAGTAAAAAATGTAAATATTTCATTAATAATATTTATACTGATTACATACTGAAATGAACATACTTTTACTAAATTGAGTTAGATAAAATACAGGGTGGACATACAGTTCGTGTGCAATTTAACGTTACAACTATTTAAAACTGCACATGAACTTTATGTCCACTTTGTTGTATATTATAAAATTTCACTCTTTTTTATCCCTTTAGTAATGTTGATACTACAATGCTTGAAATAGTATGTGTTACTTACATTGTATTTTTATCTAGGCAGCAACGATTCAGAATCCAATAGTTTTAAATACTGTTAATATGCTGAATATTCTCAAGTTTTTATCTCCATTCCCAATCTCATCTCATACCCCAAGACTTAAATATCCACTTGCCTACTTGAATCTCCAGTTGGATGTTTTAGTTAGTTCTTCAGTAAACCTTCCTGGATTTTATTTCAGTGTATAGGTTTTAGCCCTTGTCTTGCCACAAGATGAGAAACTCTGGCTAACATACATAATTTAAATATAGGCTAATCTTGATCTTTCCTGAAACAGTACCTTTCTCTGCTATATTGATATAATTACATATCAAATCTTTACATTTTAATTCCTTCCACTTTCTCATATGGAAGCAACCACCTTCATTAAAAACTTGGATACTGCTAGCCAAACCTAACTTTGTGTATAAAAGCAATTTAAATATGGTACATACAATGTAAAAAATCATAAATGACATCGTCACCTTTTAACAAATAAGTAGTCAGCAGACAATAATTACTTAAGGTTAGTTTTTTTTAATAAACTACCAAACTCATCATTAATACCTTCTTCATAATGCAAACAAAGATAATTTTTGTTTCCAGGTTATAGTTCCCAGGATTTTACAAAGCCCTCCACTGGTGTGCCCCCTGCCCCTTGAAGTCTTTACTATTGTCAGCATTTATAATCTGAGACATCTTCAACTCAAGCCCAAGCAGATAATGGAGATTCAAACAAGTATGGAATCTGCCACACTTTTCAACGGTATTTGCCCAGGTACATTTCTTTTTTCTTGAGCAGAGTCTTACTCTGCCACCCTGAGTAGAGTGCCAAGGCATCATATCTCACAGCAGCCTCAAACTCTTCAGCTCAAGCAATCCTTCTGCCTCAGCCTCCCAAGTGGCTGGGACTATAGGCACCCAAGACAGCAACCATCTAGTATTTCTTTTTTTCTATTTTCAGTAGAGGAAGGGTGTCCCTCTTGCCCAGGCTGGTCTCAAACTCCTGAGCTGATGCAATTCACCAGCCTCAGCCTGTCAGAGTGCTAGGATTACAGGTGTGAGCCACCGCATACAGCCCCAGGTACACTTTTAAATCAAAATCGTCTTGCCTTTCTTAACAGCAACCATTTGCATTTGGTTCTCTAGTCATATTTGGTAGAGCATCTCCCCAGTTAGTTCATGATTATCTTGTTTTCTTACCCACCTAAAACTTGAAATGACTAAGACAGAAAAACCAAACTTCTTTAGATCTCCTCGAAATCCAGCTTAAATGAAGCCTTCCCAGATCATCCTAATTAAAAGAACATCCTGCACTGCCATTGTTATCTATTCTCATCACATGCTTTATAAAGGATTTATCACCACTGGAAATATTTTGTATGATATATTCATTTAACTATTTCTTGTTTTCTATCTCCTCCACACCAGAATTTGAACTTCATGAGAACTAGATATCACTAGTATAACCTTGGTGCCCAGAATAATGCCTGATAGATAGTAGGAGAGTAATAAATATTTTTTGAATGAATTTTTAATGGAATCAATAATTAATTGAGTTCTTACTACTGCAGAAGTTATTCTGGAGCAGTGAAAAGATAGTATAACTCATATTCCCTACCCTAGTCAAAAATTAACACAAACAAAGCTCTCATAGATGCCCAAACTGCAGACCAATTATAAATAAATATTAGGCAAAACTCAAAATGCTATCAATTTAGAAAAGATTATAATGAACAGTAGTGAGCAAGGAAAGTTTCAGGAGCAGTGTCTAAAAATGTGCAAGGTATAAATAGAACAACTGAGACATCTTCAACTCAAGCCCAAGCAGATAATGGAGATTCAAACAAGTATGGAATCTGCCACACTTTTCAATGGTATTTGCCCAGGTACACTTTTTTTTTCTTGAGCAGAGTCTTACTCTGCCACCCTGAGTAGAGTGCCAAGGCATCATATCTCACAGCAGCCTCAAACTCTTCAGCTCAAGCAATCCTTCTGCCTCAGCCTCCCAAGTGGCACCTCCCAAGTGGTTCCATGTTAATTGGAGAAAGTGAGTCAAACTCAGGGTGATGGGACATACATTTGCTAAGGTAGAGAAAAAGTCTGAGGATAGGTTCAAAAGAACTTTGAATTACATACAAAATGAAGAATTGGGGATTTTTTCCCTCTGTCTAAGCAGAGAAGAAATAAGTGTGGGGACTGTTAGAAAGGAGGTTTAAGAACATAATCCTGGAATTTGACATGGAGATGTCACAGGGAGAGAGACCATTTGAAGTTATCTAACCATCACAGGGACGGAGTGCTGAGGACCTGAACAAAAATGCTGAGGGTAAAGATGCCAAAGGATCTCAGGGAAGAAGCCTGAACTGTTTAATGACAGATTGGGAGTGGGTATTAGAAGGAAAGGAATTTCATCATCAAGATTTCAAGTTTAGGTTATCAATCAGTGGAGCCATTAGACAAGAAGAATGCCCAGAGAAAATATGAAAGAAGATTAACAAAGTTAGGATTAGTCATTTGAATTTCAAATAGATCTTCAGCAAGTAAAAAGTATTCAGCAAGAGGTTGCAGATGTTTGACTAGAGTTTAGAAGTAAAGTTAATGCTGGAGTTACCCCAGAACCAAGATTTAGCCTAAGGAGTTTTCATGGACTGCAATACATAAATTAAGTTACTACTCTAGAAAACAAGAAATTAAAAAATAGGAATTACCTCTGTACCTTATTCAAAGTTTTACAGTGAACTACATGAAAAATAAATGCACCTTAGGTCTTTGATAGAAATGATCCCACAAATTCTATAGCTCTTGAAATTAAACTGGGTATTAACTAATCTTCATGGGTCTGCACACGCTAAATTGATAGCATTGGCAACATATGGGGCATCAATCAAGTTAACATTATGGAGGACATTTGTGTGCATCCAAAACTATACTTGGAATGATGGAGATACAAAGATCGTGCTTTAAAAAATGTTCCTAAATTTTTTGTCTCTGAATTGTTGATGTTTCTGTGCCATATTTTAAAATGTAGTCATCTAATAGATTATTGGTAAACTCCTTGTGCAGTTGCAATACTTTCAATCACTGCTATGCTCTAAGAAAGAACAAATTGCTTCACCAAAGGCAGAATTACAGGAGGTTGAAAAACACCAAGAAGTATGCAATGAAAACTGAAAGAGTAAGTAGAAGCTCAATTATAGAGAAACGCATGAAAATCTTATTAAGCTGGACAGAAAAATAAGTAAATGCACATAAGGTACAAACATACCTGGAATACAATTGTAATAACTTTCTAAGACTTAAACCATGAGTCTAACGAATTATTTAAAATTGCCTTCCCAATAAATAAAAATAGAATAAAATGAAAAAAAGTATGCTTTCATTTGTCTAATGAGTTTCCATCCTCCTAAATATTAATGCTGTATTATTATTGGACTACTAGAGATTTTCCAACAAGAACACATGCGGAAGTTTCCTTAGTGCCTCCTTCATATCTTTATTCCGGAAGTTGTAGATCACAGGATTAAAGAATGGTGTTGCCAAAGCATAAAACAAGGTCACAAATTTCTGCATCCCATGATAGTCCCCAGAACCTGGGCTAACGTACATTACCATAACTGAACCATAGAACAGAGACACCACAGCAAGGTGGGAGGCACAAGTTGAGAAAGCCTTATGCTTTCCTAAGCCTGTGGGCATCCATAGCACTGTGCTTAGAATGCAACAATAAGTCCCAAGGATGTACAGGAAGGTAAGAAAGATGATGAGAGAGCTAATGATACCACAAGTCAGAGTAATTTCAGCTACTGGAGCACAAGACAGTGCCAGCAAAGGTGCCAGGTCACAGAGAAAATGGTCAATAGTGTGTGGACCACAGAAAGGTATCTGAGATATTAGGGTCAAAGGGATCAGTAACCAGAGGAAGCCACCTACCCAGCAGAAGATCACTAACTGGGCACAATGGTGCTGGGTCATTATGGTGGGATAGTGCAGAGGTCTACAAATGGCAAGAAATCGATCAAAAGACATCACTGATAGAAACAAGCCCTCAGCAGCACACATGGAGAAGAAGAAATAGAACTGGAGCAGACAGCCAGCATAGGAGATGCTCTTGGTCTGGGAGATGAGATTGGCCAACATTTTGGGCACGTCAGAACTGACATAACAGATCTCCAGGAAGGAGAAGTTGGCCAGGAGGATGTACATGGGCGTGTGGAGCTTCCGGCTTGACCATACAGCACAGATGATGGATGTGTTCCCCAGGAGGGTCAGGAGGTAGATGAGGGAGAAGACCACAAAGAGGAGGATCTGGATCTCCCTGCGGCAGGGGAAGCCCAGGAGAATGAACTCACTCACAGACCCAGAGATGTTAGTTCTCAGCAAAGTCCTCATTGGCCTGACCTGTGGAGGTGACAGAAATAGTAAGAACCACAGAAATATATACACTATTTTTCTTCTTCTTGGTGAAGAGACCATTGTTTCTTTTCCTCAGTTGGAGTTCTAATGGGGTTCCCATTAGAAGAATGAACTGCTCTTTCCTCTTTATCTCCTTCCCTAGTTTATTCAATAAACATGTATTGTGTGCATTGCTATTGCCAGACACTGTATTAAAAGATAGGGAAAGAAGAATTAATAAAATAAACAGTCTCTGATCTTATGGAGCCTCCAACAAATGCCTTTTGTCCAAAGCAACTTCAAACAGCACATTGGGAGACATTTGAGATTTACCTTGAAACTTCATTTGCATCATAAGGATATGGTTTTTACTTAGATTGTATGTTTGTTTGTGGCAACTTCAAAGGAAGCTGATATAGATATGGAGTAGATGAAAGTGAAGGATCTCAGGAAATTGCACCCAAAATATGACTCTGTGATATATAGAGTGTGTCCCAAAACTTGCCCCTAAATTCACCATACATAGAGAAACTGGGAAATTGAAGCTAAATGTACCTTTATTTACAAAATATTCATTATAAAATTTTATAAAATATTTACAAGATATTCTCTATGTGTTTCTTAAATATTTGTAAAATTTTGTGATGAATATTTTGTAGATAAAGTTACATTTAGTCATAATTTCAAATTGTCCCTATGTTAGGACAATTTAGAGAGATTTTAGGAACACTCTTTAAAGTATTTTGAATTATAGGCTCTTAGAGATTAACAGGCCACAGAAGGGACTTATCTTCTCTCTTCATAAAAAAAAAAATGAGACCCATCAAAAAGAATAACTGATTGCTTTCTCCTCCCTGTTACCGCAATGTATTCCAAAAAAGATCAAGAAGGCATCCAGATCTAATTCAAATCACTTTAAATATAATACCTGTCTTTCACGTTAATTTAATTTCCAAAGAGAATCAATTATGCATCAGTTTGTGTCTCATCCATTCTCCCAAGTATCTATTCATCCTCCCTAGTATCCATTTACGTATATTCCTCATCTCTCTCTCCCTATAAAACCAAGGTATATAAATTTCTGGACCCCACTGGGATATTGGGTAATCACTCTGTGATTGTCCCAGTATACATGTTTTTAAAATCTCTTTCTCTTATTTATCTGCTTTATTGTGAGTTGATCTTTCAGTATAACTTACAGGGAGAAGGGAAGTTCTCCCTCAACTCTGCATCAGTAGGTACCCCTGAATGCAGAGTCTGAAAGATACCTCAAAGACCACGCTAAGAATTTACAATAGCAATGCTTCCAATTGGATCACAAGACTTAGGCTGTGTTACAACAACAATATTATCAAAGAATTTTTCCCACTGTCCTGTCATTTAGGAATATAATCATTTTGAAAATGATCTATAAACACAAAATGACAATTTCACCTAAAAAATTTCCTTACTTTCATGTCTAATAAAACTTGCATAAAAAGCAAGCTGTTTGTAAAGGAAAATAATTATGAACAGTTATGCTCCTTTTTCATATCAATGCACAAAACAAAGTGAACATAGAACAGAGGTTACTGCTCCACATGCCCATACCCACATATCCTAAATGCAGCCCAGGGGATGAAGTGTCAACTCCTAGCTGACACTTTTCTTCACAAAGGTTACTTTCAGGTTGTACTCAGAAAAAGAATATTCCACAACTATCTTCATTACTTATCCCTTCCGGACTCTGATGCCCTCTCTCCTGAGATCTCAAGTGCAGGAGCAAAGGGGGCAATTAAAATGCATCATACAGACCTGAGTGTGTTTCCTCTTCATTAATTACTATATTGGAGATATAAAAGCTACATGAATGTCCATACTTATGTGCATGCACACACACACACACACACACACGCACATGAGATTGTTAACACAATATTATTCCTTGCAGAGTTTCCTCTCCTAATCTTAAGAAATTATCCCTTAGCTAACAAAGATTTTCTGATGTAAGATGCACCATTACCTTCAAAAGTTGTTAAGCTTGGAAAACTTGACTCGGAGTTTCCCAAATTGCAGTTTAAAGAGCTTGTCCACTAAATTAAGATAGATATCTCCACATGTAGATCCAACAGGGTAAACATTAGTCAACAAAGAAGTTAAGACATCCATTCACTTTCTCTTTTTCAACTATAGATTACTTTTCTAAGACCCCCCCCCCCACTTGCAGTTAGGTGCAGTCAGAGAACTGAGGTCCAATCTAAAGAATGTAGTTAAAACTGTTATGCAACACTTCAGACTTTGCCTATGCAAGGACCTCAATGATTTATGAGCACAGTGATGTTAGAAGACATTTATTGAAGGTGGTGAAGAGAAATATTGAGAGGACCCCATTCTAGACTCACCACTTAAAGAACCTGTCCTTTAGGCACCCTTATTTGAATTTTAAGAGACCAACTAATAAACTTCTTTCAGGTTTGACCTTTTTTGTGTTTGTTTGTTTTGGTTGTTTGGAGAAGAATAATGTGACCAACTAAACCCAATATTTCTATTTTGATAAAGGTATAAAGCAAACAGTCTTGAAACAGCCCTCAAATAGGTGGAGGGTTACAAGGTGAGAACCAGTGAAAGGACCCCAAAACACTGCGAAGGAACAAGTTCAGCTGAAGTAATGATAATAATCAGCCATTGTCCTCTCCTTTGCTTGATACTTGGTCACTGTGCCCTTGTTTGCTTCTCTATAATTGCTACTCTAGAGAACACAGGTGGTGGCTTTAAAGATTTTTAAATTTTCTCCCTAATAACATCACCTCTTCAGAACCTAGGAATAGGTTTTTTTAGATATTTTCAGGTTCTGCATTCCAGTGGATCGGCTGACCCACCCAGACTTCAGCCCACACCAAAGGACTGATGGTTCTGCCCCCAAACCAGCCAACTAATAGATCCTGATTACCTAATCCTCTGCCCACCAAACTGTCTTTAAAAACTATAGCCCCAATTCTCAGAGAGGCAGGTTTGAGAAATTTCTCCTGTCTCCCTGCTTAGTGCTATGTGGAATAAGCTCTTTCTCTTCTGTGAAAGGAGCTGTGGATATTGGCTTTCTCTTAAGCAGTGGGCAGATGAACCTAGCTGTGCAACAACAAGCTGAGAATGACTATATTATCATTCCCCTTGATTTTGTGGCTTATTCCCCTTGAAGATCTAATTCTAAAATAACAGGAAGAAATTAAAGAAATAATTTTTATAGACCATTTACCAAGATGGAAAAAAAAGTAAATGTTAGTGAATAAATTTACCATTATGATTAGATCATCATTATGATTTACTTGGATATGTTTTACTTTAAAAAAATATATTATCATGTGTCTATCTGATTATGCAGGCATAATCATTCTTTCTTCAGCTTGAGCCAAAACCTGTGGAGCCGAAATAAGAAAAACCTTAAGCAGTAAGAAGTAATGCAGAATTTGGGGGGAGGTTAATACAAAGGTTTACAGAGACTTGAGGACCTTGAATTAAATGGACATAGCTATAGTATAGAAAGATTTAGCAAGAACTATTTATAGCATCACAATTCAATTAACAGCAGTGAGAAAAAACAGCTGTATACTCAATTACTCTAAAGTTATATCAAGGTCAAATTTAGAAGTTCTTCCTGAAAGGGTAATTAGAGTAAAATTTTCTTTACAGGTAACCCTGAAAAATAAAAAGTTATAACTAAAGTTTAATTAAAATGTAGAATATCATTATTAGTTATTTGTATGGTTAGTAAAATTCAGCTATGAATTCGTCTGGTCCTCGGCTTTTTCTTTTGAGATTTTTGATTACTGAATCTAGCTATTCATTATTGGTCTCTTCAGGATTTCTATTTCTTCCTGGCTCAATCTTGGGAGGTTGTATGTTTCCAGGAATTTAATTTTTTTTTTTTTTGAGACTGAGTCTCACTATGTCGCCCTCAGTAAAGTGCTGTGGCCTCACAGCTCACAGCAACCTCAAATTCTTGGGCTTAAGTTATTCTCTTGACTCAGCCTCCCAAGTAGCTGGAACTACAGGTGCCCACCACATCACCCAGCTATTTTTTTGTTGTGGTTGTCGTTGTTTAGCAGGCCCGGGCTGGGTTTGAACCCACCAGCCCTAGTATATGTGGACAGCACCTTAACCACTGAGCCAAGGGAATATTTTTTAATCCCCTATGAGTGATATAAAAATGAGAATTCAGCCATTTCCTCTGGGTTTTCTCATTTGGGAACATTTAGATGTTTATAATAGTCTCTAATGATCTGTTGTATTTCTGTGGTATCAGTTGTGAGGTCTATTTTTATTTCTGATTTTATCTTTAGAAGAACCAACTTTTCATTTGCAGTGTTTTTTTGGCCTCTATTTTATTTAGTTCTGCTATGATTTTTGTTGTTTCTTTTCTTCTGCCAACTTTGAGTTTGGTTTGCTTGTATTTTTTTTTTTTTTGAGTTGGTTTGCTTTTTATTTTTCTAGTTCCTTGAGGTGGAACATTAGGTCACTAACTTGTGGTTTTTCTACTTTTTTGATGAGGTATTTAATGCTATAAACTTTTCTCTTAGCATGGCTCTTACCATGTCTCAGAGCTTTTGGCATGTTCTATTTCTATTTTTAATCATTTCAAAAAACGTATTTAATTTTCATCTTAATTTCATCTTTGACCCAAAGATCGTATTCTTTAATTTCTTGTATATAGTTTCTGAAATTCATCTTTGTATTTACATCTAGTTTTGTGATCTGAACAGATGCTTGATGATTTCAATTTCTTAAATTTATTGAGACTTGTTTTGTGGCCTAACATACGGAGAATCTATCTCAGAGAATGTTCATGTGCTAATGAGAAGAATGTATGTTCGGCACTTGTTCTGTAAATGTCTATTTTGTGTAATGTCCAATTTAAGTCCAGTGTTTCTTTATTGATATTCTGTCTTGAAGAGCGGTCTAGTGCTGTGAGTAGGGTGTTGAAGTTCCTCACTGTTACTGTATTGCTGTCTATTTCTTTCTTTAGGCCTACTTAATATTTGTCTTGGGAATCTGGGAGTTCCTATATATTTAGGATTCCTATATATTTATATTAAGTGCCTATATGTTTAGGATTATTATATACCCTTTCTGAATTATACCTTTATTATTATACATATATAATGACCTTCTTTGTCTTTTTTCCTGTTTTTGATTTAAAGTCTATTTTGCCTGACATAAGTATAGTTATTCCTTCTCACTTTGGGTTTCTATTTGCATATTACCCATGGAACTCCTATCACATCTTATAAATCATACATTTGTGGGAAAATTTTTATATTCTAATTTATCCTAACATATGCCTTTTTGATGGCTTTTGACTATATTCTACCATATGCCTTTTTGACTGCTTAACTATAAACTTTGCAATTTTTACTGGCTTATAAAAGCTCTGTGACATTTAACTCACACTTTATCATACATTCTACATGAAATAGAAAAAATAAACCCTGAGGAAATATAAGTACAGAGCTTACAGTAATGTAATGTAATGAAGTTATCATTGTTGTTATTATTTTTATTTTAATTGACACATAATTGTACATATTTATGGGGCATAATATGATGTTTTGATATATGTATGTATTAAGTAAAGATCAAATCAGGGTAATCAGTGTATCTCAAACATTCATTAGTTCTTTGTAGTGAGAACATTCAAAAACTTCTCTCTTAGCTATCTTGAAATATTTAATACATTATTGTTACCTACAGTCATTCTGGTATTCAGATACCAAATACATGATCGAGGCTCTAAGGATTCTCCTTCTGTTTGGGGTCTACAGTAAATGAAAGACCCAAAATTTTAGTGTAGGTGAACATAATTAAGAAAAAAGATATGGTTCTAATTGACTGTCTACCCAACTGAAATTCCACACCATTAATCATTCTTAAATTCTGACAACATTCATATAAACAGAGATTTCTTGCCATGACTTTGTAAGATCTTGAGGTGTTAGCAGTATTTTCCAGGGGAAAATCGAAAGTCTCAAGAGATTCCAACACTATAATTAATTGGATAGCTTTCAATACACTTGAGGAGAGAAGGAGCAAAATTGAGGCATCAAACAAACAGCACAGAATCTCAACTTAAAGATGGCAAATTTTCAAAAATGAAAATCTTGTCATATCACCTGCTTACATTTAATCCTTAAATATTTCCTTCTCACCTATAGAAGCAAGTCCAACCTCCTCAACATCAAACTTTTCTAACTTTACGCGCTTTCAGGATTCCCACATTTCACTCTACACCCACTCGTGCATTAGCTTAGTACTAGCTGCTCCTCTTCTGTGTGGAACATCTTTTGCCACCACCCTCCCAGCCTCCTACCTAGAAAACTTCATGATTCAAGACTAAGCTCAGGCCAGGTGTGGTGGCTTGTGCCTGTAATCCTTACACTCTGGGAGGCTGAGGTGGGAGCATTGCTTGAGCTCAGAAGTGTGAGACCAGCCTGAACAAGAGCAAGGCCCAGTCAGGCACTGTGGTATGAACCAGTAATCTCAGCCATTCAAGAGGCTGAGGCAAGGGGATCACTTGAACCCAGGAGTTTAAGTTTGCTGTGAGCTAGGCTGATGCCACAGTACTCTAGCCTGGAGAACAGAGTAAGACTCTGTCTCAAAAAAAAAAAAAAGACTAAACTCAAATATCAGCTTCTCTGTGAAAAATTCTCTAACATTTCACACCCACACCCCCCAACCTGTAACTCTTAGTTACAGCACTTCTCTGTGTTCCTGTGGCAACTTATGCTTTCCTCTATCTCAGCACTTTCTTCAGTTAGAATTGTTAACACATCTGTCCCTCCATAAGCCAAGAATTCCTCAGGAAAAAGAACCAGTGTCTTATATATTTCTGAGTCATGTATGCTTGGTACATGACTAGATTTTAAGAAGCCTTAAGCCAGGGCCCAGAGTTCTGTGTTTAAGACTACATATCCACTGGCTTATAGACCACCATGAACAAGACTGAAGAGAAGGCCACAGACCTCTGCCAACTCCTAACAAAGCTCGTTTCCTCTCCCTCTCTCTCAGCCCTTGTGGGCTCCCAAGCCAGTCTGCTGTGGAGGGCAACAACACTGATTCCATTGTGCCCCTTTTCCAAAGATCTCCCTAATCCAACTTCATGGGAAGTAGAAAGAAGATTCTTGTCTCTTTTGCAACTTCTCTGCTTTTATCCCTGCCTGCCCCCTCTCTAAAAGCCATGTTTTAAAGTTCAATCTTCCTTTGGAGGAAAAGGACAGAGGTTAAGGGAGAGAGAAGAAAGAAAAGACAATAAGACATTTATCTAAAGTCATTATCTTATGACAGCCTAATTCGACCCACTCTCATCCCCTTCCATTACAAAGTCTCCTGTAAGATGCCTTAGAGCTGCACTGTCTAATGTCCTAACCACTAGTTACATATGAATACTGAGCACTCAAAAGGTGGCCAGTCCAAATTAGCATGAGTTTTAAGTATAAAATTCACACCAAATTAACAAGAGTAACTAGAACTTAAGAATGCAAAGTATCTTGTTAATAATTTCATATTAATTACATATTTAAATAATAATACATTTGCTGTATTTGGTCAAATAGATTATTCAGATTAATTTTACTGTTTTTCTTTAATATTCTATGTAATATCGAGAAGATTTTAAATGATCTTTGTTTGCATTTGTGATCCTCCTTGTATTTCTACAAGACCCATTTATGCCCTTGTATGTCTTTAGAATAGAGTCAGAAAATGAGCTCTCCTCCCACTAAGCTCAGGCACATGGAAGCTGTTGCTTACAGTGAAGGAGGCTTTTGATCCAAGACAGCTTAGCAAGGTGGCATTTCAGAGCTTCAGTAGAGACTCTCCCTGTTAGAGCTGAAGAGTGGGCAACACTGACCAGCCTTAGAGAAAATTTGTTGCTGTGCTGAGAATTAGCACACTCCACATGGACCCAATCTCACACATTCTCCCAGAACCCAAAATGATCCCTTTCTTTAATTTTACCTCTGGTGACATTGCAGTTCCTAACAATTGTGTGCACTGCGGTATGAGAAACTCTCTGGAATGGAAGTCTGCCTTTTGAAGAAGGGGGGGTGGCATCCTCCTTGAGGCCTTCTTGTGTTATCAAAAAGCAAAGGGTCACCATGGAGGACAGAACACTGCTGGAGGTGGGGAGTGGAGAAGCATTTCTGATTTGCAGGGAAGACCCTACCTTGTCCACCAAGCTTACCTGCCCCAAGGGCAGCTATTTGTTTGAGCAGAGAAAATGGAATTCACTGAAGAAAGCGTTGAAATTTTTCAGAAAGGATTCTCTCACCTTATCCTGCAGTAAGAGTAAAGCCTCCTCTTCTGGGATTCTTTCTTCCACAGTGGCCTTTACCTTCTGTCACATATATGTGTGGCACCCCTGTTATTAATTATCACATTGGATGGTACAGAAAACATCTCCCCAAACTCCTCTACTTTCTCTCCATTTTTCCTGTAAGGCCTTATTATGTTTTATAATATCCTCTCTTCTAGTCTGGCTTGGGGATTTTAGTTCTCTATGACTTTGTTTCATATTCTCTCAATGCCTGAAAGAACAGGTTCCTTCTCCATTTTCTCTCTCAAAATAAAAGCAACCTGCCATCTCTACCATTTCTGTGCTTCCCTTTCCCCTCCCTTTATAGCAGGAAAATTGAAGAGGGACATACAGTCTTATTGAAGGGAACTCCACCTTCCGACCAAGGTTTGGCATACAGAGTAGAAGGAAGAAGAGGATGGGGAGATTTCTATCTAAATAGTAGGATCTTCTTTTCCAGAGGGTATCAGCTATTAAGAAACTTTTTATCAAAATTTACCAAAAATACTAGTGCACTCCAACCAAAAAAGATACAAATATAAACTTCAATAAATTTTCGGCAGGCAAGATTCTGATGAAGAATAAGAATCAAACCTATGCTTGCCTTCCATTTAAGGAATTCTCCTATAGAAGCATTTATTCTAGATCTAGTACCTTTTGTTACTTTTAAGTAAATTTTTTTTATTTTTTACAACAGGACTCAAAAGGAATTTTAACTCAAGATGTCTCTCATTCAGAGATAATTTTTAAAGTTTACCAATCACTTTCTTCAAAGCACCCTTCATCTCCTTATTCCTGAGGCTATAGATCAGAGGGTTTAAAAGTGGAGTCACAATTGAGTAAAACATGGTCACAAATTTCTGCAGCCCAGGCTGATTGGCTGCTCCTGGGCTCACATACATCACCATGACTGAGCCGTAAAATAGAGACACTACTGTCAGGTGGGAGGCACATGTTGAGAAAGCTTTTTTCCTGCCTGAGCCTTTAGGAACCTGAACCACAGCCCGAAGGACCAGAATGTAGGACACAACAATATAAGACAATGTTATGAGCAATATCAAAGCACTGAAAGTGCTACAAGTCAAAGTTGTTTTGGGCACTGGGACACATGATATAGCCAGCATTGCCCCCAGATCACACAGGTAGTGATCAATGACATTAGAACCACAAAATGGAACTTGGGAGACAAGAGTGGCTGGTGTTACTAACCAGAGGAAGCCACCCACCCAGCAGGCAGACACGAGGGTTCCACACACTTTCCTGGTCATTATAGTAGAATAGTGCAGTGGACGACAATGGCAACATACCTATCAAATGCCATG
This sequence comes from Nycticebus coucang, assembly GCF_027406575.1. Classification (NCBI taxonomy): domain Eukaryota; kingdom Metazoa; phylum Chordata; class Mammalia; order Primates; family Lorisidae; genus Nycticebus; species Nycticebus coucang. The sequence goes on along the minus strand of NC_069785.1, from coordinate 33,878,634 downwards.
AGTGCCAAGAAGAACAGTTCTGTGGCACAAAGAGAGAGGAAGATGTAGAACTGTAGAATGCAGCCACGATAAGAGATGGTTTTAGTCTTGGAGAGGAAGTTGAACAACATGTTGGGTACATTGGAATTGATGTAGCAGATCTCCAGGAAAGAGAAATTGGCTAATAAAGTATACATGGGGGTATGGAGTTGCTGGTCCCACCACACAGCACAGATAATAGCACCGTTGCCCAACAAAGTTAAGGTGTAGATGATGGAGAATAAAACAAAAAGGATAATTTCTACTTCTTGGCTACACAGAAAACCCAGGAGGATGAATTCATGAATGGTAGTAGTGACACTATTGTTATATAAAATATACATTTCTCTTTAACCTAGATATGTACAGACATAATAAGAACTATTAATGTATATTAAAAAATCTCCTACTTTATTCAGCTCTCCATAAACCTCAATTTCTCATTGAAAGTAGAAAATAAAATGGAAGATTAACATTTAGTCAATATAGAGAATTTTTATCGAAGCGCAGTTGGAAGGCAAATAGAAAAATACCATTGGACATTTTACTTTAAATATTTCCTCCAGAGCATTTTTTTTCTCCTTTCTTAGCCTGTAAGGGAAAAAAAGAGAGAGAGAGAGAGAGAAATCAATGGCATTGTAATTGGCCATCTATATTTAACTTAAGTACAGCAAATAAGCCTGAGAAAGGTATTTATGCTCTTGAATTGGGCTTCAATTATTTCATTACTTACCCTATCATTTCAATCAGAATCACAAGATTCACAAATCCTCACTATTTATCTGTACTACAGTAGACAATTGGTAGGTTACAATAATATGCATTCTTAAATAAATTAGTTAATTCATTCATCATTCATTTTCATTAAAAACTCATCCCCAAATGATTCTAGCCAGAAAGACAACACCTGATTTGAGAAAATTACTATTATACTTCATAAACACCAGAGAAGTTCAAACTCAGAGAGATTGTTTCAAAAGATTTTATTTCAGATTAATATGAAGGTACAAATATTTAGTTTACATTGTTTTCAATTCTAAGGTAAAGTTCAAGTTGTAGTTGAGCCCTTCACCCATGGGGTGTGCTGAACACTCTCATATTGTGCACATTAGCTGAGATCCCATCAATTGACCGCTCTCCTCCAGCCAATCACCTTTTCTTCTCCCCACCCCTTTCCTCGTGCTAGACTATACTTATGTTTTTTCTTTTGTGTGTTGTTTATATAGTGATTTCATATTAGTATTGAGTACATTGGATACTTTTCTTTCCATTCTTACAATACTTTACTAAGAAGTAAAGTATTACCAGCTCCATCCAGGTAAACATAGATGTGAAGCTTTAGATTGACAATAATGTCCATTCATTATTGAAATATTCAGACTATACTACTAAATTAGAAGCTGAAGTCTAGAAAATAAAAATGAGCCAATAAATTCAGCAATTCCCAATCTAAATTAAGAAAGCATGCATTTTAGAAATATTTGAATCAAATTAGTTTAACTTGATTCAAATTATCTTCTGTGTAATCTTCTTTATTTACATTCATTTCAGCCTTTCAGGCCTATTTGCAAAATATTCCAGTTTACTATTTTATGGATTAATTAGAACAGGTTCTTCACTCATCTATTTCTCCTAAGTATTTACATTATTTTTCCCTCAGTTTTCATTTTAAACATACAGTTTAGTGAACAAAACAAAGGGCTTTCCATCTTAATGATTTTAAAGTAGAAAGTCTAAGAAATGACTCAATAGCACAGATATGGTAGAGTTCATGTTAAGTGTTCTCACCACAATACCAAAAAAAGTAGAAATGCTCACAAAAGAAAATCCATACTAGCAGAAGACTTTTAGAGTATAATTTGATTTGGATAAAAAAACTAATAAAGCAATTATGCTGAAAGTTACACATAAATGAATTAGTCTGGTTCATAATAATTTGGGGGTTGGTTTGTTTGTTTGTTTGTTAAGACAGAGTCTCATTATGTTGCCCTCAGTAGAGTGCTGTGGGGTCACAGCTCACAGCAACCTCACAGCAACCTCAAACTCTTGGGCTTAAGCGATTCCCTTGCCTCAGCATCCCAAGTAGCTGGGACTACAGGTGCCTGCCACAATGCCCAGCTATTTTTTGGTTGCAGTTGTCATTGTTATTTAGCAGGCATGGGCCAGGCTCAAAGCCACCAGCCATGGTGTATGTGGATGGCGCCTTACTCACTGAGCTATGGGCACCACCAATTTTGGTGTTTTTATTCACACAACAAAATTGTAAATATTTTAAGTAGCCATAGAGAAAAATGATCAAGAAATTAATTTGAGTTAAAGGAATAGAAAATAATTTCTTATCAAGAAAAAATAAACATACAAAACATAATAAAGGGTCAATTTTACCACAATTAAAAAAATTGTTTTAATTTTTTAAAGAATGTGCGATCAGAATTTAAAAAGGGCTAGAATGGGAGCCTAGCCCTGTTAGACATGATCTTTATAACCTAGGATGAATGACCCTCTCTCTCGAAGTTTCAGTTGCTCTATCTGAAAAATAAGGTAAATATCAATGTGATACCTACCTGTGGAGCTAATGAAGCATTAAATACAACCATGTTTTTAAAGCACCTAGCAGAGTATCTAATATAAAATAAATAAATTTTTACTGCATGTAGACTAGTTTTATCATCATAATTACCATAGCAAAATATAATCTGTTTCTTCTCCAAAAGTATTTGTGTGAAAATAAAAGGAGCATAATACATTTCAAGATACATTCTTAGATCTGGGAATTGAATTTCATGAACTATAGAACTATAATCTATTTCATGTTTTTTTATATTAAGAACTGGTAATTTACAGTTGAAAAAGTACAAATGGCAAGGTGATTTAGAGTGGATGGGAAACAATTTGAAGTGCCTATGGAAGGGAACTATGAAAACTAAAGTTATCAAATGGAAGCTCTGTTATTGGAAGGATAACTATGTGATCAAGGGAAATATTAAAATCATAAGACCTGTCAATGAGGACTCGGTTTTTCATATTGCAGGTGACTAAAACTCACTTAGATATTTTTAGCAGAAAATAAAACCTTAAGTTTGAGATGTGAAAACTTTCACCAAAATAGATTGCCAAGCATATCAGGAATATCTCAGAGAATAATGCCCATTCTCATGGTAATTTCTTCAGAGTAAATTCACAGGGTAGTACACTACATGGAGGGAAATGCTCAGTTAAGTGACTCCCTCAAGACATCAATATATTAGTCATCTGTTGTGTCAAAGATTGAGTAAAATAGGAGGAGGGGTTCATTAACACTCACCGTGGTGACCGTGGTGGATATAGCCAACCTCCAATGGAAACCAAGGGTTCTATCTGCAGGATAAAATGTAAATTTCTAGCATTCAACCCTTTCTGGCTTTGACGGGTTTATTATTTAAGGAGAACATATCCCTTGTTATAATTACTCCCTTTCTTTCACTGCATTTGTTTCCTCCTGAGGACTCACAAGAAAGGAACAATGGGAGACATCCTGATTGCCCTCTAGAGCATATAGACTTTTTTTTAAGTGAGCACTGAGAAAGAGGGGACTCAGATGTACAATCTCTGGAATCCCTAAAATGTATATTATCTGATGCCATCTCAGACTTCTCCAGGAATATTCTGACCCTAAAAAGCTTCACTTTATCCCTTGTGGAAGCTTCTGTAAGAATTATTCTTTCAGATGAGAACAGATACTTGGCCAGACTAATTTTCCTCTTAGAATCGCAAACTTTAAAGTAATGGCCTTTTTAATTATCACAACAAATAAGTTATAGAGATAAAGACAATGAAAAAGGTAGCTACATATTCTATAACTAGCACCCTTTTGTCTTCCTTTCCCTGATGTCTTGGTGGTTGTCTTGTGGCTGTTAATTTTCAGGGCAAAATAAACATACTGCTTCCATTATTATGTCTTTATTTTTTGTTTGGTTTTTATTTTAGTATTTAGATTAAGGAGTGATGACTATGGCCAAATCTAGAAATGGGCATGCCCTTTTTTCCTCCCCCACAAGACAGCACATTTATTTGTAAACCAGTAACTTCAGAATCATCTCAAGGACTCAAAATCGATGGGGAGAGAGATTAAAGATGGCGGCTGAGTAACAGTTCCCTGCAACTGGGAACAGCGAGTCTGGGGAGACAAGACTCCAGGCATCTCTGGCCGGTGGGATCTGTCTATAATCATCCCTTTGAGGATACAGGGAGCCAGCAAGGGACTTCTGGACCCCAAGAGGAGGACAAAAACAGTGGGAAACTGGCAAGTGGTTGCGTGTGTTCAATCCACCTAATCACGCTGGAAACCGTAAGTACAAGCAGCAGTGAGACTGCAAACCGGAAAGGCCTTACCTGTGAACTGTTTCAGTGTTCTTGGACTTGGCACTCAGTTGAACTGCCTTGAGGAGAACTTTGAGCATTGTCTGGGGCCCCAGACTGAACCACTGAGCTGGGCACAGGAAGCCATTGTGAAAGAACTGCCCCAGCAAGCTCCACCCTCAGGGTCTCAGAGCAAGGATTGGGAGGGTCAAAGTAACCTACTGACTGAGCAGCCTCAAGGCGGGGACTGAGCTGCCTTACAGCCTTAATCCTTAGGGGCAGAGGAGATGGTTTTGGCACACTGGAGCCTTGGGCTGTTGCCCTGGGTAGAGTGCCGTGACATCACAGCTCATAGCAACCTCAAACTCCTGGGCTTGGCACCGCCCAGACCTCCATAAGAGCTGTGCAGCAACCCCCAACCGGTGACCCACAACCACCGGACCTCCACGTTCCCTGACCAGGAACTGCGGGAGCCACGAAACCCTGCGTCCTTCCTCCTGTGTCCTCCCAGCTTCCACACTAGCCCGTTCATCTGGACAGGGACTCTGGTAGCTGTGTGCCCTTTGGAGCCCTCCCTGCCTCTGTGCAGAGCTCTTCTCCTGGCCAGAGACTGCTGGAGCCTTGGGATCTCTGTGCCAAAGTCACTGGGCACCTGGCACTCCCAGAACTGTGCGCACCACCCCGAGCCCTGTTGCTGGATCTGGGTGTGTCACAAACCGGAGCTGCTTCCACAACCAGAACTCCCTAGCTAGAGCAGCCCCAGAGGAAGTACACAGGGTCACTCCCTACAAAGACCCAGCAACAATAGAGTGATCCTACTGGGGTCTAATCTTGGAGAGACACCTCCCCAACTCTGAGAACAGCCAGAGGCAACGGTGAAAAACAGTCATGCGGTGAAATCAACAGAAAAACTCTGGCAATATGAATAATCAGAGTAGATCAACACCCCAAGGATCAATGGGGCAGAAACAGCACAAGACCCCATGCACAAACGAATAGCTGAGATGTCAGAAATTGAATTCAGGATTTGGATAGCAAATAAGATCGAATTAGAATTCCAAAAGTTATCTCAAGAATTCAACAGATACAAAGACCAAATGACCAAAGATTTCGACACACTGAGACAAGAAGTTGCATCCCTCAAAGATCTGAGAAACACAGTAGAATCCCTCAGTAACAGAATGGAGCAAGCAGAAGAAAGGATTTCTGACATTGAAGACAAAGTTTTCAAACGCTCCCAAACGCTCAAAGAAGAAGAGAAATGGAGAGCAAAAACAGAACACTCTCTCAGAGAGCTCTCAGATAATTTGAAGAAAACCAATATTCGTCTTATAGGGATTCCCGAAAGTGACGAAGTGGCTTCACAAGGCACAGAGTCTCTTCTCCATAATATTACGAAGGAGAACTTTTCAGACATGCCAAGAGATTCCGAAATTCAGATAGCAGACAGTTTCAGAACTCCAGCACGACTCAACCCAAATAAGACATCCCCCAGACACATCATAATCAATTTCACTAAAGTTAATATGAAGGAGAAAATTCTGAAAGCTGCCAGACGAAAAAAAACCATTACCTACAAGGGGAAGAATATCAGAATAACTGCAGATCTCTCTGCTGAAACCTTTCAAGCTAGAAGAGGATGGTCATCGACTTTTAATCTCCTAAAACAAAATAACTTTCAACCCAGGATCCTGTACCCAGCTAAACTGAGCTTCATTTATGACGGAGAAATTAAATACTTCAACGACATTCACATGTTGAAGAAATTTTCCACAACTAAACCAGCTCTCCAGGACATTCTCAGACCCATCCTCCATAAAGACCAGCGTAATTCTCCACCACAAAAGTAAACCCACCCAAAAAATTTTTGATCAAATTCCAACTTCCACAGTCGCAAAAGGATTAAAAATGTCTACTGGTCTCTGGAAAGCCTTATCAATACTCTCAATTAATGTGGATGGTTTAAATTGTCCTCTAAAGAGGAATAGGTTGGTGGACTAAATACAAAAACTCAAGCCAGATATCTGCTGCATCCAAGAATCGCATCTTACATTAAAAGACAGATATAGACTCAAGGTGAAGGGATGGTCATCTATATTCCAGGCAAATGGAAAGCGGAGAAAAGAAGGCATTGCAATCCTGTTCGCAGACACAATAGGCTTTAAACCAACCAAAATAATTAAGGATAAGGATGGACACTTCATATTTGTTTAAGGTAATACTCAATATGATGAGATTTCAATAATTTATATTTATGCACCCAACCACAACGCACCTCAATTTATAAGAGAAACTCTAACAGACATGAGCAACTCGATTTCCTCCACTTCAATAGTAGTTAGAGATTTTAACACCCCTTTAGCAGTCCTGGATAGATCCTCCAAAAAGAAGCTAAGCAAAGAAATTTTAGATTTAAACTCAGCCATTCAACATCTGGACTTAACAGACATCTACAGAACATTTCATCCCAACAAAACTGAATACACATTCTTCTCATCAGCCCACGGAACATACTCCAAAATCGACCACATCCTTGGACACAAATCTAACCTCAGCAAATTTAAAAAAATAGAAATTATTACTTGCATCTTCTCAGACCATCATGGAATAAAAGTTGAACTCAATAACAACAGGAACCTGCATACCCATACAAAAACATGGAAGCTAAACAACCTTATGCTGAAGGATACATGGGTTATAGATGAGATTAAGAAGGAAATCACCAAATTTTTGGAACTTAACAACAATCAAGACATGAATTACCAGAACCTCTGGGATACTGCAAAGGCAATCCTAAGAGGAAAATTTATAGCACTGCAAGCCTTCCTCAAGAAAATGGAAAGAGAGGAAGTCAATAACTTAATGGAACATCTCAAGCAACTGGAGAAAGAAGAACACTTCAACCCCAAACGCAGCAGAAGAAAAGAAATAACCAAAATCAGAGCAGAATTAAATGAAATTGAAAACAAAAGAATTATACAACAGATCAATAAATCCAAAAGCTGGTTTTTTTAAAAGATCAATAAAATAGATAAACCTTTGGCCAACCCAACCAGGAAGAAAAGAGTAAAATCTCTAATTTCATCAATCAGAAATGGTAATGATGAAATAAGGACAGACCCCTCAGAAATTCAAAAAATCCATAACGAACATTACAAGAAACTCTACTCTCACAAATATGAAAATATGAAAGAAATCGACCAATAACTGGAAGCACGCCACCTACCAAGACTTAGCCAGAACCAAGTGGAAATGTTGAACAGGCCTATATCAAGTTCTGAAATAGCATCAACTATACAAAATCTCCCTAAAAAGAAAAGCCCAGGACCAGATGGCTTTATGTCAGAATTCTACCAAACCTTTAAAGAAGAACTAGTACCTATACTACTAAACCTCTTCCAAAATATAGAAAAAGAAGGAATATTGCCCAGCACATTCTACCAAGCAAACATCACCTTGATCCCCAAACCAGGGAAAGACCCAACAAGAAAAGAAAATTATAGACCAATATCACTAATGAATATAGATGCTAAAATACTCAATAAGATCCTAACAAACAGAATCCAACAACACATCAAAAAAATTATATACCATGACCAAGTCAGATTTATCCCAGAGTCTCAAGGCTGGTTCAATATACGTAAATCTATAAATGTAATTCAACACATAAACAAACTTAAAAATAAAGACCATATGAGTCTTTCAATTGATACAGAAAAAGCTTTTGATAATATCCAGCATCCATTCATGATCAGAGCACTTAAGAAAATTGGTATGGAAGGGACATTTCTTAAACTAATAGAGGCCATCTACAGCAAACCCACAGCCAATATCATATTGAATAGAGTTAAATTCAAATCATTTCCACTTAGATCAGGAACCAGGCAATGTTGCCCATTGTCTCCATTGCTCTTTAACATTGTAATGGAAGTTTTAGCCATTGCAATTAGGGAAGAAAAGGTGATCAAGGGTATCCACATAGGGTCAGAAGAGATCAAACTTTCACTCTTCGCAGATGATATGATCGTATATCTGGAAAACACTAGGGATTCTACTACAAAACTTTTAGAAGTGATCAAGGAATATAGCAATGTCTCAGGCTACAAAATCAACACCCATAAATCTGTAGCCTTTATGTATACAAACAATAACCAAGCCGAACAAACAGTCAAGGACTCTATTCCTTTCACAGTAGTGTCAAAGAAGATGAAATATTTGGGAGTATACCTAACAAAGGACGTGAAAGATCTCTACAAACAGAACTATAAAACTCTAAGAAAGAAAATTGCCGAAGATGTTAACAGATGGAAAAACATACCATGCTCATGGCTGGGAAGAATCAACATTGTTAAAATGTCCATACTGCCCAAAGCAATATATAATTTTAATGCAATTCCTATTAAAGCTCCATTGTCATACTTTAAAGATCTTGAAAAAATAATATTTCGCTTTATATGGAATCAGAAAAAACCTCGAATAGCCAAAACATTACTGAGCAATAAAAACAAAGCAGGAGGAATCACGCTACCAGACCTGAGACTGTACTATAAATCCATATTGATCAAAACAGCATGGTACTGGCACAAAAACAGAGAAGTAGATGTCTGGAACAGAATAGAGAACCAAGGGATGGATCCAGCTACTTACCATTATTTGATCTTTGACAAACCAATTAAAAACATTCAGTGGGGAAAAGATTCCCTATTTAACAAATAGTGCTGGGTGAACTGGCTGGCAACCTGTAGAAGATTGAAACTGGACCCACACCTTTCACCATTAACTAAGATAGACTCTCACTGGATAAAAGATTTAAACTTAAGACATGAAACTATAAAAATACTTGAAGAAAGTGCAGGGAAAACTCTTAAAGGAATCGGCCTGGGTGAATATTTTATGAGGAGGACTCCTCAGGCAATTGAAGCAGTATCAAAAATATACTACTGGGACCTGATCAAACTAAAAAGCTTCTGCACAGCCAAGAACATAGTAAGTAAAGCAAGCAGACAGCCCTCAGAATGGGAGAAAATATTTGCAGGTTATACCTCCAATAAAGGTCTAATAACCAAAAAAAAGGTCTAATAACCAGAATCCACAGAGAACTCAAACGTATTAACAAGAAAAGAACACGTGACCCCATCTCAGGGTGGGCAAGGGACTTGAAGAGAAACTTCTCTAAAGAAGACCGATGCACAATCTACAAACACATGAAAAAAAGCTCATCATCCTTAATCATCAGAGAAATGCAAATCAAAACTACTCTGAGATATCACCTAACCCCAGTAAGAGTAGCCCACATAACAAAATCCCAAAACCAGAAATGTTGGCATGGATGTGGAGGAAAGGGCACACTTCTACACTGTTGCTGGGAATGCACACCAATACGTTCCTTCTGGAAGGATGTTTGGAGAATACTTAGAGACCTAAAAATAGACCTGCCATTCGATCCTATAATTCCTTTACTAGGTTTATACCCAGAAGACCAAAAGTCACAATATAACAAAGACATCTGTACCAGAATGTTTATTGCAGCCCAATTCATAATTGCTAAGTCATGGAAGAAGCCCAAGTGCCCATCGACCCACGAATGGACTAGCAAATTGTGGTACATGTATACCATGGAATACTATGCAGCCTTAAAGAAAGATGGAGACTTTACCTCTTTCATGTTTACATGGATGGAGCTGGAACATATTCTTCTTAGCAAAGTATCTCAGGAATGGAAGAAAAAGTATCCAATGTACTCAGCCCTACTATGAAGCTAAATTATAGCTTTCACATGAAGACTATAACCCAACTATAGCACAAGACTATGGGGAAAGGGCCAAGGAAGGGGAAGGGAGGGGGGAGGTTTTGGTGAAGGGAGGGTAATGGGTGGGGCCACAGGCGATTGCCCTAATGGGTACAGAATGGGTACAGGCGATTGCACTAATGTACACAGCTATGATTTAACAATAAAAAAAAAAATCAATGGGCCAAGGCAGACACCCTAAGTAAACAGATGAGGCATTCATCATTGTTCACTTATTAAAGAAAATTTTAAATTAACTCATTATGATTAGGTAGGAGAGTGTTTTTCCACATTTCCCTGCAAAGAATCACATGGGATGCTCTGTAAACACAACTTCCCTAGAGATTAATCCCTTTGATTAATTACATGGGTGTGGGGTTGGCCTATAATTTGGAATCTTTCATTTTCACAAATGCCTCTTGATTATCAAGTCCAAGAATATCTGGGAAACACTGATCTGGAACACGACTCTCAGTTTCCTTTTCAGCTTTTTTTTTTTAATAAATTTTTTAAACAATTATCTTAATTTTTTATTATTAAATCATAACTGTGTACATTAATGTGATCATGGGGCACCATACACTGGTTTTATAGACCTCCTGACACATTTTCATCACACTGGTTAACATAGCCTTCCTGGCATTTTCTTAGTTATTGTGTTAAGACATTTATATTCTACATTTACTAAGTTTCACATGTACCCTTGTAAGATGCACCGCAGGTGTAATCCCACCAATTTTTTTTTATTAAGTCTTTTGTACATAGATCATAAATACATTTATGCCCATTTCAGTGTGTTGATGATTTGTACAAATTGGAGTGCTTACATTATACTAATCAGCATAGCTTTCTTTTTTTTTTTTTCAATTTGAAAGCAGTCACTGTTTATTAACTGACCAGATTACAAAAACAATCAGGGCAGATACCTTAGTTCATTCTTCTAATAAGCCTATTGATTTGATCTTCCCTATTACCAGCATCTCTACCTTCTACAAAGTGGGTTGTTTTTTTCTTCATCCCTCCCCGTGGAGATGATAACTTAAAGGGCCACAAGAAGTTATTTGCTTCTTTGAAGCGTTTTCCAACAGTATAGATATCATGAATCAGATCCTCCATGCAGATGATGCCATATTTACCAAGAGATCGTGCAATCAAACTGTTATCAGTCAACGAATTCATTTCTTATTGATTTTGCCATAACCACGCTTGTAGATTAGCTCATTTACTGACTTCAGATTTGGGTACCCCCATGCAATATATGGTTCTACAATCCTCAGCATGTTAATGGAAGCCTTGTTGAGCTTAACAAAAGTTCCATTGAAGATCTGGCGAAGGCGAAGAAGCTGCAACACTTTTCGGACCTTTGGACTCACACCATTGATACCTCTGATCCTGATGACAAATGCCAATTTTGGTTCTGCAGGTACATAGAAGTTGCCAGCTTTTCTTGCCATCCTAGCCATCCGAATCTCAGTTCTGTACATCTGCCTATATTCTTTATGATAATGCTTAGCTTTTTCATAGATAAGCTTCCTCCTTGCCTTTCGAAGCGTCTTTCCTCTTTTTCCGGCTGGAACCATGGCGGCTGTTGAAGAGAAGAAAAAGAAGGTTCCTGTTGTGCCAGAAACCCTTAAGAAAAAGGGAAAGAATTTCGCAGAGCTGAAGATCAAGCGTCTGAGAAAGAAGTGTGCCCAAAAGCATAGCTTTCATCTCATTTACCCAATTATAGCATTAGGACCTTTGTGTTCTACACATGATAGAACCAACTTGTACTTGCAATGTGCTCCATAGTTGTGGTCCCCCTAGTATCCCTCCCACCCCCTCTCCATCCCTTCCCCTCCCCTTCTTCATCATGGCCTAAAGTTGTGTTTCATTTTTCATATGCAAGTGTGAGTTCAGGCAGGCTGGGAGGAGTTCAGGCAGGCTGGGAGGAGGGGGCGCTGCTCATGAGCCTCCTCCCTCAGTCTCTGTAGTGATTAGGGATGTGGTTTATCTGGTGGCAGGGGAAGGGTGGACTGAAAGTTCAGAATGGCAGGGAAAATGTAAGTTCAGTTTTTCTGCTTGGTAAGAGAATGATCAGAGTCACTGCAGGGTCCCTCTGGAGGAAGAAGTCCCCACTTCTTACTGCTCTCACCCGTGGGTTGAGACAAGAGATCCTCAGTTCACTACTTGCCTGTAGAAATCCCACAGGAACAAATGAAGAGCAAAAGGAAAAAAAGAACCTGCAGCTTTCTTAGGGAAGGGGTCGGGCATTTTTCCTTTCAGTTGAGTTTTGTACCTGGAGATTGTTGTTTTGGCATCGTAGCTTGCCTCAGCAAGGGTGACCTGTAGTTATCTCTCTTCTCTCTGGGCTGGGCTTCCTGTCTTCAGCTCAATTGGATACCCTCTGGACATTATCCTTCTCTCTGGACAGGAGCCTATGTGGGAGGCTGCATCCAGTCGGCCATATTGCCCCTCCTTCTCTATCCTCCCAACAGAAAAGATCATAATCATCCTCTAGTTGGTTAATTCTCCTTTTCAGCTTTTGAGTCTTGAACTACTGGTCATTCTAGAATGTCTTATCTAGTCAAGTTTTACAAAGGAAAACTAAGCCTTTTGACCCTTTGGTTTGATAAAGTCCCTTCAAAAGCATCACAAATCTTTTTATTTTAGCCATTTCCATTTCTGGACCAGCCCTTGTATATCTTATTTTTCTTGAAAGGTCTATCTTCTGTTAGTTGTGACACTATAATTTAATAAAAACCTTTTTTAGAATTGATTTCTTATTAAAATATTACCACAATGCTTCTTTCTTGCTCTCTTTTCTTCTGAAACTTAAGAAGTGACTCAATGTTCTTGTCTTTCCACCTTAAATGTCATATTGACCACCTCTTGTATGCCAGCTGGGATCTCATTGTTTCAACTGGTCCAACTCTCTTTGATGTCCCAGTCAAGGTAATATCTCCTTCTTCCAAGGTCATTACCTTAGAAACATAGCTGATGATGTAGGGGATGGAAAAAATCATGGACGAGATGTCTCATCCTCCTGAGTTCACTGTTGACCTTCAGCCAGAGCTCCAGGTTGTAAAGGTCAGGGATTTTCTCTTTGGGCATGAATGGGCTGACCCAGCATGAGGCTGTAAATCCCTTGGCCAGGATCCAGGGAAGTCTCTTCTCTTTGCAGTCACCCTGCATGTCTCCAGAGGTCACAACCAGGCACAAGGTCTAGCCAGCCTCATAGTCCAAGGCTTGGCCTCCCAGACAGCATGGTCACATTTGCCCACCCAGCTCCAACTCCAGATTGACTGTCAGCATTCATAAGGATGAACAAGACCTTGGGGGTGTAGGCAGTGGAGGGCCTCAGGAAAAGACCAGAACTGTGCATTTCCATGGTGTGGTCCATGTAGTTCTCCCCTACCTTGCCTCTAATAGATGATGTTCTTCCCTCACTCCCAGAAGTTGGGCAGCTGCTTGGGCACCTCCCCGGCTTCAGCTAGTTGCCCTCCTGGCTCACCCTGCTTAATGACAAAGAATGCAAATCAATTCAGAGAACTTTTCTTTAACTCTGTTTTTCATTCTTCAAGTGGGGTTTCTCATTATTTGAGGTATCACAGAGCCTACATATTGCCACATATGTTATGTCCTGAACAACTTCAGGGCATACCACTCACATAGAGTAGTGGCATTAATGCTGTGAATGACATTTTCCCAGAGTTTCCCAATGCACAATTTGTCCAACTGTATATAGCAGCCCAACGGCAACAAAAAGAGAAACAGAAAGACTCCCTGAATGTTGATTAAAAGCATATAGATCTCTATATGACCTAGTTTCCCTAGGGTTTTTAGTACTAGCCCTAGACCATCCCAAAACACAGCATTTCAGCCAACTTTGACCATTGTCATAGAAGAAGCACATTTTATTTCTAGTAACACTTCCATTGAGAGAATAGCTAAAGAGTAAGGCCAAATTATATAACACCTTCACATAGGTGGACATTGGTCAGAGTTCTAAAATATAGCATTCATCAATAAATGTTTCTCAAAATATTTTATTATAACATAATATATTTTGAGAAACATTTATTGATGATATACCTACAGATCTTATGTAATAAGTAATATCATACAGAATGAGTTCAATACTATCATTGTATTAATAGTATTACAGAATAGTTTCACTATTTTGAAATGTACATAGTGTTACTATTCACAAAAATTCCATTTATTTATTTCTTCTTGATATCTTTTATCAGAATTTTGTAGTTTTCCTCACATAGACCTTATACATATTTCAGTGGTTCTCAACCTTCCTAATGCTGTGGCCCTTTAATACAATTCCTGCGGGTTGCGAACCACAGGTTGCATACCGCTGACATATTTGGTTAGATTTATACATAAGCATTTCATTTGCAGAGGAGGAACGTAAAAGTAAATGATAATGTATTTTCAATTTCAAATTTCATTTGTTCATTACTGGTATAAAGGAAAGCAATTGGCACTTGTATGTTAACCTTGTATCCTACAGCATTGCTATAATCACTTATGAGTTCCAGGAGTTTCTTTGTCAATTTATTCACTTTTTCTTCAGAGACAATTATGTCATCTATGAACAAAGTTTTATTTCTTCCTTCCTGATCTGTGTGCCTTTATTTCCTTTCTTTGTCTTATTACACCATCTAGAACTTAACAATTTGATGTTGAAAACCTGTGGTGAGAAAGTGGACATTCTTTCCTTGTTCAAGTTTCTCACTATTAAATATGATTTTAGCCATATGCTTTTTGTTGATGTTTTCTAGCAAATTACAGAAGTCCTGTGTTATTCCTAGTTTGCTGAAAGTTCTAACATGAATAGGTGTTTGATATAATCAAATGCTTTTTCTGCATTTATTTATATGATCATGTGATTTATATAAAAAACTAAATTCTCTTTGTCAAATATCATGATTTTACTCCCTGATTCTTATCATTTTATAATCCCATCGACCTACTCTCTGTTCTGCTATGATCCAAGGTCTCCTTCTACCCACTTTTAACCTGTTTTAGTACATTGCCTTACTTGCTCATTCTTATGTTAGTCAAGATTCTCAGGGGCAAATGACAGAAACTCAACTTGTTTCTGACCACAAGCAACAACAGAATCTGCAACTTTAGTGAATTTCGAAATAGACCCCTGTTTTTGAGAGAAACCAGAGAGAACTCACAGATCTGCTATGCTTAATAATTAAAAGAAAATCATTAAAATGTGGCCAAATTAGCATGATCCCTGGCTGTGTTTATTGGGTAGTTAATTGGGTAGTAATCATCATCACCACGGGGCAACTAACAGTGCTTGCTATAAGCTAGACACCAGTCTAACGTTACTTCACTGAATCCTCACAAAACCCTAAGGGAGAAATTATTATTCACGTTATGCTAATGAAAAAATCAAGGTACAGAAGGGTTAAGTAACCCGCCACAGTTAGGCAGATTTTAGAGCCCATACTCTAAACTACTCCTGCACTAAATAGATTCTGCTGCCTTTCTCTCTCCCTCTTTCTTTCTCCTTAAATTCTATTACTCTCCCCACTAGATTGTAAGGTCCCTAAGGCAAAGAACAATAATTTTTTCTTTGACGTATTCTTCATGCCAAATATCAGCATAGAGTAATCCATGATAAACTAAGGAAGGAAAGATGGAAAAGAAAAAGAAAGGAAGAGAAAGGGGAAGGGAAGAAAGGTGGTAATGAAAACTGAAAAATAATTAATTCATAATTGCAGACTTCATTGTTGGCTTTTGGTCAAAGAATAAGGGTGAATCAGGGTGGCACCTGTGGCTCAAAGGAGTAGGGCACCAACCCCATATGCCGTAGGTGGCAGGTTCAAACCCAGCCCCAGCCAAAAAACTGCAAAAAAATAAAAAATAAAAAATAAGGGTGAATCATGTTTCTCTGTCTTGTACCAAATGGTAAAAGTTGGGAATGAGAGCAAACAGTCCTACTGCAGCAAAACACTTCAAAAATTTTTTTGTGTTCCCATTTCTCATGTTCCATTCTCTCTTAAACTTGCTCCAACCTAGCTTTCACTCCCATCACTCCTTGGAAACTGTTCTCATGTCAAGGTCACCAGTGTTTACCTGGTTCCTAAGTCCAATGGTCTTACTTTACCAATCAACATTTAACAGTCACTCTTTCTTCATATGCCTTCCCCATCTTATTTGCCAGATACCATATTTTCGTAGATTTTCTCATTCCTCCCTGGTAACTCTTTCTTAGACCCTTCAATATCTTCTCTATCTCTATCAAAATATTAATCTGTATTTCTTTGGTTACATCCTACACTCATATGATTTAAATACCATCTACATGCTCCCAAATAACTCCCAAATTTATAAATCCAGATCAGATATTTTTCTTGAACTCCATATTCATATACCCATTTCACTTGATTGCCTAAAATAAATCTATCTCATACTTCATATATCCAAAGCTGAATATCTGATTCTTCACTCCCTCATCTTGTTCTTTCCATAACTTCTTGATCTTAATTGGAGCCAACTTTGTCCTTTTAATTGCTCAGTCATCACTGACTCCTCTCTCTCTCTCTCACTCCACACATAGTCTGTGAAGAAATCCTAGCAGCTTTCCCTTCAGCGTAGATTCAAAGTCTAGTCACAGTTCTCCATCTCTCCCACTACTGCTTTCACTGAGCATACATAATTCACCAGTATTAAGTACTTAAATAGCTTCCTAATACATTCTGTTTCATTTTTCTGCTTCCTAACACATTCTGGTTCTATTTTTCTCCACATTACTCTACTCTCCACACCACATCAAAAGCTTCTTAAACCGTAAGTCAGTTCTTGACACTCTTCTGCTCAAAACCATCCATTGACCTTTACTTCACTCAGAGAAAAACTCCAAATCATTAAGATGGCTTTCATGTGCCCATTAACTCTTGGGACTCCTCTGACCATCTTTCTTCCCTCCCGCCCCTCATTTACTCTGCCTCCAACCACACTGGCCTCCTGTCTTTCCGTAAAAATACTGCTATATGGCCACCTTAGAGTCTTTGCTCTAATGGTTTCCTCTGCCTGGAGGACTCTTCAAAGAAAATTTCTTTTTCTTAATCTTTTCACACCTCCTTCAAGTCTCCATTAAAAATGTCACCTTCCTAATGCAGCCTACCCTGACCATCCTATTTAAGACCAACTTCCTTCCCAAAACATATACATCTGGCAATCTCAGTTTTCTTTACCAAATTTTATTTATTTTATCCATAGCACTTGTCATCTTCTATAATAATCCTAACATTTCTTTTTTTTTTTTTTTATTGTTGGGGATTCATTGAGGGTACAATAAGCCAAGTTACACTGATTGCAATTGTTAGGTAAAGTCCCTCTTGCAATCATACCTTGCCCCCATAAAGTGTGACACACACTAAGGCCCCACCCCCCTCCCTCTGTCCCTCTTTTTGTGTCCCCCCCATAACCTTAATTGTCATTAATTGTGCTCATATCAAAATTGAGTACATAGGATTCATGCTTCTCCATTCTTGTGATGCTTTACTAAGAATAATGTCTTCCACATCCATCCAGGTTAATACAAAGGATGTAAAGTCTCCATTTTTTTTAATGGCTGAATAGTATTCCATGGTATACATATACCACAGCTTGTTAATCCATTCCTGGGTTGGTGGGCATTTAGGCTGTTTCCACATTTTGGCGATTGTAAATTGAGCTGCAATAAACACTCTAGTACAAGTGTCCTTATGATAAAAGGATTTTTTTCCTTCTGGGTAGATGCCCAGTAATGGGATTGCAGGATCAAATGGGAGGTCTAGCTTGAGTGCTTTGAGGTTTCTCCATACTTCCTTCCAGAAAGGTTGTACTAGTTTGCAGTCCCACCAGCAGTGTAAAAGTGTTCCCTTCTCTCCACATCCACGCCAGCTTCTGCAGTTTTGTGATTTTGTGATGTGGGCCATTCTCACTGGGGTTAGATGATATCTCAGGGTTGTTTTGATTTGCATTTCTCTAATATACAGAGATGATGAACATTTTTTCATGTGTTTGTTAGCCACTCGTCTGTCATCTTTAGAGAAAGTTCTATTGATGTCTCTTGCCCATTGATATATGGGATTGTTGGCTTTTTTCACGTGGATTAATTTGAGATCTGTATAGATCCTAGTTATCAAGCTTTTGTCTGATTGAAAATATGCAAATATCCTTTCCCATTGTCTAGGTTATCTCTTTGCTTTGGTTATTGTCTCCTTAGCTGTACAGAAGCTTTTCAGTTTAATGGAGTCCCATTTGTTTATTTTTGTTGTTGTTGCGATTGCCATGGCAGTCTTCTTCATGAAGTCTTTCCCCAGGCCAATATCTTCCAGTGTTTTTCCTATGCTTTCTTGGAGGATTTTTATTGTTTCATGCCTTAAATTTAAGTCCTTTATCCATCTTGAATCAATTTTTGTGAGTGGGGAAAGGTGTGGGTCCAGTTTCAGTCTTTTACATGTAGACATCCAGTTCTCCCAACACCACTTATTGAATAGGGAGTCTTTCCCCCAAGGTATGTTCTTGTTTGGTGTATCAAAGATTAGGTGGTTGTAAGATGTTAGTTTCATTTCTTGGTTTTCAATATGATTCCAAGTGTCTATGTCTCTGTTTTTGTGCCAGTACCATGCTGTCTTGAGCACTATGGCTTTGTAGTACAGACTAAAATCTGGTATGCTGATGCCCCCAGCTTTATTTTTGTTACTAAGAACTGCCTTAGCTATACGGGTTTTTTTCCGGTTCCATAAAAAAGGCAGAATCATTTTTTCCAAATCTTGAAAGTACGATGTTGGTATTTTAATAGGAATGGCATTGAATAGGTAGATTGCTTTGGGAAGTATAGACATTTTAACAATGTTGATTCTTCCCGTCCATGAGCATGGTATGTTCTTCCATTTGTTAATATCCTCTGCTATTGCCTTTCTGAGGATTTCATAGTTTTCTTTATAGAGGTCCTTCACCTCCTTCGTTAGGTATACTCCTAGGTATTTCATTTTCTTTGAAACTATGGTGAAGGGAGTTGTGTCCTTAATTAGCTTCTCATCTTGACTGTTATTGGTGTATACAAAGGCTACTGACTTGTGGACATTGATTTTATATCCTGAAACATTACTGTATTTTTTGATGACTTCTAGGAGTCTTGTGGTTGATTCTTTGGGGTTCTCTAAGTATAAGATCATGTCGTCAGCAAAGAGAGACATGTCGTCAGCAAAGAGAGAGAGTTTGACCTCCTCTGCTCCCATTTGGATTCCCTTTATTTCCTTCTCTTGCCTAATTGTATTGGCTAAAACTTCTAGCACTATGTTGAATAGTAAAGGTGACAGAGGACAACCTTGTCTGGTTCCAGTTCTAAGAGGAAAAGCTTTCAGTTTTACTACATTCAGTAAAATATTGGCTGTGGGTTTGTCATAGGTAGCTTCAATCAGTTTTAGAAATGTGCCACCTATGCCTATACTCTTCAGTGTTCTAATTAGAAAAGGATGCTGGATTTTATCAAATGCTTTTTCTGCATCTATTGAAAGGATCATGTGATCTTTATTTTTACCTCCCTTAATATGATGGATAACGTTTATGGACTTGCGTATGTTAAACCAACCTTGCATCCCTGGGATGAAGCCTACTTGATCATGATGAATGACTTTTTTGATGATAAGCTGTAATCTATTGGCTAGGATTTTGTTGAGAATTTTTGCATTTATATTCATGAGTGAGATTGGTCTGAAATTCTCCTTTTTGTTTGGGTCTTTTCCTGGTTTTGGTATCAGGGTGATGTTTGCTTCATAGAATGTGTTGGGGAAGATTCCTTCTTCCTCAATTTTCTGGAATAACTTCTGCAGTACAGGAATAAGCTCTTCCTTGAAGGTGTCATAGAATTCTGGAATGAAGCCATCTGGACCAGAGCATTGTTTGGTTGGAAGATTTTTTATTGTTTCTTTGATCTCAGTGCTTGAAATTGGTCTGTTCAGGAGCTCTATTTCTTCCTGGCTGAGTCTAGGGAGAGGGTGTGATTCCAAATATTGATCCATTTCCTTCACAATGTCAAATTTCTGGGCATAGAGTTTCTGGTAGTATTCAGAGATGATCTCTTGTATCTCTGTGGGATTAGTTGTTATTTCCCCTTTAGCATTTCTGATTGAGGTTACTAGAGATTTTACTTTTCTATTTCTCGTTAGTCTGGCCAATGGTTTATCTATTTTATTTATTTTTTCAAAAAACCAACTCCTTGTTTCATTAATTTTCTGAATGATTCTTTTGTTTTCAATTTCATTGATCTCTGATTTGATTTTGGATATTTCTTTTCTTCTACTGAGTTTAGGCTTAGATTGTTCTTCTTTTTCCAATTCCATAAGATCTCTTGTGAGATTGTTGACGCATTCTCTTTCTGTTTTTTGAATGTAGGCATCTAAAGCGATGAATTTTCCTCTCAAAACTGCTTTTGCAGTATCCCACAGGTTTTGGTAGCTTGTGTCTCCATTGTTGTTATGCTCAAGGAAGTTAATGATTTCCTGTTTTATTTCTTCCTGCACCCATCTGTTGTTCAACAGAAGATTGTTTAATTTCCATGCCTTTGGATGGGGTCGAGCATTTTTGTTAGACTCGAGTTCCACCTTTGGTGCCTTATGGTCTGAGAAGATACAAGGTAAAATTTCAATTCTTTTGATTCTGTTGATATTTGTTTTGTGTCCCAGGATATGATCAATTTTGGAGAATGTTCCATGGGGTGATGAGAAGAATGTATATTCTTTATCTTTGGGGTGGAGTGTTCTATATGCGTCTATCAAGCACAGTTGTTCTAGGGTCTCATTTAAATCTCTTATATCTTTGTTTAATTTCTGTTTAGAGGATCTGTCCAGCTCTGTAAGAGGTGTGTTAAAGTCCCCTGTTATTATGGTATTATCAGAAATCATATTGCTCAGACTGAGAAAGGTCTGTTTCAAGAATCTGGGAGCATTTAAATTGGGTGCATAAATATTTAGAATTGAAAGGTCTTCTTGTTGTATTTTTCCCTTGACCAATGTAAAGTGACCATCTTTGTCTTTTTTGACTTTAGTTGCTTTAAATCCACATGTATCTGAAAATAAGATTGCAACTCCTCTTTTCTTCTGAATTCCATTTGCCTGAAAAATTGTCTTCCAACCCTTGACTCGGAGCCTTAATTTGTCTTTTGAAGCCAGGTGTGTTTCTTGCAGACAGCAAATGGATGGCTTGTGTTTTTTAATCCAGTCAACCAATCTATGTCTCTTCAGTGGGGAATTCAAGCCATTAACATTTATTGAGATAATTGATAAGTGTGGTAGTATTCTATTCGTCTTATTTGGTGAGAGTCCATTGCTTAGTTTTATCTTTTGCATCAGTGTGGAGGTTAGGTTCTCTCCTTTAATTTCTGAGTTCTTACCTTGCTGCTGATCCATTGTGGTGGTCAGTGTGCAGAACAGGTTGAAGTATTTCCTGTGGAGCTGGTCTTGTTGTCGTGAATTTCCTCAATGTTTGTATATCCGTAAATGATTTGATTTCTCCGTCAATTGTGAAGCTTAGCTTAGCAGGGTACAGAATTCTGGGCTGGAAATTGTTCTGTTTAAGTAGATTAAAGATAGATGACCATTGTCTTCTTGCTTGGAAAGTTTCATTAGAGAAGTCTGCGGTCACTCTGATGGATTTGCCCCTGTAGGTCAACTGGCACTTACTCCTGGCAGCTTGCAGAATCTTTTCTTTTGTCTTGACTTTGGACAGGTTCATCACAATGTGTCTTGGAGAAGCTCGGTTAGAGTTGAGGCGACCTGGGGTCTGATATCCCTCTGAAAGCAGTGTGTCAGAATCTTTGGTGATATTTGGGAAATTTTCTTTTATAATATTCTCTAGTATGGCTTCCAGTCCTCTGGGGCGTTCTTCTTCCCCTTCTGGAATCCTTATAACTTGTATGTTGGAACGCTTCATAAAGTCCCATAATTCTGACAGTGAACGTTCTGCTTTCTCTCTCTTCTTTTCTGCCTCTTTTACTATCTGAGTTATCTCAAGAACTTTGTCTTCTACCTCTGAAATTCTTTCTTCTGCATGGTCTAACCTGTTGCTGATACTTTCCATTGCATCTTTAAGTTCCCTAATTGACTGTTTCAATTCCTTCAGCTCTGCTATATCCTTTTTATATTCTTCATATCGTTCATCTATTTGATTCTGTTTTTGGATTTCCTTTTGGTTATTTTCCACTTTATTAGCAGTTTCCTTCATTGTTTCCATCATTTCTTTCATTGTTTTCAACATGTGTATTCTAAATTCCCTTTCTGTCATTCCTAACATTTCTTTATAGGTGGAATCCTCTGCAGTAGCTACCTCATGGTCCCTTGGCAGGGTTGTTCTGGACTGGTTCTTCATGTTGCCTGGAGTTTTCTGCTGATTCTTCCTCATGAGTGATTTCTTTTATCTGTTTCCTTGCCCTAATTTTCCTTTCACTTCCTCTTGCTCTTTAAGTTCTTGTGCCTGTGGACTAAGGGTTACAGGACCAGAAGGGTGAGAAGGTTTAAGAGCAAAAAAGGGATGAAAGAAAGAAGGACCGAGTGATAAGAAAAAAAAAAAAAGAAAAATAGAGAAAGGAGAGGGGGTGGATAAAGGAATATTGACAAAAAGAAGAGATGCACAGAAAGAGGGAGACAGAGCAATATAGGTGTACAGTAGGGTACTTTGACACAACCTTAAAGAAAAACCACCTTCTGGGGGTGCCCAGTGGGGTGGTTCATTTGAGGTCAGCAGCTCTTTGCTCACCTGATCAGACACAGTACCCCACCTCCACCAAGTAGAGAGGAAAGACAAAAATGCTATAAATCAAACCAAAACAAGCAAACAGAAAACTTTACGGGATAAATCTGCATGAAAAACCAAATAATAGCAGTAGAAACACTAGCAAAAATGAAGTTCTAATTATTGAAAAAGGCAGCAATGGGAAATTATAATTAAACTAGAAAAATTGAGAAAGAAAAAGGATCTGTATGGAAAAGGTTGAACTTAGAAAACAAAACAACATCAACAACATCAAAATAAACCCAAAAAAACAACCAAACCAAAAAAAAAAAAAAAAACACAACCAAAAACAAAGCAGTATGTATATGTTATTGAATATTGTCTGGGCAACATGTGGTCTTCTGGGGTATGAGATGTTAATCACAATTTTGATATGACTGAAGGCTGCTGATTTCTCAAACCCCCGCAGGTAGACCCTAAGTCTCTCTTCAGCCCACTTAAAAGGCACTTTGAACTTGTTCACTTGCTGAGCAAAAGCTTTCCCAGGAAAGTGCTTGTCACTGGAATCACTGCTGAAGTGGCTATCCACTTACCCAGTGTGCCAAAACTGGTCTCACTCTGCCCCTGAGGGTTAGGGCTGCAAGGCGGCTCAGACCCCACCCTTAGGCTAATTGGTCACTGGGTTACCAGCTCCCACCCAATTCTAGCTCTGCGACCCTGAGGGTGGAGCTTGCTGGGGAAGATCACTCACAATAGCTCCCTGTGACCCACAGCCAAACACTATTAGCTCCGTCTGGCTCAGCGGCTCAGACTGGGGCCCTAGACAACGGCCAAAGTTCTCCGTACTCCCGCTCAGGCTCTCCCCAAGGCAGTTCAACTGAGTGACAAGGCCAGAGACACCAAAACAGTTCACAGGTAGGGCCTTTCTGGTTTGCAGTCTCTCTGCTACTGAACTTACAGTTGCGGGCGGGTTTAGACGAATTGAATACACGCGACCACTTGCCGGTTTTCCACTGTTTTAGTCCTCCTCTTGGGGTCCAGAAGTCTCTCGCTGACTCCCTGTATCCTCGCAGGGGTGATGATAGGCAGATCCCACCAGCCAGAGATGCCTGGAGTCCTATCTCCCCAGACTCACGGTGCCCAGATGCCAGGAAGCTGTTACTCGGCCACCATCTTCCACAATAATCCTAACATTTCTTATCTATTTTCTTCACGTGTTAATTTTTGTGTCCTCATAGTAGAATGTAAGTTCTAGAAGAATTATCATTAAAATACATCTACATACCAAAAATTTCATAAACCAAATTATACAACCAATAGAATGGAAATAAATCACAAAGGATATGGAAAAGGTTAATATTCTTAGTAAAAAAAGAACTCTTAAAAATTGATGAAGAAAATATGGACCACTACAAATGTACTGGACAAATAACATCAACAATTTATTAAACAAGAAATATAATACAAATGGCAAATAAATGTTTAAAAGATTGACAAGAATGTTAAAGAAGCCATGTCCAAAAAATGGTGCTGGGAAAATTGGATAGCTACATGCAGAAGAATGAAACAGGACCACTACCCCTCATCACTCACAAAAATTAATTCAAGATGACTTAAACCTAGGTCAGGAAACCTTAAGAAATCTAGAGGAAAATGTAGGAAAAACATTTGTAGATACTGGCCCAGGCAAAGAATTTATGACTAAAACCCTAATGGAAATCATGGTAATAATATAAATTAATGAATAAGATTTGATCAAGCTAAAAAGCTTATGCAGAGCTAAGGAAACAGCAGCACAGACAGACAATCTACAGAATGGCAGAAAATATTTACAAGCTACACATCTGATGAAAGGTTAATATCCAGAATTTATAAAGAACTCAAGCAAATCAGCAGAAAAAAAAAAGAAAACTCTATTAAAAAGTGAACAAAAGACATGAACAGATGCTTTGCACTATTGGTAGTATTAGTATGCACTATTAGTATGCAAGCAACCCTTAGGGAAAACAATATAGAGATTCTTTTTTTTAACATGTTTGTGAATCTATTTATTTTTTCTCTTAATTTTTTTATTAAATCATAACTGCATACATTAATGCATTTATGGGATACAATGTGTTGATTTTAAATACAATTTGGAACGCTTACATCAAACTGGTTACCATAGCCTTTATCTCACTTAATTATTGTGTTAAGACATTTATACTCTACTCTTAATAGATTTGACATGTACCCTTGCAATATGCACCATAGGTGAGGTCCCAATACAGAGATTTTTCAAGAAACTAAAAGTAGACTTACCATTCAATCCAGCAGTCCTGCTATTAGGATGACCTTTCATCAAAAAGACATCTGCACTTGAATGTTTATTGTAGCACAATTCACAATTGCAAACATGTGGAATCAACCCAGGTGCCCACTGATTCATGAATGGATTAATAAAATGTGGTATATGTATACCATGGAGTACTACTCAGCATAAAAAAGATGAATTAATGCCTTTTGCAACAATCTCGATGAAACTGAAGATCATTTTCCTAAGTGAAGTAAAACCCCACATGTACTCACTATTAAACTGAAGAGCACACATATCCACAGAGGGAAGTAAAACTCAGCAGAAATCAGCAGTAGGGAGGAGGAAGGGAAAGATCCAAAGCCTACCTAATGGGTACAAAGAACACTACTGGGATGATGGGCTCACCTATAGCTGGGACTCAAGCATTACAAAAGCAACCTATGTAACCTAAAACATTTCTATCCCCTTAATATTTTGAAATTTAGAAAAAAAGATTGACATAATTAGGAACCAAAGAAATGCAACTTTAAAGATGAGACATGAATTTTTTTATTCTGTAATTGTAGAGATAGTTTTAAATACTATTAGTATACTGATAAGGATATTATAATATGCTACTCTCTTCAACATATCTTTTGAGGATATAGTTTAGAAAGCAATTTAGCAATATGTATTGAGAACATTAAATTATACATACATTTTTAATTTATAATTTTCTTTTAAGTAATCTTCTCCATAGAGCTATCCTAAAATTAAGCAAACTTTTAAACCCAAATATTTTTGTTGCATTATTTTAAGATTAAAACATTGAAACTAGCCTAAATACATTAGGGGAATGTTGTAAAAGTAAGACTTACTATTATGCAGCATTAAAAATATTTAAGAGTGGCTAGCAAACATATGAAAAAATGCTTATCACCCCTAATAGAGAAATGCAAATCAAAATCACCCTGAGATATCACCTAACCCCAGCAAGAATGACCCACATCACAAAATCTCAACACTGCAAATGCTGGTGCAGGTGTGAAGACTAAGGAACACTTTTACACTGCTGGTGGGACTACAAACAAATACAACCTTTTTGGAAAGAAGTATGGAGAACCCTCAAAGAACTCAAGCTAGACCTCCCATTTGATCCTACAATCCCATTACTGGGCATCTACCCAGAAGGGAAAAAAATCCTTTACCGTAAGGACACTTGCACTAGAGTGTTTGTCACAGCTCAATTTATAATCGCCAAAATGTAGAAACAGCCTAAATGCCCACCAACCCAGGAATGGATTAACAAGCTGTGGTATATGTATACCATGGAATACTATTCAGCCATTAAAAAAATGGAGACTTTACAGCCTTTGTATTAACCTGGATGGGAGTGGAACACATTATTCTTAATAAAGCATCACAAGAATGGAGAAGCATGAATCCTATGTATACAATTTTGATATGAGGACAATTAATGACATGGTGGGGGATGGGGGAAGGGGACAGCAGAGAGAGAGATAAGGAGGGAGGGGTGGGGAAAGGAAGAGCAGAGAGAGGGAAGGAGGGAGGAGTGGGGTCTCGGTGTGTGACACACCTTTTGGGGGAAGGCACCATTGTAAGAGAGACTTTACCTAACAAATGCAATCAGTGTAACCTGGTTTCTTGTACCCTCAATGAATCCTCAACAATAAAAAAAAAAATTAAGAGTTTTAATTACATAGAAAATTCTAATATAAGCAGAATACCAAACTGTAAATGCCTATAATGTCATATATGTAAAGAAAAATGGTCAGTAGAAAAAAAGTCACAGGAAATACGCCAAGTTTTTACCTGAATTTATGTTCTCTTGATGAAATTATTCAGTAATTTTTGGTTTATTTTAGTCTTCCAAATTTTTATAATGAACATCTACTACTTTGATAATCAGAATATAAGAAAAAACAATTTTGAAAAATTGCAACATTAGTGCCTGGTAAGAATTAGATAAAATGACTTATATATCAGAATTTGTCAGAGTGTCTGGTATGAGATCAGTAAACAGTAAGTATTATTTTCCTTCCCTGCCAAGTCCAGATACAGGGCAAATAGTTGAATATTTAAGAACTCAGGTTGTTCTCTCAGAGGAAACTGAATTCAGATATTAGCATTCCTGTTTATTCAATGTGAGACTTTGAGCAAGTTAATTACTTTAAGCTTCAATGACCTCACTCTAAAAATAATAGTAATACCTAACTCATTGGATTATTACGAGAATTAGTGAGCTTACTCATAAAAGTTACTTATCTCAGTGCCTGAAACATAAGCCTTCAATAAATATTAACTGATAATATTTGTATGGCAAAGTAAAAGGTCAGCTGCAGACGTGGATAGACTTTAGATCCATGTAATGAATTCACAAATATGTAAATAAATAGGCTACCCTTTAATCAGAGAAAGAGACTCAGAATTACATCCCAAATGGGCAGAATGTGAAGCAGGTAATGGTCCAATATGAGAAAAGGATTATCAGGTATTTGAAATAAACTCATCAAAGGATAGGTTCTTTGGGGTAATGTCCTTCCAGCTGATGAAATCTCAGCAGAGATTCTCCCTTAGAGAAACTGGCTTGGGCCCAGCAATAGTATCACTAGGGACAAGTGGAGAATTCAAGCTTCTATTTTTATCACTGCTAAGGGTTGGGTCAGGCAGGAGCAGAAAAGTCATGTTACCTCTAACTTTAAAAAAGCACACATTTCCCCAAATGCACTCAAAGTGCAAGCACAAGGGACAGAACTCTGAGATCCAGGGGAAATGAAGAGCAGGGGAAAAGCTTACCTGCAGACACTGTTCCCTCCTCCCAGTCAGGGCCTGAATTAACTCCTTCAACAAAGAGCAGACTGGAATTCATGAATGTGGAACACAGAAAATAAGAGGGGAAAGGTAAGTTTAAGAAAGTACCTTTCTACCTTACAGTTTACAGCTTTAAACGAGACCAGTCTTTCAGATTATATCAACTGGAAAAGCAAAAGAAAAATGTAAAGATAAATAACTACATTACTCTCACGTAATCCTTTCTGCTATTGCCAGAGTTTTTGTGACCTTTATTCCAAATTCAGCATTCTCCTTTAAGTAAAATCAACTAAATAAAAGTAAGACCCAAAATGCAAACTATGGCCATGTTTCCTTTTTGTTTCTTTTAGGGAAGAAAACTAGATTAAATGTAAAATACAGCTCCTTCCAATAATAGAAAACAATATTAATTAATCTTTTTCAGACACTGATGCTTATCTTTTCCTGTAATTTTGTATTCATTTTTTAAATTTAATTTCTAATCCCTACCTAAGTTTATGAAATGGTATCATTCACCCTGAAGTAAACCACAGATGAGAATTTTCTTTTTCCACAACCCTGGCTGGCACGGAGGTTATCTTCATTGGCTTTAAATCCAAGTAGCAAACGAAGGGGCAACAATAGCCTAGTAAGTCAAACATGCACAAAAAGGAGGCTTCCTAGCACCTTGGAACATTCCAGAAATAACAAAAGTCACAAAAAGTGCTTAGAGAAGGTAGAAGATCCAAAAGAATAAGTACCTTCAAAAATAATATTTTATGGCAATTGTTTCGGATTTTAAAGTAATACATGTTGCACATAGAAATTTGGAAATATAAACATGTTTCAAGAAGAAAACCAAAGAACCTATTATCTGACCTTGTAATACTTATCTTTCTTAATTTTTAAGTTTTATTTCTTTCTGGGAATTTTTATATCCCCTTGTGTTATTTACTTTTTCTACAATAATACATATGAGAAACTACATAAACTTACTATGCAAAGAGCTCTATAAAATATAAAGAAATGTGAAACCTTTGCTACTCAAAGAATCAGCAGTACCTTTTTGCTTATTAGAAATTTAGAATCCCAAGCCCCATCTATTCCTTTGGAATCAGAACCTGCATTTTAGCATGCTTCCCAGGAAATTCCTCTGCACTCTGTGATGAACTGTTCTTTTATATATTGTTTCTTATCTCTAATTTTTGTTGAATATGTATAAATGTTTTAAAAACTCTGGACATTTACAAATTGCCCACCCAAAAAAGTGTTTTACAAGCTTATATTTCAACTAAGAGGTTTTCAGAGTGTCATTTCATTCATTGGTATCATGAGTATCATCTTTTCTCATTTAAAAAGAAAAAGAAAAATTATATTTTTTGTGTTTAAGTTAACAACCTTCATGTTATAGACTTAACTCCCCCAATATACACTCAAATTTTATACTTACTTCTTAAAATGCCCCTTAAGTTTATTGAAAAGAGTAGTAATTCCAAGTTTAAAACATTTATCATGCACCTGCATAAATATATGTTCTATAACATCCATTGTAATAAAAAGCATACAAGAATACAGTAGGCAATCAGTAAACTTGTGTTGAATTTTTTAAATGGTTTGGGCCATTCAGACTATAAATTAAAATGGAGTTTAGAAAATAAGCCTATAAAAGGTTTTACCTATCATATAATTGTTCGGTAAATGCTATCAAAGCCATAGTTAATAGAAAATGAACTAAATTTCATGACAGACTAATCAAAAAGCCAGTGTTATTTTAAAAGTGTCTTGCAGGCGGCGCCTGTGGCTCAGTGAGTAGGGCGCCGGCCCCATATGCCAAGGGTGGCGGGTTCAAACCCAGCCCCGGCCAAACTGCAACAGAAAAATAGCCAGGCGTTGTGGCGGGCGCCTGTAGTCCCAGCTGCTTGGGAGGCTGAGGCAAGAGAATCGCGTAAGCCCAAGAGTTAGAGGTTGCTGTGAACCGTGTGACGCCACGGCACTCTACCCGAGGGCGGTACAGTGAGACTCTGTCTCTACAAAAAAAAAAATAAATAAATAAATAAAAGTGTCTTGCTGAAAATATGTCATGAAATATTATTTCTTAATTATAAGCATTAAAATTATAAAAGATGGGTAGTATTATAGCCAGTTCTTAAATTATCCAGAAACAGAAATCTCAAGTCATCTTGTCATTTCCTGTGAAAAAAATTAATTTGAAAGAGAGACCAAAACAAAGACAGAGCAGACAAAATACTGAAATAAAGTGATTGTTTTAAAAGGGGGATTGTCTTCAAAATTGAAAAGAATTTAATCTTTTCACTGGATTAAGTCCTAAACAAGAAGGTCAAACTTCAGCTGACAGCACTGTGGTGAGTAAGGCTTCTTGCTTGCTTGGTTTATGAGATGACGCAAAGGTGAACAGAAAGAGAAGGCCATCTCCCGCTCTCTGAAGTGAGAGGCACCAAACCCATCATAAATTAGAATATGGACACTCACAGAAGATGGCCTTCATTCCAAAGACAAACATATAAGAGAAGTGATCTGAAAATCAAGTAAAACTCAATTATTTTAAATAACTTAAGTTCCCTACACCTAGGCAAATTATATCCCAGGGGGCTGAGAGAATTTACAGATGTGATTTTACAATCATTATTGATGCTTTTAAAGAAATCTGGACAATGAAAGAAAATTTCCAAAATCTAAAATTGAGCAAAGGTTACCAGCCTTTTAATGTTGCAAAAATGAAGTCCAATAGTTGGTTCAAAAAAATTTTTATACAACATCTGTCTAATAATATATGCCAGAATGTTTTTTAGAGATACTATGTTATTTTTACTACCTCTATACCATTTATCTATTTATAGCTTAGTTATCTATATACAATTGTTGATAATAATAGATGTTAAGCTAGAAAAAGTTTAAAGTGAGCTGAAAAAGCATTTATCATGTTCTTCATATTTTAATCAGAGACTTAAATGAAATGCACAAAAAATACTTATCAAATTTGTAGGGAATAAAGATAGGAAAGAAAGATAGTATTTTCAAAGTCAATGCAAAGCCTAATAGGTCTTTAAAACTGAAATCTTTGGTAAAATTTAATTATTAACTTCTCTCACTTCAAAACTTAACAATATAAGCATCAAATAGGCAAAACTGGTTTTAAGGAAGTTCTTGTGGACAAAAGTAACATGCAAAAACTAATCAAAAGTCAAAATTGTAAAGCTAACTGCTGAAAAGACCCATGCCCACCAAAGTCTGCATGAATTCCTAGATCAAAAGAGGTTATAGTACCTCTGTGCCCTGTCAATCACACAGTACTGGGTTCAGCTTTAGTAACATATTTTCAAAAAAAATTAACAATCAAAAGGCAGCATCTAGGATGCTGAGCACCTGGAAATTATGTCATATTCAATAGAAGAAACCAAGAGTGCTTTGTCTAAGTAGAGACGATTTGGGTACATGGGGACCTCCCCAAAAATTTAAAAAAAAAAAAATTTTTTTTGAGACATAGTCTCACTTTGTTGCCCTGGGTACAGTGCATTGGCATAGTAGCTCACAGCAACCTCAAATTCTTGGGCTTAAGTGATCCTCTTGCGTCGGCCTCCAGAGTAGTTGGGATGGACTATAGGCACCCACCACAACACCCAGCGGGGTTTTCGTTTGTTTGGGGTTTTTTTTTTAGAGACAGGGTCTTGCTTTTGCTCAGGCTGCTCTCAAACTTCTGAACTCAAGCAATCCACCCTCCTCGGCCTCTTCCTCAAATATTTTTAAGTGCTGCTATGTAGACTTACTCTGAAAATCAGTATAATATAGTAGAAGGACATAAATCTTGCCTAGTGTTACCACTTACTGTCTGAGCTTCTGGGCTGGTTAGTCAGCCTTTCTGTGACTCAATTATTACTTCTGTACATTTTTGGAAGAGCAAGAGATAATGCATACTCAAAATCCTAACAGAGTATGTACATATGATGGGCACATAATGATTTCCCATTCCTGAGGCAGAAGATGAAAATAATAGATCAAAATAGGAAAATAACTCAGGAATGTAAGAGAGGACAAGGAAGCTTATTACAACTTCTAAAAATGAAATATGCTCTAAAAGTGATGCCCTGCCTTGATTTGTAAAGAGTTCTTTGTCACTGATTACTCCAGCAGACATTATACAACAAGGAGGTAGAAGAGAGGGGCCCTTAAAGTCTGGTAGAAGGGAGGCTGGACAGCCAAAAACATCTCTTGCAGCTCCAAGATAGAGTCAAGAACAAAATGTGACTTTTTTTTTCTTTTTTTTATTGTTAAATCATAGCTGTGCACATTAGCGCAATCAAGGGGTACAATGTGCTGGTTTCATATACAATCTGAAATATTCTCATCAAACTGTTCAACGTAGCCTTCATGGCATTTTCTTAGTTATTGTATGTAGACATTTGTATTCTGCCTTTAGTAAGTTTCACCTGTACCCATTCTAAGATGCACGCTAGGTGTGGCCCCACCCATTACCCTCCCTCCACCCTAACCTCCCCCCTCCCTAGCTTTCACATGAAGGGTATAACCCAACAAAATGTGACTTTTAAGGTTCCATGCTAACCAATGACTTGTCTGAGGCCAGTGAATGTGAGCAATACATTATTCTAAGAAATAGAAGGTCAGGCAACAATTTGTTTATTTCCTCCAGGGTACAGGAGAAACGGGTGAACAAGGGACAATGTCAGTTCTCTTAAGTATATCCCCTAGCACATACCACACTGATCAATTCTTCTTTGTGCTACAAAAACAAGTAGAAAATAGAGTCACAGGGAGGCAGTAGGAGAAAAAAGGATGGCATATATTATTAATGGAAAAATGAAAAATAATAGAAATAATAACAAATCAAGGGCACCAAAAATAGAATTATAGCCCCCTAAAATGCAAAGAAACAGTAGCCTGTATCCTCCTATCATCATATCAGTGCTTGTCATTGCTTCTTAGTATCTTCGCCTTTTTTGTTTTCATTTTATTTTTTTGTTAATCACTGATCTTGATTTTGAGTAAATGGATGAGGGTTGATCTGCCTCAGGTTAGAGATAACCAAAGAGGAGCTGAATATTGCCTATCAGAGACCCTGTAAATAATTACCTTTCTGCTCTTCTCAGCTCAGTTCATTGGAGAGGGATTGCCTCTTTCTGCGTTACTACCATGACACAACACTTGCACCAGAGCCACTTTTCAATAACCAGTTGAAGCCATTTTATGACCATATTTGATGATAAATTAAGTTCAACTTTTAAAGTTGAGCTATGTTGCATATTATTTGTACACTTTTTAACTATTCTTATTATAAAAGATATTCATGTAAAATGAAAATAAAGAAAAGAAACCTTTAATTCCACCAAAGTGGTACGATCTGAAGGGTCCTTGGAAGACCCTACCCCTCTTCCCCTCGGATGATGTGATGGTATCTACAGCACCAACGGTGATCATTTCACTAATCTCCTTGTATTACACAATCATTTCTGTGTGCCTCTTCCCTGGGATGGTGACATTTTGGACACATTTACATGGGAAGTCCTTTAAAATAGGGAGAAAATGATAATGTAGGAGACAAAAAGCATGGACTTCTTATCCTAATGCTATCACTTACTGGTTTAGGAGCTCAGGCATTTAACCCCGTTAAGCCTTTATCTCCACATATATGAAATGGTGTTTATAATCCTTCCTATGGCTCTCCTGGAGCATAATTACAAAAGCCAAAACCGATAATACATATTAGGCATAAGGGTTAATCTGTCCAAAACTGATCCCCTTCAAGCTGCCCTTCTAAAGAGAAAGTTGCCTCCTACAAAGCAGCATGGGAAAGCAGCTGTAAGCCAGAGCTTAAGGCAATCACTTACTCCATCCCTGCTGATGTAGAGCATCCTTCTCTTAATTTGTCATTCCTACAGCTGCAACAGCAAAGCTTCAACCCCAGCCTCTAGTCACACCAGCTCTGAGCCTGAAAACAGAACTGGAGCCAAGTTGTCTTCATTTAAATATTATATCCAGCCCTAACGACATTAGAAGGGGAGTTATTGCTTCCTCAGTCATGCAGTTAAAACACTCACAGCCCAAATGTTGGGATGCCCCTCTTGGAATGTCACACCCTAAGATTTCTGAGTGCCACTGTTATAATTGACAAAGAGGACCTGCACACCTGTGGTCCTGGTCCTGGTTCCATGAGTTTTCCACAGTAAATGCTGCTCTGGTAAATCGGGGGGGGGGGGGGGGGAGGGTACATGCACATGCACATGCGCACCACCTGCCCATGTTCCCTGGTTGCATGGTAACATAGCAAAGGGAAACCACTCCAATCTTCACAGATGCTAGAGGTTATGTTTATTGGACTTTGTTTTTCCTGAGGGAACTAATGTTTTTAAGGTTAGGAAGACAGAGCGTTTGGGTTCTGGGCTTCCACATAGAACAGAAGGAAAAAAGGTAAGTGAAACAGGGATGAAGGTCCATATACCAAAATTCTTCTGGGCTAAACTTTGGCCTAAATGAAAGTCTAAAATTTAGATAGACTTCTCTCTATTTCTCTATATTCAAAAAATAGCCAGTTTCACAGGGCTGAATAAACCATTAAATCAAAGAATACCAGAAAGAAAAATGGTTACATCCAAACCTCACTTCCATGAGGTGGCTGCTCTGTTCTGGTCATCTAAGTATAGCATAAGCCTCACCTCCTCAAGAAGTTTAGCAGGGGAGCTGGATGATGGGAGGCAGTGTGAGAAGGGACATTTTGCAGCTTGAAACCTAGGTGGCCTTAAAACAAATCACAGCGTAGCCATCAGGAAATGACTATCATTTAAAACTTAATGGTATCCAGCCAGGGAAGAAATGGAGCTCTGATATGTCTGTTGGACAAAAAAAAAAATGTATTCTCTTAAGAATAAGATTTATTGTGTATATTTAAAGTATACAACATGACCTTATAAGACACATACATAGTAAAACGGTTGCTATAGTGGTACAAATTAATGTATCCGTTATCTCTCAAAGTTATACTCCCCCAATCCCACCCCTGTGGCAAGAGCAGCTGCAATTGAACAAAAATCCTGAACATAATACACTATTATTAACTATAGTGTTCATGTTGTTCATTAAATCTTTTGACTTGTTCATCCTACATATTTGCTACTTTGTATCCTTTGACCTACATTTCCCTCTTTCCTCCAAAAAACAGTCTTAAAAGGAAGTTTGTTAGCAAGTTGCATCTTTGTTATGTTCTGAGGGGCTGGGGAGCACACTCCTATTCATATATATGTGAATATGCATATATATACAGACATACCCCTCGCATATGAACTTAACCTTTTATATGGCTAAGTTTACATAGACCAAAAGCATTCTTTTGTGTTTTGAAATCAGTTTACCTTATAAAATTAACAAAGGAGCAAAACATTTAGCATAATAATTGCTGGACAGTTTATAATATTCACATTTCTGCAGCATTTTATAATCTATAAACTAAATTTGCATATATTATTTCATACAATTCTCATGTCAGCCTTGCCTTGCTATGTATGCACTATTATTTACATTTCATAGAGAAAGAATCTCAGAGGTTATGTTCCTTCCTGAGGAAACACTGTTTACGAAGTGACAAAGCCAGGATTCAAGCTCATATCTCCAGGTCTCCAAATGGATCCCAGAGATTCATACCTTGTAAAGTCGCATTGTTGAATGATTCTGATAATACCAAAGCCTGGAGCCCATGCACTAAACCATCCCATAGGCAGAGAGTAGATACTAATCATGGCCTAGAAATGGTCACTTAATGGAGCTGGGTTGTAACTGGCATGAAGTCACTTTGTCACTATGTGATTATCTTCGTATTTGGCTCCTTAAGCCTCATGTTATCTCCTTTATTTCACTTGGGTAATGTTGTGGTTTTGTTCAGTAAATCTGTCAATTCCAGTGTTTTACAAGTGAATTACCATATCAAAACTGACATCTCAGTGGCGGTAAGCCTCCTGTCTGTATTGTGTAAGCCAGTGTTCAAAGTTGTCCACACCACACAACACCCTGAGGAATGTAAAAGGAAATATCTGAATTTCTGTTTTTATTTTAATTAACAGGACAACTTTTTCAAAAGCTTTATGCATATTTTCCACATAGTTGAACAGTGGTTTATATACAGTTTCTGAGTGAATCCTTACAGAAGTATAAGTGTATACTCAACAACTGTACTGTTGGGTACCCCATCCAAAAAGAAGCCACTGGTCTGCAGCTCCTGTCTAATGACCAGCAAAGTATGTTCACTCTCTTGGGGAGAAATCAAGAGGCATCCTTCCTCCTGCACGTATAATGTATGCTGCAATCCTCACAGGATAGAGGAAAATGACCTCTGAGGCCAGGAACATCTCCCATACTGCAAGTAACTTCATCCTCTTGGGCTTCCCTTGTCGCTGGGAAATACAGATCCTCCTCTTTTCCATGTTCTTTGTGACCTACCTCCTAACTCTCCTTGGAAACACAGCCATTGTGTGTGTGGTGCACTGGGACCACCGGCTTCATACCCCCATGTACACTTTGCTGGCCAACTTCTCCTTCCTAGAGATCTGCTATGTTAACTCTGATGTGCCCAACATGCTGGCCAACTTCCTCTCCAAGACCAAAGCCATCACCTTTGCTGGATGCCTCCTCCAGTTGTACTTCTTCTTCTCTCTGGGCACCACAGAGTGCTTATTTCTCTCCATTATGGCCTATGACAGGTTCCTGGCAATCTGTCGCCCCCTGTACTAC
The DNA here is from genome assembly GCF_027406575.1 of Nycticebus coucang. Classification (NCBI taxonomy): domain Eukaryota; kingdom Metazoa; phylum Chordata; class Mammalia; order Primates; family Lorisidae; genus Nycticebus; species Nycticebus coucang. Next base: position 33,841,918 of record NC_069785.1, on the reverse strand, counting down.
CGCACCGTCATGACTGCTAAGTTCTGTAGCAGCCTGGTCGTCTTTTGCTGGGTCTATGGTTTCCTCTGGTTTCTGATCCCCGTGATCCTCATTACCCAGCTGCCATTTTGTGGCCCAAATGTGATTGATGACTTTCTATGTGACCTTGGTCCCCTGCTGGCCCTAGCTTCAGCCTGTGTCCCAATCCCAGGGACTGTTCTCGTATGTGGCACCATGAGCTCCCTCCTCATCTTTGCCACCTTCCTCTACATTGTTGGCTCCTACACCCTGGTGCTGAGGGCTGTGATGCAGGTGCCCTCCACCGCTGGCCGGAAGAAGGCCTTCTCCACCTGCTCCTCACACCTGGCTGTGGTGTTTCTATTCTATGGCTCAGTCATGATGACATATGTGAGCCCAGGGTCAGGACAAGCAGAGGGCATGCAGAAGTTTACAACTCTGTTCTATTCAGTTTTGACCCCTTTTTTCAACCCCATGATCTATAGCCTCCGGAATAAAGAAATGAAGGATGCCTTGAAGAAAGTTCTAGGAGGTTCCTGAAATTGCTATGTGATGTTAGTGAGTTATTTCCAAATGAGGTCAGTCTGTGAGCCTCTTGTCAGTGAAGTCGAGAAACTAGCAAGTAAGTGTGAGTTTTTCAAAAGAGACATTTGAAAATCCTAAATGCCATGTCATCAATGACGCCTTTTTCCTCTTCCACAGAACATTACTTATACTCCTATTTAAAATATTTTTCATTTTTTCTTATATCATACTTAGCAGTTTACTTTTCTTATATCATACTTAGCAGTTTACAAATGTCCAAATGTTTCCCATCCTTATTAAATTGTAAATTACTTGAGAGCAAGAACTATGCTTTATTAATTTCTGTAATTTCAGAACTGAACACAGTACCTTGTAATTTTATTTAGTGTCAATTTAAATAAAATGAGTATGTTTCTTCATATTTTCCCACTAGATTCTATAATTCTTGAGATCAGGACAATATCTAAGAAACTATACTAACTCTGTAACAATCTGTATATGTCCTGTGGATGAAACAAAAGAACTTTCATAGAAGAAAGTGAAGTCAACCGGAACTGGCTGGGCAAACCATTAAGCAATAATCAAATCTATAGAAAAGTTTCACAGATGAAAATTAATGTCTAAGAATTATCTCCTTATCTCCTTTTATTAATCCCTTTATCTAATAATTTCATAATGTTTTATTTCATTTTCTTACATATTCCACACACTGTCTCCTGAACATGTGGTCTTTGCATCATCAGCTGGGCATTACTGGAGAACTTTTCAGAAGACAGTTATCTAAGGACTCCATTCCAGGACTTCTGAATTGTAAAAACATCCCCAGAGAATGTATATGCATGTTAACATTTGAAAAGTATTGACCTACAATAGATTTTCTGCAAGGGTAACAGTAATTACAACCAATTGTAGGAATTCCTATTGACACCTACCTCCATTTGAATAGTGATTCTCAACCATTTGACTCAGAATTGGGGAGGAACCTAAGCACAAGTATTTGGAAAATTTCCCCTAAAGTCCGTAATATACACAGAGAATTGAGAACTACTATATTCAAATTTAGGAATTACCAAACTCAAAAATAACATAGAATGAGATCATACCCACATTTTTTTCAAAAGCCACTTGATACAAATCAACCAAACTGAATAAATACTAGATTGCAACAAACATATTATAACCTAATTATTGCTTTGCCAAAAAAAATTATATCCATAACATATAAGTCTCTTTTGAAAGTTCTTTATGTGCTTATATTTGGGAGATTATACATAGCAAAAAGAATTGAAAATATGAAGAAACGCACATATGGTGCCCTATACAACCATTCATTTAAAACATTCCTGTAGTACACTATCTTGGCATTGTAATAGTGTTTGGAGTAATCCAGATTATTAAGATTTCCTCCCTTCCCCCAGAGAGATTAAACTCTGTGTTGGAAAGAAATTAAAATTTTTTTCTGCTTTCATAATAGCTTAATTGAAATTTAATTGTTTTACCATAAACTTCACCCTTACAAAGTATACAATTCATTGTTTTTTAGTTTATTCACATAGCTATGCAACCATTGCCAAGAACAAATTTGGGGATAATTTAATCACATCAAACTGAAAAATTCTGTACCCATCAGCACTCCCTGGCAATCATTAATTTACTCTAAATTAAAAGAATTTATCTATCCTTGCCATTTTATATAAGTGGAATTATACAACGTATAGTGTTTTGTGGCTGGCTTCCTACATTTAGCTTGTCAATGTTTATCCATGAACAAGACATCAATGTTTTAGCATGTGTGAGTACTTTTATTTTTACTGCTGAATAACATACCATTGTATCAGTAGATCTATCAGTTGGTAGACACTTAGGTTGTTTCCACTCTTGGCCTAAAATAATAATGTTGCTGTGAACATTTATTCATGCATTTTCATGTGAACATATGTATTAATTTCTCTTTCATGTATCTATGTTAGTCTGCTCAGGCTACTATAACCAAATACCAAACGTGGGGTGGCTTAAACAGCAGAAATTTATTTTCTTACAGTTCTGGAGACTGGAAGTCCAAAGTGAAGTTGCCAGCAGGGTTAGTGTCTGCAGAGGCCCTTTTTCCTGGCTTGCAGGTGGCCATCTTCTCACTATGTCCTCATAAGATCTTCATTCTGTGTACACACAGAGAGAGAAAGAGTACTAGTTTCTCTTCCTTTTCTTATAAGATATCAGTCCTTTTGAGTTATGACCCCACTCTTATGACCTCATTGACCATAAATACACATTTGTACTATTTAATATCTCTGCCTATTAAAAAAAACTTGTATTATATGATTGTGTTGGAAATATATCAATATATAATTTGCATTTTTATGTGGATGTTTTTATGTGGATTTGCTATATTTCAATTTACTAATGTACATATATTTCTCCATATGACATACAAAAATGTTTAGTTCTTCTGATCTTTGCTTTTACTTTCTTGGTATAAAGATTTCAATATAATTTGTGATTCTAAAATTGTTACTTTTGAAAAATATGGTATGAATCCTTTGTTTCCCTAATTTCCATAAACCAACACAATAGAACATTTACTGAAAGTATATTTTGAAAAATACTCTTGATACAGGTCTCTTATCAGATAGATGATTTGCAAATATTTTTCCCATTGTGTGAGTTGCTTTTTACTTTTCTTGATGTTGTCATTTGCAGCACAGTTTTTTTTTGTTTGTTTGTTTGCTTGTTTGTTTGAGACAGAGCTTCAAGCTATCGCCCTTGGTAGAGTGCCATGTCATCACAGCTCACAGCAACCTCCAACTCTTGGGCTTAAGTGATTCTCTTGCTTCAGCCTCCCAAGTAGCTGGGACTACAGGCACCCGGCTATTTTTTTGTTGTAGTTCTCATTGTTTGGCAGGCTGGGTTGGATTTGAACCTGCCAGCCCTGTTGTATGTGGCTGGCACCTTAGCCGCCTTAGCTACAGACGCCAAGCCTCAGCACAGTTTTCTTATATTAAAGAAGTCTCATTTATGTATATGTGTATGTGTTTCTTGTTCTTTGGGGGCCATACCTAAAAGATCACTGCCTAACCCAACATCACCTATGTTTTCTTCAGAGACTTTTGTAGTTTTAGCTTGTACATTTAAATCTATGGTAAATTTTGAGATGGTTTTTGTATATGGGGAGAGAGAGTCCAACTTCATTGTTTGCATGTATATATCCAGTTGTTTCAGTATTGATTGATGAGACTATTCTTCCTTTATTGAAAGGTTAGCACCCGTATTGAAAATCAGTTAACTATAAATATGATTTATTTCTAGATGCTAAATTCAATTTCATTGATTTATATGTCTTTCCTTAAATGTTAGTACCATACAATCTTGATTACTATACTTTGTAGAGGTTTGAAATTGGGAAATGCAAGTCCCCTGTCCTTCTTTCCAAGACTATTTTTGATATCCTGGGTCTCTTGTAGGTCCATATGAATATTAATATTAGTTGATTGGTTTCTATAAAAAGGGGGAATCTGGAATTCGATAGAGATTGTATTAGGAATTACATTGTAGATCAACTTGAAGATTGACATTTTAATAATGTTAAGCCTCCAAATCTACTATTTGGGATCTCATCCTATTTACTTTGGCTTGCAGTAACTTCTTGCAACAAAGTTTTGCAACTGTCTGGCTCAGCACCCATAGCACAGTGGTTACAGCAACATGCACCAAGGGTGGTGGGTTCAAGCCTAGCCTGAGCCAGCTAAACAACACTGACAACTGAAACAAAAAATAGCTGGGCGTTGCAGCAGACCCCTATAGTTCCAGCTACTTGGAAGGCTGAGGCAAGAGAATCACCTGAGCCAAAGAGTTTGAGGTTGCTGTGAGCTGTGATGCCATAGCACTCCACCAAGGGCATAGTGAGACTCTGTCTCAAAAAAAAAAAAAAGTTTTGCAATTGTGAGAGCTTAAGTGTTTAATTTTTTTAATTAATTTTTTATTCTTTTTGATGCTATTATAAATGGGATTAGGATGTCTTTTATTTCTTTATCTTGCTTAATTGCCATAGCCTAATGTCAAGAACAGAAATCCTTGGCTTGTTCCTTATCTTAGGGGGTAAGGTTTTGGTATTTCATATTAAGTATGATATTACTTATGGGTATTTTATAGACATTCCCTCTTAATGTTAGTTTCTTTGTATTTTTTTTTTAGAATTTTTATCATTAAAGAATATTGTGTCTTAATAATACTTTTATTGTACATGTTATGATGATCATATGTTTTTCCTTTATTAAATGTTGTAAGTGACACTGGATGGTTTTCAAAGCTAAGCCAACCTGAATTCCTGGGTTAGATCCCATTTAGACATGATGTGTAATTAAGGTTTTTTATATATTGCTGTATATGATGTATAATTAAGGTTTCTTATATATTGCTAGTATATTTTTTAAACTTTTTCAACTATATTCATAAGATATTTGTGTCTGTAGCTTATTATCCTGTGACAGCCTTGGTTTTGATTTCAGAGTAATACTGGTCTCATAAAATGAGTTGGAAGGATGACTTCCACTACTTTTTTTTTTGAAAAAAAATTTCTCCATTACCACTTCCTTTTTTAAATAGATATTTCTTATTATACACTCTTGTATTAAATAGACATTTCTTATTTTATTCAAATAGATAACATTTTATTTCACCAAATATCATATTTCTTATTACACATTTCATTTCTTTTATTTTTGAGGGGTTTTTAAGAAATTTTTCTCAATGAAATAAGCCAATCACAAAAAACAAGTACTACATGATTATTGTTATATGGACACCTGCCGTTAATTTCTTAACTTAAAACAATCTAGTTTGAATTTGAATTTCAATGGCATATGAAAGCTTTGGTTCAATATAGCTCCTTATTCTCCCTACTTTGTTTTTTGTTGTCATACAAATGACACCTTCAGACATCATAAGCCCACTAACACTATTTTATAATTATTATTTTATGTATTTCTCTTTTGAATCAGATAAGAAAAGAGTAAGAAGTAAAACTACTTCTGTATTTACCCTTATTAGTGCTCTTTAGTTTTATGTGTAGATTCAAGTTACTGTCTAGTGTCCTTTTATTTCTGCCTGAAGGCTCCCATTAATATTGTTAGTAAGGCAAGTTAGCTAGCAATAAATTTTGTCAGGTTTTGATTACCCATGCATGTCTTTTTTTTTTTTTTTTTTTTTGGAGGGAACGAATAGTCTTATTGAATATAAAATACTTAGATGACAATTTTTTTTTCTGTCAGTTCATTTGAGTATGTCAACCCACTGCCTATTCAATAAATGGAGTTGGGGAAATTAGACAGCCATATGCAAAGGAATCAAACTAAATCTCTATCTCTCACCATATACAAAAATTAACTCAAGATGGATTAAGACTTAAACATAGGACCTGAAACCATGGAATACTATTCAGCTACAAAGATGAAGACTTTACATCTTTTGTATTTACCTGGAAGGATCTGGAGAACATCTTCCTAAGTATCACAAGAATGGAAAAGCAAGCATCCAATGTACTCAATACTAATATAAAACTAGTAAATGAACAACTACACACCCACATGAAAGAAAAAGCACAACTAAATGAGCAGGTTGGGGATGAGGGAGGGGAAAAGAGGGTGATTGGTTAAGCTCTCACCTAAAGGACACAATGTAGGGATATATGGCACACCTCCTACATGAAGGGCTCAAGTATAACTTAGACCTCACCTAACAAACACAAACAATGTAACCTAATCAGAGGTACCCGTATATTAATCTGAAATTTTAAAAAATTTCATTCTCTTTACCCACAACATTGGATTTTAGATATCACCACTCTAATGAGAAGTTAATTATGGGACTTAATCATCTGGTGGCATTCCCCCAGGTGTTCAGCTCACATGGCTCCATGATTGGTTGCAGGCAAGGTTTCTGCAAGGGGTGTCCTAAGGTACCTTCGTGGGTATTCTCTCAGGTGCATCAAAGACCAATATTCTTTAGTTTTAGAAAATTCCAAATCTTTAGGAATGGCTCAAACGTCAAAATATATGACTGTCTTTTGTGTTTGTGTGTGTTTGGTCTGTGTGTGTGTGTGTGTGTGTGTGTGAACAGAATCACTTCATTTTAAAAAATAAAAACAATGGGCACAATGTAAGGGTATATAGCACACCTCTTGGGTGAGGACACAATTGTAAGAGAGACTCAAATGCAAACATTGTAACTTAGTTCTTTGTGCCCTCACGTTAACCTGAAATAAAAATTTTTTTAAATTTAAGAAAAGAATGGTGGGAAAATAATTTTCTCTTTAAGCCAACAAATAAAAATTAAGACAAAAACGTCAAGCCCCAAACTCCCAAATTTGGTTCTATTCTCTTTTATTTTGAGGTGAGCTATGGGAGCTGTGCTAAATTCATAAAACAAGTGCAACTTGGGATAAAATATTTTTCTTCTAAAAGCACAACCACTTTACAATATTAACAATCTAGTAACATTTCTAAATATTATTCATATTGTACAAGTAATGGTTGTTAATGTCAAGCTTCATTAGTAAAATTACACTACAAGCATGATTAACCTCCAGAATTGCAAATCTCAGACTCCAGTGCCAAGCTACATTACATCTTCAATAGCACATTATCTTCCACCATCACCTCCACCAGAGGATATGGGGGCATCTCAGATGGCTGAGCAACTGTGGAACTAATAAAGCTCTTAAAAGCAGCAGACTGAGGTGAAGGCAGAGAGGCACTCTGTTTCCTATCTACTGTTCCAAACTGAACTGGTGAATAATTTCTTTTATCAGTCAGACAAAACTGAGGTCTCAAAGTGTCATTGAATTTGGGATTGGTAACATGCTTAAAGGCACTGGTACAAACTCTTCCAGTAGAGGTAGAAAAGCAACAACTATATATATATACATGTGATATCATAGTCACCCTTCATCTAGGTAAGGATGGGCTAAGGTATCCTTAGTGCAGGCGTCCTCAAACTGTGGCCCGTGGGCCACATGAAGCGGTGTGATTGTATTTGTTCCCGTTTTGTTTTTTTACTTCAACATAAGATATGTGCAGTATGCATAGGAATTGGTTCATAGTTGTTTTTTTTTTTTTTAACTATAGTCCAGCCCCCTGTTTAAAAAGTTTGAGGACGAGAGACATGAATAGAACCTTCTCTAAAAAAGACAGATGAATGCCTTACAAACATATGAAAAAATGTTCATTATCCCTATCTATTAGAGAAATGCAAATCAAAACCACCCTGAGATACCATCTAACCCCAGTGAGAATGGCCCACATCACAAAATCTCAAAACTGCAGATGCTGGCGTGGATGTGGAGAGAAGGGAACACTTTTACACTGCTGGTGGGACTGCAAACTAGTACAACCTTTCTGGAAGGAAGTATGGAGAAACCTCAAAGCACTCAACCTAGACCTCCCATTTGATCCTGCAATCCCATTACTGGGCATCTACCCAGAAGGAAAAAAATCCTTTTATCATAAGGACACTTGTACTAGACTGTTTATTGCAGCTCAATTTACAATCGCCAAAATGTGGAAACAGCCTAAATGCCCACCAACCCAGGAATGGATTAACAAGCTTTGGTATATGTATACCATGGAATACTATTCAGCCATTAAAAAAAATGGAGAGTTTACATCCTTCGTATTAACCTGGATGGACGTGGAAGACATTATTCTTAGTAAAGCATCACAAGAATGGAGAAGCATGAATCCTATGTACTCAATTTTGATATGAGGACAATTAATGACAATTATGGTTATGGGGGGGGAACAGAAAGAGGGAAGGAGGGAGGGGGGTGGGGCCTTGGTGTGTGTCACACTTTATGGGGGCAAGACATGATTGCAAGAGGGACTTTGCCTAACAATTGCAATCAGTGTAACCTGGCTTATTGTACCCTCAATGAATCCCCAACAATAAAAAAAAAAAAGAAAGAAACCAATCAGTCTAAAATAAATAAATAAATAAATAAAAATAAAAATATAAAAAAAAGTTTGAGGATGCCTGCCTTAGTGGGTTGTCTTTTGGGCCCATGAAAGACCAACATCCTGCAAAGGAGATGAACAGCTTCCTGTGTAGCCTGGCTAGACAGGGTACAGAGTACAGGAAGAAAAAGCTGTTTATGAGGGCCCCTCAGTATGTGTGCCCCAGCACCTTGACAAGCCATCCTCATTGCTTCCAGTGATGGTGTTCCCTACAGATCCATGAGCAAATCCAACTGCTGAATGGGACTCTGCCTGAAACAATATTCTTCATCCTAGTAGTTCTGCAACGTAAGCTACATCCTACACACTAGATGTCAATAGCATTACTGCCCATCAGGATTTCCAGAGCCCAATAATACTGAGTAACAACTTCTTAAGTCATATGATGAGCTTCTTCTAATTAGTCCACTCTAGCCAATCCCAAACCACAAATCTTGACAACACGGTTGCTGTTCACAAGGAGATTCCCTGGCTTAGTTTCTGCACAGAAAGTGCCAGCTGAAAGGAGATAAAGAAAAACTTTGATATGATCTGAGCTGAGTGGTTGAGGTGAGATGATAACTTTGCATGGATCACTGTGCATCAATTCCATAACAACATATATTTCTTCAAAATAGTCAATGTGTGGAAGTTGGAGAATGTCAAGGGCAGAAAATACATTATCATGTTTAAAATAACACATCCTCAATTCTCAGAAAACCCTTTTGCAAGAGACCAGAGATTCTGGAAGATGTTGGGTGTCTTTCTAAGAGCTACTCCCTTTCCTTCTCTTGGATGTGTTAGTGACCAGATAATACCAAAAGCTCCCATAGATCTGTCCAGCTCAATATGCAGTTGCTGTCGTGGGTGATGTGAGTGCTTAACTATAGTGGTTGTGGCAACCTGTACCAAATCTGGGATTGCTGCAGCTGGTCCAGGAGCCTGACTCAGTAGCAGTGATGGGAAATGTGGCTGTTGTTACCCAGGGTCTAACACGGCTGCAGGTGCAGCCACAACTGCATCTGTGGCAGCCATCAAAGAGGTCTGTTACTCTACAGGGCAAACAGCAGCAGCCGCCCCTGATGAAGATGGTGTTGAAGGTGGTGGTGGTAGTGACCTGCTGTGCTGCAGATGTACGGCCATTGTAAACCACTACCATTTTTGTAGAATATCCTTTATTAAGAAGACAAAAGACAATAGATATTGGTACAAATGCAGTGAAAATGGAACACTTAGACACTGTTTGTGGTAATGTAAATTAGTACAACCTCTATAGAGATCAGTATAGAGATTTCTCAAATAACAAAAAGTAGATCTACCAAGCAGAATAATGAATGAGTGAGCTTGAAGACAGGCTATTTGAAAATACAGTCAAAAGAAAAAAAAGAAAACAGTAGCCTTTCTCAAGACGCTATATGAATCAATAGAATAAGATCTCTGATGTCTGAACTCTGATAATAACAAATAAGAGAGTCAAAAAATTCCAGACAGACTCAAAAAAGGAATAAAATTGAATGTGAAAGAACAGGCAAATAAACAAAAACCTCTTGTTCCAGCCAAGCCAGTGTTGCACCATTGTAATAAGCTATTCATAGAAGAAAATCAACATCTGCTCTAAGAATCTGAGATGATGTGATCAGCGTGGGAGAGACTAGGTCCCAAGAGCAAAATAATGGGCTCCTAAGGGAAGAGAAAATTTGTATGCAATTGACAATCTTCCTTCATAAAGTCCCACCTTTGGAATCCATAGGATAAATAAGACATGGGTCTCAAAGCAGCATAGATGAGTCTCTATTTCAGCAGATATGCCAATACCTCCCCACGCCATACAGTGTAGGACCCTTTTGTGGCTCCTGGCTGCCAGTGACATCATGCCCTCCACCCTGTCTGCCTTTTGCTGCTGTGGAAACAGATTATAAGTCAGATCTGTCAATTGTTTGAAAAGATGGATTCAAGGCGATAAAAGCATAGGACACCTCTCAGGTGTGCCTTTTATTCAGATTTCTTTTGTGAAGCTGTAAGAACAGGCCCTCAAATTACATGAATGGATGAAGGGAGATTCATCTTTTCAAGTAAGAGGGCTGGGAACTTAGGGAAATAAGATATGTGAGGGGGACAGAGAAGCCTCAGTACTATGTGAATTCTGTCTTTATCAACCAGTTTTTCCCAGGAAGAGCCAGCTCTTTAGGGGAACAAAGACACTAGCAAAGTGACATCTGGATAGTGTTAACAAAGTAGTTGTAAGGAGTTGTCAGCTCTCCAGAGTTTAGTACTGTGGTTCTTCCAAAGAACAAATGATCAGCCACTGAAAGAAGGGAGAGAAACAAGATGATGGAGCATGCCAGATGGTGAGTTCACTTGAAAAGCCAATAGATATCCTACAGAAGACGGGCTGTTCTGAGTTCAAACGTCTTTGCTGCTGGAGGTTTGTGTCTTCTTTGCTGCTGGAGGTTTGCGTCCGATCACCTCTCTGGGTCGGCCCCGCACTGGAAGCTTCCCGGGTTTGTGAGCAGTGTCTTACAGGGGTATTTGCGAAACTTGGTAAATGTAGAATGTAAATGTTTTGGCACAGTAACTGAGACAACGCCGGAAAGGCTATGTTAACCATTGTGATAAAAATGTGTCAAATGGTCTATGAAGCGAGTGTATGATGCCCCATGATCATATCAATGTATACAGTTATGATTCAATAAAAAAAATAAAATAAAATAATAAATAAATAAATAAATAAATATACCCGTTAAAAAAAAAAAAGAAGAAGAAAAGCCAATAGAAACCACAACACACTAGTCACCAAATAGTCCTTGCTTTTTTCACTCTTTCTTCACAGTTTCCTTGGCTTCTGTGTAATGCTAATTCCCACTACAAAGGAATTCCAGCTATTTTACACTATCCGTTTACAGTCTTTAAAAGAGCCTTAAGGAGAGATATGATGTGAAAAATTCGGAATCTCTCTCATGCCATATGTTACTAATTGCAATAATCAAGGTCATTCTTAAAGATACAATATTATGTTATGTGGAATCTGCCGCATTTTGAAACTAATAAATTGGTAAATATTCTTAGCCAGAGTACTTTCATTAAAAAATAAAAAAGTCTGGGGCTGTATTCTGCAATTATATATTCCTGAATAAACATCATCACTCCATCATTTTCACTTTAAGTCAGTGATAACTGTCTCCCATTAACAAAAAAGATCCAAAAAATAAATTAATAACTTAGGACCAAACAATTAGCAAAAGAATCTCAGGAAATTGCTATTGTTTTACCTCTCTTACAATGGCATTCAGACCTTGTCCCAAACTAAGTCTAACTCAGAAAAGCAAATTTTCATGAAAATTCTCCATGTACTTCCCAAAACACCCACAACAAGCAACTGAAGGGGGGAGGAAATGAGAGGGAGATTCTTGTCCAGAGAAGCATCTTATGGCTTCCTTTGTCCTTGGAACCCAGAGGTCTCTGCTTGGGAGCATCTGACATTTGTAACTGTGTTATACACAAACCAGAAGAACAGGGACCTTTTTAGAAGTCCTGAGAATGCAAAAAAGAATGTCAACACATTAAAAGAACACACTAGATACAGCACGCATTTTTTTTTTTTTTTGTCTATGAACAGAGTTATGCTTAGATCAGGAATTTGTAGACATTTTTAGCCCAAGTAGTAAAATATAGGACCAAATTGAAAGCCATTATGTACATATGTGAACATTCAAAGGTTTTATGAGATAACAAACCTAGAAGAACACTGAGGACAGGACAGCGCATTTGACATTTTTTTCTGGGTTATCTTAAGACACCAACGCAGATAACTGTACTACTCATCTATAAGGAAATGAAAGGTATACAGATTTCATTATGTTATTTGTTATCTTTCTCCTTCTTTTCTTCCAACTAACATTTTTGTCTTTGATACCAAACATTGATGGAATTGAAATTCCCTATTTTATGTCTCGTTTTGTAGGCACAAATATATAAATTTCATATCTCTTTATACACATTTGTAAGGACTATTGCTAACCTAATACAAGTTGCTTATTGCATAAGGCCTGCCATTTACTATCAGAAAACTGAAAGAAATGAATGTCTAAGAATTTTTAAGTTTCATCATTTCAAGCATTTTCAGTTTGACACTCTTCACCAGTATAATCAGATTATCACTAATTTAATAGAATAGCAGAAAGTAAGAAATATAGCAATGTTGACAAAATAAAAGGAAATCTCCCTGAGGAATAGGGGATAAGGTCATCTGTATAATTGTCATTTTTTTCCTCTCTACCCCTTAGGAAGCCATGAATGTCTCAGGCATCAACACAGTGACTGAATTCATACTCCTGAGCTTTCCCTGCTCCAGAGAGGTTCAGGTCCTCCTTTTCATGCTGTTCTTTGTGTCCTATATCCTGACCCTGGTGGGAAATGGGGCCATCATCTGTGCAGTGAAATTGGACCACAGGCTCCATACCCCCATGTACATCCTGCTGGCCAACTTTTCATTCCTGGAGATCTGCTACATCAATACTACTGTTCCCAATATGTTAGGGAATTTCCTATCGGAAACCAAAACCATCTCTTTCACAGCCTGCTTCCTCCAATTCTACTTCTTCTTCTCAATGGGCACCACTGAGACCTTCTTACTGCCCCTCATGGCTTTTGATAGGTACATGGCTATCTGCCGGCCTCTCCATTATCCTACCCTTGTGAGCAATCGTCTCTGCATGAACTTGGTGGCCCTCTGCTGGGTAACAGCATTCCTCTGCTATCCAGTCCCTATTTATTTTATCACACAACTCCCCTTTTGTGGCCCCAATACCATTGACCATTTTCTCTGTGACCCTGGTCCTCTTCTGGCCCTGTCCTGCATCTCTGCACCTGGAATTGAGCTTTCCTGTTCTCTGTTGAGCTCACTTATTATCTTCATCACCTTCTTCTTCATACTTGCATCCTACAGCCTGGTTCTCAGAGCAGTGTTACGCGTCCCTTCAGCATCTGGCAGAAGGAAGGCCTTTTCCACCTGTGGTTCCCACTTAGTTGTAGTGTCTCTATTCTATGGAACTCTTATGGTGATGTATATCAGCCCAACCTCTGGAAATCCAGCTGGGATACAGAAGATTGTCACCTTGTTCTATTCCTCAGTGACCCCACTTGTGAACCCACTGATCTATAGTCTCCGTAACAAGGACATGAAGGCTGCCTTGAAAAAAATTCAGATACGCACAAAAATTGATCAAAGTGAATAAGCGCTCACAGGTAGACCACATGAGAATAACTCTCCCCCCCTTCTACCCTTCTTAAAAAGTAAATCTTTTATTCATTTGCATGTAAAGGTGCAGAACCAAATTCATCAATTCCTGCATAGTCAAATGAGGGACAAGAACGTCCCAATTGGGCAGCACTTGTGGCTCAGTGTGTAGGGAGCCGGCTCCATACACCAAGGGTGGCAGGTTCGAACCCAGCCCCAGCCAAACTGCAACAACAACAAAAAAAAATAGCTGGGCATTGTGGTGGGCGCCTGTGGTCCCAAGCTACTTGGGAGGCTGAGGCAAGAGAATCACCTAAGCCCAAGAGCTGGAAGTTGCTGTGAGCTGTGACACCACAGCACTCTACCAAGGGTGACAAAATGAGAGTCTGTCTCTAAAAAAAAAAAAAAAAAAAGAACATCCCAATTAAACCAGATCTTGCCTTCACATCAGGACTGGATAGATGATAATGTGAATTAAATGATCCGCATGTCTAGATTTAGACTCTTCTCCTACTCTGACCTCCAATAACTGATTGTCCTTTTATCTGTAATCACTTACCATAGTCCCTGGCCTCACAATTTTTTCACCTATAGTAAGTGCATATTCCTTTCTTATACTTATTTTTTTTTTGACCTGATGATTCAGCACAAGAATAGAGCATATACACAATTTTATCTCCCATAAAAGGAAATTATCGGGGGTGGCGCCTGTGGCTCAGTGGGTAGGGTGCCAGCCCCATATACTGAGTGTGGCGGGTTCAACCCCGGCCCCAGCAAAACTGCAACAACAACAACAACAACAACAACAAATAGCCAGACATTGTGGCAGGTGCCTGTAGTCCCAGCTGCTCGGGAGGCTAAGGCAAGAGAATTGCCTAAGCCCAGGAGTTGGAGGTTGCTGTGAGCTGTGTGATGCCACAACACTCTACCGAAGGTGACAAAGTGAAACTCTGTCTCTACAAAAAAAAAAAAGGAAATTACCAATAATCAATAAATCATGACTGAGCCACATTTTTCTTTGAATGGACATCCATTTGACTAATAACAAATTAAAGCATTGTCTTCAAAACCTGTTACATAATTATCTGGGAAATTTTTTTTTTATTGTTGGGGATTCAATAAGCCAGGTTACACTGATTGCATTTGTTAGGTAAAGTCCCTCTTGCAATCGTGTCTTGCCCCCAAAAGGTGTAACACACACCAAGGCCCCACACCTCCTTCCCTCTCTCTGCTTTGCCTTTCCCCACCCCTCCCTCCTTCTTTCTCTCTCTGCTCTCCCCTTCCCCCACTCCCACTATGACCTTAATTGTCCTCATATCAAAAATGAGTACATAGGATTCATGCTTCTCCATTCTTGTGATGCTTTACTAAGAATAATGTCTTCCACTTCCATCCAGGTTAATACAAAGGATGTAAAGTCTCCATTTTTTTAATGGCTGAATAGTATTCCATGGTATACATATACCACAGCTTGTTAATCCATTCCTGGGTTGGCGGGCATTTAGGCTGTTTCCACATTTTGGCGATTGTAAATTGAGCTGCAATAAACAGTCTAGTGCGGGGCGGCGCCTGTGGCTCAGTGAGTAGAGCGCCGGCCCCATATACCTAGGGTGGCGGGTTCAAACCCAGCCCCGGCCAAACTGCAACAAAAAAATAGGTGGGCGTTGTGGCAGGCGCTTGTAGTCCCAGCTGCTCAGGAGGCTGAGGCAAGAGAATCATGTAAGCCCAAGAGCTGGAGGTTACTGTGAGCCGTGTGACGCCACAGCACTCTACCGAGGGCAGTAAAGTGAGACTCTGTCTCTACAAAAAAAAAAAAAAAAAAACAGTCTAGTGCAAGTGTCCTCATGATAAAAGGATTTTTTTCCTTCTGGGTAGATGCCCAGTAATGGGATTGCAGGATCAAATGGGAGGTCTAGCTTGAGTTCTTTGAAGGTTCTTTCATACTTCCTTCCAAAAAGGTTGTATTAGTTTACAGTCCCACCAGCAGTGTAAAAGCATTCCTTTCTCTCCACATGCATCTGCAGTTTTGAAATTTTGTGATGTGGGCCATTCTTGCTGGGGTTAGATGGTATGTCTGGGTGGTTTTGATTTGCATTTCTCTGATAGGAATGATGAACATTTTTTCGTATCTTTGTTGGCCATTCGTCTGTCTTCTTTAGAGAAGGTTCTACCCTGTTTCCCTGAAAATAAGACAGCTTCCGAAAATAAGACCTACTTACAGGAAAGATAAGACATCCCCTGAAAATAAGACCTAGCACATCTTTGGGAGCACACCTTAAAATAAGACACTGTCTTATTTTCAGGGAAACAGGGTATTCATGTCTCTTGCCCATTGATATATGGGATTGTTGGTTTTTTTCATGTAGATTAATTTGAGTTCTCTATAGATCCTAGTTATCAAGCTTTTGTCTGATTTAAAATATGCAAATATTCTTTCCCATTGTGTAGGTTGTCTCTTTGCTTTGGTTATTGTCTCCTTAGCTGTACAGAAGCTTTTTAGTTTAATGAAGTCCCATTTGTTTATTTTTGTTGTTGTTACAATTGCCATGGCAGTCTTCTTCATGAAGTCTCTCCCCAGGCCAATATCTTCCAGTGTTTTCCTATGCTTTCTTTGAGGATTTTTATTGTTTTATGCCTTAAATTTAAGTCCTTTATGCATCTTGAATCAATTTTGTGAGTAGAGAAAGCTGTGGGTCCAGTTTCAGTCTTTCATATGTGGATATCCAGTTCTCCCAGCACCATTTATTGGATAAGGAGTCTTTCGCCCAAGGTATGTTCTTGTTTGGTTTATCAAAGATGTTAGTTTCATTTCCTGGTATTCTATTCAATTCCAAGTGTCTATGTCTCTATTTTTGTGCCAATACCATGCTGTCTTAACCACTATGGCTTTGTAGTACAGCCTAAAATCTGGTGTAGTGATGCCCCCAGCTTTATTTTTATTACTAAGAACTGTCTTAGCTATACAGGGTTTTTTCTGGTTCCATACAGAACGCAGAATCATTTTTTCCAAATCTTGAAAGTACGATGTTGGTATTTTAATAGGAATGGCATTGAATAGGTAGATTGCTTTGGGAAGTATAGACATTTTAACAATGTTGATTCTCCCCATCCACAAGCATGGTGTGTTCTTCCATTTGTTAATATCCTCTGCTATTTTCTTTCTGAGGATTTCATAATTTTCTTTATAGAGGTCCTTCACCTCCTTTGTAAGGTATATTCCTAGGTATTTCATTTTCTTTGAAACTATGGTGAAGGGCATTGTGTCCTTAATTAGCTTCTCTTCTTGACTGTTATTGGCGTATAAATAACAGTATTGTATTTGTGGACTTGCAGACATTTATTTTATATCCCGAAACATTACTGTATTTTTTGATGACTTCTAGGAGTCTTGTGGTTGAGTCCTTGGGATTCTCTAAGTATAAGACATGTCATCAGCAAAGAGGGAGAGTTTGACATCCTCTGCTCTGGTTTGGATTCCCTTTCTTTCCTTGTCTTGCCTAATTGTATTGGCTAGAACTTCCAGCACTGTGTCGAATAGCAAAGGTGACAGAGGACAACCTTGTTGGTTCCAGTCCTAAGAGAAAAAGCTTTCAGTTTTACTCCATTCAGTAAAATATTAGCTGTGGGTTTCTCATAGATAGCTTCAATCAGTTTTAGAAATGTGCCACCTATGCCTATACTCTTCAGTGTTCTAATTAGAAAAGGATGCTGGATTTTATCAAATGCTTTTTCTGCATCTATTGAGAGGATCAGATGATCTTTATTTTTGCCTCTGTTAATACAGTGGATAACGTTTATGGACTTGCATGTGTTAAACCAGCCTTGCATCCCTGGGATGAATCCTACTTGATCATGATGTATGACTTTTTTGATGATAAGCTGTAATCTATTGGCTAGGATTTTCTTGAGAATTTTTGCACCTATATTCATGAGTGAAATTGGTCTGAAATTCTCCTTTTTGGTTGGGTCTTTTCCTGGTTTTGGTTTCAGGGTGATGTTTGCTTCATAGAACGTGTTGTAGGAAGATTCCTTCCTCCTCAATTTTTTGGAATAATTTCCACAGTACACGAATAAGCTCTTCCTTGAAGGTTTGATAGAATTCTGGTGTAAAGCCATCTGGAACAGGGCATTTTTTGGTTGGAAGATTTTTTATTGTTTCTTTGATCTCAGTGCTTGAAATTGGTCTGTTCAGGAGCTCTATTTCTTCCTGGCTAAATCTAGGGAGAGGGTGTGGTTCCAAATATTGATCCATTTCCTTCACATTGTCAAATTTCTGGGCATAGAGTTTCTGGTAGTATTCAGAGATCATCTCTTGTATCTCTGTGGGATCAGTTGTTATTTCCCCTTTATCATTTCTGATTGAGGTTACTAGAGATTTTACTTTTCTATTTCTAGTTAGTCTGGCCAATGGTTTATCTATTTTATTTACTTTTTCAAAAAACCAACTCCTGTTTCATTAATTTTCTGAATGATTCTTTTGTTTTCAATTTCATTGATCTCTGATTTGATTTTGGATATTTCTTTTCTTCTACTGGGTTTAGACTTAGATTGTTCTTCTTTTTCCAATTCCATAAGATGACTTGAGAGTTTGTTGATGCGCTCTCTTTCTGTTTTTGGAATGTAGGAATCTAAAGCTATAAATTTTCCTCTCAAAACTGCTTTTGCAATATCCCTCAGGTTTTGGTAGCTTGTGTCTTCATTGTTGTTATGCTCAAGGAAATTAATGATTTCCTGTTTTAATTCTTCCTGTACCCATCTGTTATTCAACAGAAGGTTCTTTAATTTCCATGCCTTTGTGTGGGGTCAAATGTTTTTCTTAGAGTTGAGTTCCACCTTTAGTGCCTTATGGTCTGAAAAGATACAAGGTAAAATTTCAATTCTTTTGATTCTGTCGATATTTGTTTCATGCCCCAGGATATGATCAATTTTGGAAAATGTTCCATGGGATGATGAGAAGAATGTATATTCTTTATCTTTGGGATGGAGTGTTCTATATGCGTCTATCAAGCACAGTTGTTCTAGGGTCTCATTTAAATCTCTTATATCTTTGTTTAATTTCTGTTTAGAGGATCTGACCAGCTCTGTAAGAGGAGTGTTAAAGTCCCCTGTTATGATGGTATTATCAGATATCATATTGCTCAGACTGAGTAGGGTCTGTTTCAAGAATCTGGGAGCATTTAAATTGGGTGCATAAATATTTAGAATTGAAATGTCTTCTTGTTGTATTTTTCCCTTGACCAATGTAAAGTAACCATCTTTGTCTTTTTTTACTTTAGTTGCTTTAAATCCACATGAATCTGAAAATAAGATTGCAACTCCTCTTTTCTTCTGAATTCCATTTGCCTGAAAAAAATGTCTTCCAACCCTTGACTTGGAGTTTTGTCTTTTGAAGCCAGGTGTGTTTCTTGCAGACAGCAAATGGATGGCTTGTGCTTTTTAATCCAGTCAGCCAATCTATATCTCTTCAGTGGGGAACTCAAGCCATTAACATTTATTGAGATAATTGATAAGTATGATAGTATTCCATTCATCTTATTTTGTGAGTGTCCATTGCTTAGTTTTATCTTTTGCATCAGTGTGGAAGTTAGGTTCTGTCCTTTAATTTCTGAGTTCTTACTTTGCTGCTAATCCATTGTCATGGTCAGTGTGTAGAACAGGTTGAAGTATTTCCTGTAGAGCTGGTCTTGTTGTAGCAAATTTCCTCAATGTTTGTATATCCATAAATGTTTTGATTTCTCCATCAATTTTAAAGATTAACTTAGCAGGGTATAGAATTCTGGGCTGGAAATTGTTATGTTTAAGTAGATTAAAGGTAGATGACCATTGTCTTCTTGCTTGGAAAGTTTCATTAGAGAAGTCTGCGGTCACTCTGATGGATTTTTCCCTGTAGGTCAACTGGTGCTTACTCATGGCAGCTTGCAGAATCTTTTCTTTTGTTTGTCTTTGGACAGGTTCATCACACTATGTCTTGGAGAAGCTCAATTAGAGTTGAGGTGACATGGGGTCCAACATCCCTCTAAAAGCAGTGTGTCAGAATCTTTGGTGATATTTGGGAAATTTTCATTTATAATATTCTCTAGTATGGCTTCCATTTCTTTGGGGCATTCTTCTTCCCCTGCGGGGATTCCTATAACTCATATGTTGGAACACTTCATAAAGTCCCATAATTCTGACAGTGATCGTTCTGCTTTCTCTCTCTTCTTTTCTGCCTCTTTAACTGTCTAAGTTATCTCAAGAACTTTGTCCTCTACCTCTGAAATTCTTTCTTCTGCATGGTCTAACCTGTTGCTGATACTGTCCATTGCATCTTTAAGTTCCCTAATTGACTGCTTCAGTTCCTTCAGCTCTGCTACATCCTTTCTATATTCTTCATATTGTTCATCTCTTATTTGATTCTGTTTTTGGATTTCCTTTTGGTTATTTTCCACTTTATTAGCATTTTCCTTCATTGTTTCCATCATTTCCTTCATTGTTTTCATTGTGTGTATTCTAAATTCCCTTTCTATAATTCCTAACATTTCTTTACAGGTGGAATCCTCTGCAGTAGCTACCTCACGGTCCCTTGGAGGGGTTGCTCTGGACTGGTTCTTCATGTTGCCAAGTGTTTTCTGCTGATTCTTCCTCACAAGTGATTTCTTTTATCTGTTTCCTTGCCCTGATTTTCCTTTCACTTCCTCTTGCTCTTTAAGTTCCCATGTCTGTGAACTAAAGTTTCAATGAGTCCTTTTGGTAGAGGACCAGAAGGATGAGAAGATTGAAGAGCAAGAAGGGATGAAAAAAGAAAGAAAAGGAAAGAAAGAAAGAAAGAAAGAAAGAAAGAAAGAAAGAAAGAAAGAAAGAAAGAAAAGAAAATATAGAAAGGAAAGGGGGTGGGTAAAAAGGAATATGACAAAAAGAAGAGAAGCACAGAAAGAGGGACACAGAGCAATATAGGTGTACAGTAGTATACTTTGAAACAACCTTAAAAAGAAAACCCAACTTCTGGGGGTGCCCGGTTGGGTGGTTCCCTTGAGGTCAGCAGCTCTTTGCTAACCTGATCAGACACAGTACCCCACCTCCACCAAGTAGAGAGGAAAGACAAATATGCTATAAATCAAACCAATACAAGCAAACAGAAAACTTTATGGGATAAAATTGAGTAAAAAAACAAATAATAGGGGTAGAAACACTAGCAAAAATGAAGTTCTAATTATTGAAAAAGGCAGCAATGGGAAATTGTATTTAAACTAGAAAATGGAGAAAGAAAAGAAAGAAAGAAAAAGAAAAGAAAAAAATCTGTATGAAAAAGGTTGAAATTAAAGAAAACAACAACAAAACAAAAAACAAACAAACAAACAAAAACAAAGCAGTATATATATTGTGTTGAATATTGTCTGGGCAACAGGTGGTCTTCTGGGGTATGAGATGTTAATCACAATGCTGATACAACTGGAGGCCTCCACTTATTTTTCAAACCCCACAGGGTGGAGACCCTAAATGTGTCTTCAGGCCTCTTAAAAAGCACTTTAAACTTCTAAACTTGGCTAAGCAGAAGCTTTCCCAGGAAAGTGCTTGTCGCTGTGATCACTGCTGAAGTGGCTATCCACTACCCAGCGTGCCAAAACCAGTCTCACTCTGCCCTGAGGGTTAAGGCTGTAAGGTGGCTCAGTCTCCACCTCTAGGCTGCTCAGTCACTAGGTTACTAGCTCCAGCCCGATCCTTGCTCTGCAACCCTGAGGGCAGAGCTTGCCAGGGCAATTCTCTTACAATGGCGCCCTGTGGCCCACAGCCGAACACTATTAGCTCCATCCAGCTCAGTGGCTTAGTCTGGGGCCCTAGACAACGCCCAAAGTTCTCTACACTCCTGCCCAAGCTCTCCCCAAGGCAGTTCAACTGGGTGCCAAGTCCAAAAACACCAAAACAGTTCACAGGTAAGGCCTTTCCAGTTTGCAGTCTCACTGCTGCTGTACTTACAGCTGCCAGCAGGATTAGACAGATCTAACACATGCAACCACTTGCCAGTTTTCCACTGTTTTTGTCCTCCTCTTGGGGTCCAGAGGTCTCTCGCTGACTCCCTGTATCCTCAAAGCGATGATTATAGGCAGATCCCACCAGCCAGAGATGTCTGGAGTCTTATCTCCCCAGACTCAGGGTGCCCAGTTGCAGGGAAGCTGTTACTTGGCCGCCATCTTGCTTTTACTCCTCTGCTCTGAGAAAAGTTTTTTAAAAGACAGATTCCCAGGCCATTCCCTAAATATCTTAAATCATAATATGTGAAGAAGACCCTAGAAATCTTTATTTTAATGTTAGCACATGATTTTGGTGCACCTAGACCAGCACATGTCCAGGGATTGATCTAAAAGAGCCATAATTTGTAATTTATTTATTTTAAATTAATATGAGGGTACAAATTTTTAAGTTACATTGTTCTCACATCCAAGGTAACCTTCAAGTTGTAGTGGAGTGTGCTGAGCACCTCACATTGTGCACATTATGTGAGATCCCACCAATAGACCTCCCTCTTCAGCCAACCGCCCCTTTCCCCCTCCTCTCCCTTCCCCTCTCTCCTTTCACCTTTCCCTTGCTAGACTATTTTTGTGTTTTATTGTTCCTGTGCACATGCAATTGTTTATATATTTGTTTCATATTAGTATTGTGTACATTAGATATTTTTTCCATTCTTGATATACTTTACTAAGAAGAATGTGCTTCAACTCCATCAGGTAAAAGATATAAAGTCTCTATCTTTTCTTATGGTTGAATAGTACCCCCTGGCAATTGCAGCAACACCAAAAATAAATAGGGATTTGATCAAGCTAAAAAGCTTCTGTACCGCTAAGGGTACCACAACCAAAGCAAACAGGCCTTTGGAATGTGAAAAGATTTTTGCAAGTTACAAAACTGACAAAGGCCTGATAACTACAATCTACAGAAAACTCACATTAATCAACAAGAAAAGAGTAAACAAGCCCATTTATAAGTGGGCAAGAGACTTGAATATTTTTAATAAATACAGGATATAGGCAGAGAAATAGAAATACTATATTCATTGGGAGAAGTGAAAGACATTAGAGTGATTTTTCACAACTATTGGGTTAAAAATAAATTGGTCAGAAAAAATAAGTAAATAAATAAACTAGTTGGAAAATATGGTTGAAATATTTCACTTATTCACACAAAAATATCTATTTATCTCTGTGACATGCAATGGAATTATATCAACATAGGAAATTAAAATCCCTGCTTCTATGAAACTTACGTTCTAGTGCCTTGATCTTGGACTTCCCAACCTCCAGAACTGTGAGAAATAAATTTCTTTGGTTACAAAATAACCAATTTATGGTATTTTGTTTAGAAGCCCAAACAAACAAAGGCAATACTTGTTCACATTTTCTATAGAGTAAAATTAATCCAATACATAGTATTTGAGCTTCCACTGTGCACTTGAGTGGTTTGTTCAGGACATAGAGACATCTGCAAGAAACTTTAGGAAGTGGAGCAGAACAATGAAGGAGGCTGCACTGCAGAATTCCATATTACCCAAAGACCATAGGAATATAAGGGACAACATATTCCCCAGGGGAACCCTTGGATGTCTCAGAAAGAAGGTATTAGAATGTATCAAAGGATTTGTGCTTTGGTTGGGTGGCTCAGGAGAGGGTCTAAGGAAGTGGCAGTTTGTTTCAATTGGACATTGTCAGAAATCAAGGGCAATTCTATGACAAGGTATCTTTTTTTTTTTTCATAGAAACAGAGTCTTACTTTACCGCCTTCAGTAGAGTGCCATGATGTCACAGGACTCACAGCAACCTCTAGCTCTTGGGCTTTCATGATTCTCCTGCCTCAGCCTCCCAAGCAGCTTTTGGTTGCAGTTCAGGCGGGGCTGAGTTTGAACCCGCCACCCTCAGTGTATGGGGCCAGCACCCTACTCACTGAGCCACAGGTGCCAAGGTATCTTAACAAATCTTATCCATAGACAGAGCAGATGAGAAAGAGAATAAAGCTGTAACTGGCTTAAAAAGAAAAATGTAGCAGTCACTCATTTTAGCCAAAAGAGAATAACATTTGCAACGTTATTGGTGGCACAGTGACTTTGTGTTGTCTTAGACAGAATTATAAAGTAGCCTTTTTTGCCACATTTAATCATTGTTTCAGAGTAACCTTGACTAAAGTTATATCCTGTGAGATCTTTCTATATCCAACAAGAGAATAGCATAACCTAGCCATGAATGCCAGACTAGCTTAAATAACTTGGAGATATAGCTGTGATGTCAGATCAGTTATGAAGGTCTGGGGCTGCTTTTCCCTATTCAGGTTTATTGGCTGTATGGTAGGCACGTTTAGGGCAGTTAGAGATAGCATTATTGGTTAGTTGGTTAGTTGATCAATCAGTTGATTTCTTAATATTTCATTCCACCTGTGAAAGGTTTGAAGCAAGAAAAAAGATATTTCAACTTGCATAGGGAAGAAAACAGAAATTAAGGGATCCCCAAGGGAAGTGAATAACAAGACATAGCTGTCTCTTGACACCATTCTCCTTTTATAAATAGTAAGTGGATTCTTATTCATCAGGAAAAAATAACAGGATAACTTACTTCCTGGCAGAATCTGTTCATAACCCCTCCATCCTTCAGCAAAAAAAATTTAAAATAATTAAAGATCCTTAGCATGATTTCCACTTCTTTTCTCCTGATCATTACCAAAAGGATTACCATTTCTTTCTAAGAAAATAAAAAGGAAACTTGTGAGATGCTTCCATTTGGGACTCCCTCTGCTGGTACAGGTAATAAGATGATGTAGCATTTAGAAGAATAGAAAAAGAATAATGTAGTTGCATAATCTAATAGCATTTATCCACAGCTCTCTTTAAATTTATGACACCCATACATAATACAACCAATATTCCTCTTAAGTTCTCACCAGTAAGGCACTGGTCAAGGTACTTCCACAGATATTATCTTATACGATAATCTTTATGACAGCCCTATAGTTACCATTTTGGGTTATTTTATTGCTAAGGAAATTACAAGAGTATTAATTTCCTATGACTAGTAAAGAAAACTGTTGACTCTACATTCAGGGCTTTTTTTTTTTTTTTTTTGCAGTTTTTGGCCAGGGCTGGGTTTGAACCCACCACCTCCAGCATACAGGGCCGGCACCCTACTCCTTTGATCCACAGACACCACTCCATTCAGGGCTTTTTAAATTATGTACAGCTAACTACTACTTGTCCCAACCTGAAAAATTATCCCTACTTTAAGTTTTTTCTAGAACCAGGTTACTCAACTTTATAGATGCAACAGATCCCTCACTGGAACAGCACAAACAAACTAGAGAAGGGAATTGTGTTGTCATGAAACATCACTGGACTGGCAGTGGTGAGGGGCCAACAAAGTTAGGTGCCAAGTCTTCTACCACATGAAACTTTGAGGTGAAATTAAAATTTCCAGGAAAATTTTAAGTTATAAGTCTTACAACTTAAAATTATAAGTCTTCATAAGACATTATAAGTCTTCAGCTTATAATGTGTATGGCATAGCCTGGGTCATTCAAACATAGTCTATCTTAACCTTTCAGAAGTTGACTAATTTAACAGGTAAAGGAATCCAAAAAGATAAACAGACAAGCATAGTTTTTCTTATTAATTGGGTCCAACCAGCCTGGTACATGAGCACAATGTTGTACCCAAGTTCACAGTGCCCTCTACAGCCAATGAAAGGTGAATCAGCTACACCTTTTTCCCCCCACTTTTTTACTGCTCCAGCTCAGATTTGTAGCAGGTAAACATTATAGTTTTTTCTGCACAGAGAAGATATGTAGTAAAAGGTAAGTAACAATACAGTCTGGTTAAATATTAGGTTTGGGATAAAATGGTGACAGCTCCTCTAGGATTATGTTCACACCATTCCTGCTCTCTAAGTCAGCTTCATAACCTCCTGACACAGAATTGCTCTAAGAGGAAATGGTTTTATGAAAGGACCTAACATGATTGGTTTTTTAGTTTTTAAAGAGTACCCAGCTGATGCTTGGAAACTGGAGTATAAAGGGGCAAAAGGAGAAAAGGGAGCTCTGTTAGGATGCTACTGCAGAATTCTGGAAGGGAGGAGAAGGGTGACAATTTGAACTTGGGAAATGACAATGGAGAAAAATAGAAATGCATCAATATGGCTCATATTTTGGCAACAGAAGAAGCAAATCTTACTGAATAATTGGATATGAGGGGTCAAAGAAAGAAAGAAATGTAATATTAAAATGTACTACAACAGGGCGGTGCCTGTGGCTCAGTGGATAGGGCACCAGCCCCATATACTGAGGGTGGAGGGTTCAAACCCACCCCTGGCCAAATTGCAACAAAAAAATAGCCAGGCATTTTAGCAGGTGCCTGTAGTCCTAGCTACTCAGGAGGCTGAGGCAAGAGAATCGCCTAAGCCCAGGAGTAGGAGGTGGCTGTGAGCTGTGATGCCAAGCACTCTACCAAGGGCAATAAAGTGAGATTCTGTCTCTACCAAAAAAAAAAAATGGACTACAATAGGGAAAGAAAGTTCTTCAACATCACCTAACCATTCAAAGTACTGAAAATATTTTGAGATGATGGATAAAGTGACTACCTCAAAATATAACCTTTTAGAAACCCTGAAAAACATCTTAATTAAAAATTCGTAAACACAATTAATGACAAGTTCTTTTAACTTGCAGGGAACTGAGTGTTCTCTGAGTTAGTACTACACCTATAGGCCTAAAAAGGGTTTCTTTTAAACTATGGAATTTAAGGTCCATAAGTCACCTTTACACATTATAGTATGTTTTACATTGAGTCACTACTTCCATTCATTAGCAGTTAACCTCCTCTGCTGGCTCCAACATTCATTAACAGCCTCGTTTACAGAACAGAATCAGGGGAAATAATTGCTTCAAAAAGTCCGTATTCTGGGCCAGGCACAGTGGCTCATGCCTATAATTCTAGCACTCTGGGAAGCCAAGGTAGGTGGATTGCATGAGCTCACGAGTTTGAGACCAGCCTGAGCAAAAGTGAGACCCCATCTCTACTAAAAATAGAAAAACTGAGGCAAGAGGATTGCTTGAGCCCAAGGGTTGGAGGTTGCTGTAAGCTATGATGCCAAGGCACTCTACCCAGGGTGACAGCTTGAGACTCTGTCTCAAAAAAAGTTCATATTCTGAAAATTTTCATCCTGAATGAGCATAGTGTAAAATAAGCCAAAAATATATTCAAAAAAATGTGAATATTTGTAATCTGAAACTTAATCTCAGTCCTACGTCACACTTCCTTAAAATCAGAGAGGTAGGAGAAGAAACCGCATTTAGAAAATGTAAGTTTGTAGTACAAAGACCAGAATCTGTGCTTCCAACGGCTGAGATATTAAAAGGCCTGAGGTAAATAGGAAATCTACCTGGCCATGAGTCCTCCTATCATGGAAATCAGGTAAAATCCAGAACTAGATATGAAGCAAAGAGGAAAGTCTGCATAAGCTACAAAATGTTAATCGGTTTGCTAGTCCTCTTTCACTAATTTTCTTCCTCTCCAAAAATAAAAATAAAAAAATAAACTATAATGAACTCCCCAACACCTCTGTCATTTACCCAGAGAAGTCACTGTTTTTGAATATTCCAAATAGATTATTGTAAGACTGCTTGGATAACTATGTCAACTTTCAAAACTACATTATGATTTATTGATTTATTGATTGATGCTATCTTCAAAATAATCATGTTCCTTATGCATACCCTATTTGCAAATGGCTATAATGACCAAGTCCAAGCTATGAGTGCAGTTATTATTTAACAAAGGTAGGTTTTTGTTTTTTTTTAACTCAGGAAAACATAAAGCCATTATGCAAAAGTATAACCATCCAAGGTCATCCTGCCTTGAGGCAATGATCAGGAGAGGAGCAAAAACTTAAAGTTTCCTCTTCTGTCCAAGCTTCCTGCTAAACCTGCCTTAACATTAGATCAATAATGTTAGTTTCCACAGTTTATGTAACTAGAATAGGAACCAATGGACATTTCAGACTTAAATCTCCAAGCTAGACAATCAACCTGTTTCAACAAGACAGAATTCATTCCTTAGCTTTATCTACCCTTGATAGCCAGGGTTCTGTTTTAACAGAAGTGAGATGCAGATATTTCCAGCAATTAATTTCAACGTCTTACTCCTGAAATTGGCAGACTGCATTATCAAATAGCATGAATCAATGAGTTGGTTAACTATCTTAAAAGAAAAAAGTGATCCCAAATAATCCCAAGGGTACCCTGCTCCCAACCACATAATCCAAGTTAGCTTTGTTAACAAGCATTGTGTAGATGTGAGCTCTTACTAGGCACAGAGAAAGCACATTTATTCATTCATTTTAGGAATATTTATTGAATGCTTTCTAAGTGCAAAGCATTATGCTAATTCCAAATCACCTCTGGTGGTAACTCTTACACTGATTTTGAGCTCATGACAAAGTTCTGTTTGAAACTTGCTGCTCAGGAAGCGGTCTTGAGTGAGTCAATTCGACAAACTTTCTCTTAGGAGAGACACATAGGAAAAGTAAGAGGTGCAGTGAAAAAAATGTCTGGTTTAAATTACAAGGCTAATCACAAAACTCATCAAGATTAATAATGAACTTCCCAAAGTAGCTGTCAATTACATCATGGCATTAAAGTGTTTTCTAGAAGTGGTTTGGGAACAGTTTTCTTTTTCACTTCAGAGATACTCTCTCAAGAGCAGAGCAGTTTTGATGTAACCACCTACTCTGAAAAAAAATACTGCCAGGAGAGAACTACCCGTATGGTATTACTAGAAGAAAGAAAAAAAGAGAGTTTATTAAAATGCAGTCTATATATCATTACCTAGGCTATGGTAACATTAGAGAAGGATATTGACAGTCGGAACTCTCATCTGCTGCCACCGGGAGGAAAAAATCGGGCAATAATTATGGAAAACTGATGCTGAATCTTCTAACATTAAAAATATTTAGGGCAGCGCCTGTGGCTCAGTGGGTAGGGTACCGTTCCCATATACCGAGGGTGGCAGGTTCAAACCCAGCCCCAGCCAAAAACCGCAACAAAAAGACAGCCGGGCGTTGTGGTGGGCACCTGTAGTCCCAGCTACTCAGGAGGCTGAGGCAAGAGAATCGCTTAAGGCCAAGAGCTGGAGGTTGCTGTGAGCTGTGTGAGGCCACGGCACTCTACCGAGGGTGATAAAGTGAGACTCTGTCTCTACAAAAAATAAATAAATAAATAAATAAATACATATTTTCTCACCCAGAAATGCATATATACACGTAACCCAAGGGAGATAAACTATGTGGTCATAGTAACATTACTGCTAACAGCCCCAAACTAGAAATAAACTAAAATATTCACCTATAGAATGGTTAAATAAGTGGTTTATTCACACAGTATAATAGTATAGAGCAGTAAAAACAAGCAAATTACAGGTACATGCGACAGGAATGTCACAAACTTACCGTTGAAGCAAAGAAACCATCCAAAAGGTTTTGTGAACCAGCGCTGGGAAGGAGAAATAACCTGAGTGGGAACAATGGGGGATGAGAAAGAAAGACATGAGAGACAAAGATGGGATGGGGAAGGGTGAGGAGGGGTGGGGAGGGGTGGGGAGGGGTGGGGAGGGGTGGGGAGGGGAGGGGTGGGGAGGGGTGGGGAGGGGTGGGGAGGGGTGGAAGGGATGGAGCAGCCAAGACTGCGGCCAGCACTGAACTGTGGAAACAGCTTTATTTACGTGTAGTATCTAATCAAAGTAAATCTTAACACCTGGGGTAGAGATTAACTTTAAGGAGGAAAAGCTGTGTGCTTGCCGATATTAGGGAAAAGTATGCAGGGACTACGTAACTTTTGGCAGGTGAAAAGAGTGTTAATCGAGGAGGAGAAGCAGCTGGAGATTGCTCCCTGCATGTCTCCCAGGTTGTGGGGGCCCTGCCATCGCACAGCCTGTATTCCACAAAAAGGTAATAGCACAATTTAATTTATTCAAAGCACAAAAACTGAATACCACATTATTCTTTAGAGGTGCATACTTTGTTAAGTTATAAAGAAAATCAAGAAGCGGTGATCATAAGGAAAAAAGAAGGTTATGGGAGGGACAAAGGCAGACATGGTGATGGGGACAGAGCATATGGAGAGATTCTAGGGTTCAAGTGATATTCTGTTTTTTTTACTTCAGTAGTAGTTATAGTTGTGTTTCCTCCATAATCATTTATCAAGCTATATATTTATGTATTATGCCTATTTCCATACATTTCACAGTAAGGAAACTTTGGTGCCTGTCCACTGATCCTGACTTCTAGTGTATTTTATAGACCAAGGACTATTGTCCAATAGGACAATATTTTAGGCTTACACAAAAAATAGTCACTATTGTTGCGGGTGTTTATCGTATTCCACAGGACAGAATGGAAATGGAAATCTGAGTCTCCACCTGTCTTTACACCATTATTATTGAGTAATTGCTTGTTCTTTTACAGCCCACAGGCACATGAAGATCTTCAAGATCCACAGCAACTCCAGCACCATCGCTGGCTTCCTCCTGCTGGGTTTCCCTTGCTCCAGGCAGGGCCAGATCCTCCTCTTTGTGCTCTTCTCTGCTGTCTACCTCCTCACCCTCATGGGCAATGCTTCCATCGTCTGTGCAGTGCGCTGGGATCAGAGACTCCACACCCCCATGTACATCCTGCTCGCCAACTTCTCCTTCCTGGAGATCTGGTATGTCACCTCCACGGTTCCCAACATGCTGGCCAACTTCCTCTCTGACACCAAGGTCATCTCCTTCTCTGGCTGCTTTCTCCAGTTCTACTTCTTCTTCTCCTTGGGTTCTACAGAATGCTTTTTCCTGGCAGTTATGGCCTTCGATCGATACCTTGCCATCTGCCGGCCTCTGCGTTACCCCACTCTCATGACTGGACGTCTCTGCAACATCCTGGTGGGCAGCTGCTGGGTACTGGGTTTCCTTTGGTTCCTGATTCCTATAATTTTCATTTCCCAAATGACCTTCTGTGGATCCAGGATTATTGACCACTTCCTGTGTGACCCAGGTCCTCTGTTAGCCCTTACCTGTAACAGAGCCCCTATAATAGAGTTAACTAGCTCCACCTTAAGTTCTCTACTTTTATTTATTCCCTTTCTCTTTATTGTGGGGTCCTACAATCTGGTCCTGAGAGCCGTGTTGAGGGTCCCTTCAGCAGCTGGGAGAAGAAAGGCTTTCTCCACCTGTGGCTCCCATCTTGCTGTAGTTTCTCTTTTCTATGGCTCAGTGATGGTCATGTATGTGAACCCAACATCCAAGCACAAAGCTGGAATGCAGAAGATTGTGACTCTGTTTTATTCTGTGATTACTCCGCTCATTAACCCTGTAATATACAGTCTGAGAAACGAAGATATGAAGCATGCAATGAAGAAATTGCTGGTAACATAAAATTAAGAGTCTTAGCTTAAAAGATTTTGAGAGACAGAATCTATTTTTAATTTCCTTCTTTAAAAAGAACCAGAGAGTTATTACTCAGATAGTTATTCATATTACTTTTGAACTGTATACACTGTCGTTGTTTCTTCCTAGAATTCTTAGGGCTATCAGAGATGTCTTCATCTCCCTAATTTTACAGATGATAAAGCTATAGATTGGGAAAAAATAAGTGAAGATTGTTTGGGAAATATAATTAAAAACAAATGCGCCAGCGCAGAAAACTTCTTCACAAAGGTAGAAGAGAAAGAGTAAATGTTATTGCATAAACATTAAACCAAAATGTCACAGACAATCCACTAAGAAACTGCAAAGACAGAGGGACTCTGACCCTTTTATGTAACACAGCAAATATGACCCAGTACATTACAAATTCTCAAGATAAATAATAACTTGTCCTCAAGAGGACTTGAGAGCATTATTTGTCAAACATAGTTCATTCTAGATTCACTTAGTAATTGGAATGTCCATCTGTATTTGCTAATTGGCTTTATACCACGGAAAAATAAATACATATCTTTATGACAGAAAATAGTTTTGAAACTTAGAAGTTAGGCCACCAATGTTAGGCACTTACCCTTCCGCAGACATGGGGAGATGGGAGCATTGTGTTCTTTGCTCACAGATCCTTGAGAAAGATAGTCCTGAGTCTTAAGGCTTACCAGAGGCTTATTTAGCTTTCAAAAAGATTTACAGACAATTTTCAAAGAAAGAGAAGGAACTTAAGTGCAAGTTTTCTAAAGTAAACACTATAAGCAAAGGAAGAGGAGAAAGTCTCTTCCCTTATTTTCAACAGGGATAATTAAGCCTCCTCTTTTTTACTTGTATTTTCCCTTGCAAGTTATACAAGATTATAATCCTAGATCAAAACCGAAAGTTTTCCATTATCCTTTCAAATTGTCTTTATTACTTTAATTAAGCTTATATTTCTGTCTTTCAGAACATTTTTCATGGTAAGATTAATTATAAATAAACTATCTGTAATATATACATATATGTTTAATCATCAGATCAATAATAAAAATACCACAGGAACAATAGAAAAGTGCCATGTATGTGAAAAAAGTCAGTAATAGTAACTTCTAAACATGTAAAAAGATATTCTATTTTATTCATAAGGAAAGAAACATTGATAAAATTATAATAAATATACCTTTTTTCCCCAAATCAACAAAGATCAAAAATAGTGTCAAAAAAGTAGCAGTTTTTGCTAGTAGAGCATAAATTGGTACAATATGAATAGAAAATATTTTGCTAATAATTTTAAAGGACAACTTCACTCCTAGATATTTATCTTACTGCTATATTCACATAAGAAAAATGTCCTATAGCTGGGCGTTGTGTCAGGTGCCCGTAGTCCCTGACACAACGGGGGACTACACAACGCTACTGGGGAAGCTGAAGCAAGAGAATCACTTAAACTCAAGAATTTGAGGTTGCTGTGATGCCAGGGCACTCTACTGAGGGTGACATAGGAGACTCTGTCTCAAAAAAAAAGGAAAATGTCCCATGTACAAAATTATTGACTACTGTTTCTAATATCAAAAACATTCTAAATTCCCATGAAGAACTGATTAGATAAATCATTGTATGCCCATAGAATGGAATACTATATAACTGTTTAAAATGCGGATCTGCCTGCAATCCCATTACTGGGCATCTACCCAGAAGGAAAAAAATCCTTTTATCATAAGGACACTTGTACTAGACTGTTTATTGCAGCTCAATTTACAATCGCAAAATGTGGAAACAGCCTAAATGCCCACCAACCCAGGAATGGATTAACAAGCTGTGGTATATGTACACCATGGAATACTATTCAGCCATTAAAAAAAATGGAGACTTTACATCCTTCATATTAACCTGGATGGAAGTGGAAGACATTATTCTTAGTAAAGCATCACAAGAATGGAGAAGCATGAATCCTATGTACTCAATTTTGATATGAGGACAATTAATGAAAATTGAGGTTATGGGGGGGAGGAAAAGCAGAAAGAGAAATGGAGGGAGGGGGGTTGGGCCTTGGTGTGTGTCACACTTTATGGGGGCAAAACATGATTGCAGGAGGGACTTTGCGTAACAATTGCAATCAGTGTAACCTGGCTTATTGTACCCTCAATGAATCCCCAACAATAAAAAATAAAAAAAGAAAAAGAAAACTAAAAAAAAAAATAAAATGAGGATCTGAACCTGTCTTTTAATATGAAACTCTCTTCAACCTATATGGTTAAATGAAAAGCAAGGTGGAAGAGAGCTGTACTTTGGTCTCTTCATGTAAAGAAGAATGATTATATAAATATATTTATATTTATAAATATATATTTATGTTCGTTAACATATTTATTTATTAAATCAAAAAGCGGTAGATTGTGTATACATTGATGCATTTAGGGGGTACAATGTGCTGATTTCATATACAATTTGGAGTGCTTACATGGTACTGCTTTATATATCCCTCCATTAATATATTTCTTGATGAAAAAACTAGTAATAGTGATTGCTTAAGGACAGAGAATTGGGTGTCTGGGAACAGGGAGAGGAAATATTTCACTTTTTATATGTTTGTATTTTTTAAATTTTATCCTATGTGCCTTGCATTTCATTTTATGTGTTTATTACATTTAAACATTTAGACATCTAATGTTTACATTAAAAATAAATTTTAAACTATCTCACTATAAAATTAGAACCAAGTAAATATTTCTTCATAAATCTTTGATTTGTGGGGAAACTAAGAAGAGGATTGGTTTAATGGAAAATGAAAAAGAAAGCAGTAACAAACTCTCAGTATCTCACTCAAATTCGTTGACCCTGTTGGGACAAAGTAGAAAATATCTTCCTCCTCTGAGGATGCGTGAGAGTAAATAAACTACAAAAAATTGAAATTGGCTGTCTTTTTATAATTGAGTATTATCTTCCTTCATGGTCACTTATTCATTAAAAATATTAGAATCACTTAATATTTTAGGCACTGAGCTAGAGGGTGAATCATATACATAATTATACATATGTTTGATCATATATATACATAATGTGAACAAAACACCATTTCTCCCCCTTTTGGGGCTCATAAGCAAGTGGTAAACCAGTGGTTAATGGTCAAAGATGTGGTGTAAACAAGGGAATTACAAGTTGCTATGGGAGAAATTGGAAGAATAACTCAGATAAAAGCCAGGAGTATTAACACGTAAGAGCATGGTAAGTTTTGAAAAGTACCTATGAGGCATTCATAAGTTGCTGCCTATTTACAAGCATATTATAAAGTACAGAATACAACTGTTCCTGGAGTAAGCATCTATGTGGCTTTACTATGCATCGTGGTTTATAATTGGCCACAGTTACTGACTCATTAATGGACATCTTTAATCAAAATAAGAATGGCTCGAAGATGTAATATATAATTAACAATTCAAAAACAAACATAAATATGTATATAGATATAAGGAAAATAGAAGGCAATAAATAAATATGTCATTTGGGTATTGAAATATAAATATAAATAGTCAAATGACATCAATGTGCAATTATTATTCTGGAATTTAAAATGTACTCAGAAATTATTTTTCTACAAGACAAAATCACATTATCTGGAATGTCCCTGTGTTTATGAATTCAAAATTTAGCTTTCTTTTTAACTCCAAGGAACACACTGACATTTATTTATACTCAAGAAAGTCTTATTAATGCACTAGTTCTTTTCATCCACAATTTTAAAAATAGCTCTTTTCGCAATATGTAAATGATAAATACACATTGTAATATATCTCAAACAATAAAATATAAAAATATTTAAAAGTCATCTAAAAATCCCACTACTCTGAAAAATCACCATTTATATTTTAGGGAACACTTACAAGTAGGAGCTAAAATACAGGTACTCGGGGGTGCAGAGACTAGTACAACAGACATTGAAGACTTAGAAAGGGAGAACGTGGGAAAGGGTTGAGGGACAAACAAAGCGTTGAGGACAAAACCTGTTGGATGCAATGTATACTGTTTAGATACTGGGTACACTAAAAACCTAGACATCACCACTATACAATTCATCCAATGAACCAAAAACCATTTATACCCCTAAATCTATTAAAATATTTTTAGTTATTGATAAAATATAATAAAAACATCTTCAAATTTTTAAGAATATATTTTAGTGAACATCTTTCCATGTACTCTTTCATACATAGGATTTTGCACAGACTGATCCTTGATAGACTCTTTTGTTTTTTTCCCTATTACTCCCCCTACCACCAGCACTTTTTTCTCAAACTACTTTTCATTACACCACCTTCCACCCCTGCTAGACAAGCAACATTAATAAGCTGGTATACATTTTCATACCATGTTCCATGCTTCTAATTCTGTATAAATACTTATTGAATATCAGAGTTTTTATTGTTTATCTTGCAAAAATTAAGTATTATCTGATTCTAATGTTTATGTGGAGAGGCAAAAGACCTAAACTACCCAACACAATATTGACAGAGAACAAAGTTGGAGGACTTACACTACCTGACTTCAAGTCTTACTATAAACCTATGGTATGTAAGTCACTGTGGTATTGGTGAAAGAACAGACAAATGGGATCAATGGAACAGAACAGAAAGCCCAGGAATAGACCCCTCAATAAAAGGGGTACATGGCAAGTGGCAGTGAGGTAACTGTAGGCAAGTACCAGCAGCAGAACTCATTGGGGTGGCTCTGGGAGGCAGACCTGGGCCAGCAGAGGAAACACTTGGAGTTGTTTCAGAAGCAGCAGGGTCACCACTAAGCTCCTACTGGATAAACACCAGGGCCTGATGAAGGATATAGGAGACTGCCATTCTTCTTTAAAGTTCAGGCCTCAGCAGGCCTACATATTGCAACAACATTTGCAAGAAGAAAGCTACCAAAAGGAAGGCCATATGGGCTGATGGGATCCAGGGACATACAGGGAGAATTTCAATTCTCCATACCAATGAGTACATGTGCAAGATTGACATGCCATTAATGATATTGTACAAATGACTATGACATCCAGTTGCATTTGGGTAGCAGGATCCTGGGATTGGGGTGGCCTCACAGTACTGCTGAACTATGTTTGGGGTTTAAAAGGGATCTCCTGCCCTGTTTGATGAGAACTTAGCAGGGGACTTGCAACACTTGCCATTTGACAGATTTGTAAACAGTCGGTTACTCATCTGAGGTCCCTAGGAATGGCAGGTTTCTATAGCACCTGAACCCAAACTTTAGACTAATAGAAAAGCTCTTGTATGGGGCTCTTAAAGGGACAGATGTGGAGCCTCTGATTTGGACCACAGACTATCAAAAGGCCTTTGAAAAATAAAGCAGAGGCCAGGCACAGTGGCTCACACCTATAATCCTAGCACTCTGGGAGGCCAGGATGGGTAGATAGCATGAGCTCAGGAGTTCAAGACTAGCCTGAGCAAGAGTGCGACAAGGTCTACTAAAAATGGAAAAATCAGCTGGGTGTCACACCAGGTGCCAATAGTCCCAGCTACTTATGAGGCTGAGGCAGAAGAATCAACTGAACCCAGGAGTTTGAGGTTGCTGTGAGCTATGATGCTCTGGCACTCTAACCTGGGCAATAGAATGATAAACTCCCTCAAAAAAAAACCTACAGCTAATATTATACTGAATGGAGTAAAACTGAAAGCTTTTCCACTCAGAACTGGATCTAGACAAGGTTGTCCTCTATCACCATTACTATTGAACATTGTGCTGTAAGTTCTAGCCAATATAATCAGGCAAGAGAAAGTAAAAAGGGCATCCAAATGGGGCAGAGGAAGTTAAACTCTCACTCTTTGCCGACAATATGATCTTACACTTAGAGAACCCCCAAAGACTCAACTCCAAGACTCCTGGAAGTGATCAAAAAATACAGTAATGTCTCAGGATATAAAATCGATGTCCACAAATCAGTAGCTTTTGTATATGCCAATAACAGCCAAAATGACAAGCTAATCAAAGACATAATTCCTTTCACAGTAGCTTCAAAGAAAATGAAATACCTGTGAATATAACTAACAAAAGAGGTGAAGGACCTCTACAAAGAAAATTATGAAACCCTAAGAAAAGAAATAATAGAAAATATTACCAAATGGAAGATGATACCATGCTCCTGACTGGAAAGAATCAACACTGTTAAAATGTCTACACTTCCCAAAGCAATCTACAGATTCAATGCAATTCCCATTAAAATACCAACATCATACTTGCAAGATTTGGAAGAAATAATTATTTGGTTTATATGGAACCAGAAAAAAACCCACATAGCTGAGGCAATTCTTAGTAATAAAAACAAGGCTGGGAGGATCACCCTACTAGACTTTAGGCTGTACTACAAGGCCATAGTGATCAAAACAGCATGGTGTTGGCACAAATATAGAGACATAGACATCTGGAATCAAATAGAAAACCATGAAATGAAAGTATTATCTTACAGCCACCTAATGTTTGATAAACCAAATAACAACATACACTGGGGAAAGGAATCCCTATTCAATAAATGGTGCTGGGTGAACTGGAACCACATGTAAAAGACTCAAACTGGACCCGCGCCTTTCTCCACTCACAAAAATTGATTCAAGATGGGTAAAAGATTTCAATCCAAGGCACGAAACAAAAATTCTCAAAGAAAGTGTGGGGAAAACACTTGAAATTATAGGCCTGGGGAAATGCTTTATGAAGAAGACCTCAGTGGCAATTGCAACAACAAAAATAAACAAATGGGACTTAATTAAACTGAAAAGCTTCTGTACAGCTAAGGAGACAATAACCAAAGCAAATACACAACCATCATAAGGGGAAAATATATTTGCAATCTGTCTTAATTGTGAGTTGATCTTTCAGCAAACTTTTGGAGAAAAGATCAAGTTTCCTCTCACCCCTACAGACACAACAAAGAAAGAAAACTACAGATTAATATCCCTTGTGAATATAGATGCAAAAATCTTCAGCAATATACTAACAAACTAAATTCAACAACATATTGAAGGATAATTTACCATGATCAAATGTGTTTCGTCCCAGAGTTCTAAGAATGACTCAACATATGTAAATTAATTAATCTGATTTATCACATAAACTGAAGCAAAAACAAAGACAATATGATCGTCTCAACAGATGTATACAACATTTTTGAAAAAATTCATCACCTTTTTATGATTTAAGAAAAAACCTCAATAAGCTAGGCATAGAAGGAAGATGCCTCAAAATCATCAAAGCCATATATGACAAGCCACAGTCATCAAACTGAATGCAGGAAAATTAAAACATTCCCCCAAAGAACAAGAACAAGTCAAGGGTACCCACTGTCTCTGCTTTTATTGAACATAGTCTTGGAAGTCCTAGCCAGATCAGGCAAAAATAAATAAATAAACAGCATTCAAATCACGAAAGAAGATATCAAACTATCTTTATTTGCTTATAATATAATCTTGTATCTAGAAAATCCTAAAGACTCCACCAAAAGACTCCTAGATAAATTCAGCAAAGTCTCAATTTACAAAATCAATGTATACAATTCAGTAGCCTTTCTCTAGACTAATAACAGTCAAGTTGAAAGTCAAATCAAGGATTCATACCATTTATAATAACTACAAATAAAATTAAACACCTAGGAACATATTTAACTAAGGAAATAAAAGATCTCTACAAGGAGAACTACAAAACACTGAGGAAAGAAATCATAGATGGTACAAACAAAATACTATCCCCTGCTCATGGATTGGCAGAATCAGCATCATTAAAATGTTCGCTCTGCCCAAAATGACTTACAAATCCAACCTAACCCCCCTCAAAATACCAATATCATATTTCACAGATCTTTAAAAAAAAGTTCTAAGATTCATTTGCAACCAAAAAAAGAGGCTGAAGCCAAAGCAATCTTAAGCAAAAAGAATGACTCTGGAGGCATCAGAGTCCCTCTCTTCAAATAATACTTCAGGGCTATAGTAACTGATACAGAATGGTACTGGTCTAAAAGTAGAGACATATTAGCACTTTGGGAGGCCAAGGCTCCAGGGGTCCTCAAACTTTTGAAACCGGGGGCCAGTTCACTGTCCCTCAGACCGTTGGAGGGCCAGACTATAGTTAAAAAAAAAAAAAAACTATGAACAAATTTCTATGCACACTGCACGTATCTTATTTTGAAGTTAAAAAAAACAAAACGGGAACAAATACAATCACACTGCCTCATGTGGCCTACCGGCTATAGTTTGAGGACCCCTATAAGGAGTTTGAGACCAGCCTGAGCAAGAGCAAGATTCCCTCTCTCGAAAATAGCTGTTTGTTGTGGCAAGAGTGTGCCTGTAGTCCTGGTACTTAGGAGGCTGAGGCAAGAGAATCACTTTGAGCCCAAGAGTTTGAGGTTGCTGTGAGCTAGGATGCCACAGCACTCTACCAATGGCAATGAAGTGAGACTCTGTCTAAAAAAAAAAAAAAAGTAGAGACATAGACCAATGGAATGAATAACGAACCCAGAAATAAACGATATAACTATGCCCAACTGATCTTTGACATAGCAGACAAGAAACCGGGGGGAAAGGACAGCCTATTTAATAAATAATGCTGGGGAAACTGTTGGACCACATGTGGAAGAATGAAACAAGACCCCTATCTCTCACCATATTCAAAAATTAATTCAAGATAAATAAAAGACTTAAATGTAAGGCATGAAACAATAAAAATTCTAGAAGAAAACATAGGGAGGACTCTTCTAGACAATAGCCTATGCAAACAATTTATGACTGAGACCCCAAAGGCAAGTATAGCAAATACAAAAATAAATGGAAATTAACTAAATTTAAAATTTCTGCACAGCAAAGGAGATAATCAACAGAGTACTCAACCTACAAAATGGGAGATAATATATTCAAACTATACATTCAACAAAGGACTAACATCCAGAATCTACAAAGAACTCAAACAAATCATCAAGAACAAAACAATCCCATCAAAATGTGAGAAAAGAACATAAACAGACGCTTTTCAAAAGAAAATAGACAGATGGCAAACAAGCATATAAAACCACAGTGAGATACCACTTAACCCAATCAGCATAGCCACTACAAAAACTCAGAAAACAAAAGATGCTCGCATGGATGCAGGGAGAAAGGAATGCTTATATACTGTAAGTGGAACTGAAAATTGGTACAACTTCAATGGAAAGCAGTATGGAGATTCCTCAAAGAAATAAATGTAGACCTACCATTCAATATAGCAATCCCACTTCTTGGTATCTACCTAAAGGAAAAGAAGTCACAGTATCAAAAAGACACCTTCACTCAAATGTTTATTGCAGCACAATTCACAATTGCAACGATGTGGAATCAACCCAAGTGCCCCAATAATTCATGAGTTATAAAGAAAATACAATACACACACACACCATGGAGTACTACTCAGTCATAAAAAGGAATGAAATAAAGGAGGCCATTATTTTAAGGAAAGTTTCCCTGAAATGGAAAATCAAATGCCACATATTGTCACTAATGAGAGGCAGCTAATGGGAGGGGGGAGGTTTTGGTGGAGGGAGGGTAATGGGTGGGGCCACATCTATGGTGCATCTTAGAATGGGTACAGGCGATTGCACTAATGTACACAGCTATGATTTAACAATAAAAAAAAAAGAAGCAGCAGCTAAACAATAGGTGCACAGGGGCACAAAGAGATATAAAGGACATGAAAAATCAAAAGTGGGAAGGGGAGGAGAAGACAGAGATAAAAACTTACATATTGGGTATAATGAACATTCTTCTGGTGAGAGTCACACCAAAAACCCTGACTTAAGCATTATACAAGGTATCCATGTAACAAAAATATTTGTACCTTCTTAATATTTTGAAATTTAAAAAATTAATATATGCCTACGGTGTAAAAATCTCAAAACAGTATCTATGGAAAACAACCCTAACTCTGTAAAATAATTTAAAGAGGTTTATTCTGAGCCAAATATGTGCAACCATGTCCTGGAGAGCAACTCCCAAGAAGCCTGGAACAAGTGTTCTCACTATGGTTGGATTACAGATTGGTTTTATACATTTCATGCAGAAGGAATTACATGTAAAGTCATAAGTCGATACATGGAAGGCATATATTGACTTAGCCCAAAAAGGAAGGACATCTTGAAGTGGGGAATTACAGGTTGTAGATGGGTTTAAAGATTCTTTGATTTGTAATTGGTTAAGGAAATTAAGCTTTGTCTAAAGACTTAGAATATTTTAAGTTAAGTAAATCTGTTAATCAGAGACAAGTCACTAGGCGTATATTCAGATTCAAGTGATCTTTTAAGTAAATTGATGGCTTGCAGGTGTGGTTGAAGCTTTGTCTTGTGTAGCCTTAGGACTGTTAATGAGTTACAAAGGACATCTCCAAGAAGGGAAAGGAGCATGACAAGGCATGTCTGACCTCCCATTTCATGGCCAGCAACTCAGCTTTAGGGTATTTCTGGGGTCCGCTTGGCCCAGGGGGGATCTAATCAGTCAGCTGGGAGGCTTAAGATTTTATTCTGGTTCTCAACACCAAGTCAAATACTTGGTGAATTTATAGGAAAAGAAGTCAAAA
The DNA here is from genome assembly GCF_027406575.1 of Nycticebus coucang. Taxonomy (NCBI): domain Eukaryota; kingdom Metazoa; phylum Chordata; class Mammalia; order Primates; family Lorisidae; genus Nycticebus; species Nycticebus coucang. The sequence goes on along the minus strand of NC_069785.1, from coordinate 33,800,157 downwards.
ACAGGTTGTTATTACTCTGTTACTGCTGTTGGCAACCTTGCACAAGGGTCCACATCACAGAGAAACATCCCGTGTGCTTGTTTGTGGTCTTGGCTGAACCGACCCCATCCCTGACTTCCACAGCAGCCTCCAGGACACACCTCCCACCCCCCTCCCAATCTCCTCACTCTTGTCTATGGCCCTACCACCCCCCACATGGCCAATCTTGCCTATCTTCTCACACCTATTGTGTTATAGCCCTTTCTATTTTTAAAGCCTGAAGAAAATTAGAAAATATTTTACCCTAAATCTGGCATTTTGCTATCTAGGCTAACTGAAGAAGCCTCAAGGTCTCTTTGAGCTTACCCACCACCGCCAATACCATGGACTCTTCCAAGATGGTTGACTTTCTTTAGGGAACTTTTTTTCCTAGGAAAAAAATTGTTCTTTTCTTACCCTCCCTATAAGAACAGGAATATGAGCATATCTGAACAGACTCTTTAAGAAATTAATGTTCTGTCTCTAAAACACATTTAAATTCCAAAAAGAACTATTTACCACTTAATCTTCATTCCCCACCCATTCATCCTCCCTAGTAAGTCTTTATTGCTCTCAACAGAATTCCTCTTTCCCCCTCCCATAACCCATTTTATCAGAAAGGCATAAAACTCCTAAACCCCACTAGGCATTTGAATCTTCATTTTCTGAGGATTCCTATGCACGAAGAAAGGGAAAGGGTAAAGCGAAGGGAAAAGAAAGGGCCTTGGGGAAATAAATGCAGATGCTGACAGTAGCACTGAAGTGGAAAGGCATATGGAGAGGCTAAGTCCAGTGAACCGATAATCTCCATGACACTGCATTAATACCACCTCCAAGGATTCTGTGAGAAAACCCCTGGGTTGCAGGGAACAATGCAGAGGCTGGGGGTGGGGAGGGCTAGGGATAAAAGGAAGGCACAGAGGATACTTCATAAGTCAGCTCTCTACATCTACAGGAGTGGATGAGAAATAGTGGGGGGAAGGTAAAATAACAACAAAAATAATAATAATAATAGATCAGACCTGAATTGTAAGAGTTCTGTTTGCCAATTTTTAACCTTATGGAAACAAAATCGAAGCTTCTCAAACAAGAAAGATAAATGAACTGATAAGTCTTCGAGGTAAAACTCTGTCCACCAGTTGGGGATGGAGAGACAGCAAATGAGTTGTGCTAAAGGCCTGCACCACCATCAGGGAAGGGGAAGCCCTAGAGCCTAACTCCGTATGTGACTTCTGGTGAGGAACTAATGCCCTGCTCTGACCTCCCTGGGACCCGGGAAGTGTGCCCAGAGAAACAACTGCTTCTCTGAAGCTGAAGACAGGAAGCACTTCATAAGAAAGTCATAGCTGTCCTGGGAGGAAATTGATTCCTGCTGTAAAAACACAGCCCTCCATGCCTGACGTCTCATCACACCTCCAGCCCATCTCTTCTTTATGGAAAATCAGAGGAAGCCCTGTCCCCAAAACCCACAACTGACACCACTCACTAGAGGTCCAGAGAACAGCTTCCTGAATTGCAGTCACCACACCCTGTGTTACTTTGATAGACTTTTCCCTTGGACACCTGGTAGACACTCTCTATGGGCTCATTGCAGGAAGATGAGGCCCAGTGGAGAGAAACGGCACCCAAACACTGTATTTAAGAGAAAAAATGCTTTTGTTTCAGCCAGCAGAGCTTATGGCATAGAAGAATTCAAAATGGCCACACTCCTCAACTGTCTCGGTCTTTCCCTTTTTAGCTCTAGTCAAAAAGGTCTAACTCACAGGTACCTTTCTCATTGGTCAGTTTGAATCAAGCAGGAGGAGCTGTTCCAACCCTCACAGAGCTACAGGATTTCATAAAAGTGAAAATCTCCAGGTTCCAGGAAGTTAAGTCTACAAATTCCTAAGAGCTGAGTCACCATGGAGAGGACCCTGCAGGTGTATCCTTGTGGTCTCCTTGAGAAAACCTTTATTCTCCTAGACCTCACCCTTCCCAGGTATCCTCTCTCAGGCTTACACACTGATTATACCTCATGCCATCTCTAAGATGTTTGGGACTGGAAAAGATAATGTTTTCTGGAAAACAAGGAGTAAGTTACCTCAGGTCTCCAGAGAAGACTGGCCCCAGAGGAAAGGAGGAACTAGCACAGGACAATCACCTAACACTGTTGTTCTAGAACCGGTAAATTGATCCCCATTGAGCAGAGGAGCAGGGCTCACTCCCTGAAGGCTCTAATTACTGCCACCTCCAGAGAATACCACCCTATTTCAGCTCCTCTCCTCCTTGATGGTTACTACAGACAAGACCACCTCTCCTCTCCAGGAAAATCAGACTCTGTCAGAGGAACTTCAGGTTTGGATTCCCCTCTTGTTCATGAAAGGAGATGATTTAATGAACAGAGTTTCCACAATTAGTAAAGTTTGAGTTATAATTCAAACACTAGACTTTTTACTCTAAATCTGTTGCTTTTCTACTATGCCTTAGACTTCCTGCCAGTTCTCACAAAGGGGAAAATTATTCCTATTTTCAAGGGCTTCGAAAAAGTGAAACAGGTGTAACAATCTCTGGTCCAGACCAAATGAAGAGAGATGGGCCTGTGCCTTTTTGGACTAGCCTTAAGGGGGAAAGTAAAATATCAGAGAAATATGACATTTATAACAACATTATATTCCTCTGAATTGGTACTTGTCATATAGACTTAATCTTTTTAACAATCTATCAAGGACTTTCACACAGCATAGCAGAATTCTTGTGTTTGTATTCCTTCGTAATTCATCAGGTTAATTCACTCACCCATGCCAATGTAACTGATTTTGTAATGAAACCGTCCAATCCACTGCAGGACGTTAGCTGTGGTTGTTTCTCTTGTGTGAGGTGTGCTGGTAAATGACTAAATGCTTAACAGCCTTGATCATGAGTGCAGTTGGTATGGAATGACTTTAAAAGGAAAAAAGTTAGACTCTTCTGCTGCCTGCTTGCAACTCCCCTTTCTGAAAGGTAAACACGTGATTTCAGAAATGTATTGGGCCCTTAGACTAATAACTTTAAAAGCAGAGAGGAGGAAAGAAAAAGACAAAACATGGAAGTTTATGGTATGGGTGCCAGAACTATCCCACCTACTCCCACCAGGAGCCACATCTATCTCGTCTCCCCTCTCTCCCCTTTCCTTTCTTTCCTTCCTTTCTTCCTTCCTTCTTTCTCTTTCCTCTATGGTCAATTTTTTTTTTTTTAATATTTGCTCTGAGGATGAGCACTGCTTCCTGTGTAACTAGTAGAGTTGATGTGTGAAGTCCCCAGCAGTCCCCAGCTGTCCCCAGTGCATGAGCCTAGGGGTGTGTCATTTTATTTAAAAAAGAAATTGATTGGTGTCTACACAACCAGCGCCAAAGAGTCTCACTCTGTTTCCCTGGGAGGAGTGCTGTGGCGTCGTCATACCTCACAGCATCCTGGAACTCTTGAGCTACAGCGATTCTCTTGCCTCAGCCTCCCCAGTAGCTGGAACAACGGGGTAGCGGGGGTTGGGAGCAGTCTCGCTCTTCCTTAGGCTGGTCGTCTCTGGTCTCTAAACTCCTCAGCTCAAGGAATCCACCTGCCTCCACGTCCCAGAATGCTAGGATTACAGTCAACAGCCACCAGGCCCCACCTTATAACTTACTTTTCTATGGAGCTGTTCCACAGAGGGCTAGATGACTCTCCAAGCCCAGTGGGGCAGCGGTGGGGGAAGGGAGAGATATTCTCCTCTTCAAGGCCAGGTCAGGTCAGCACCTGAGTGATTCGGTAACTATCTCTCCTGTAAAATGGAAAAGATCAGAAATAAAGGTCAACAATTTCAAAAAACAAGCCACATCTATAAAAATCACAATTCAGTTACATACATTAAGATAGAGTCTGCTAGAACCTATGGAGATTATGTTTAGCCCAAGCATCTTTCATGCCATGCAAATCAGTGAACCCTGAGTTTAAAATTACTTAGAAAGTATTTTTCAAAAAGTTAAGTATTGGGCGGCGCCTGTGGCTCAGTCGGTGAGGCGCTGGCCCCATATACCGAGGGTGGCGGGTTCAAGCCCGGCCCCGGCCAAACTGCAACCAAAAAATAGCCGGGCGTTGTGGCGGGCGCCTGTAGTCCCAGCTGCTCGGGAGGCTGAGGCAAGAGAATCGCTTAAGCCCAGGAGTTGGAGGTTGCTGTGAGCTGTGTGAGGCCACGGCACTCTACCGAGAGCCATAAAGTGAGACTCTGTCTCTACAAAAAAAAAAAAAAAAGTTAAGTACTGAGTTATAATTACTCTTTCTGTCCACCCCACACTAAAAAAACTGTATTCTTCTTCCAACGTGAAGCTACACATCCACATCCAGTCTTGAGAAGGCTGCCAGCTTGCTGCTGCTACCTTTTGCTCTTGCAGCCGTTCTCAACCTGTGGATCTCCACCCCTTTGTGACAATGAAAATACATGAAGGCATTAGGAAGGTTGAGAACCACTGCTGGGCCTATGGGTTTTACGGAACTTCTATATTCCCACTAAGAAATTAGTAGACTCTACAGGAGAGGAAAGAATCTTTTTCCCTCTACCCTTCTAGGTTCTTCTGCTAAGGCCTTATAAATTAGACTGGCGAAATGCAGATTAACAAGAGAAAAAAAACAAAAGCTTATGATCCCAGCACACGCATTGCACATGCACATAGGAGCACAATGAAGGCTGGTTAGGAATTGAGCTTACGTAGCATCCTAACTAAACAATGAATTTTTAGAAAAGTGATAAGACAATGAATGTGTTTCTAGGGCAAATTGTGGGAAGGTAAATATTATGGGAAACTAATAGAAGACAAGAAAGGTTAGTTACATAGAGTCCTCCAGAGACATCTCCAGGCTGATAAGGGTTTAAAGTTGTCTCTGGTCCTTCCTGGTAGAGGCCACCTTTACAAATTTATGCGCTGCTTTTAGGCAAATAATAGGAGGAGAAATGGGAAATGGGAGCTTTTTGTATCTTCTTTTTCTCAGATACCTTCAGCTCAAAATAATCTTTTGGGAGGTTGTTTGTTTGTTTGTTTTCTGGGGTTTTTTTGAGACCCAGTCTCATTACGTCGCCCTCAGTAGAGTGCAGTGGCATCACAGCTCACAGCAACTTCAAACTCTTGGACTTAAGTGATTCTTTTGCCTCAGCCTCCCAAGTAGCTGAGACTACAGGCGCCCACCACAATGCCTGGCTATTTTGTTGTTGTTGTAGTTGTCATTACTGTTTGGCAGGTCCAGGCTGGGTTCGAATCTGCCAGACCTGGTATGTGTGGCCAGCACCCTAGCCACTGAGTTACAGGCACTAAGCCAGCTCAAAATAATCGTATGTCAAAGTGGTATATTTGGGGGTGGCAGTTTCTTCCACCCTTCAACACCCTGGGTCTTTGTCCCCAAACTTTAAAAAGCAAAATGAGGACTTTACAGACTTAGGTTTATTATTAATGCACTTATTTAGAGAGGGCTCTAACTGATACCAAAGTCTTAATATGTTTCACAAAGATAGTCTAATTCATTTAGAACAAAAGAAAGTCATTATGCAGATGTCCAGCCTTTTAAAAGCAATTCTAATTGCTTCTTGACTTTTGGCTAAGATTTAGTGGAGCAACAGCTGCTCTGCCTTGAGATCCTCCCAAGAAGTTACTAGGAGATGGACTGAATAGTCAGTTTAACATCCCCTACAAAACCACTGCTATTTAGAATTTCATGTTATCAGTAATATCAATCATTTGTATTATTGGGATGGAATTATATCTATAACTATAATCTAGAAAGATTCATAACTCTTTCCAGACAAACACAGACATGTTTCAGCATGGCCAGCTGATAATTTTTTCAGCCTGTTTGGCTGTTGATGGCCAGGACTGCTGTTCTCACACAAGAAAAACCAACCACAGCTAACTTTCTCCAGTTGGTTTGACTGTTTTATTTGTGGAATCAGTCGATAATATTAAATCAAAAAGTTAATAATTTGGAATAAGGCCAGTGTCAAAAGTTACATAACAGAAGTAATTCATAAAGTTCTACAGGTTCACATTGCACACCTATGCAGTCTGACTCACTCTGCCCCAAATGGCTGCAATGTATTCTTGTGTGTGTGTGTGTGTGTGTGTGTGTAAATGTATAGGCTCTTGAAGGACAGTGCTGTAAACATGCTTGAAGATTATATTAGACATAGAACACTGTATATATAAGAGCTTGTCAATTTTGACCAAAAGTTTTCTTGAGCCCACAGTGAAAAAGTGAATGAGAGTAGAGAATAAACCCAGGTCATTATTTCAGTTTTGAAGAAAAACATGGCTGGCAATATATATGCATTTTCTTTCCCAAAATGACTTGATGCAAATCCGAGTGCCTCCCTGTCTTTGCACTGTCATCCATCATTTTTTACAGCCCACAGGCACATGAAGATCTTCAACATCCACAGCAACTCCAGCACCATCGCTGGCTTCCTCCTGCTGGGTTTCCCTTGCTCCAGGCAGGGCCAGATCCTCCTCTTTGTGCTCTTCTCTGCTGTCTACCTCCTCACCCTCATGGGCAATGCTTCCATCGTCTGTGCAGTGCGCTGGGATCAGAGACTCCACACCCCCATGTACATCCTGCTCGCCAACTTCTCCTTCCTGGAGATCTGGTATGTCACCTCCACGGTTCCCAACATGCTGGCCAACTTCCTCTCTGACACCAAGGTCATCTCCTTCTCTGGCTGCTTTCTCCAATTCTACTTCTTCTTCTCCTTGGGTTCTACAGAATGCTTTTTCCTGGCAGTTATGGCCTTCGATCGATACCTTGCCATCTGCCGGCCTCTGCGTTACCCCACTCTCATGACTGGACGTCTCTGCAACATCCTGGTGGGCAGCTGCTGGGTACTGGGTTTCCTTTGGTTCCTGATTCCTATAATTTTCATTTCCCAAATGACCTTCTGTGGATCCAGGATTATTGACCACTTCCTGTGTGACCCAGGTCCTCTTCTAGCACTCACTTGCAAAAAATCTCCTGTGATAGAGCTTGTCATCTCCACCTTAAGTCCTCTTCCTCTCATCATTCCCTTTCTCTTTATTGTGGGGTCCTACGCTCTGGTTCTGAGAGCTGTGCTGAGGGTCCCTTCAGCAGCTGGGAGAAGAAAGGCTTTCTCCACCTGTGGGTCTCATCTTGCTGTAGTTTCATTGTTTTATGGCTCAGTACTGGTCATGTATGGGAGCCCAACATCTGAGCATGAAGCTGGAATGCAGAAGATTGTGACTCTGTTTTATTCTGTTGTGACCCCACTCCTGAACCCAGTGATATACAGTCTTAGGAATAAAGATATGATAAAAGCCATGCAGAAATTTCTGGGAAAGTATTAATCAAAACGACTGTTGGGTGATTAAACTTGTATTTAAATTATTTTCATGGCTCCACACCTGTGGCTCAGCAGCTAGGACACCAGCCACATACACTGGAGCTGGCGGTTCAAATCCAGCCCTGGCCTGCCAAACAACAATGACAACTACAATCAAAAAAATAATAACCGGGCATTGTAGCGGGTGCCTGTAGTCCCAGCTACTTGGAAGAATGAGGCAAGAGAATGGCTTAAGCCCAAGAGTTTGAGGTTGCTGTGAGCTGTGACACCACAGCACTCTACCCAGGGCAACATAGTGAGACTCTGTCTCTAAAATAATAATAATAATAACAAAGTATTTTCAGGTTGAAAACACCTACTTTTATTCAGATAATTGTTCATCTTAGTATTGACCAAAACCCAAAACACCTATGTACATGTTTCTGTTATTTCTTCTTTTGGATCTTGATCATGTCCTGTTGTTTAGCATGCCTTGATTTTTTTAATTGACTACTAGGCATCGTATTATAAAAATTGTAAATACATGGATATAGTAACTCAACAAAGGCTAAGTTTTCTTCTAGCAAGTAAATAGAGCAGAGGCAGATCCCTTTGCTTCCATTTAAGGATTATTTTTAGGTGGTTTTTAAATGCTCTGTGCTAGTTTTGGTCTTACTCCTAGGGTGTGGCTCTTACTCCAGGAACATGGCCTTTCTGAGATCTTAATTGCACACCTATACTGTTTAGAAGGCCCCTCCACTCTGGTAGGTCCTGACCTCCTATTTCTGTGCTACCCACTCTGAGACTGTATAGGGACAGGACTTGGGCTTCCTTTCCAACCAAGAGAGGCAACATAGGGCAACATGACCCAGCCTAGTTAACGGTAAAAAAGAAAAAACAAATGACCTCTTAGCTGCTGAAATTCAGCCTATGCCCATCTTGGAAAGGGGCTAAATTGTTTGTCTCTTGAGTAATATTGTCCTGGACCACTGAAGCAAGAGGCTGATGCCAGCTGATAAGGACCCTAGCTACAAAGAAACCAGACCTATCTGTATCTAACCACCTCAAACCAGAGAAGACCCCCATACTGTCCTTACTCTGATTTTTCCCTCATTGTCATCTTATTTTAATGCTAAAAATCATGTCTGAAAATAATGTCCAAGGGTTGAGATTCAAAATGCTAATGATACAGGTGATGCATGACGAGACATAACCACCAAGTGCACGGCTGCCAGCAGAACCTGCCTCTACGTGTGATGACTTCAGGACCGACACACACCTCCATCTTTACCACCCCATAGACGTTCCCCAGCCCTTCATTTGGAGAGCCAGTTTGGTTACCCCCTCAAATCCAGACATACCTCAGAAAATAACTATCATTCCTTTTTCTTTCTAATAAGGAAAGAAGATCAAGAATGCAACCAGACCTGCCATGTAAAGCTTTGTATAACAGTAAGAGAACAACATCCCCAAAGGAAAATAAGCAAAAAGATATAAACAATTAACATCCAGAAAAGATTCTTAAAATTGTAGAAAGAGGGCGGCGCCTGTGGCTCAAAGGAGTAGGGCGCCTACCCATATACTGGAGGTGGTGGGTTCAAACCCAGCCCTGGCCAAAAACTGGAAAAAAAAAAAAAAAATTTGTAGAAAGAGCCATAACTCATTCATAAAAAGAATAAGCCTATGATGGTATCTGATTTTTCACCTATTAGATTGAAAAAGATCAAGTTTGGTAATATACTTTAAAGTTGAGGATGGTGAAATGGGCTCTTTCACACTTAGCTGGTGGGAGAACAAGATGACAAACTTTACATGGGGTGAGTAGGCAACTTCTGTCAAGGTTCAGAAGGGACGTGCCCTTTAACCCACCAATTCAGCTTCTAAGGTGTTTGGCCTATAGATATTCTCACATATGTGGGAAATGATGAAAGTATAGAGCATTGTTGTAAAAACAAAATGTTGAGAAAAATCTCAGTTCCCACTAACAGAAGCCTAGTTAAATAAGCTTTGGTCAGTCATACAATGGAATACTTTATTAAAGTTTCCGTTTATACAAAGAAAAAAATACCTAAAGTTTCCATTTATAATGATACATAGTAATACCTCAAGACATACTAAGTGAAAAAAGGTGACTAGCAGTGCACTGTAGCTACCTTCCATGTAAATGCATATGGTATCTCCAGAAATAACGCCAAGAAATGGTAACAGGGATTGTTTGTGAAAGCTCTGTAGAATTTGGTGTCTGAAGAACAAAAGATTAAAGGGAGCTGGGGGCGGCAGAGTGCCGGGATGGGCCTGGGCAGCACTACGGGTGCTTGTCCCTCACCCCTGGTGCTTGCCCTTCACTAGATCATGGTGGCGGGATGGGCCATGAGGGGAGCGGTGGCAGCGGGGGTTCGGCCGGGGTCCTGCAGCAAATCCTCAGCCTGAATCTTGTGCCTCGGGTGAGCAACGGGACCCTGTGCCCCAACTCCACTTCTCTCCCTTCCTTCCCATGTTTGGAGGTCAGAAGTCTGAAATAGGTCTCCCTGTGTTAAAACCAAGGTGTCAGCAAGGCTAGGTTTCTTCTGGAGGCCCTACCAAGAATTTATTTCCATACCTTTTTCAGCTTACACCACCTGCGTTTCTTGGAATTTAGCCCCTTTTCTTTTTTTTTTTCTTTTTTTATTTATTTATTTATTTTTTTATTAAATCATAACTGTATACATTGATATGATCATGGGGCATCATACACTCTCTTCATAGACCATTTGACACATTTTTATCACAGTGGTTAACATAGCCTTTCCGGCGTTATCTCAGTTACTGTGCCAAAACCTTTACATTCTACATTTACCAACTTTCGCAAATACCCCTGTAAGATGCACCACGGGTGTGATCCCACCAATTCCCCTCCCTCTACCCACCCTCCCCCTTTCCCACTTCCCCCTATTGTTAAGTTGTAACTGGGTTATAGCTTTCATGTGAGAGCCCCAAATTAGTTTCATAGTAGGGCTGAGTACATTGGATACTTCTTCTTCCATTCTTGAGATACTTTACTAAGAAGAATATGTTCCAGCTCCATCCATGTAAACATGAAAGAGGTAAAGTCTCCATCTTTCTTTAAGGCTGCATAACATTCCATGGTATGGCCCCTTTCTTCAAAGCCAGCAGTATAGTCTTTAAATTTCTCTGACTTTAACCTCTGACTCCCTCTTGCGGGGACCTTCGCGATTACATTAGACCCATCAGGAAAACCCAGCTACTCTACCACCGCAAAGTCCTGGATTTAATCACTACCACATAGTCCCTTTTGCCAGAATGTAAAAAGTGAATTGTCATTAACCCACTACCGCGAAGTAACAACTTTTTATAATTTAATATACACCACCGGGTGCATGTTGATGAGCGTTAGCCGTCTGGGCGCAGGCAAGGTTCTTAACCTCTGGGGCTTCCGGGTCTCGCCCATGGGCAGGGCTGTGGTGTGGTGTGCTCCGGCAGCGCTGCTGTCTTCTCTCTTCTTTCATGTCCCTCTTGGATTTTTGGCCCTCATCACCCTCAGACATCACAAATGTGAGGAAGTGGCCTAGTTTCTCTGTTCTAACTTTTATCACCTGCTGCTGCTTTAGAGACACTCTGAAGTTCCTTAAGGTTCTTTCTATCCAACCCACTCGGGGGGATAGATAAATTTCAGAGGGACCCAGTGAAACATGTGCCTTTCAGATGTTAGTAAAGAAAGAATGTCTGTATTGCCATTGGGTGTGGGCATTTTAAATCACAAAAGTTCAAGGCAACCAAAACAGGTATTAGTTAGTTAATATTTTCATTTCTTTTTCTTAAGATGTTAATATACCTTCACATCACATTTATAAGATGTTTAGAGTTGTCATTGAGACACTATGTATTATTTTGTACTAAGGTAATTGAAAATGTGTTTCTAGCTGGGCGTCATGGTTCACACCTGTCTAGCACTTTGGGAGGCCCAGGCCAGTAGATTGGTTGAGCTCAGGAATCTCAGGCCAGGCTGAGCAAAAAGAATAGAACCCCATCTCTACTAAAAAATAGAAAAACTACTTTTTTCTACTGTGGCATTGTGGCAGGCACCTGTAGTCATAGCTACTTGGGAGGCTGAGGCAAGAGGATCTCTTGAACCCAAAAGTTTGAGGTTGCTGTATGTTATGAAGCCATGGCACTCCATCCAGGGCAATAACAGAGAGACTATGTCTCAAAAAAAAAAAAAATGTGTTTCTGCCTTATGTCCCTGGTAGATTCTGAGTACCCTGAGAATAGGTATCCCACCTTATAAAACGTAGAAGTGCTCTGTAAATAAATACTTCAATGGGAAAAAAGAGAAAGAGAGTAAAGGAAACACTTTCTTCATAACACTTTTTGTGCTTTCAAATTCTGTACCATGTGCTTGTATTATTAATTTAAAAAATAAATAATGATATAGGTGTTTTTAAACAAAGAACAAATTTCTAGGGAACTTTCTGATAATTAGATCTAGAAAATCACTTCTCCCACAATTCTAGGGTTCCTTAGAAGCCTATTTTTGCTAGGAAAGTTAAAGCAGGGTCCTCAGAGCGTTGTTGAGTCACAAAAAAGTCCTAATAATTTTGAAAGAGTGAAATCATACCCATCTTTTCCAACCACAGTGAAATGAAAGTGGAAATCAACAGCAGAAAGAAAACTAAAAAATCAACAATATATGGAAATTCAACAACACACTCTAACCAAGCAATGGGTCAAAGAAGAAATCACAAGGGAAAATGAAAACACAACAGATCAAAATCTGTAAGATGTCAAGAAAGCAATACTAAGAGAGAAATTATGGCTTGAATGGCTTACATTTTTAAAAAATAAGGAAAGTTTTATAAAAAGAACATCCAGGCTCGAATAGCAGCACAAGTCACAATCTCAAAGACATGGAAACAACCCGTCAATACATGACTAGATTAATAAAATGTGGTATATGCATACCATGGAATATTACTCAGCCATAAAAAATGACAATCTACTATCTTTTGTGACAACCTGGATAGAACTGAAAAACATTCTTCTAAGTCAGTGGTTCTCAACCTTCCTAATGCCTCCTAATGCCGCGACCCTTTAATACAGTTCCTCACGTTGCAGTGACCCCCAACCATAAAATTGTTTTCATTGCTCTTTCATAACTATAATTTTGCTACTGTTATGCATCATAATGTATAAATCTGAAATGCAGGATGTATTTTCATTGTTACAAAGGAGTCACGACCCACAGGTTGAGAACCGCTGTTCTAAGTGAAACATCACAAGAATAGAGGAACAGCCCTGTCATGCAGTAGTTCACACCTGTAATCCCAACACTCTGAGAGGCTGAGGGGGGTGGATTGCTCAAGCTAAGGAGTTCAAGACCAGCTTGAGCAACAGCAAGACCCCATCTCTACTAAAAATAGAAAAATTAGCCAGGCATGGTGGCATATGCCTGTAGTCCCAGCTGCTTGAGGCAAGAGGATCACTGGAACCCAGAAGTCTGAGGTTGCTGTGACCTACAATGACAGCACAGCACTCTACCCAGGGAGAAAGAGTGAGACTCAGTCTTAAATCAATTAATTAACTAAATCAATTAATTAAAAAGGAAAAATCTGTAATCAAAAGCCTAACTTTATACCATAAGAAATTAGAAAAGAGGCCAAGAATGGGGCTCACACCTGTAAGCCTAACAATTTGGGAGGCTCAGACAGAAGAATCCCTTGAAGTTCTTGAAGTTCAAGACTAGCCTGGGCAACAAAGACCCTGTATCTACAAAAATAAAAAACTAAAATTAGCCAGGTGTGGTGATGCACGCCTGTAGTCTTAGCTGCTTAGGAGGCTGAGGCAAAAAGGATCCCTTGACCCCAAGAGTTTGAGGGTACAGTGAGCTCCAATGACACCACTGTAATCTAGCTAGGGTGATAGACCAAGACCCTGTCTCAAAAAACAAAAAAGAGAGAGAAAACAAACTAAATACAAAATTAGCAATAGAAGTATATAATAAATACTAGAGCATGTATAAATAAAATAGAAAAATAGCAGAGAAAATGAATAAAATCAATCATCTATCTTTGAATAGATGAATTAAATTGATAAGACTTTAGCTAGATTAAGAAAGAAAAAAGGAAGACTCAAATAAAAACTAGAAATGAAAGTGAGGAAATTACAACTGATTTTTTAGAAATTCGTTTTTTAGAACTCTTCTTGAGAACAAAAAGAAAATCTTTGGGAATTCAACAAGACATCTTACTCTGGGGTCCGATTTGTGCTAAACTATATGAAAACTATGCATGGAAGAAGGCTGTACCAAGGAATCTTGAGAGAATCATAAACGATCCCAAGGGGAGACAGAAGATATCACAATAATCTCTAAGTTAAAAATGTAATTGCACCCCTGGAGGGTCTCAAAACACTTGCTTCTTTTTTTTTTTTTTTGTGGTATTTTTTTTTTTGGCTGGGGATGGGTTTGAACCCGCCACCTCCGGCATATGGGACCGGCGCCCTACTCCTTGAGCCACAGGCGCCACCCAACACTTGCTTCTTTTTCACTCACTTGCACCCTGTTCCTGAAATCTCCTCATGAGGTTTATACCCCACCGTATCCAGCCATTTTTAAGCCAAAGTAGCTAACATATAAAACTCACCCTTTGAGGGAGCAAGATGGCGGCCGAGTAACAGCTTCCTTGCATCTGGGCACCGTGAGTCTGGGGAGATAGCACTCCAGGCATCTCTGGCTGGTGCGATCTGCCTATCATCACCCCTGTGAGGATACAGGGAGTCAGCGAGAGACTTCTGGACCCCAAGAGGAGGACTAAAACAGTAGAAAACCGGCAAGTGGTCGCGTGTGTTCAATCTGTCTAAACCCACCCGCAACTGTGAGTTCAGTAGCAGCGAGACTGCAAACCAGAAAGGCCTTACCTGTGAACTGTTTTGGTGTCTCTGGACTTGGCACTCAGTTGAACTGCCTTGGGGAGAGCCTGAGCGGGAGTGCGGAGAACTTTGGCCAATGTCTAGGGCCCCAGTCTGAGCCACTGAGCCAGACGGAGCTAATAGTGTTTGGCTGTGGGTCACAGGGAGCCATTGTGAGCAATCTGCCCCGGAAAGCTCCGCCCTCAGGGTCACAGAGCTAGAATTGGGTGGGAGCTGGTAACCCAGCCACCGAGTAGCCTAAGGGTGGGGTCTGAGCCGCCTTGCAGCCCTAACCCTCGGGGGCAGAGGGAGACCAGTTCTGCACACTGGGTAAGTGGATAGCCACTTCAGCAGTGATTCCAGTGACAAGCACTTTCCTGGGAAAGCTTCTGCTCAGCAAGTGAACAAGTTCAAAGTGCCTTTTAAGTGGGCTGAAGAGAGACTTAGGGTGTCTACCTGCTGGGGTTTGAGAAATCAGCAGCCTCCAGTCGTATCAGAACTGTGATTAACGTCTCATACCCCAGAAGACCACGTGTTGCCCTGACAATATTCAATAACATATACACACTGCTTGGTTTTTGGTTGTGTGGTTTTTTTTGGTTTTTTTTGTTTTTTTCTTGGTTTGGTTGTTTTTTTTTTGTCTATTTTGATGTTGTTGACGTTGTTTTGTTTTTTAACTTCAAACTTTTCCATACAGATCCTTTTTCTTTCTCAATTTTTCTAGTTTAATTATAATTTCCCATTGCTGCCTTTTTCAATAATTAGAACTTCATTTTTGCTAGTGTTTCTACCACTATTATTTGGTTTTCCACCCAATTTTATCCCGTAAAGTTTTCTATTTGCTTGTTTTGGTTTTATTTATAGCATTTTTGTCTTTCCTCTCTACTTGGTGGAGGTGAGGTACTGTGTCTGATCAGCTTAGCAAAGAGCTGATGACCTCAAGGGAACCACCCAACTGGGCACCCCCAGAAGGTGGCGTTTTTTTAAGGTTCTGTCAAAGTACCCTACTGTACACCTATGTTGCTCTGTCTCCCTCTTTCTATGCCTCTCTTCTTTTTGTCAATATTCCTTTTACCCACCCCCTCTCCTTTCTCTATTTTTCTTTGTTTTTCTTATCACTTGGTCCTCCTTCTTTCATCCCTTTTTTGCTCTTCAACCTTCTCACCCTTCTGGTCCTGTAACCCTTAGTCCACAGGCACGAGAACTTAAAGAGCAAGAGGAAGTGAAAGGAAAATTAGGACAAGGAAACAGATAAAAGAAATCACTCATGATGAAGAATCAGCAGAAAACTCCAGGCAACATGAAGAACCAGTCCAGAACAACCCCGCCAAGGGACCATGAGGTAGCTACTGCAGATGATTCCACCAGTATAGAAATGTTAGGAATGACAGAAAGGGAATTTAGAATACACATGTTGAAAACAATGAAAGAAATGATGGAAACAATGAAGGAAACTGCTAATAAAGTGGAAAATAACCAAAAGGAAATCCAAAAACAGAATCAAATAAGAGATAAAAGATATGAAGAATATAAAAAGGATATAGCAGAGCTGAAGGAACTGAAACAGTCAATTAGGGAACTTAAAGATGCAATGGACAGTATCAGCAACAGGTTAGACCATGCAGAAGAAAGAATTTCAGAGGTAGAAGACAAAGTTCTTGAGATAACTCAGATAGTAAAAGAGGCAGAAAAGAAGAGAGAGAAAGCAGAAATTGTGCAGGAACTTTTAAACCTTAGTAAAAATCTTTTTTTTTTTTTTTTTTTTTGAGACAGAGCCTCAAGCTGTTGCCCTGGGTAGAGTGCCATGGTGTCACACCTCACAGCAACCTCTAACTCCTGCACTTAAGTGATTCTCTTGCCTCAGCCTCCCAAGTAGCTGGGATTACAGGTGCCTGTCACAACACCCGGCTATTTTTTGGCTGTAGTCATCATTGTTATTTGGCAGGTCTGGGCTGGATTTGAACTCGCCAGCTCTGGTGTATGTGGCTGGTGCCTTAGCCGCTTGAGCTATAGACGCCGAGCCGTAAAAATCATTTTTAAATTATAACTTGACAGATTATAGTTTCATATATTATGAGGTATAAAGTGCTGGTATGATTTATGAATGTAATGTGAAATAATTAAGTCAAGCTAATTAACATACCCATCACTTCAAATACTTATTTTCTGTGGTAATAACCTTTACATTTTATCCTCTTAGCGATTTTTCCTTTTGAGATAGAGTCTCATTGTGTTGTCCCAGGCTAAAGTGCCATGGAATAATAGCTCACAGCAACCTCAACCTCCTGGGTTCAAGTGATCCTCTTGCCTCAGCCTCATGAGTAGCTAGAAGTACAAGTGCCTGCCACAGCATCAGGCTACTTTTTCTATTTTTGGTAGAGACAAGGTCTAACTCTTAATCAAGCTGGTCTTGAACTCTTGAGTACAAGTGATCCATCCACCTTGGCCTCCCAGAATACTAGGATGACAGACGTGAGCCACCATGCCCAGCCTAAACTTAAAATCAAAAAAGAAGATTATCGGGCAGTGCCTGTGGCTCAAAAGGGTAGGGCATCAGCCCCATATGCCAGAGGTGGCAGGTTCAAACCCAGCCCCGGCCAAAAACTGCAAAAAAAAAAAAAAAAGAAGATTATCTTATGTTGAAGATTAAGTAAACTATGTATGGACAAAGAATCTTTTAAGCTAAGTGCTTACAGTTTAGACACTAAGAATGAAGGAAGTCTAGGTTCAAATTATATAATAAAAATTTGCTTCATATCTGTATATTTAAACCCAAAATAAATACATAATCTTCATGAAGTCTTCACATTGCTAGAGTCTGTGTGTAGGTATGTGAGAAATGTTCACCAATTACATAGATTACAAACAAAGAATGCAATGAGTCTGTTTTGGAGAGGTCATACTTACACATGTGCACACACACAATACATATGCTTAGACACATGCATGTATTTTCTTTCTTTCTCTCCTCTTCCATCAACCTCCGTCCTCATTCCAGGTAGATCAGTTCCTTAGAGGAAGGATATCCCCACACAGACAAAAGTTTTCCCAGTCTCTGTTAGTTATCCTGCTTCTGTGTCTCACTAGGCGAACCACTGGGGAAAATACAAACCGGTAGATACAAAATGCATTCACAGAAATACAGGTACAGAAAGTAAGTTCCTCCCAATGAACCCTGGGGAACTATGGATCCTATTCAGGAGAGACTGGTAAGCTCTTAATAATCACTGACATGAAAAACAGTTCATTTTGTTCAGAGTACTAAAGAAAGCAAGTTTTTGGAGTCAGAAATAATACTCTCCATCCATGACACAGCTTTAAGACTGTGTAAATGAGGAGATTCTTGCAGCCAAAGCTTCCCTCTCCTCTTCCTCCTGGAGACAGAAATGCTATCAGGTATGTGAGGAAAGTCTTGCTGCATCAGTGCATTCACTGCTGTCAGACGCTAAGAATACGTGGTTCTTCTACCAATCTGTTAATTCTTGGTTCCTTTGTTCTTTGCGAGAAAAACTTGATAGTCCCTTTGCTTCTTTTCTTCCGACATTACTCCTAAAGAGTTTCCAGTAGGATATATTCACGTTAAGGGCTCACTCAGTTACCGGTGTTCCCACTATACACTTCACTTAGGGAAGATGGTGCTCAAATATCTTGGATATTTTGGAGAGATCATTAATTTTCCTTCAGTTAGAATGCAGCATGTAGCACTTTGCAAAATTAGTGAATTTCTTATCTACAGATTATCTTTTAGCAGGAACAATTAAAGTAGGCTGTCCTTACAGTTGTTGACAAGTGACCAATGGCAAGTAGAAACTGAGAAGTAAGACAGCTAACGCTCTTTATCTACCCTACAGATGAACCTGAAAAATATAAATACCTAAAAGAACCCCTGTACTTACATTTTAAAAGCTGTTCTTCCCTACTGAGGAAAAAAAAAAGTGTTCTGGCTCGGCACCCATAGTTCACCGGTTAGGGCACCAGCCACCTTCACCAGGGCTGGCAGGTTCTAGCCCAGTCCTGCTAAAACAACAATGACAACTACAAAAAAAAAAAAGTAGTCAAGCATTGTGGTGTGCACCTGTCGTCCCAGCTACTTGGGAGGCTGAGGTAAGAGAATCACTTAAGCCCAAGAGCTCGAGGTTGCTGTGAGCTGTGACACCACAGCACTCTACCAAGGATGACATAGTGAGACTCTGTCTCAAAAATAAATAAATAAATAAATTTAAAAGAACTGTTCTTCCCTGGGCAAGTGGCTTAAATTCCCAGCAAGTGGTTGGGATTAGAGAGGAGGATCCTGCTCCCTTATCAGTTCATACAGAATGAACTGCCCAAGCTCTTTGTTCCTCCCCTTCTGTCCAACTGCCCACCTGTACTATCACTTTGAGGTGAACAGAAAGATAAAAGAGATGAATTTAAATTTACCATTTCAGCTACTAAGACGTGTGCATTGGAGAGGGGGCAAGAGAAATGGATGCACTGACATTTCAAATTATCTGTGAAGTTTACTTATCCATCCTTCTCTGACTCTACATTCCGTAGATAACCAAAATTTCACTGCAGCACAAATAATATCAACACGTTCTTGGACATAATGAAATAAAATAATGATCACGTGGGAGTCAAGACTTATGAGGTCTGGGTCCTGGTCAAGTATCACGAGTTGGACTTACATTTCTTTTTTTGGTGCCAAGAACTTCCTGGCCTGAGAACAAAGTGAGTTCATGTCTCATGTCTTTCTGCCTACTCTCTTGCAAAACCCAAAATATCTAATTTATGCCAAAGAAAATTTATCACTCCACCTCTGCTACATAGACTTATTTATTTTTAACTGAAATAAATACCCTTTTTCAAGCCCATAGCCTACTAGGGGGGGTGCTGCAAAATATAGCTCAAGAAATCCCTCGTCCATGCACATGACTGTACAGACACAGGGGGCAGTCTTGATTGCTTTTATAAAGCATAAGTTCCAAAAGGGGAGGAATTTTGTTTTGTTTTGTGTGTTCACCATTGTACCTCAGATCCTAGCATGCTACTAGGAATATAATAAATAGTAAATAACTTTTGTTAAATGCTTGAATAAATAAATGGATGAAATGCTACAACTTAAATTCAGCAACCAACCTGTTTTTCATTGCAAGACCAATAACTATATCTTCTAACCAAAAATGATAGCATGAATTCTGGCATTAACATTATAATTCCTGGCTGGGCACAGTCTCACACCTGTCATTCTAGCACTCTGGGAGGCTGAAGCAGGAGCATTGGTTGAGGCCAGGAGTTTGAAACCAACCTGAGAAAAAACAAGACCCCATCTTTGTAAAAAATAGAAAAATTAACCAAGTATGTTGGCACATGCCTGTAGTTCCAACTTATAGGGAGGCTGAGGCAGGAGGATTGCTTGAGCCCAGGAGTTTAAGGTTGCAATGAATGAGTGAGCTATAATGATGCCACTGGACTGTAGCCCAGGAAACAGAGCAAGCGTGCAAGAAAAGTAAGGGAAGGAGGAGAAAAGAAAGAAAGGAAAGAGAGAGAGAGAGAGAGAAAGAAAGAAAGAGAGAGAAGGGAAGGGAGAAAGAGAGAGAGGAGAGAGGAAGGGAAGGAAGGGAGGGAGGGAGGAAAGGAGAGAGGAAGGATTTCTAAAATTACAACTCTCTTGAAAATTTCAATACATCGCATTTTATTATAATCCATTAAATTAAATTGCTTGGACAAAATTTACATTTTCATAAAAATTATCTTTATCTAAAATTTTTTATATTATTATAAAAATGTTGTTAATATGAATATCCAAAGTTAACCTTGGCAATAGAACATTTATCTTTTTTGGCTTGCTCCAGGTTTGATCAAATACTGAGAGGCAGGCCTCTTGTTCTCTGCAGATTGTATACATGACATAAGGATGAAATTTTGTGAGTATCTTATAGGAGACATTAATAAAAATATAGTCAATTATCCTACTTTTAAGGTCAACATATTGCTAAATTTAAAATATTGATAGTGCTTTACCCAGCCAAATATTTCAAACTTTAGCTGGGAAAATTGAGGACTTAGAAATAAGCTTGAACCAGTATTTTCAAGAAGACTGTTAGTAAAATATCCAGGTTTTTAGTTTGTTTCAACTTCTAATTCAGTGAATATCAGCAAGATCTTTCTGATCTCTGCACATCCTAAGGCAACACTTCCATTCATTATTTACCTTAGGTAAAAGCAAGATGATGATGAGACAAATTGTAGAGTTCAGAGCTTAATTCCTAGCAAAAAGGAAGGCACGTGATTTTATTACTAGTGACATTGACTTCCCCAGCAGCAGGGTGCCTCAAGAGCTAAGCCTTGACTAGAACAGTGCAGCTTGTGGCACTTGGGGGGAAATGGTCACCTGCAAAAGACTTATGCGCAAGGAACATAACAGCAGCCTTGAGTTATTTAAGACCTTATCATCACCATCATGGAAAAGGAATTAGACTTAGTTTGAAATTTGTTGGTTGATCTGGGAAGTCCCAGGATCAACAGAAGTAATAAAGGAGACAAATTTTGTTCAACATAAAGAAGCGCTTTGGCTCAGTGCCTGTAGCTCAGCACTAGGGCGCCAGCCACATATACCAGAGCTGGCGGGTTCAAACCCAGCCCTGGCCAGCCAAACGACAATGACAACTGCAACAACAACAACAAGAAAAATAGCTGGGTGTTGTGGCAGGCGCCTGTAGTCCCAGCTACTTGGAAGGCTGAGGCAAGAGAATCGCTTAAGCCCAGGAATTGGAGGTTGCTGTGAGCTGTGACTCCACAGTACTCTACCCAAGGCAACATAGGGAGACTCTGTCTCAAAAAAATAAAAAAAGTGCTTTGAGAGAACAGCTGCTCAGGAGAGAAATAGGGTGGATTATTCAGGAAATACAGATGCCACCAGGCAGAATGTGCTCTAGAGGAAACTAGACACGCAGCTTTCAAACCAT
This sequence comes from Nycticebus coucang, assembly GCF_027406575.1. NCBI lineage: Eukaryota > Metazoa > Chordata > Mammalia > Primates > Lorisidae > Nycticebus > Nycticebus coucang. The sequence continues at coordinate 33,778,983 of NC_069785.1, read as the reverse complement.
TTTACAGATTCCTAGGTGTTCTGGGACACCTCCCTAGCTAGGAGTAGCAAAAGGAAGGAAGCTCAAGACCCCTACCCCACAGTTCATTATTATCTGCTTTTTATTCGACTTGTACATAAAAAGCTCTGTCCAGATGGCAATTTAGTAGCTATTTTAGCTTCAGGTTTACATTCAATTTTGCTTCAAAGTAAAGGGATATGTCCAAAGTTTATACTTATATCAAGGGGCAATGATTTTACTATGAGGATGAAACTCTACTGAAATTCAGGGTTATAGAAACATTTGAAACAAGTGAGGTTTGTTCCAAAGCAATCTCCAAATAGACCAGCATATCTAGAAGTTACTGCTTTGCACCTTACATGAACTTCCTAAATCTCTCTAAACTTCAGTTTCCTTATCTGTAAAAGAGAAATATGAAGAATACCTTCCTACAGCTCAAAGAGTCATTAGGAAGACCAAGTAAGATAATATATGTAAAAACACTTAGCATATTTTCCCGCACATGTTCGAAAAATCTATAAATGTTGACTATTATTGATTTCTTGGTCACTTCTGTTTTTCTAACAGCTCTGGGACCTCAGAACAGAACAATGCATTTTGTGACTGAGTTTGTCCTTGTGGGTTTCCAAGGTGAACGGCAGATGCAGAGCTGCTTATTCTCATTAATCCTGGTTCTCTACCTCCTGACACTGCTGGGGAATGGGGCTATTGTCTGTGCTGTGAAGTGGGACAGGCGGCTTCACACACCTATGTACCTCCTCTTGGGAAACTTTGCCTTTCTAGAGATCTGGTACATTTCTTCCACTGTCCCAAACATGCTGATCAATATCCTTTCTGAGACAAAGACCATCTCCTTCTCTGGCTGCTTCCTCCAATTCTATTTCTTTTTTTCATTGGGTACAACAGAGTGTTTCTTCTTATCGGCTATGGCTTATGATCGGTACCTGGCCATCTGTCGCCCACTACGCTACCCCTCCATCATGACTAGGAAGGTCTGTGTAACCCTGGTCTGTGTATGCTGGGTGAGTGGATTTCTCTGCTATCCAGTCCCCATCGTCCTTATCTCCCAACTGCCCTTCTGTGGACCCAATATCATTGACCACATCGTGTGTGACCCGGGCCCATTGTTTGCGCTGGCCTGCATCTCTGCACCTTCCACTGAACTTATCTGTTATGCCCTCAACTCAGTGATTATCTTTGGGCCCTTTCTGTCCATCTTGGGATCTTATATTCTGGTCATCAGAGCTGTGTTTCGGGTTCCCTCTGGTGCTGGTCGAACTAAAGCTTTCTCCACCTGTGGATCCCACCTGACAGTGGTGTCTCTATTCTATGGAACCCTCATGGTGATGTATGTGAGCCCAACATCAGGGAACCCAGCAGGAATGCAGAAGATTGTCACTCTGGTATACTCAGTAGTGACTCCACTCATAAATCCCCTTATCTATAGTCTCCGAAACAAAGACATGAAAAATGCCCTGAAGAAAGTCCTAGGATTAATAATTAGCCAAAACTGAGACACTGTTGAGAGAGAAGCTGAATCGGTCACTTCTGATGTTAGTTATTTGTACTAATGAGAGAATGGCTTTAGTAGGTACGTTCTGGTTCACACTCAAATAGAAAAGGAGACTTATCTTTCATAGTTCCTAAAGAGTTACGTAAGCATTCCAAATTGTATATAAAATCAGTACATTGTACCTCATAATTGCAGTAATGTACACAGTTATGATTTAATAAAAAAAGAGTTCGAGGACAGCTCATAATAATAAATGCTGAATAAAACATTTTAAACATTCATGGCCTCACTGAGTAATTATATGGAGGTGGGGTGTATATACAGAGGGTGCCAATAAAATGTATAAACATTTTAAGAGAGAAAAACTGTATTAAATTTTTAATACTCGATTATATACTGATGTTTTTCATCTTGTATACTGTATCTCTTATAATTGCAGATGTCAAACGTGACCTGACCATTACAACTGTAATACAGTTTTTCCCTTTTTTAAAATGTGTATACATTTTGTGGCACCCTCTGTATGTATATATTCTTTTTCTGTGATGTATCTTTATGGTTTTTAATCTTATTTAGTGGAAAGAATCAACTGCCTATGTACCTGAGGCCTGTCAAGAGAACGCAATCTTTTAAATTCAGAAAATAAATAAATATTTTTAAAGACACTGAGTTGAGAGGCCCCACACACACACACAAAACCATAGTGATGGACCTCTGCCATTGTTTGAGAGTCTTTCACACCAAGAACAGGGTAAGCTGCTCGTCTCTGTATTTCACATCTCTGACCCTTAGAGATAAAGTATGAACTCTCTTTCCTGCCATTCAAGGCCCTCACTCCATAGGCTGCTCTGATCAGTCTCCTCTCCTCATGATGCACTGTATAACTCTTATACTTCACCATGAGCAGTCTGCTTATTTAACCTCAAACACCTTTACTCCCAACTAGGTATGCTTTTTGTTTCAATGGAGTACTTTTTTTTTTTTTTTGAAACAGAGCCTTACTAAGTTGCCCGGGCTAGAGTGCTGTGGCATCAGTCTAGCTCACAGCAACCTCAAACTCCTGAGTTCAAACAATCCTCCTTCCTAGCCTCCTAAGTAGCTGGGACCACAGGCACCCACCATAATGCCAAGCTAATTTTTTCTATTTTTAGTAGAAATGGAGTCTCGCTCTTGCTCAGGCTAGTCTCCAACTCTGAGCTCAGGCAATCCTCCTGCCTCAGCCTGCCAGAGTGTAGAGATCACAGGCGTGAGCCCCAACTGGGTATCCTTACTCACAGTGTTTCATCCTAAATCAGTTGTGACAACCCCAATATCACGTGTAATGTGGAACTATCCTCTAATATATTTGTATTAGTACACAGCAGTCATCAACCACAGAGCAAATGATGCCTCACAGAGGCTATGAGGCGAAATCTCAACTAGAAAAATATTCAGAGAGGGGTGGTGCCTGTGGCTCAGTGAGTAAAGCACCGGCCCCATATACCAGAGGTGGTGGGTTCAAACCCACCCCTGGCAAAAAAAAAAAAAGAAATTACATAATATCCAGAGAAAATTAGGCCAACAAAAATTCCATTTTTGTGCCCAAACCCTAAGCTGAAAAGGCCATTGAGAAAGAGGCCAATCTACTTAGAATGAGTACACACCCTTTCAGTCGTGGCCACTTCACAACGACATTAGATGTGTGAGGAGGGTGAGCCTGCTGGTGTTAGGGATGAAATGCTCTTGTACAGTGCTTCTTGATCTCCCCACCAAAGCATGTTTTGCAACAGCGATCAGAGAACATGGGGCATTTGAGGATAATATTTCATTGTAATTCAGAATTGTATGTTAAAAATTATCACAAACGATACAGAGGGTGCCAATAAAGTGTATAAACATTTTAATAAAAACATTGCAAACATTACAATATAAAATTTTCCTTTTAAGTAAAACTGGCCCTTCATGAAGACATTTAATTTGGAGCTTTGTGTATCCCATGACACAAACCCATACATCCTGCGTAAGCAGCACAAACTTAAGGAGACCATGGGGTCGTCTCAGTGTTAATGTAGCACACTATTTGTACATGCAATAATCCTTGGTGGTAAATTTATTAAAAATATTATCAATGAATGAATAGAACCTTCTCTAAAGAAGACAGACAAATGCCTAGCAAACATGAAAAAATGCTCAGCATCCCTAATTATTAGAGAAATGCAAATCAAAACCACCCTGAGATACCATCTAACCCCAGCAAGAATGGCCCACATCACAAAATTTCAAAACTGCAGGTGCATGTGAAGAGAAAGGAATGCTTTTACACTGCTGGTGGGACTGTAAATTACTACAACCTTTTTGGAAGGAAGTATGAAGAACCCTCAAAGAACTCAAGCTATACCTCCCATTTGATCCTGCAATCCCATTACTGGGCAACTACCCAGGAGGAAAAAAATCCTTTTATCATAAGGACACTTGCACTAGACTGCTTATTGCAGCTCAATTTACAATCGCCAAAATGTGGAAACAGCTTAAATGCCTGCCAACCCAGGAATGGATTAACAAGCTGTGGTATATGTATACCATGGAATACTATTCAGCCATTAAAAAAATGGAGACCTTGTGGCGGGCGCCTGTAGCCCCAGCTACTCGGGAGGCTGAGGCAAGAGAATCGCTTAAGCCCGGGAATTGGAGGTTGCTGTGATGCCACAGCACTCTACCGAGGGCCATAAAGTGAGACTCTGTCTCTACAAAAAAAAAAAAAAAATGGAGACTTTACATCCTTTGTATTAACCTGGATGGAAGTGGAAGACATTATTCTTAGTAAAGCATCACAAGAATGGAGAAGCATGAATCCTATGTACTCAATTTTGATATGAGGACAATTAATGACCTAGTACACGTTGGGGGTGGGGGAAGGGGAGAACAAGGAGAGAGAGAAGGAGGGAGGGGGTGGGGTCAATGTGTGTGTGAGACACACCTCTTGGGGGCAAGACACAATTGTAAGAGGGACTTTACCTAACAAATGCAATCAGTGTAACCTGGTTTCTTGTACCCTCAATGAATCCCCAACAATAAAGAAAAGATATGAGGGGAAAAAAAAAAAAAAAAAAAAAAAATATATATATATATATATATATATATAAAATCAATGACTTGGTGCCCATAGCTCAGTGGTTAGGGCACCAGCCACATGCACCAGGGCTGGTGGGTTCGAACCCAGCCTGGTCCTGCTAAAGCAACAATGACAACAATAACAACAACAAAAAAAAATAGCTGGGCATTGTGGTGGGCGTCTGTAGTCCCAGCTACTTAGGAGGCTGAGGGAAAAGAATTGCTTGAGCCCAAGAGTTTGAGGTTGCTGTGATGCCACAGCACTCTACTGAGAGAGACAAAGTGAGACTGTCTCAAAATAAATAAATAAATAATATTACCAATGAAATCCCCAGGTAAGAAATAAGGAGGTCTCTAGGGACAATATGGAAAGTTATAGGATTACATGAAGAGAGATTTGAGAATTCTCAATAGTGGATAAAATGGGACATAAATTAGAATCAATATACGGTTTCAACACAGTGAGAAACAAGCCACTGGCATCACAGGGTGCAGGAGAAGTGAAATAAGGCACACAGGGAGCTCTCCCACGTTACTTCCACACTAGAGCCAGTGAAGAAGGAAACCTGTGTGCCCTCCTTACAGGCTTCCCCCCCCCATGATCTAGGAAAGCCTCCTGGTGTGTGGGAGACAGGTGAGCCTTCGCAGCTGGACAGTTGCTTATTCAATATGCTCAAGAGACTGCGTATCAAAGAATACTGGTTTCTCATTTAGCTCAAGAACCAAAAGAAAAAAAATTCCATAACATGTTTAGATCAACATGCAAGTTACACCTTCCGAAATAAGTGCACTAAGTGGTGCCAAAGGCATCCACAGGGCTTCCTTTTCTCAGGAAGTGGTGAAGGCACAAGGAATGGTCTGATTTTTAGAGACTCTGAGAAAAAGTAGGGAACTAGCTTTCTCTGCTGAGACCGAAACCAAGAGTAAAATGGAATATTTTTTAATCTCCTCTCTCAATTCTCCCCTCTTTGTCCATTCCATTCCTTACCTGCACCTTCAGGAGAAGTGACATTAAAAAAAGGAAGAAAGGATAAAAGCAAATCCATGTATCTGAGGAGTAAGATCTCACATACAGTTTAACGGTGAATAAATTAGAAAGTGCTTCTTACAATCACGTTAGAAATCTTCTGTGAAATTCATTTACCATGCTTTCCCTGGGGCTTGCAGTCTTTGACAAGGGTTTGGTTTGTTGTTTTTAACATCAACAAGAGTAGTCTATAGCTCAAATACATGAAGCTCAGTCTCGTGCGTTTTGATTTGTGGTCAAAGTCTGTGCATCCAACTTGTCGGAATCACGGTTGCTGCTGCTCTGTTCCGGAGGTGAGTGGCTGCTCTCTGCATCACTGCTTGCTGATCTTGTAGAGAAGAGGTTTCTTGTTTAGAAAGATGGAGAATGTGTACAGTACCCACAGTGGAGAATCATTCTTCCATGATGTCTCACCAAAATGACTATAAATACAGGCTTAGCTCTTCATAATCATCCTAGTTCAAAAAATTAAAGATTGATCCTCACCTTTCAGTTTCCTGCTCTTGGTTTCTTGTCCCCCAGACTACAATCTGTTTTGACATAACCAGCTCAATAGGAAGGTTATGTTTGCTTTCATATGGGTCGATTCATAGTTCACGTTATGCACTGCTAATTTGTTGAGCTTGCAACAGCTGCACAATTATAAATACACGTATCTTATTTAATATAACCTCACTGAATAGAAGGGCTTTTTTTCTATGTGAATATTTGCTTATGTTCAATGAGTACTATAAATACAAAAAAAAATACTTCTATCAAATACTATATATACAGTACTTCAGTCAAAAAATGTTAAGGGTCTGGTTCCATGGCTCACACTTAGAATCTCAGCACTTTAGGAAGCTGAGGTGAGAGGATATACTTGAGACCATGAGTTCAAGACCAGTCTGAGCAACACAGCATGAACTCACCTCTACAAAAAAAACAGAAGTTAGTGGGGCATGATGGCACATCCCTGTAGTCCCAGCTACTCAGAAGACAGAGGTAGAAAGATCACTTGAGCCCAGGAGTTTGAGGTTGCAGTAAGCCATGATGATGCCACCACACTCTTCCCAATGCAACAGAGCAACACCCCATCTCAAATCAAAGAGTGGCTGACACCTGTAATCCTGGCATTCTGGGAGACCATGGCTAGTGAAATGCCTGAGCTCCGGTTCAAGACCAACCTGAGCCAGAGTGAGACCTCATCTCTAAAAATAGCTGGGCATTGTGGCAGACACCTGTAGTCCCAGCTACTTGGGAGGCCGAGGCAAGAGAATAGCTTAAGCCAAAGAGTTTGAGGCTGCTGTGAGCTGTGATGCCACAGCACTCTACGGAGGGTAACAAAATGAGATTCTGTCTAAAAAAAAAAAAATTAAAGCAAATTCTCCTCTTATCAATCCAAAAAGTTAAAGGTATCTTTTTTAAAACTTTTGGAAGTTTCTCGTATGTTAAAGCTATCAATTGCACTTTTCTCAGACCTGTATTTTATTCTTGAAAATATATCTTCTTGAATGGGCACAGTGGCTCACATCTGTAATCCTAGCACTTTGGGAGGCCAAGGCAGGTGTATTGCCTGAACTCAGGAGTTCAAGACCAGCCTAAGCAAGAATTAGACCCTATCTCTACTAAAAGTAGCAAAACTAGCTGGGCATTGTTGTAGGCATCTGTAGACCCAGCTACTGGAGGGGCTGAGGCAAAAGGATCACTGGAACTCAGGAGTTTGAGGTTGCTGTGAGCTATTACACCAAGGGCCACAGAATGACATTCTGTCTAAAGAAAAAAAGAAAAGAAAATATATCTTCTTTGGTGATGGTGTTCTAAAGAAAATGAGCAAATTTTGGAACATGGATAATTTTTTTTCAAAACATCTTTCATACTTTTGTATCTTATTATTTTGAATATTGGGGGCTCTTTCTTAAATGGACTAAAATACAATCTCCCAAATAGTGAATTTTAAGAGAAAACTCTGACAGTAGTAATAAGAAGAGCTTTAAAAGAGAATCTCTTGGTGATTGTAGTTTTCTTCTCCCATACATATTGTATATTTATCTTTAATGAAATATTTCATTTTAAATGAATATGAAGCATGATAAACTAATCACACGAAATTAATAATCATGGATTGAATAATAGTGACCTTTTATTGTTAAAGACAATAATTGAATACCAAATTGGCAATTGATCTAGAGTATAATATAAATGTATTTATATAGAAAAAATCAAAATGTATAAAAAGTTTTATCATCTAAATATTCTTGTCGATTTTCCTCCTGGTATCACTAATAAAAAGATAAAAAATAAATTATCCTTATGGAAATTGCTCTGGGATGAAAGAATATGAAATAATATGAAAGCACAAATCATTCAAATCTGTAAAAAGTCTCAGGTTCAAATCAATTAGAAATAATGGCATACATGTCCTCATATTATCCAGTGAATATCACTAAGTAATTGCTTCATATAAGCAACTTTCACTAAAACAAACTTGGGTAAAAAATCATTTTTGCCTCTACTTGAGGATTTCTTTATATTAAAAAAAGTAAAATTGAATTGATTTTTGTTCACTGCCACAGAAAATCCCAACAGACTGGAATTTACAAAGAATCAATCAGGGCCAAAAGACTCCATCAGAATAGGCTAAGATTTACTTAAGACTTCTTTTAGAATATCCAATACATTTGCTTGCGTGAGTCAAACTCCCTATCCCACGTGAAGCTCCAAGATGCCTCAGCAGCAAAGTAAATTGCCATTGTCTGTCTTCTTTTCACAGTCTGGGGACTATGAATAACTCAAAGATATCTACTGTGACACAGTTTGTCCTGTTGGGCTTTCCTGGTCCCTGGAAAATGCAGATCATCCTTTTCTCAATGATTTTGTTGGTCTACATCCTGACTCTGACTGGAAATATGGCCATCATTTGTGCAGTGAGGTGGGATCACCGACTCCATACCCCTATGTACATGCTCTTGGCCAACTTCTCCTTCCTGGAGATCTGGTATGTGACCTGTACAGTCCCCAAAATGCTGGCCAATTTTCTCTCCAAAACTAAAACCATATCTTTCTCTGGCTGTTTCATTCAGTTTTACTTCTTCTTCTCCCTGGGCACGACTGAATGTTTCTTCCTCTGTGTCATGGCATATGACCGGTACCTAGCCATCTGCCTCCCACTGCACTATCCCTTCATCATGACTGGCCAGCTCTGTGGCATCTTGGTGTCTCTTTGTTGGCTCATTGGTTTCCTTGGACATTTGATTCCCATTTTCTTTATTTCTCAACTACCTTTCTGTGGTCCTAACATCATTGATCACTTTCTATGTGACGTGGACCCACTGATGGCATTGTCCTGTGCCCCTACCCCCATCATAGAGCATGTATTACATTCTGTGAGCTCTCTTATAATCATTCTCACATTTCTGTACATCCTTGGGTCTTACATCCTAGTACTCAGAGCTGTGCTTCAGGTTCCTTCTTCAGCTGGACGGCAAAAGGCCTTCTCCACCTGTGGATCCCACTTGGTTGTGGTGTCTCTGTTCTATGGAACCATAATGGTGATGTATGTGAGTCCCCCATCTGGCAATGCATTTTTTATGCACAAGATCATCACACTCATATATTCTGTGGTAACACCAGTCTTAAACCCCCTCATCTACAGCCTTCGAAATAAGGATATGAAATACGCACTCTATTATGTCTTTTGTGGAATAAGAATTATACAGAGCTCATGACAAGGTTTTGTAGAGCCCATTGACCCTTTTTCTGCAAATGGAAGAATAATTCTCTCTCCCTTCAATACAAGCTAACTTGGCTTTATTCATATGCATCACAGTCGCTTTGTGCAAAGCAAAACTCTTCATGTATCTGATCATATTTTGATGCACTTCTAGTTTCAGAAATATGTTCCATGGGAAGAGATTTCTCCCCAATAAATGGTAAAAATTAAGCTTAAAAATCTTAATATCTGGCCAGGCACGGTGGCCCACACCTATAATCCTAGCACTCTAGGAGGCCGAGGCAGGTGGATTGCTCAAGCTCAGGAATTCAAGATCAACCTGAGCAAGAGCAAGACCCCATCTCTACTACAAAGAGAAAAACTAGCTGGGTGTCATGGTGGTTGCCTGTAGTCCCAGCTATTCATGAAACTGAGGCAAGAGGATTGCATAAGCCCAAGAGTTTGAGGTTGCTGTGAGCTATGATGTCACAGCACTCTACCCAGACTGACAGAATCAGACTCTGTCTCAAAAAAAAAAAAAAAATCTTTAATATCTACTTCCAGGAAGGTTTTGGCTTTATCATTATGTGATCTCTGTCCACACAATTTTGTTAAATCATATGAATAATACTGGTTATCTGCTTAAATAGTTGTCTACCATTTCTTTAAAAAGATACATAAGAATTTGCCTGTTTTCAGATTTCAGAATGGGTGAATGATAGATATCCTGTTAGTTTATCATCCCCAGTCCATCCCCACTCTCCAGATAACCAGGTGTGGATTAAAGAATGGAGCCTGAGCCCACTTGAACCATGGTGAAAAGGCCCCTACTTTGTGATTCTGTCCAACAGCAGTGAAGATGAATGGCATTCCTGCCTGGATATATCACTCATGTATGAAACCAGTCAGCAATGAGGAGTGGACGGTCCAATGACACCCAGAGCATCCCCACCATCTTACCCTGAAAAAACGGACTACAGCCCTGCCCTAGTCACATACCAGGAGCTGAGTGGTCTACATACGGCCCAAGTTATAACAGAAGGAATACCTAAACAAGTAAAAAAAAATCATTAATAATAATTTTGCAATATATATAGACATGTGTCTTTTTATATTTTCAATAATAATTAGATATTATAGATATAATAATAATTTCCATGCAGAAATACTATATATTTCCGAAGAATTTTCTATGCATTTCATATTTTGTGTTGTCATGTTAACATTAATTCTCTAATTGTTAATGGTATATAATAGATATTTGTATATTAAACTTTAATCCAAAAAAATAAATTAATTAATTAAAAATAGTTGTCTATCATTTCTTTAAAAAGACATAACTATTTGCCTGTTGTCTTAGATTTCTGACAGCACATCATTGTTGGATACATTAAGAAACTGCAGATTCAGTTTCACCATTCTTATTTCACCATCCTCACCAACAGTATACAAGGGAAGGCTAAGAGTTAAATTGAAGCCGTGAGTGCCTTTGTTGAGAGTTTTTAGTGTGCAAGCCCCATAGATGAAGTGAGGAGTGCATCGAGAGAACCACTTAGAGAGCTTGACTTTGTTCTCTGGAGTTTGAAGGACATATGGACTGTTTCTGACTTATACCTAGAAAAAATTTAAAGATTGTGAAAGAACTGGCTCTGAGAGCAGAGCAGCATGGTTACTACTCTACAGAAAGTACCCTTCTTTGACCATTTTAAAAGGGACCCCAACAAAAGTACTGCTTGGAGAAGCGAGGGAATCCTCTATTTCAGTGGGTCATCCAGGGATGAAAGAAGTCATAAGAAGCCAGCCAGTGAAGTATTGTCCACATCAGGAAATTGCTGTTTGGGGAGTCCATCTCATAAAAAGGAAATATTTCAAGACAGAAAAAAAATCAACATTCAGGTTTAACAAAAACCTATAAAGCAACAATACTTGGTCACATCTTTACCAAAGAAAAGTCTTTCTGCCTTTTCTTCTTCCCCACCCAAACCTCAAGTAACCAGAGGCAGCACAGTAAAGTAGGAGTATGATAGTTCTTATAAATTAAAGTACACAGAAGAATATGAATAAATTATATGCAAATACTACACCATTTTATGTAAGGGACTTGAGCATCAAGCATTTTGGTATCTGCAGGAGGTCCTAGAACCAATCCCTCATGGACATTGAGGAATGATTGTACTAGACTTTCTAATATCTGTATAAGGAGATCATGTATTAATACTAAAAATAATTATAAGAACTATCATACTGGGCCAGGCACTGTAGCTCATGCTTGTAATCTTAGTACTGTGGGAAAAATCACTTAAGCTCAGGAGTTCCAGACCAGCCTGAGCAACGGCAAGACCCTGTCTCTACTAAAAATAAAAAAACTGAGCCCAAGAGTTTGAGGTTGCTGTGAGCTATGACACTACAGCACTCTAATCAAGGTGACAAAGAGAGAATCTGTCTGAAAAAAAAAATAGAAAAATTAACAGAGCACAATGGCAGGCACTTATAGCCCCAGATACTCAGGAGGCTGAGGCAGGAGGATCACTTAGGCCAGGAGTTTAAGGATACAGTGAGCTATGATGATGCCACTGCACTCTAGCCAGGTCAACAGACCAGGACTCTGTCTCAAAAAAAAAAAAAAAAAAAGCTATCATACTAATTCAAAACTAAAAGAAGGGGGAGGAAAGCAAAGATTAGAGGAAAGATAAATAAACTAGAGAATAGAGAAAACAATAGAGAAAATCAATAAGAGCAAGAGTTGGTTCTTTGAAAAGATCAACAAACTTAACAAACTTTTAAAAAGGACTAAGGGGAACAAAACATTAAACTAATAAAACAGAAATGACACTGGGGATATTACTACTGCAGTTACAGAAATAAATGAGATTAGAAGAGAATTACATAACCCAAACAAAATGGACACAGAAACTACCAAAACTTACTCAAGAAGAAATGGAAAATCTGAATAGATCTTTAATAGGTACAAAAAATTAATCAGAAAACAAAAACCATCCAACAAAGAAAATGCAGGACCATATCACTTCAGTGGTATAGTCTACCAAACATTTCAAAAGAATTAACATCAGTTGTTCTCAAACTCCTTCAAAAAATGAAAACGAGGGAATATTTCCTAACTCATTTTATGAAGCTAGCATTACCCTGATAACCAAAGATATCACAAAAAAAACCAACAAATCACTGTCGTCTATGAATATATATGCAAAAATCCTCAACAAAATACTAGCAAATCAAATCCAACCATATATTTAAAAAGTTAAACACAATGACTAATTGGGATTTATTCCAAGAATGGGATGGTGGTTCAACAGAAGAAAAATCAGTGTAATACACCACATTGATAAATGGAAAAGGAAAAAAATACAAAATCATTTCAATTGATTTAGACAAAAATCCTCCTTAAAATAAAAAAAAGCACACACACACACTCAACAAATTAGGACAGAAGGAAACTACCTTAACAACTCACAGTTAACCTTATACTCGATAGTGAAAGACTGAAAAATTTCTCTCTAATATTAGGAAGAAAACAAGGATACTTGCTTTCAATACTTTAATTCAACACTGTACCGGAATTTCTAGCAAGAGCAATTTGGCAACTAAAAAAAAATGCATATAAAGCATTCATATCAGAAAAAGAGAAGTAAAACTATTTTTGCTTGTATATGACACAATGCTATTTTTATAGAAAATCAGCACAAATCCATTCATACAGCCAAAAACCCACTAAAGGTAATAAATGAATTTAGTGAAGTTGCAGGATATAAGATCAATATACAAAAAATCAAACTATATTTCTTTTTTCTTTTTTTTGTCTAATAGTAGAGATATTTTATTTTATTTTTTATTAATATTAAATCATAGCTGTGTACATTAATGCAATCATGGGGCACCATACACTGGTTTTATAGACCGTTTGACACATTTTCATCACACTGGTTAACATTGCCTTCCTGGCATTTTCTTAGTTATTGTGTTAAGACATTTATATTCTACATTTACTGAGTTTCACATATACCCTTGTAAGATGCACCACAGGTGTAATCCCACCAATCACCCTCCCTCTGCCCATCCTCCCTCCCTCCCCTCCCTCACCCCCCCTCCCCACCCTCTCCCCCTTCCCCATATTCTTAGGTTATAACTGGGTTATAGCTTTCATATGAAAGCCATAAATTAGTTTCATAGTAGGGCTGAGTACATTGGATACTTTTTCTTCCATTCTTGAGATACTTTACTAAGAAGAATATGTTCCAGCTCCATCCATGTAAACATGAAAGAGGTAAAGTCTCCATCTTTCTTTAAGGCTGCATAATATTCCATGGTGTACATATACCACAATTTATTAATCCATTCGTGGATCGATGGGCACTTGGGCTTTTTCCATGACTTAGCAATTATGAATTGGGCTGCAATAAACATTCTGGTACAAATATTTTTGTTATAATGTGATTTTTGGTCTTCTGGGTATATGCCTAGTAGAGGAATTAAAGGATTGAATGGCAGATCTATTTTTAGATCTCTAAGTGTTCTCCAAACATCTTTCCAAAAGGAATGTATTAATTGGCATTCCCACCAGCAGTGTAGAAGTGTTCCCTTTTCTCCACATCCACGCCAACATTTCTGGTTTGGGGATTTTGTGATATGGGCTAATCTTACTGGAGTTAGATGATATCTCAAAGTAGTTTTGATTTGCGTTTCTCTGATGATTAAGAATGATGAGCATTTTTTCATATGTCTGTAGGCCGTGTGCCTGTCTTCTTCAGAGAAGTTTCTCTTCAAGTCCCTTGCCCAGCCTGCTACGGGATCACTTGTTCTTTTCTTGTTAATACGTTTGTGTTCCCTGTGGATTCTGGTTATTAAACCTTTGTCGGAGACATAACCTGCAAATATCTTCTCCCATTCTGAGGGCTGTCTGCTTGCTTTACTGTGTTCTTGGCTGTGCAGAAGCTTTTTAGTTTGATCAGGTCCCAGTAGTGTATTTTTGAAGCTGCTTCAGTTGCCCGGGGGGTCCTCCTCATAAAGTACTCGCCCAGACCTATTTCTTCAAGGGTTTTCCCTGCATTCTCTTCTAGTATTTTTATAGTTTCGTGTCTTAAGTTTAAATCTTTTATCCAGTGAGAGTCTATCTTAGTTAATGGTGAAAGGTGTGGGTCCAGTTTCAATCTTCTGCAGGTTGCCAGCCAGCTCACCCAGCACTGTTTGTTAAATAGGGAATCTTTTCCCCCACTGAATGTTTTTAATTGGCTTGTCAAAGATCAAATAATGGTAAGTAGCTGGATTCATCTCTTGGTTCTCTATTATGTTCCATACATCTACTTCTCTGTTTTTGTGCCAGTACCATGCTGTTTTGATCACTTTGAATTATGGTATAGTCTGAGGTCCGGTAGGTCTGAGTTTCGAATCCAGCCTGGCCCGCCAAACAACAATGATGGCTGCAACCAAAAAATAGCCAGGCATTGTGGCGGGCAACTGTAGTCCCAGCTACTTGGGAAGCTGAGACAGGAGAATCACTGAGCCCAGGAGTTGGAGGTTGCTGTGAGCTGTGAAGCCATAGTACTGTACCCAGGGTGACAGCTTGAGGCTCTATCTCAAAAAAAAGAGGTATATTTCACAGGCATCTGGTATCTTGGAAATGGCAACTTGTAATACATTTGTCCCTCAATTCATTCTGCTCCAGTTAAGACTCTAGTAGTTTCTATCCATTTCTAGTGCAGAAATGTCATCCTAAAATTTCCTTCACTTCACTCCTAAATATTCCTTTTGCCACTTTCTTGCATTGAATCTCCTATCTTTTTTTTTGGTTTATTCTGTTATTTTAGTGATGCACATCTTTGAGAAGCTTCTTTAGGATCAGTACAAGAGATAAAGTTTTTAACACCTTGAATATCTCAAAATGTCTTCATTTTACCCCTTACAATTTATGGCTAGTTTTAGCAGGGTGTAGAATTCTAGGTTGGAAATCGTCCTCTACTAGAAGTTTAAAGGCATACTCCATTGTCTTTTTGCTTCCAGTATTACTCTTCAAAAGTCCCAAACCATTCTGACTCCTGATTCTTTGTATGTGGCCAACTTCTTTGTCTGAAAGAAATGAA
Organism: Nycticebus coucang; assembly: GCF_027406575.1. Taxonomy (NCBI): domain Eukaryota; kingdom Metazoa; phylum Chordata; class Mammalia; order Primates; family Lorisidae; genus Nycticebus; species Nycticebus coucang. The sequence continues at coordinate 33,763,567 of NC_069785.1, read as the reverse complement.
GAATGGGGCAGTGCCTGTGGCTCAAAGGAGTAGGGCACTGTCCCCATATACCAGAGGTGGCAGGTTCAAACCCAGCCCTGACCCAAAAAAAAAAAAAAAGAAATGAAGAATGTTGCTCAGCAACCAGTAGTTGCTATTAGGAGTTAAATCTAATTGAACTAACTCAGAAGCCTCTGCCATCAGAATATTTTTTCCTGGAAATAACCATTACAACACACTTCTCCTATCTGAAATTCTTTCTGATCCCTGGTACTTGAGTCCTGCTACGCTTTGTAACTGTTGCCTGTTGAAAATTAGCCCTTTTACACCTGCGGTGCATCTTTACAAGGGTATATGTGAAACTTAGTAAATGTGGAATGTAAATGTCTTAGCACAATCACTAAGAAAATGCCAGGAAGGCTATGTTAACCAGTGTGATAAAAATGTGTCAAACGGTCTATGAAACTAGTGTATGGTGCCCCATGATCACATTATGTACACAGCTATGATTTAATAAAAATAAAATAAATAAAAATTCTGTGAGGCAAAAAAACAAACAAAAAAAAATTAGCCCTTTTAACTTCTATGAATTGTTGATACAAGCCACCTGGTATTTATAGATCACACTACTCATTAAATGAGCTCATCCTCTGACCTGTGTGTGGAACTTTGCTACTCAAAGAACTGCAGCATCGCATTAATGTATAAAGCTACGATTTAATAAAAAATTAAAAAAAAAAAAAAAAAGAACTGTAGCATCACTTGGAAGCCAGTTAGAGCTCTAGAATCCCAGGTAATACTCCAAGCTACTGAATGAGAATCAGTAGTTTAACAAGATTCCCCAGATGACGCATATTCACTTTAAGGTCTGAGAACCACTTGTCCTCTTGGAGACATTTTAAAAAATACTGATGCCAGAGATTTTCATTTAATTTATCTGCCATAAACCCTGACTATCAGGAGTTTTACATGCACATCCCCCAGGTAATTCTTTGCCGTGGCGTCACAGCTCACAGCAACCTCAAACTCTTGGGCTTAAGCGATTCTCTGGCTTCAGCCTCCCTAGTATTTGGGACTACAGGCGCCCACCACAACGCCCGGCTATTTTTTGTTCTAGTTGTCGTTGTTTGGCAGGCCTGGGCTGGATTTGAACCCGCCAGCTCAGGTGTATGTGGCTGGTGCCCTAGCCACTGAGCTACAGGTGCCAAGTCCCCCCAGGTAATTCTAATGTATAAAAAGGTTGAAAATCGGGCGGCGCCTATGGCTCAGTCGGTAAGGCGCCGGCCCCATATACCAAGGGTGGCGGGTTCAAACCCGGCCCCAGGCAAACTGCAACCAAAAAATAGCCAGGCGTTGTGGCGGGCACCTGTAGTCCCACCTACTCGGGAGGCTGAGGCAAGAGAATCGCTTAAGCCCAGGAGTTGGAGGTTGCTGTGAGCTGTGTGAGGCCACGGCACTCTACCGAGGGCCATAAAGTGAGACTCTGTCTCTACGAAAAAAAATAAAATAAAATAAAAATAAAAAAATAAAAAAAACAAAAAGGTTGAAAATCATTGGCCTATGATCATTGCTACTCAGTGTGGCCTGAAAACCGGCAAATTCAACATTAGCTAAGAACTTGTCAGAAAATCAGACTCTTACGTCCCAAACTCCTGAATCAGACACTGCAGTTTAAGATCTCCAGGTGATTCCTGTGCACATTAAACTTTGGGAACTCCTGGCACAGTGAATGTCATTGATCTCAATTTCATTTACAAGCTGGCCCGGTGACCATCAGTAAAGATTTTCTCATTGCTCATTACTGTCACCTTTCTCTAGAAGTTGTCTTTTAAAGAAGTGGATTAAAAGGACTCTAGGAAGTAATCCCATATTTTTAGCAGAAAAATAAAAGACCGCTGATGTTTAAAAAACACTGAAGCTAAATCTATTCTCACATTTCCACTGGTTTCAAATTTTCCACTATTAGAAAGTAACATCAAAGTGGAAACTGACAATTTAACTAAATTCATCAATTAAGTGACTTCCGTACCTAGGCAGTTTTGGAATTCCTCCCACATTAATTAGTATCAGGTCATTCAAGACAACTTCTACTCAATACCAACCACATGGTCATTACAGTGAGAGACTCCAAGAAAAATCAGTAAATTCAATTTTTAAGTGATCAACAGAATATAGTTTTCTGTTTCTCTGTGACTATTCCATTCTAATTACCATTTAAACTAGAGAGAAAAGATTTGTTCACAAACATGTCTCAGTTTCAGAATTACAGTCATAGGCAAAATACCATGTATTTCACGGATGCCCACAGAGCATGATTCCTTAGTGGAATGCATTCCCTTTGCAATAGAAAGCCTCCTGAAATGTGGTATTTCCCCTCGCTCCTGTGTATCTTTGATTCCAGCGAACGTACTATAGTTAATATAGACAAAGACTAATGTACTAAATTCTAGGTGAGCCCCAAGGGTTGGAAAGAGAAAGCACTCCAGGGAAAACTTAAAAAAGCCACTGAGACCACACGGGGAGAGATAGTGGGTTTCATAGTAATCCCTGAGAGGAACAGAGATTTAACAGCAATTCACATCTCAGCAAGTTCCTAGTAAACAAGCCTCTGGAGTTTCCAGAAATGAAGGAAGTGCAATGAACCACATATAATGACCTCACCCGGAGTTTTCCCCGTCAGAGCCAGTGAGGAGGAGATGCTTGAAGCTAAGGTTGTGTTCAGCTCCACCATGCTCATCCCTCTCTCCTTGGTGAGCCACGAAAGCCATCACTGCGTGTAAGAGAAAAGGACTGAGAGCCTGTGCTACAGCCGCTGCTATGGTCCACTGCAGAGTGCCTTTCACTACATAAATTTGATTAGGCGCTATTTCTCTGGAGAAACTCAAAGGAAGTAGGATGATAGTGTAGTGTAAAAGTTCCATATTTGGAACACAGGATACATATCCATTGGGTGAAAAGTCATGCCATCCTTGCAAAATTCTCTGGGCCATACATGTAAATTTAACAGGATAGATCAATGTACCACTTTGTCCAATTCTGATTTTATGATTGGTAGTGATTATCTTTCTGAAAATGATCTCCCTTTCCAGAGGTAGCTGGGTGGTGTGTTCCTTCTCTCAGGCTAATGTGAAGAAAAGATACTAAGTAAGGGACATTGGGAAGAAGGTTATTTAAGCAAGCTATCACATTTAGGGTGAGTGAACTGGTATGTTGATTGGTAGTTTCTTGTACTGAAAGAAGTATAGTATATGAAAGATCTGGTTCCCTCGGCTTTAGCTCAAATAATGCTTTATGAACCCCCAAAGCATGAGAAGCAATATAACTATGGCAGAAAACGGTGACTATTCCATTCTAATTACCAAACTATACCCAAAAAATAATTTTGGATACTTCTTGGGGTGGGGGGTGATTATGTAGAACTTTGTGGAGTCTGATTATTCTATGAATGTGAAAAATTTATTTTTCAGCCTTTTCCATTAAGCTCCCCACCTCATGATTATTCTATCACTTATGTACACTTTCTTCAAAGACTTTAGGAAAAATAATGTTGCTGCTAATGAATCTCTTTCTGAGTATGATGGCAGAAAACATGAGCTGTGGAGTGAAGTTGTCAGTGTATAATGGAGTTTTCTGAACTGTTATTCACATGAAGCAGGTACAGTGCATTTCTCAAAATAAAAGACAGGAAGCTCAGATCTCATGATTCTGATTCCTGAACGGGGTCTCTGACCTAAAAGAGAGAAAGTGACTTATTTATGTTTTAAAAATAACAATCTGTAAATCACCTGTTGAGCACCTAATTCAAGAAAGAACATATACAAGTATCTTTTAAATTCACCACTGATTGGAAAGCTGGACAACTTCAGAAACTCTAAACTTTTTCTATACTTCTTTAGAAATCGTCAAGGGACTAGTGATATTTAAGTCCAAACCTTTGTTCCCAAAGATAATGCATGATCCTTCCTTCATATTTTGTGTTCTTCATTACCTTTCAAATTTCTTTCTCTTAAAAAAAACAAACAAATTTCTTTCTCTTACATTCCTAACAAAGTTATGACTGCTGAACCTCCGATAAACAAGGCAAGAGGGCGGCTCCTGTGGCTCAGTGGGTAGGGCACTAGCCCCATATACCAAGGGTGGTGAGTTCAAACCCAGCCCCAGACAAACTGCAACAAAAAAATACCAAGGGGTTGTGGCAGGCACCTGTAGTCCCAGCTGCTCGGGAGGCTGAGGGAAGAGAATCGCCTAAGCCCAGGAATTGGAGGTTGCTGTGAGCTATGACATCACAGCACTCTACCGAGGGCGACATAGTAAAACTCTGCCTCTAAAAAAAAATAAAAAAAAAACAAAGCAAGAGATCTGAATTTGACAAGAAACTTAATACTGAAACCATCATTTTTTGTTAAGACTTACACATTTAAAATATTAATCAATTAACAAGATCATTGTTTAAACACATATTTGTACATTTTTTATTCAAATATTAAATACATAGTTTTGTTGCTACTGAAAAGTATGTACCAGTCCAAATATTTGAAAATATCCTCTCCTGCCTTTCAATAAACAAAATTAATTCTAATAGATAAAAGTACAGGTAAGTGTGGAAAACCCCATTTGATCTCAGATACCTTTAGAAAATTCCTTTGTTTTTATTAAGTGGAGAGCTAAGTAAATAAAATAATGTTTTGTATTGAAAACATCCCTTTATTTATTTAATCTAGGTGGGATATGAATATAAAGGTAAGGTAATTCCTTTTTGTATAATATTTGTAAAAAAATAAAAATAAATACTTGCAAATTGAGGTATTTGAAAAAATATTCTCACTAGTTCTTTAAAGCAAAGATACTTGATATAGTGAGGATTTTTTTAGGTGCCATTCAATTGGCTAAAATGAGATTTTTCTAAAAAATCCTTAGGAAGAGGTTCATTAAAAATATACATAAAGGGGCAGCATCTGTGGCTCCAAGGAGTGGGGCGCCGGTCCCATGTGCCAGAGGTGGCAGGTTCAAACCCAGCCCTGGCCAAAAACTGCAAAAAAAAATATATATATATATATATGTGTGTGTGTGTGTGTGTGTGGCGCCCATAGCTCAGTGGGTGGGGTGCCGGCCACATGCACTGAGGCTAGAGGGTTTGAACCCAGCCCAGGTCAGCTAAACAACAGTGACAACTGCAACAAAAAAATAGTTGGGTGTTGTGGTGGGCGCCTGTAGTCCTAGCTACTTGGGAGGCTGAGGCAAGAGAATTGATTAAGCCCAAGAGTTAGAGGTTGCTGTGAGCAGTGATACAATGGCACTCTACCAAGGGCAACATAGTGAGACTCTGTCTCTTAAAAAAAAAAAAAAAATACACACACACACACAAAAGATAAAGAAAATCCTTAAAGGAAAATTTAAGAAAAGCCCAATGTTTTGGGAATAGTAATGTTTGTGAGAACTGATTCAGTTGTCCTAGTGTGAATTAAATCTCCCTACACCAGTGAACTGATTTTGTTTTGTTGCCAAAGGTCTAACCCAATCTTATACCAACTATACTCAAAATATGTCTCCCTTGTAACAAGTTAGGGTAAGTAAAAGAAAATGAAACCCATAATCAACACAGAAAACAAATCAAAAGCTGAAAAGGTCTTCAAGCATCAAAGGAAAAGAAAAAAAAGAAACTTATACTGCTGATGTAGAAAATTCTAGTGGCATTGGATTCTTGCAAAATAATATTAAGATTTTCCAATGTACTCCATGCTAATATGAAACCAATATATAAACAATTACATGCTTGTATAATCATAAAACACAAATATAGTCTAGTACGGGGGTAGAGAGAGTCGGGAGGGGGCAGTGGAGGAGGAAGATTGGCAGAAGGAGGGAGGCATGAGGTGGGATCTCACCTAATGTGCACATTGTGAGGGTGTATAACACATCCTCTGAGTAAGGGGCTCTTTTACAACTGGAACTTTACTCTGGAAGTGAGAATAATGTAACCTAAAAATTTGTATCCTCCTATTAATTTGAAATTTAAAAATATATATTGAGATTTAGAACCACATATGGTATTTGGAATTTAATCTCACCTTGTCTCAGAATATCTCCTGCATTTTTCTGTATAGTTCAAGTTCTCTTCTCAATAAAGTCCTTGAGATACGTAAAAATCAAAGAAACTTGGGTTACACTCAATGTTTTTCTTCTTCATAGGTTTGAGACCCATGAACAGGTCGGCAACACATGTGACTGAATTTGTTCTCCTCGGATTCCCTGGTTGCTGGAAGATACAAATTTTCCTCTTCTCTTTGTTTTTGATGGTTTATGTCTTGACCTTGGTGGGAAATGGGGCCATCGTCTGTGCAGTGAGATGTGACCCACGACTACACACTCCCATGTACTTTCTGCTGGGAAACTTTGCCTTCCTTGAGATCTGGTATGTTTCTTCCACTGTTCCTAACATGCTAACCAACATTCTCTCCCAGACCAAGGCCATCTCATTTTCTGGGTGTTTTCTCCAGTTCTACTTCTTCTTTTCACTGGGCACAACCGAATGTCTCTTTCTAGCAGTGATGGCTTATGATCGGTACCTGGCCATCTGCCGCCCACTGCATTACCCTGCCATCATGACCGGAAGGCTCTGTGGCATGCTAGTGTCTTTCTGTTGGCTCACTGGATTCCTTGGATACCCAATCCCCATTTTCTTCATCTCCCAACTCCCCTTCTGTGGCCCTAATATCATTGATCACTTCCTATGTGACATGGACCCACTGATGGCTCTCTCCTGTGCCCCAGCTCCTATTACTGAATTTATCTTTTATACTCAGAGTTCCCTTGTCCTCTTTTTCACTCTTACATACATTCTTCGATCCTATACCCTGTTACTCAGAGCTGTTTTTCGGGTCCCTTCTGCAGCTGGCCGGCAAAAGGCCTTTTCTACCTGTGGTTCTCATCTGGTTGTGGTGTCTCTCTTCTATGGGACAGTCATGGTAATGTATGTGAGCCCCACATATGGCATCCCAACTTGGATGCAGAAGATCCTCACATTGGTATATTCGGTTATGACTCCTCTCTTCAATCCCCTGATCTACAGTCTTCGTAATAAGGACATGAAATTTGCCCTGAGAAATGTTCTATTCGGAATGAGAGTTAGTCAAAATTCATGAGCCAAAGATGTGCCACACTTACAAGTTCTGATGTAGAACAAGATGGAGATGTATTAGTTGTTTCAGAATCTTTTAGCCCTCAATCTGAGTAGTTAGAGGTCTTATATTAATATTTTACCTGAAAGTGGGCCTGCCCAGCTCAAACACCTTTCTGATACTGACTACTCAATTCTTAATTCACTGGTCTCCAACACCCAGAAAAAAAATTTCAAAGCCCGCCCTTGGAATGGAAGCCTGTCCTTCTGAATGACAAAACAAAATTGTTATATGAGATATGCTCCTACCTGAGATGCCCCATGGTTTATCACCGCATATCTTCTTCCTCATTACAACAGAACAGTAAACCCAACTTTGTCTGAGTATAGATGCGTTCCTGGTAGTCTTTGTGCGATGGGAATCAACGATAGCCTAACACCCATCATATAGTAAAACACCAGAAATATTTTCGAAATATTTGTATTTCAATTTTTTTCACTTACAAAAATACTATATGGGGCAGCACCTGTGGCTTAGTGGGTAGGGCGCCAGCATCATATACCGAGGGTGGCGGGTTCAAACCTGGCCCTGGCCAAACTGCAACAAAAAATAGCTGGGCATTTTGGCCGGCGCCTGTAGTCCCAGTTACTCAGGAGGCTGAGGCAAGAAAATCACCTAAGCCCAGGAGTTAGAGGTTGCTGTGATCTATGACGCCACAGCACTCTACCAAGGGCAATAAAGTGAGACTCTGTCTCTAAAAAAAAAATAATAATTAATAATAATAATATATGGTTGTTGTAACAAAGGCAATTCAGAAGTACATAAACAACAGATTTTTATATCTTCACTTCCATTTTCCCAGTCTTCCTCTCTGCTCCTTAGTCAATACATCTAAATTCTTCTGTCTAGTTCTCAAATATGGCCTCACTAAACCTTTTTTTTTTTTCTTCTGTCTAGTTCTCAAATATGGCCTCACTAAACCTTTTTTTTTTTTTTTTTTGGCTTTCCTCACATCCCAGAATGCACCCCAGCCTTCAAGCCAGTCATTTCATTCTGCTCTTTATCATCTTTTCATCTTCGCATCTTTCTTAGGCTGTTTTTTCAACCTGAAGAGCCTCATCTCATACTCTGCCATGCAAGTTGAAAAGATAGTTAACACTTAAATTGTTAAGTTCTTATCTTTGAAAATGGGTCTAAATCGGGCGGTGCCTGTCACTCAGTCAGTAAGGCGCCGGCCCCATATACCGAGGGTGGCGGGTTCAAACCCGGCCCTGGCCAAACTGCAACCAAAAAATAGCCGGGCGTTGTGGCGGGCGCCTGTAGTCCCAGCTACTCGGGAGGCTGAGGCAAGAGAATCGCTGAGGCAAGAGAATCGCTTAAGCCCAGGAGTTGGAGGTTGCTGTGAGCTGTGTGAGGCCACGGCACTCTACCAAGGGCCATAAAGTAAGACTCTGTCTCTACAAAAAAAAAAAAAAGAAAATGGGTCTAAATCATGTCTTATAAGAAAATCTCAAGGATTTAATCACACCATTTATGTAAGGGCCATGGCACAGTAAGAGACATTTTGAAGGCTCCAACCAAATGTTAGTTCCCCTCTCCTTCCTGTCTTTCAAACTTGACTATAGATAGTTTGCTGGTTATCTTTTAGATTTTTGCTATATTCATGGAAATCTATATACTTAAAGATGGCTTATTTAAAAACAAAGCTGAAATTGTTATACACATATCTAATACATTTGCATTTGTAACTATAAGGGAACTGGTTAGAGTATAAACGTTGAAGTCAGACTTGTCATATTCTGGCTTATCTGCTTACTAGCTATGAGACCCTGGGCAAGTTGCTTGAATTCCACTAACTTCAATCTGTAAAATGGGGTTATAATAAACTGTGGGTAAGCTGAGTTATGATGAGTTTGTTCCTTGTAAAGCACTTACAATTATGTCTGGCAAATAGTAGAGCTCAATAAACATTAGTTTAAAAAAGTTTTTGAATTCAATAAAATATCACAGTATTTTTCAAAGTCAGTTCATATAATTTTACTTCATTCCATATAACAAGATTATTGTGTTCCATTATATGAATGTTTCATAATTTATTTATGACTCAATTAATGACACTCTGTTGTCTCTAATGTGTTATAATTAAAACAGTGCTGCAGTTAATGTCCTTGCCATGGACTAGGGGAAAGAGAGGATGTGACTACTGCTACCGGGAACTCCATTTCTTTGGGGGGTGACAAAAACGTTCAGAAAATATATAATGGTAATGGCGGCACAACCTTGTGAATATACTAAAAATTATTAACTTGTACACTTTAAAAGTGTGAATTTTCATCAGGACAATGTAGATCAAAACCACAATGAGATATTGTTTCACAACTGTTAAGATAATTGCTACCAAAGGACAAAACATGACAAATGTTCATGAAATGGAATAAAAGGAAACCCTTGCACACTGTTGGAATGTGAATTTACACAGCCACAATGGAAAACACTATCAAGGTTCCTCAAAAAACTAAGCCTAGAACTACTGTACGATCCAGAAATCCCACTTTGGAGTACATATCCAAAGGAATTGAAATCAGGATCCAAAGTAATTGGAAGAGATATCCACTTTCCCATGTTCACTGCAGCATTATTCACAATAGCCAGGACATAGGAGCAACCCAAATGTCCATCTCTGGAAGGATTTCTTAAAATGCAGTGTATACATGCAATGAAATATTATTCAACCTTAAAAGGAATAAGGAAATCCTGCCATTTGCAACAACATGGATGAATTTGGAGGACATTATGCTAAGTAAAATGTGCCAGATGTAAGATAAATATATGATATATGATGACTGTAAAATAGTTAAACTCATAGAAACAGAGAGTGGAATGGTGGTTGTCTGGAGTGAGCGGAGAGTAAAACAGTGAGATATTAATGAAAGGGTACAAAGCTGCTGTTACACAAGGTGAGTAAGTCCTAGAGAGCAATAGCACTGTTTTATATACTTAAAATTTTGCTAAGAGAGTAAATCATATGTTATGTGTTCTTATAACAAAATAATAATGGTTAATAAGGGGATGGGAGAGAAAAAATCTAGAAGCAAATATAAAAATATAAAAAAACTTAGCCATACAAATTTTTTAAAATCTTAGCCATACAAATCTTTTTTTTGGTGGGGTAGAACACGGTCTTACGTGTGCAGTGCTGCCCTCTACTGGTCACTATGCTTCACAGCCTGCCTAAGCATAAAGCAGGAAAAACCTCAACCTCTGAAAATATTAGGAAAGGAGTGCGGTGGCACCTGTGGCTCAAAGGGATAGAGCGCCAGTCCCATATGCTAGAGGTGGTGGGTTCAAACCCAACCCTGGCCAAACCCCCCCCCCCAAAAAAAAGGAAAGGAGTAAATCAGCTCATTGAATCTTCTAGTCAACTGAAGACTGACCAGGAAAAAAAAAAAAGCTTCTCATAGTAGGTTTTAAAACGTTTCTATAGTATATTATCTCACTTTTATACCTTAGTAAATTGAAAATAATATAATATTTTACCCCCACAAGAACTCAGGAAGTGTAAGTTGTTGGGACAAGCAGTGAATAGGCAATCAAATGACAGGGGTTCTGATCCCAATTTTACACCAGCCAGCCATGTGTCCTTGCATAAGTCATTTTCTCTGATCCCATCTCCTTTATCTGTGAGATAAGAAAATTGAACTGAGTGAATTTTCTAGGGTTGCTTAAACTCATTTTTCTCCTCAAAATATGATAGGACTCATGTGTAGGGGGCAGGAAGCAGGTAAGTGAACAGCCCATGTTAATTTAGTGTACAAAGCGCTACAGCAGAATAAACAGAATCCTGTGTTAGCAGAATAAACACAGGATGCTGTCAGAGCACATGAGAGGTGCACACAGCTCAGTCAGGGCCTAAGAGTGTACAGAAGATGGTAAGGAAATCTTTAAGAAGCAAATTCTAAACTGACATGTGATGAGTGAATGGGAATTATCAATGAGGAGGGAGGCAGGAGGAGTGTGGAAAAAGAAACAATATTTACAAAAGATCAGACATGAAAGTGAGTAAGAGTGGTTCATCTTGGCTGGAATATACAGTGGAAAAGAGAAACGTCACAATATATGAAAACAGAGTTAAACATGAGCCAGTGACTTAAGGTCACTGTATAAATCAAAATTAGAACTTTGGACTTTATCCTAAGACCAGTGGGAAAAGTTTCAAAGATTTGACTCAGGCATGACATAACCATTCACATTTTTGAAAGATCAACATGACTACAAGATAAAGAACACTCTAGAGAAGAAAGGTCAAGAGTAAAGGGAGGGGACCAATTATAAGAGCATTGAAGTAATCTAAAGAAAAAGGGATGATCACCTGATTTCGGTGCTTCTCAAAGTAGAGTCTGCAATGAGAAAAGGGCAGATATTGAGAGAAAGCATTAGAAACTCTTATAGCAAGTCAGCATTGCAAAAATGTGAATGGTTATGTCTTACTTGAATCAAACCTTTCAAACTTTTCCCATTGGTCTTAGAATGAAGTTCAAAGTTCTTTAAACATCACATCCCTGGCAATCATCTCCGTCTTTCCTAATAGTTTTAGCAACAACCACCAACTCAGTGTGCTCCTTGGTTTAATAAGATTTTCTCACATTTGTAAGAATAATATTTGCCATTATTTTGAGTTTGACTTTGGCTGCTTATGTTTTCCTAGGATCTTGTAAGACAATATCAAAATAAACTATCACACTGGTTATGTTCTTGTAGTATGAAGCAGACATCCCACAAGAGTGGTTTACTCAAAGTAGAGATTAACACAGTTTTACCCTCAATCATACATTTTCCATAACAGGAGAATATAAACATTAAATACATGAAAACTACATTTAAAATTACATATAAAATTAGTCTAAATGCCTAGGGAGAACTAGGCACTATACGAACTAATTTTTTTTTCCCACGTAAGTGACTAAATCTCATGTACTAACTAATCTTAACTCAGAATTGTAATCCTTCCTGAATTGCTTTTCATATAAGACATACTTCCTTTCACTTTCTCCCCTTGATATAATAACCCCCTAAAAGAGACTGGTATAGCGTCAAAAGCACTGAACTTGGTGTCAAGAGATCCACACTTAAGCCTAGGTTTACCACTTAGTGACTCCATACAATCTTATTCATCTTAAAACACTCTATTGCACAATGCTAACATAGGTGCTCCATAAGCATTTATGAATTTAACTCAGAATTGAGTCTCGTAGGAACCAGTAAAGAAGTGAAGATCTCTTCTTTGCTTGACAACTTATGAATTATGCCACGGCAATAGCCAAGTAAATTTTAAAAAGGGGTAAAGTCCTCCCTCCCAATTGTTCAGCCATCTGACAGGATAAAGAGGAAGTGGCCAGCAGCAAAAAAGTACAAAGAGAAACAATAACTAGAGAAAGAGAGAAGCCTGGTAGGCTCATACCCTCCCTGGGACTCCATATCTCCAGAGAAAATTGCCTTTTCCCTATCCACACTGGTCAACCACATACTCTCCCAACCAGTGGGACCATTCCCTGAAATGACAACACCCCACCACCACCCCCACGTCCCCATCAACTACTACACTTATCTGCTGAGATTCTGGTATAATCTCTTCTATAGACATCCCGCCCTGAGCAAACATAAGCAGGAACATGAAGCCATTTTATTTACCCTCTCTATCAATATAAACATGCAAATACCTTGGAAAAAACATGAGAATTTGACCTTATAAATCTAAGGCAAGCAGGGATAGAAAAATGTGTTCAGAGAATTGTCATCAACAACAAGCTAATGTATATTCACTTAATATTTATTGTATACTATAATTAGACACCATGCTAGAGTCAGAAACACGTAGTTTTTCTTTTTTTTTTCACATCAGACAAGTAATGTGCCAATATCACAACAAGGTTTGAGGAAGGCACATCGCATACATGCATATGAGCACCCAATTCTCACACTTATGAACTGCAGAAGGATCAGGGACGCATTTTAGAGAGATATGTTTCCTACCTAGAAAAGACCACACGCAGGACAAAATTTATCACACGAGGAGAACAATCCAAGATGGTGGCCGAGTAACAGCTTCCCTACAACAGGGCATGGTGAGTCTGGGGAGATAAGACTCCAGGCATCTCTGGCTGGTGGGACCTGCCTATAATCATCCCTTTGAGGATACAAGGAGTCAACAAGGGACTTCTGGACCCCAAGAGGAGGACAAAAACAGTGGAAAACTGGCAAGTGGTTGCATGTGTTCGATCGACCTAATCCCACTGGCAGCCGTAAGTACAAGCAGCAGTGAGACTGCAAACCAGAAAGGCCTTGCCTGTGAACTGTTTCGGTGTTTTTGGACTTGGCACTCAGTTGAACTGCCTTGGGGAGAGCTTGAGCAAGAGTGCGGAGAACTTTGGGCATTGTCTAGGGCCCCAGACTGAGCCACTGAGCCGGACAGAGCTAATAATGTTCAGCTGTGGGCCGCAGGGAGCCATCGTGAGAAAACTGCCCCGGCAAGCTCCGCTCTCAGGGTCGCAGAACAAGGATCAGGCGGGAGCTAGTAACCTTGTGACTGAGCAGCCTAAAGGCGGGGACTAAGCCACCTTACAGCTTTAACGCTAGGGGCAGAGTGAGACAGGTTTTGGTACACTGGAGCCTCGGGGTGTTGCCCTGGGTAGAGTGCCGTGGTGTCACAACTCATAACAACCTCAAACTCCTGGGCTTGGCACTGCTCGGACCTCCATAAGAGCTGCGCCACGACCGCCAAACTGCGACCCATACCCGCCAGCCCTCCGCATGCCCTGACCAGGAACTGTGGGAGCCACGCAACCCTGCGTCCTCCCTCCTGTACCCTCCCTGCCTCCACACCAGCCCACTCATCTGGCCAGGGACTCTGGTAGCTGCGTGCCCTCCAGAGCCCTCCCTGCCTCTGCACAGAGCCCTTCTCCTGGCCAGAGACTGCTGGAGCCTTGGGCTCTCTGTCCCAAAAGTCACTGGGTGCCAGGCACTCCCAGAACCATGCGCACCACCTCCCGCCCTGTTACTGGATCCAAGTGTGTCACACTACAGAGCTGCTTCCACAACCAGAACTCCCTGGCTGGGGCAGCCCCAGAGAAACTACACAGGCTCCCTACAAAGATCCAGGAACAACAGTGTGATCCCGCTGGGGTCCAATTTGGAGAGACACCTCCCCAACTCTGAGGACAGCTAGAGGCAACAGTGAAAAACAATCATGAGGTGAAATCAACAGAAAAACTCTGGCAATATCAATAATCAGAGTAGCTCAACTCCCCCAAGGATCAATGGGGCAGACACAGAACAAGATCCCATGCACAAACAAATAGCTGAGATGTCAGAAATCGAATTCAGAATCTGGATAGCAAATAAGATCGAATTAGAATTCCAAGCAGTAACCCAACAGATATCTCAAGAATTCAACAAATTCAAAGACCAAATGACCAAAAATTTTGACACATTGAGACAAGAAGTTGCAGCCCTCAAAGATCTGAGAAACACAGTAGAATCCCTCACTAACAGAATGGACCAAGCAGAAGAAAGGATTTCTGACATTGAAGACAAAGCATTCAAACGCTCCCAAACTCTCAAAAAGGAAGAGAAATGGAGGGTAAAAACAGATCACTCTCTCAGAGACCTCTGGGATAATTCGAAGAAAATCAATATACATCTTATAGGGATCCCTGAAAGCGACAAAGTGGCTTCACAAGGCACAGAGTCTCTTATCCATGAGATTATGAAGGAGAACATTCAAGACATGCCAAGAGATCCAGAAATTCAGATAGCAGGCAGTTTCAGAACTCCAGCATGACTCAACCCAAATAAGACATCCCCCAGAAACATCATAATTAATTTCACTAAAGTTAATATGAAGGAGAAAATTCTGAAAGCAGCCAGACAAAAGAAAACCATCACCTACAAGGGCAAGAATATTAGAGTAACTGCAGATCTCTCTGCTGAAACCTTTCAAGCTAGAAGAGGATGGTCATCGACTTTTAATCTCCTAACCTAAAACAAAATAACTTTCAACCCAGGATCCTGTACCCAGCTAAACTGAGTTTCATTTATGACGGAGAAATTAAATACTTCAATGACATTCACATGTTGAAGAAATTAGCCATAACTAAACCAGCTCTCCAGGATATTCTCAGACCTGTCCTCCATAAAAACCAGCATAATCCTCCACCACAAAAGTAAACCCATCCAGAAAATTTTGATCAAATTCCAACTTCCACAGTCGCAAAAGGATTAAAAATGTCCACCGGACTCTCAAAAGGCTTATCGATATTCTCAATTAATGTGAATGGTATAAATTGTCCTCTAAAGAGGCACAGGTTGGCTGACTGGATACAAAAACTCAAGCCAGATATCCGCTGCATACAAGAATCACATCTTACATTAAAAGACAAATATAGACTAAAGGTGAAGGGATGGCCATCTATACTCCAGGCAAATGGAAAGCAGAAAAAAGCAGGCGTTGCAATCCTATTCGCAGACGCATTGGCTTTAAACCAACCGAAATAAGAAAGGATAAGGATGGACACTTCATATTCATTAAAGGTAATACTCAATATGATGAGATTGCAATTATTAATATTTATGCACCCAACAAGAACGCATCTCAATTTATAAGAGAAACTCTAACAGACATGAGCAACTTCATTTCCTCCAGTTCCATAGTAGTTGGAGATTTTAACACCCCTTTGAGCAGGGCTGGATAGATCCTCCAAAAAGAAGCTAAGCAAAGCAATTTTAGATTTAATCTTAACCATTCAACATCTGGACTTAACAGACATCTACAGACCATTTCATCCCAACAAAACTGAATACACATTCTTCTCATCAGCCCACAGAACATACTCCAAAATCGACCACATCCTAGGCCACAAATCTAACCTCAGCAAATTTTAAAAAATAGAAATTATTCCTTGCATCTTGTCGACCATCATGGAATAAAATTTGAACTCACTAACTACAGGAACCTGCATACCCATACAAAAACATGGAAGCTAAACAACCTTATGCTGATGGATAGACGGGTTATAGATGAGATTAAGAAGGAAATCACCATATTTTTGGAAAAAAACAACAATCAAGACACGAATTACCAGAACCTCTGGGACACTGCAAAGGCAGTCCTAAGAGGGAAATTTATAGCACTGCAAGCCTTCCTCTAGAAGGCTTAACTTCTAGAAAGAGAGGAAGTTAATAACTTAATGGGACATCTCAAGCAACTGGAGAAGGAAGAACACTCCAACCCCAAACCCAGAAGAAAAGAAATAACCAAAATCAGAGCAGAATTAAATGAAATTGAAAACAAAAGAATTATACAACAGATCAATAAATCCAAAAGTTGGTTTTTTGAAAAGATCAAGAAAATAGATAAACCTTCGGCCAACCTAACCAGGAAAAAAAGAGTAAAAGCTCTAATTTCATCAATCAGAAATGGTAATGATGAAATAAGGACAGACCCCTCAGAAATTCAAAAAATCCTTAATGAACACTACAAGAAACTCTACTCTCACAAATATGAAAATCTGAAAGAAATCAACCAACACCTGGAAGTACGCTACCTACCAAGACTTAGCCAGAAGGAAGTGGAAATGTTGAACAGGCCTATATCAAGTTCTAAAATAGCATCAACTATACAAAATCTCCCTAAAAATAAATGCCCAGGACCAGACGGCTTTACGTCAGAATTCTACCAAACCTTTAAAGAAGAACTAGTACCTATATTACTAAACCTCTTCCAAAATATAGAAAAAGAAGGAATATTACCCAACACATTCTATGAAGCAAACTTCACCTTGATCCCCAAACCAGGGAAAGACCCAACAAGAAAAGAAAATTATAGACCAATATCACTAATGAATATTAACGCTAAAATACTCAATAAGATCCTAACAAACAGAATCCAACAACACGTCAAAAAAATTATACACCACAACCAAGTGGGATTTATCCCAGGGTCTCAAGGCTGGTTCAATATACATAAATCTATAAATGTAATTCAGCACATAAACAAACTAAAAGATAAGGACCATATGATTCTTTAAATTGATGCAGAAAAAGCTTTTGATAATAATATCTACCATCCCTTCATGATCAGAACACTTAAGAAAATTGGTATAGAAGGGACATTTCTTAAACTAATAGAGGCCATCTACAGCAAACCCACAGCCAACATCGTATTGAATGGAGTTAAACTGAAATCATTTCCACTTAGATAAGGAACCAGGCAAGGTTGCCCACTGTCTCCATTGCTCTTTAACATTGTAATGGAAGTTTTAGCCATTGCAATTAGGGAAGAAAAGGCGATCAAGGGTATTCACATAGGGTCAGAGGAGATCAAACTTTCACTCTTTGCAGATGATATGATCGTATATCTGGAAAACACTAGGGATTCTACTACAAAACTTTTAGAAGTGATCAAGGAATACAGCAATGTCTCAGGCTACAAAATCAACACCTATAAATCTATAGCCTTTATACATACCAACAATAACCAAGCCGAAAAAACAGTAAAGGGCTCGATTCCTTTCACAGTAGTGCCAAAGAAGATGAAATATTTGGGAGTATACCTAACAAAGGACGTGAAAGATCTCTACAAGGAGAACTATGAAACTTTAAGAAAAGAAATAAGGGCGGCACCTGTGGCTCAAGGAGTAGGGCGCCGGTCCCATATACCAGAGGTGGCAGGTTCATACCCAGCCCCGGCCAATAACCAAAAAAAAAAAAAAAAAAGAAAAGAAATAAAAAATAAGCAACGAAATAAAATAAAAAAGCCAAAAAAAAAATAAAAATAAATAAAAAAAAAAAGAAAAGAAATAACTGAAGATGTTAACAAATGGAAAAACATACCATGCTCATGGCTGGGAAGAATCAACATTCTTAAAATGTCTATACTACCCAAAGCAATATATAATTTTAATGCAATTCCTATTAAAGCTCCATTGTCATAGTTTAAAGATCTCAAAAAAATAATACTTCGTTTTATATGGAATCAGAAAAACCTCAAATAGCCAAGACATTACTCAGCAATAAAAACACAGCAGGAGGAATCATGCTACCAGACCTGGGACTGTACTATAAATCGATAGTGATCAAAACAGCATGGTATTGGCACAAAAACAGAGAAGTAGATGTCTGGAACAGAATAGAGAACCAAGAGATGAATCCAGCTACTTACTGTTATTTGATCTTTGACAAGCCAATTAAAAACATTCAGTGGGGAAAAAATTCTCTATTTAACAAATGGTACTGGGTGAACTGGCTGGCAACCTGTAGAAGATTGAAACTGGACCCACACCTTTCACCATTAACTAAGATAGACTCTCACTGGATAAAAGATTTAAACTTAAGACATGAAACCATAAAAATACCTGAAGTAAGTGCAGGGAAAACTCTTGAAGGAATCAGCCTGGGTGAATATTTTATGAGAAGGACTCCCCAGGCAATTGAAGCAGTATCAAAAATACACTACTGGGACCTAATCAAACTAAAAAGCTTCTGCACAGCCAAGAACATAGTAAGTAAACAAGCAGACAGCCCTCAGAATGGGAGAAAATATTTGCAGGTTATACCTCTGATAAAGGTCTAATAACCAGAATCCACAGAGAACTCAAACATATTAGCAAGAAAAGAACACGTGACCCCATCTCAGGGTGGGCAAGGGAATTGAAGAGAAACTTCTCTAAAGAAGACAGACGCACGATCTACGAACACATGAAAAAAAGCTAATCATCCTTAATCATCAGAGAAATGCAAATCAAAACTACTTTGAGATATCACCTAACCCCAGTAAGAGTAGCCCACATAACAAAATCCCAAAACCAGAAATGTTGGCGTGGATGTAGAGGAAAGTGCACACTTCTACACTGCTGGTGGGAATGCACACTAATACGTTCCTTCTGGAAGGATGTTTGGAGAATACTTAGAGACCTAAAAATAGACCTGCCATAAATCCTATAATTGCTTTACTAGGTTTATACCCAGAAGACCAAAAATCACAATATAACAAAGACATCTGTACCAGAATGTTTATTGCAGCCCAATTCATAATTGCTAAGTCATGGAAGAACCCCAAGTGCCCATCGATCCATGAATGGATTAATAAATTGTGGTACATGTATACATCATGGAATATTATGCAGCCTTAAAGAAAGATGGAGACTTTACCTCTTTCATGTTTACATGGATGGAGCTGGAACATATTCTTCTTAGCAAAGTATCTCAAGAATGGAAGAAAAAGTATCCAATGTTGCTCAGCCCTACTATGAAGCTAAATTATAGCTTTCACATGAAGGCTATAACCCAACTATAGCACAAGACTATGAGGAAAGGGCCAAGGAAGGGCAAGGGAGGGGGGAGGCTAGGGTGGAGGGAGGGTAATGGGTGGGGCCACACCTATGGTGCATCTTAGAATGGGTACAGGCAAAACTTACTAAATGCAGAATACAAATGTCTACATACAATAACTAAGAAAATGCCATTAAGGCTACGTTGAACAGTTTGATGAGAATATTTCAGATTGTATATGAAACCAGCACATTGTACCCCTTGATTGCACTAATGTACACAGCTATGATTTAGCAATAAAAAAAATATATATCAAAAAAAAGAAAAGACCACAGTCTCTTGGAAGATATTTATAATAATTTAAAAATTGCTTATATATAATAAAAAAACGTATACATATGGTTGCTTTATCAAAAAAGGAATTCTCGATGAATGCTGATGAAACTATGTATAGACAGATTTCTGTGTCTTTCCTGGTCTTGTCCCAAGGTCTTATAAGCAATTTATCTGTAGGCTAACACTAGTCAGTAAAAAAGTCACAATTCACCAGGTGTGGTGGCTCATGCCTATAAACCTAGCACTCTGGGAGGCCTAGGTGAGTAGGTAGCTTGAGCTCAGAAGTTGAAGAGCAGCCTGAGCAAGAGGGAGACCCTGTCTCTATTAAAAATAGAAAAACTAGCTGGGCATTGTGATGGGCACCTGTAGTCCTCAGGAGGCTGAGGCAAGAATGATCACCTGAGCCCAGGAGCTTAAGGTTGCTGTGAGCTATGATGCCATAGCACTCTACCCAGGGCCACTGAGTAAGACTCTGTCTCCAAAAAAAAAAGTCACAATTCAATCCTCAACAAGTGTTTTCCAAACTTTACTTGGACTACAATCCTCTTTACCTTAGATTTGTTGGTAGTACAGCACTCAAATGCAAACCTACCACATTGCTTCTCCAGGGGTAAACTAGGTACCAGGATAATTTCCTTTATATATCCATTTGTCAAGAAAGAAGTTACACAAATGGGGTTAGATATGTCAAAGAGATATATTTACTCTCTATTGCAGCTTTAAAATCATACTAAATATCACTTTAAAATGTAACCTAAGAAGTCAACCCAAAAAGGCTACATACTCTTTAATTGCAACTTTATTCTGAAAAAGGCAGAAGTGTGGAGACAATAAAAAGACAGTGGTTTCCAGGGTCTAGGGAGGAGAGAAGGATAGATAGGTGGAGCATGGAAGATGTCTAGGGCAGTAAAACTATTCTGCATGATGCTGTCATACGAATACATGTCAGCATGCATTTGTCAAAACCCATAGAATGTACAACATCAAAAGTAAACTCTAACGTAAACTATCGACTCTGACCGATAATGATGTGTCAAGGTAGGTTTGTCAATCATAAGAAATGCTTCACTCTGATATGGGAGGTTGACAGTGGGGAAGGCTGGGCATGAGGTAGGTGAGGATGTATTTGAGAACACTGTACTTTCTATTCAATTTGGCTGTGAACCTAAAACTACTCTAAAATATAAAATCTATTTTTAAAATAATTTTTAAATGTAACCCAATAATAATTATTAGCCAAAGATGCATAACTAGTATGTACCTTCCTTTAGACAATGACAAACAGAAGCAGACAAGGTAAGCTTTCCACACGGCCTTTTGCTAACACAGAAGCAGTATACGGACCAATGTGTTGAGGTTAACTTTTCTCAAATGGTATGCTTTTTCATCTATGCACTTTTGCCATCATTCATGAGCTCAATTTTGGACACCCCAACCAGGTACCATTTTCTCTCCTCTCTGCTAACAAGAACAAAAAGGTTCAGGCAGGACATAGCAGCTGGCAAAGTCTAGAAGAGGTTGGCACCATTCAGACTGCCTCTGAGACAGCAACACACACAGGAACCCTATTCTCCCAGGCCTGATCCATAGACAAAGTTGGTTTAATGGATTAGAAAAGAGATTTGAAGAAGCAAAGTCACAGCAGAGCCTGGGGTCCCCAGGTGCCGGTCTGGGGCTCTCTGCAGCAGCTTTTTAGTTGATTAGCAGGAGTTGGAATCCTCTGAGAGCCAATTAGAGAAGGAAGTCAGAGTGAGGGAGAGAGAAATGATTCCAGCAACTCCCAATTAAAAGTGAGTAAATCTCACAGCACTGAGGGACAGTGACTCAAACTGTTGCATCAGCCAAATTCTAATACCAACTCCCTGAAGACGAAGAGGGTCAAAGGGGAGGAGTGAAGGAGGGAGGCAGAGGTGTCCCACACTCTGGCAAGTTTCCGCTTCCTGTCCCAAGCGAATACATACCTGATAATTAGGGTGCAAGTGGTATCTCCTGATTTAGCCATGAAGGAAACCTCAGCATGCTACGAGAGGGACAGGACATGTGAGAAGCCATACCCCGTGGAGTTAGCAAGAGGGCTGCTGACACACAATACTGCTGCCCACTCAGGATGCCTCCTGTCAAGTCAGATCACATGTGACTCATTCTTCTTTGTGTAAAACAAAAAAACTTCCATGACTACCCTCCCTCTAGCCTGTCCTTGTAAAATGCCTGATGGTCTTCAAAGTTTAGGTTTGGCCAAGTGTGTATAAGTATTTCTATTTAGGAATTTAAAGAACTTAAGTTAATTAATAACAGAAGTTCATGAGATTTGCCTAAGTAACACATTTGTGCATTTTTAAGCAATCTACACTGTTTATATAGAGAAAGAATATCTTAAGGGGGGATGGAGCAGTTACTCTAATGAGGAACTAGAGGTCAGGAATGAAAATGAAGCTTTTTGTCTGTATCCTTTGTTAAAACTTTCCAATTTTACATCATTGTATATTTAACTTTGTGGGATAAGTGAAAAAGTTACAATTAGGGAGCAGAAACCCACAACCCAATTCTCTTTCCCACTGTACTGAGCCATCTCCTATATGCTCTATATATCCAGAGCAGCTTCCTTTTTCCCATATATTCCCACTTGTGCCCCCCATTCCATCACCCCCACACATACACATGCTCAGCTTTCTGTGAGCCCTTCCCCCAGGGTCGTCCACTCTATGCAAATCTGCTAGGAGCTGAGAGTGTGCTGAAACCAACCAGATCCCAGGAAAATTGAAAATATGATTATGGCTTATCCACAGATCGACCCTACCAACACTGTTTTCACTTGGAAAATAAAAATAGCATCTTTGTCCAAATACCTGAAGAGAACAAAAAAACACATCAATATAAAAGATCAAGATTAGAAAGAAGGAACCCCCAACTCTGCCAGTACCAAGCACGTACTGACTGAAAGAACATCCTTTCCTAGACAGCATTAAAGGAGATCAAATGGGATTTTACACAATTATCTGTCTTTTTCAAGACCAGTCTATCTTCTGGTACTGGGCAAAAATTAAAAAAATAAAAAGATTAGCCTGGGCAACATAAGACAACCCTGTCTCTACAAAAAGTAAAAAAATTAGCCAGGCCTTGTGGCTCACACCTGCAGTCATACAAGGCTGAGCCAAGAGGATGGTTTGAGTGCAGGAGTTTGAGGTTACAGGGAGCTATGATCACGCCACCACACTCCAGCCTGGAAACAGAGCAAGACCCTGTCTGTTGTGCAAATGGTTCACTTCATACAGACGGAAGAAAAACTTCAACAGAGAGGGCAGGTATGACATGTTCTTTATTCAGCTCACAGAGGCAGGCAGGGAAGGGGGAGCTCCCGCCAGTGCAGAAGGTCCCCCCAAGCAACAAATCTCCTCCCCCTTTATACTCATGTCAAACAGCTGTTACACAAGCATCATTGTACTTAGTTACGATTATCTAAGAACACAAGGACTTCTGTCTTGACCCACAGGCCAGCAGAGTTATGGATGAGAGAGCCCAGATAGTTTTGTCTCGTCTCAAGGTCATGGGCTACTTTTATTTGTCCCAACACTGTCTCTTAATAAAAATTATTTTTAGGCCGGGGACAGTGGCTCACACCTATAATCCTAGTACTTTGGGAGGCCAAGGCAGCTGATTTGCTTGAGCTCAGGAGTTTAAGACCACCCTGAGCAAGTGCGATACCCCATCTCTACTGAAAAAATAAAAAAACTAGCCAGGCATGGTGGCAGGTGCCTGTAGTCTCAGCCACTTGGGAGCCTCAGGCAAAAGGATCACTTGACCCCAGAAGTTTGAGGTGGCTGTGAGCTACAATGCCACTGCGCTCTATCCAGAGCAATAGAGTGAGACTCTATCTCAAAGAAAAAAGAAAAAAATTTTAAGTCATAATGAAAGAGTAAACAAAATGATAAAACTTTATAAAACATAAATGGATTAACAAATTGTGGTATATGTATACCATGGAATACTATGCAGCCATAAAAAACTATGGAGACTTCACATCTTTTATGTTTACCTGAATGGAGCTGGAACATATTCTTAGTAAAGTATCTCAAGAATGTGGGAAAAAAGTATCCAATGTACTCAATACTACTATGTAATCAATATATAATCACCTACACATTCATACAAATGGTAAAACATAACTATAGTCCAGAAAGTAGAAGGGAAGAGAAGGGAGAGGGGAGGCCAGGAGAAAGGAGGGTATTTGGGGGGACCTCACCTAATGTGCATAATGCAATGGTACATTTCAAAGCTATTAAGAATAGAGTATAAATGTCTTACCACAACATATAAGTAAGCGTTTCACATTGTATATCAAATGAGTACACTGTACCCCACAAACGCATCAACGTACACAGTTATGATTTAATAAAGGAAAAAAACTTCATAAAACAACAGGGAAATGTCCTTATGATTTCAAGATAGGGAAGGACTTCTTAAAACATAAAAAGCACAACTGTGAAACATTGATAAAGTCTTTAACATTGAAATTGGGAACTGCTATTCAGCAAAAGCTACAATAGAGAGTAAAAAGACAAGCTAAAAACTAACAGATGTCTGCGGCACATAAACTGACAAAAGGTTAGCGGAGTGGATACACTACAAACCAAGCTGAAGTCCAGTACGGAAGTGGGCAAAGACACGAATAGGCATTTTACTGAAAGTATCATTGGCTTGTAAACACGTATGTATACAAAAAGATACTCTAGCATAGCCCATTGACAGAGAAATGAAAGTTAAGGCCCCAAGGAGATAATATTCAAATCTCCTATATTTGCAATACCTAAAAGGTAAGACAACAGCAAGCGAGAAGAGGCTGGGCAGCTTTAGGAGGATTCATCCATTAATAGTAGAGAAATAAATTGGTGTGAGCACGTTAGAGATGGTTGGTATTTCTCAAAAAAATTTGAACGTATATAGCAGGGGTCCTCAAACTACAGCCCGCGGGCCACATGAGGTGGTGTGATTATATTTGTTCCCATTTTGTTTTTTTACTTCAAAATAAGATATGCGCAGTGTGCTTAGGAATTTGTTCATAGTTTTTTTTTTTAAACTATCGTCTGGCCATCCAACGCTCTGAGGGACAGTGAACTGGCCCCCTGTTTAAAAAGTTTGAGGACCTGGGCGGCGCCTGTGGCTCAGTGAGTAGGGCGCCGGCCCCATATGCCGAGCGTGGTGGGTTCAAACCCAGCCCCGGCCAAACTGCAACCAAAAAAAATAGCCGGGCGTTGTGGCGGGCGCCTGTAGTCCCAGCTGCTCGGGAGGCTGAGGCAAGAGAATCGCGTAAGCCCAGGAGTTAGAGGTTGCTGTGAGCCGTGTGACGCCACGGCACTCTACCCGAGGGCGGTACAGTGAGACTCTGTCTCTACAAAAAAAAATTTAAAAAAAAAAAAAAAAGTTTGAGGACCTCTGATATATAGTATGTATATCCTATGACCCAGCAATTGCCCTTCTTGCGTTAATACTCTGAAACAGTTATTCTCAAACTTTAGTGTGTATCAGAATCACCTGGAAATCACAGATTTCTGCGATCTTTCCCAGAATTTCAAATTTAAATCTGGGTAGGGACCTAAGAATTTGTACTTCCCAGAAGTTCCAGGCCTGACTCGGTGGCTCACATCTGGGCGAAGGTGTAGTGCTTGAGCTCAAGAGTTCAAGACCAAATTAAAAAATAAAAATAAATCAAAAAGACTGAGCAAGAATGAGACCTGTCTCTACTAAAAATAGAAAAACTAGCCAGGGGTCTTGGCAGGCTCTTGTAGTCCCAGCTACTCAGGAGGCTGAGGCAAGAGGATTACTTGAGCCCAAGAGTTTGAGGTTGCTGTGAGCTATGATGAATGATACCACAGCACTCTATCTAGGGAGACAGCCAGAGTCTGTCTCAAAAAAAATAAAGTTCCAAAGGATTCTGATGCCATTATACTAAGGACCACTCTTCAAGAACTGTTGTTATAAAAGAAATTTTGCACTTATATATCAGAAAATGTACAAGAATATTAATAACGTAATGCTTTGATAGAAAAAAATTGGAAAGCCAAATATCCTTTAAAAGTAGTTGGACTAAATGGTGGTATAATCATATATAGTCATACAATGAGACTTACAGAGCTGTGAAACAAACAAGATGAGATCATGGAGAAGCACACAGAAGTTTCCAAGCATTCAGTAATGTTCTATTTTTTTTTTTTTTTTTGAGACAGAGTCTCACTATGTTGTCCTCTGTAGAGTGCTGTAACTTCATAGCTCACAGCAATCTCCAACTCCTGGGCTGAAGCGATCCTCTTGTCTCAGCCAGTAGCTGAGACTACAGGCGACCACCCAATTCCCAGCTAGTTTTTAGAGATGGGGTCTCTCGGGCGGCACCTTGGGTGGCTCAAGGAGTATGGCGCCGGCTCCATATGCCAGAGGTGGTGGGTTCAAACCCGGCCCCAGTCAAAAACTGCAAAAATAAAAGAAAAAGAGATGGGGTCTCTCGCTCTTGCTCAGGCTGGTCTTGAACTCCTGAGCTCAAGCAATCTTCCCACTTTGGCCTCCCAGAGTGCTGGGATTACAGGCGTGAATCACCAACCATAGGCCCTGACGTTCTAGTTTTTTAAGGCAGATGGATTATTTCACAGGTATTCTAAATTATTCCTTAAACCCTGCTTCTCTCTAGGTACCATCTAGTGGCCATTTTTCCACTCTTTGGTGCTACACAGAACATGCCATATCATCTTAGGACTTGAATAAATTCAAAGGGAAAAGTATTCATAATTGAGTCTCAGCTCTGTACCACCCCTAACATTCACACACAACCACCTGCATCCATCCTGTTTGCTTTTACCTGTTACTCAAGATATTTTTACACCTCAGAAGCTCACAACCACTCTTTGATACAAAGGCCTCAAAATTAGTACCTGAGCCAGGCACCATGGCTCCCACCTATAATCCTAGCACTCTGGGAGGCCAAGGCAGGCGGATTGCCTGAGCTCACGGGTTCAAGACTAATCTGAGCAAGAGTGAGACCTCATCTCTAAAAAAATACCCAAGCATTGTGGCAGGCACCTATAGTCCCAGCTAATTAGGAGGCTGAGGCAAGAGAATCACTGAAGCCCAAGAGTTTGAGGTTGCTGTGAGCTATGATCCCAGAGCACTCTACCAAGGGCAACAAAGTGAGACTGTCTCAAAAAAAAAATATGGTAAAATCAGTACCTGAAACTGAATTCAAGACTCCACATGTGATGAAACAGAGAGTAATTGCATGAAAAATTCTCTGGCTACCACAGAATCTTCATATATTATTTTTGCAACTGTACGAGACTGGTTACTCATGTAGATTTTATCTTATCTACTGAAGTTGTTAGTAATTTTCATACATGATATTGAAGATACACCTCAGAAAGTCAGCCTTTGGAGGGCAAAAAGAATGGATTTCAAAAATTTACCTTTTTTTTTTTGGTTGCAGTTCAGCCGGGACCGGGTTTGAACCCGCCACCCTCGGTATATGGGGCCGGCGCCTTACCGACTGAGCCACAAGCGCCGCCCCAAAAATTTACCTTTTTAAATTCAGCCCTTATAACTTCTTTAAATAGACAAACTTATTCTGTCATGCATGTATTCTCTGAGTTTTCTGCATTTTTTTTTTTATTTTTTGAGACAAGAGTCTCAAGCTGTTGCCATAGGTGGAGTGGCGTCACAGCTCACAGCAACCTCAAACCACTGGGCTTAAGCGATTTTCTTGCCTCAGCCTCCCAAGTAGCTGGGACCACAGGCACCCGCCACAACGCCCGGCTATTTTTTTTTTTTTCTGGTTGTAGTTGTCATTGTTGTTCAGCAGGCCCAGACTAGATTCAAACCCCCCAGCTCTGGTATATGTGGCTGGCACCCCAGCCGCTGAGCTACAGGCACTGAGCCTTCTGTATTTTTTTTAAGACATGGTCTTGCTCTGTCACCCAGGTTAGAGTGCAGTGGCATTGTCATAGCTCACTGTGACCTCAAATGCCTGGGCTCAAGAGATCCTCCTGCCTCAGCCTTCCAAGTAGCTGGAACCATAGGTGCATACCACAGATGCCCAGCTAACTTTCCTATTTTTTTAAAAGATGGGGTCTCGGGTGGCGCCTGTGGCTCAAGGGGTAGGGTGCCGGTCCCATATGCCGGAGGTGGTGGGTTCAAACCCAGCCCTGGCCAAAAACCAAAAAAAAAAAGATGGGGTCTCAGGTTTACTCAGACTGATCTCAAATCCCTGGCCTCAAGCAATCCTCCTGTGTCAGCCTCCCAGAGTGCTAGAATTACAGATATGAGCCACGACACCCAGCCTGCATTTTACATCCTTTATAAATTTAATCAGTCATCAATGATATTTAAGTCACAGATCTAAACCAAAAAAAAAATGGATCAAGGACAAAGATCTGAGCAATATCACCAGAAGTCTTCCAAATGCATCTGTATTCATTAATGTATTATAGCCATTCAATTGGTTATTAATCCTCATTCACATTTCCCCATTTTTCTATAAGGGTATTAAGAGAAACTGTTATAACACATGTCACTAGATGGGCGGCATCTGTGCCTCAGTGGGTGGGGCACTGGCCCCATATACCGAGGGTGGTGGGTTCGAACCCGGCCCCGGCCAGCTAAAAAACAGCAGTGACAACTCCAACAAAAAAGCCAGGCGTTGTGATGGGCCCCTGATGTCCCAGCTACTCAGGAGGCTGAGGTAAGAGAATCACTTAAGCCCAAGAGTTGGAGGTTGCTGTGAGCTGTGACACCATGGCACTCTACCAAGAGTGACAAAGTAAGACTCTGTCAAAAAAAAAAAAACATGTCTAGAATCTAAAGAAACTGAGTATTTCTTTGATATTCAGTTTCTTTGATTTCTTGTATCTCTGGTCTTTCAGCCTACTAATACTATTAGAATAGTACTGCTCTGTCATCTTGGACCATGATAGGGACCACGCCAGGGACGACAGAATGGGAAGATGGAAAAGAAACTCATCTCTAGCAACTCTGTCAGTTGCCATTCCTGCCCTGGGCTTCTATTGCCAGAATACTTTTAACTGGGAGAGAAACAAACTATTTTGTATACATTTTAAAAAGGGATATTACTCTCATAGATTGAAGTCATCCTAAAAGCAAGAATCCAAGTGTGAAGAGAATGAAGCAGAACAAACTACAGGGTATTTTTTTTTTCCAAACAAATTTTAATTCTGTTCCAGTCCTAAAGATGAGGAAGGACCTAAATTTTAAAAATAAAAATTATTCGAAAACCAGGCCATTAAAAAATTAAGACCCCTCCCTTAACAATAAATATTAAACTGATATATACATATAAGGCTCAGGAAGGAGGCAAGAACAGGAACCTCAGAGACTCTGTCGCATGGCAAGATCCCAACACTTCTACCAATTCAATACTCTTTGCTTAAAACATGGAGAGCAGTGAAACAGGCAAGAGAAATATACCAGGGGAAGGTCTGGCCCCTCAGAGAGCTGGAACATGGTAATAGGGGAGAGAGAAGAGACACAAAGTGTCTTACAGAGCAGAGGAAGAGAAAGACCTCATTTAAAACATCCCCCCATCTCAGCTGAGTCGCTGATGTGGCTGGTCCAGCTGCAGAGTGCCTTCAGTGTATCTCCTCGCCCCCACTCCCTAACACACAAGTCAGGGAAGGTCATTCACATTGCGGCCGAGATGCCACAGTGGCAGCAGCCTGGCTGCTGGAGCCCTGAGGCTTGCCATTCACCACCAGAAGGAGGGGCGTCTCCACACGAACACTAGAAAAGGAATAGACCTAGGAAAGACAGACAGACATAGGTTCATTACAGATTCCGAGATGTAAAAAATTCCAGCATGATATACCACATGCGACTCCCATGCCTCCCCAAGTCCCAGTAAATACATCCCCCACCTCCATCTCACATTAGATATAACTGAGCTAACAAAGGGGGATGTAATTTTTCCCAAGTTTTTGATCTTCAAGAAGGAAACTCTGGGACAGTTAGGGTACCAGTAGTATCACAACAAGAATGGGACAGTTAATCCAAAAGGCAAATTTCTGGCACTACCTAACAAAAGGATGCAACCAGTATCTCATACAATCTGCCTTCTCCCATGGTGTTTTTTTGACAATTAACTAAATACACATAGCAGCCAACTACAGCCAATAGAATGTCTGAGAAATTCTGTTCAATTGTTTATAAGGCCCTAAATTAACCAACTATAAGTTAAAGTTACTTCTTCCTTTTATATCAAGTTGAAGAAATGTGTAATAGATTGTAGATATTTTCCTAGTAACAAAAAAGATATTAGCTCACATTATCAGTTCAAGTGTATTTTAAGTTGTAAAGTATGTTGTTAGACCAGGTGTGTTGGCTCACGCCTGTAATCCTAGCACTCTGGGAGGCCAAGGCGGGTGGAGGGCCTGAGCTCACGGGTTCCAGACCAGCGTGAGCCAGAGCAAGATCTCATCTCTAAAAGTAACCAGGCGTTGTGGCAGGTGCCTACAGTCCCAGCTACTTGGGACTGAGGCAAAACTCACTTACAGCCAAGAGTTTGAGGTTGCTGTGAGCTGTGAGGCCACAGTGAGACTCTGTCTCAAAAAAAAAAAAAAACACACACACGTTAAAAGATCTTTACCAAAAAATATTGTTCCATTGGAGTGTGAAGCAAGTTCTTTTAAGTGAAAGTAAATTAAAAAGATCTCAGAAACCTATTTTTTTAAAGTCCTAATGGGAATACAGGCAAGTAATTTTTCAAAGGTTTCTACCAAGAGTTGAGAAGAAAACTGCAAAGAAACAATTTCTCACATTCACTGTTGGTAATAACAGCTAACTGAAACAACCTTCCAAAGATTCATTTGGCAGTATGTATCAAAATCCTTAGAATTCCGTGTACCCTTTGGACCTAGGATTCTACACTGGAAATTCATTTAAGGAAATAATCATGGATGTGGGCAAAGATATAAAAGTGTTCACTATAGTACTTTTATACTCAGAAGAAATAATCTACATATGGAGTCATCAAACTTTTTCTGTAAAGAACTAGAGAGTAGAAATTTCAGGCTTTGTCAGTCATATGGTCTCTGAACAATTCACCTCTGACACTGTAGTTCAAGAGCAGCCTCAGACAATAGTAAATGAATGAGAGTGGCTATGTTCCAATAAAGCTTTATTTGTGGACAATGAAATTTGAAATATTATCCGTCTTTAAATTTTTTTTTTTTCATTTAAAAATACAGAAGCCATTCTTAACAAAAACAGGCAATCAACCAGATTTGGTTACTGGTCCAAAATTTATCAACTCCTGATCTAAATGGCAAAAAGTGGGTAAATACCTACATTCTTAAGATTTTTGTGAAGATTAAATGGGGCAGTCAAACTCTTAGCATGGTGTCTAGCACTTAGTTAAGTGTTCAGTAAATGCTGACTAACATTACTATCTCTACCACCACCACTGTATGTCAATTCAAAACAATGTGTATGAAATACGTAAAAACACAGAGTTCACAAACATCTGCACATAATATCCATTTATGATTAAAAATATACACATGAGGGCAGCGCCTGTGGCTCAGTCGGTTAAGGTGCAGGCCCCATATACCGAGGGTGGCGGGTTCAAACCCGGCCCCGGCCAAACTGCAACCAAAAAATAGCCAGGCATTGTGGCGGGCACCTGTAGTCCCAGCTACTCGGGAGGCTGAGGCAAGAGAATCGCTTAAGCCCAGGAGTTGGAGGTTGCTGTGAGCTGTGTGAGGCCACGGCACTCTACCAAGGGCCATAAAGTGAGACTCTGTCTCTACAAAAAAAAAGAAAAAACTATATATATATATACACATGAATATGTGTGCATATATTTATGAACAAAAGACTTCGGGCATATACACCAAACTGTTAACAGTAGAAGTATCTGATTAATAATATTTCAGTTTGCCTTTTAATCTTTTGCTTACAAGTAGCATCCCTTTATTAATAAAAAACACATATACATAGCATATACATACACATAAGCAAAAAAATTAACCTATGCATGTACAAAAACTACATATATATTAGCATATACACACATTCACATATGCATTACTTCTATGCCTGTTTTTTTAAACAGAGATAGGCTTGGTTCCACTTTCAGAGCCCACCACTTGGAAAAGGATCTTAGCTACCACTTACCTTTCCCTTGTGCTGAATTTGGTGACACCGAAGGTTGGGCTCAGGAATGGCTACGGAGTCCCCAATAAGTACTCCCCAGCTCTGCACCATATTATACACCATCACTGCATAGCAAGGTCCGTCTGAATCTACCAGGCCAAATGTACTGCCAAGTTAAGATGGGGCAGGGGGAGACAAGTGGGCAAGAAAGAAGAGCACATACAGTTTTCAAAAGACCAGAAAATTTTAAGAAAAAAAAAAACTACCAGCAAAATAAACAAATGTGTTCTCGATGACTTAGAAAACCTATGACAAGTACCATCATCTACTTTGTACATCCAAGTCCTCATTTGCTAAGAGTCGTCAATATGCCGCTTTGCTAAGAGCTTAGGACACAAGCATACTGAGGCCTACAACAAATATTAATGATGAACTAGCCCAAAATGTTACAGCTATAACATTATTCCTGGTCTGTCAATTTAACTATCATTTCCTTACCAAAGTCTCTAACCATCACTGTCAATTTAATTTCACAAACTTTCACTGAATATTATGTATTTGTCAAGCACTGTGCTCAACAGTGAGACATAAAACAAGCTGTGAACAACCTATAGTCTGGCAGGAGTCAGACAATACAATCACCATGGCACAGTGTGATGGGTGCTAGAATAGCTTTTCCCTTGTGCTATATTCAGTGAAGCCCCAAGTTGGGTTGTGAAAACCCAGAGAAGAAATGTCTAAATCAGAACTGGAAAGCAGGGAAGGTTCCCTTGAGGAGTTGATGCTCAAGGTGAATCTTAAAAGGTGAAAAATTAGCTGCGGCTCGGTGCTTGTAGCACAGTGGTTACGGCACCAGCCACATACGCCAAGGCTGGCGGGTTCGAACATGGCCCAGGCCAGCTAGACAACAATGACAACTGCAAAAAAAATAGCCAGGCGTTGTGGCAGGCACCTGTAGTCCCAGCTACTTGGGAGACTGAGGCAACAGAATCACTTAAGCCCAAGAGTTTGAGGTTGCCGTGAGTTATGACACCACAGCACTCTACCAAGTGCTACAAAGAGAGACTCTCTCAAAAAAAAAAAAAAAGAAAGAAAATTGTAAATAAATACTGAACTAGTTAATGATTACATGTTGAAGTACTTAAAGCAAAGTATTAACGATAGTGGCAATTTGCTTTGATAGCAAGAAAATTTAGACAGATATGGATAAACCTAGTAGAGTATTAACTGTAAAATACATAGATGTTCACTGTACAATATTCTTTCAAATTTTAACAATGAAATGTTGAGGAGTAAAGTTGGCTACATCAAGAAGTTGGAGACTTATCCGGGCAAAGTAATCATGTGTAAGCCACAGAGGCATGAAAATAGCTGTTCTGGGGCAGCACCTGTGGCTCAAAGGAGTAGGGCCTCAGCCCCATTATGCTGGAGGTGGCGGGTTCAAGCCCAGCCCCGCCAAAAACTGCAAAAAAAAAAAAAGAAGGAAATAGCTGTTCTGAAACCTACAAAGTAGTCCCATGGCTGGAACAAAAGGCACATCTGAGAAAGTGACAGAAGGTAATAAAAAGAGAGTCAGGAGCAAATGGTGAAGGACTTTCTATGCTAAACTGAGATAAGCAGTTTAATTCTATCCCAAAATAAATGCTTAGTGCCTGTAAGAGATTTTTAAGGAAAAAGAAAATGGTCGGGTTTTTCTCTGAGAAACGTTTCTCTGGCGGCACAAGGGAACACTGGAGGAAAACCAGGGAGTCAGGAGACACGTTTGGAGACATGATGGGAGCTGAATTAAGATAGTAGAAACAGAAAAGGAAGGACAAGCAGACAAACCTCCATTGCTTCAATGGAGGAGAATGGAAAAGTCTAGAAAACCTTCCACAAGTCTTAACTGACAGAGTAGAAAAGTGGCACTGTTCATTATCAGAGAATCCAAGGAAGAGAAACAGGTTTACAGAGAAAGATAAGGTGAATATTTTCTATGTAGTGATTTAGAGATTTCTGTTTGGAGCCCGAAGGTAGTTGAATATAGGGATCCAAAACTTGGAAACGAGGCCTGGGCTGGAGATATATCTGTGAGCATAGAGGAAGCAGACAAAGCAAAGCCTTGGGCTTATATGACATCACCAAGCAACATGATTTATCGATGAGATGGTGAGGAACTGGCGCTCATGCCATTACTTGGCACACCTGAATTCACAGGAACACTGCAATCAAGCATAGCCCTCTTCTGATAAACTCAGTCAGGGCCTGAGAATCCTTCCACACAGTACACCAGGCAGCCACTGACAAGTGGCCAAAGGTGGCAACTATATTTCAAACTGGTATAGAGAGAAAAGAGGAAAGGAACAAAAATAAGAGTCCTAGGAACCTATCATTTAGAAGTTGGGCTGAAAAAGAAAACAAGAGCTGGGCGTGGTGGTTCATACATGTAATCCCAGCACTCTGGGAGCCAGAGGTGGGAGGATTCCTTTAGTTCAGGAGTTTGACACCAGCCTGAGCAAGAGTTATGACCCTGTCTCTACTAAAAGCAGAAAACTTAGCCAGGTATTATGGTGCATGTCTGAAGTCCCAGCTACTCTAGAGGCTGAGGCAGGGGGATCACTTGAGCCCAGGAGTCTGAGGTTGTAGTGAGCTACAATGATACCACTGCACTCTAGCACAAGACTCTGTCTCAAAAAAAAGAGAGCGCTTGAGAACGAAAACAAGGAGTGGCAAAATATTTACTTGTTCTCAAGGTCCCCTAAAAGCTATCTTCGTCTATATCCCTTTCTCATTCCTCTCGGCTCTAGGGGGTGTGCTCTAATTTACTAAACTTTTCTCAACTATCTTCTTGCTCTTGAGCTCACCAAATAAATATGCCTCTAGAAAATACCATGGAGATAGCCCAGACATATAGTAAGAATTGTGACTATTTCAGCTTAGATGGAACAGAAGAGATATAAAAGGCAATACTAAGAGATAAGTCAGAATGTTATGTATGTATATAGTGGAAGCCACTGGATCAGGTGCCTAGAAAATCACTGGTGATCCTAGGAAAAAAACAACTTCAGTAGGGAAGGGGAAACCAGTCAACCAAGATTAGGAAGTGAGTAAAGGACCAAGAAGTGATAGCACTAATTAAACTCCAATTTTTAAGATCTAAACATTTCTTAAGTAAATATTCTTTTTTTCTTTTTTCTTTTCCTTTTTTTTCCCTTTTTTGTTTTTGAGACAGGGTTTCACTTTGTCACCCTGAGTAGACTGCCATGGGTTCATAGCTCACAGCAACCTCAAGCTCATGGGCTCAAGCTATCTTCTTGCCTCAGCCTCCCAAGTAGCTAGGACTACAGGCACCGGCCACACCACCTGGCTAGTTTTAGAAATGGGGTCTTGCTCGAGCTCAGGCTGATCTCAAACTCCTGAGCTCAGGCAATCCACCCGCCTCAGCCTCCCAGAGTGTTAGGATTATAGGCGTGAGCCACCATGCCCTGTCCTTAAGTCAATATTCTTAATTCATCTCCTCCACTAACCGTGAGTACCCTTCTCCTGGGTCCTTTACATTTCTTATTTCCCTCACTCCCTACTACACATACACTAGATGCTCAATAAATATTTGTTGAATAACATCTGAGACAATCTCCCAACCAGACTTTAAATTCTTTTTTTTAGGACACATTAAAATTTGCTTTAATACTTCTTTGGGGGGAAAAAAAAACACTCACTTGTAGTGAATGAACAAGAAACATTTTTATGCTGTTATTTGTATCTACCATGCCATGAATTCATAGGGGAAGAGGTTCTAGTAGCTCAGGGAGGCACCTTGCCATTGAATGTGACAAAGTGTTGATTGACTTTTGAATTCGTGGGAAATAGGTTCCAGCACCTTGTATCACTGTTACATGGGGTCTGTTGGTTATCCTGTGTGCTATGCTGTACACCTATTATGCCATGAGCTCATGGGGAATAAATAGGTTCTTGCACCTAAAAGCATGGGTCCACTGGTACTCCTGTGTGCTATGTTATATGCTTATTATGCCATGAATTCATAGGGAATGGGTTCAGGAGCTCAGGCTCCTTTCCGTTAGTTCTCTCAAAGTGGGCTTCTCTGGGTAGCGTAGGCTGGCGCTTCAATTGATCCCAGGTACCTTTCTCTTTGGCTTCCTTCTTTTTCTGATCATTTTCCTTCACACGTTTCAGGAAGCTATCTCGGCTCTTAGAGTGCTTAATATGCTCAATATGAACATTAATCCTCTTCGCGAGGATCTTGCCCTTAACTTGCTTGTTTACAACAATGCCAACAGCATGCTGGGTAACACTGTAGACTCTTCCAGTTTTGCCATGGTAACATTTGTGTGGCATGCCTTTTTGAACATTTTTGTGGCATTCCCTTGATGTCTACAATATCACCTTTCTTGTAGATGTGCATATATGTGGTCAAAGGAACAACTCCATGTTTTCTAAAAGGCCTAGAGAACATGTATCAGGTGCCTCTCCTCTTTCCCTTTGTGTTTGTCATTTTGGTGAATTACTGGAATATGGCGTCTCCCCAGACTTTAAATTCTAACTCAAAACCCACCTTCTAGAACTCCCT
Source organism: Nycticebus coucang (assembly GCF_027406575.1). Classification (NCBI taxonomy): domain Eukaryota; kingdom Metazoa; phylum Chordata; class Mammalia; order Primates; family Lorisidae; genus Nycticebus; species Nycticebus coucang. Next base: position 33,727,102 of record NC_069785.1, on the reverse strand, counting down.
AAGCATACCTAAATCCATACAGGACTAAGAATTTGTCCCCCTACCTCTATAATCATGAACACACAAAGGAATAGGAGAATTTTGAGGTTTCTGTCTTTTATAGGGTTTTTTTATAAAACCTGTCCTTTCAAATTTTAGCTACGGATGTAGAATCCACATACCACCAAACTCAGGGGGGAAAATGAGCAATGACAGAATCTTCACAGAGTTTATCAGACATCACCTTGCCAATATCTATTTATGGGACAGTCCTAGAAGGGAATCAGAAGTCACCAACGTGTGACCACTGACAAAGTCCTCAACTACCAAGAAAGACCAGGCAGTGAGAATCTAGGTTAAAAAAAGGAAAGGCAAAAGAAACTCACAAGGGGACTTTCTCCTCCGTGGTAAGACTAAACACCACCTTTCCCAGGACCACAACCCCACTGTTCACACCAGGCTGTAGCACACTCAGTGGCTTGAGTTCCAGGGTCACCTTCTGCCCAGAGGCTGACTGATAGCGCCTGTCACCACAAGGGCCTAGATGGGCTGGGCGCAAGTTTCCCAGCATGCTCTGCAGCTTTTTGGCCTTCATCTTTCCCTGTGAAGGAAGGTGAAATAGTTCAAAAATTAGGAGCTGGGCATGGTGGTTCATGCCTATAATTCTAGGGCAGGTGGATTGCCTGAGCTCAGGAGTTTGAGACCAGCCTGAGCAAGAGAGAGATGCCATCTCTATTAAAAATAGAAAAACTAACCAGGCACTATGGCTCAAAGGAGGAGGGCACCAGCCTCATATGTCGGAGGTGACGGGTTCAAACCCAGCCCGGGCCAAAAACTGCAAAAAAAAAAAAAAAAAGAAAAACTAACCAGGCACTGTGGCAGGCGCTTATAGTCCCAGATACTCAGGAGGGTGAGGCAAAAGGATCACTTGAGCCCAAGAGTTTGAGATTGTTGTGAGCTATAACATTACAGCACTCAACCCAGGGTGACAAAGTGAGATAGAATTTTAAAAACAGCTACAAATTAGTCACCCTCCATGAGAATCCAGAATCCTTTGTACCTACCCACTTCTATAGGGACTCTTCCTCCTAAGCATATTATATTTTTATTTTACTGACCTGAAACAGAATAAAAGAGTAAGATTCAGCCCTTTGGACATCTTTACCTTGTTCTCAAGGAGGCTAGTTAGCCTATCTAGGAATTCCAGAAGTTGTTGCTCTCGTTGCTGGGGCTCTGGCCAGGCAGGGTCCAGGGCTGCAGCCTGAGAGAAGCCCTCCAGGGCCTCCCCATAATTCTCTTCGTATTTATGTAACTGTACAAGAAGTAACCAAAAAACTCCCGATTGTAAGTATATCCAAATAAAACATGCCAGAACAAGGGCACAACAAGCTAGGAATCTAGAAAAATAAACTTTTCCTTCCCAGTTATTTTCCTGTTCTACCATGAACAGTCTGAATAGCAGGTGATGCCTTATATCTTTCCTCCTGACCATGGTGATCACAACTCCAAACATGGAATTATTTCAAAGAAGCTATTTTCCAACTTCTAAAAATAGTTAGTTAAGTTACATATAAGGGTTCACTCTACCTCTACATTTATACTTATGATTTTAGAAGTCTTGTTCTTAACCATCCCTCCCTCCTACATACTCTCCTGTTCCTCAGCTCCTGCCACTCTCCCCTAAATGACTCTGCTGGAGTCACTTGAGTTAGCTCTTCCTAGAAATAATGTGGCTCTCCTCTTGCAGTTCAGACCCAACCTCGTCTCTGTGTATACTCAGTTGTTCTCACAGGCTATGATCAGACGTCTCATTTATTTGACCTTCAGGTAACTGCCATGCAGAGGTCTTACCGTCGCCCTGTTCAGATGAAGGTCAGGATTGCTGGAAGCTTTCCTATCCACCTTCTCCTATAATAGAATGAAAACATCATCAGTGGATTCTGTCTCCATCCCAAGGACTACCATGTCCAACATGTCCCAGACCTCATCTTCCTAGAAAACCTGAAGTTTCTTTTTTTGTCAAACTGTTACCTACACCCTTATGGTCATACAGTAACTGTGTAGTATATTACTCAGTCCCTGAAGCCTCAAGCATGTAAACATTTTTGTATGTGTGACACTTTAAAATATGTTTATAATTTGTCCACATAGTATTTTTTTTTTTGCAGTTTTGACCAGGGCCAGGCTTGAACCCGCCACCCCTAGTAAATGGGACCGGTGCCACCCTGTCCACATAGTATTATAAAGATGGAATAATAAGAAATGTGAAAGCATTCTGATAAAAAAAATTTTTAGACCAGGCACGATAGCTCATGCCTGTATTCCTAACACTCTGGGAAGCTAAGGTGGGTGGATTGCTTGAGCTCAGGAGTTCAAGACTAACCTGATCAAGAGAAAAGCCCCATCTCTACTAAAAAATAGAAAAACTAGCCGGGCATGGTGATCATACCTGTAGTCCCAGCTACTTGGAAGCTAAGGCAAGAGAATGGCTTAAGCCCAAAAGATTGAGGTTGCTGTGAGCTATGAGACCATGGCATTCTAATCAGGGTAACAGTGAGATCCTGTCTCAAAATAAATAAATAAGTTCTTTGTTTTTTTTTTTTTTAGAAACAGAGTCCTACTTTATCACCCTCGGTAGGTGCTGTGGCACCACAGCTCACAGCAACCTCCAGCTCTTGGGCTTAGGCGATTCTCTTGCCTTAGCCTCCTGAGTAGCTGTGGTGGGGACTGCACTATAAATAAAGTTTTTTAAATAGTGAGACTCTGGCAATAAATGAGGAAAGCATGTAGAATCATGTTTCTACATTGAAACTCTCTTAAAACACACATGGAGGCTTCGTGCCCGTAGCACAGTGGTTACAGTGCCAGCCACATACACTGAGGCTAGCGGGTTCAAATTCAGCCCGGGCCAGCTAAAACAACAATGACAACTACAACAAAAAATAGCTGACCTTGCGGGGGCTCCTGTAGTCTCAGCTACTTAGGAGGCTGAGGCAAGAGAATCACTTAAGCCCAAGAGCCTGAGGTTGCTGTAAGCTGTGATGCCACAGCATTCCACCAAGGGTGACACAGGGAGACTCTATCTCAAAAAAAAAAAAAAAACCACACACACACGGAAAGCCAAATTCTGATTCTTATTAAAATAAATGGCAGACATTGCAGGACAGTACAGACAAATGTGTTGTGAACAAAACGCTGGCTATTTTCATGACTATGTTCATTTTATTTTCTTAATTCTATTCATTATCTGGCACATAGTAAAAGAATAAACAACATAAATTAAAATTGTTTAAATGAGCCAGGTGCAGTGGCTCACACCGGTAATCCTAACACTTTGAGAGGCTGAGGCAGGAGGATCACTTCAAGACTAGCTTAGGAAACATAGTGAGACCCCATCTCTATAAAAAATAGAAAAATTAACTGGGTGTGGTGGCATGCACCTATAGTCCCAGCTACTTGGGAGGCTGAGGCAGGAGTATCACTTGAACCCAGGAATTTGAAGTTGTTGTGAGCTATGATGACGCCATGGGACTCTAACCTAGGCAGCAAAGAAACTATTTCAAAAACCAAAAAAAGGAGTTAAAAGCAACTATTTGGCAGAAATCAAATACATAATTTTGATGGTGTACACCGTACTATTCTTTGAAATGTAAATATTAACCAAATTAAGAAATTAGTATAAAACTTCCCTGATTGAAAAAACAGCAATCTCTGAACTACAAACATGAATATATGGTAGTATGTAGTCTTTGTGCTGCCACAAGATCAGATAAGTAATAAAAAATTAAAAAGCAGGCTGGGCGAGGTGGCTCATACCCGTAAAGCTAGCACTCTGGGAGGCCAAGGCAGGTAGATTGATGGAGCTCACAAGTTTCAGACCAGCCTAAGCAAAAGCAAAACCCTGTCTCTACTAAAAATAGAAAAACTGAGGCAAGAGAATCACTTGAGCCCAAGAGCTGGAGGCTACTGTGAACTATGACACCATCGCACTCTATCCAGGACGACAGCTTGGGACTTTGTCTCAATCAATCAATCAATTAATTAATTTAATTAAAAAGTTAAAAAGCAATTCTCTATGTCAAGAGGAGCCAGAGGGAGGTGCCTGTGGCTCAAGGAGTAGGGTGCCAGCCCCGTATACCGGGGGGAGGTAGCAGGTTCAAACCTAGCCCCTACCAAAAACTGCAAAAAAAAAAGAGCCAGAAACCAAAAGAAGGTAGGTGAACATGAGGGCTAAATAAATGGTGCTCAGAAAGCTAATGTGAACCCTTAATAATGAGTAATCAGGCACTCAATGCCAGTGTTCATTGATACAGAAATAGCTTGAAAGCCTAAGCAAAGTTCCAAGAATGCCAGTGAATTAATTCCCAGGAAATGATGCAGAATAGGCTGCATATTGTTTTTTCTTTTAGCCCAGGGGAAATTCAGACTCTTTTTTTTTTTTTTTTTTTTTGAGACAGAGTCTCACTTTATGGCCCTCGGTAGAGTGCCGTGGCCTCACACAGCTCACAGCAACCTCCAACTCCTGGGCTTAAGCGATTCTATTGCCTCAGCCTCCCGAGTAGGCCCAGGGGAAATTCAGAGCCACATTATCCAATGGTTAATTTGTTGATAGCACTTAATTAATATTTAAGAGTTTTCATTTTTCTTTAGAATGAATGTAAAAAAATATTAATATTATTATTTTTTTTTTTTTTTTTTTTGAGACAGAGTCTTACTTTGTTGCCCTCGGTAGAGTGCCCTGGTGTCACAGCTCACAGCAACCTCCAGCTCTTGGGCTTAGGCGATTCTCTTGCCTCAGCCTCCCAAGTAGCTTGGGACTACAGGCACCCACCACAATGCCCAGCTATTTTTTTGTTGCAGTTTGGCCGGAGTTGGGTTCAAACCTGCCACCCTTGGTATATGGGGCTGGCACCCTACTCACTGAGCCACAGGCGCCGCCCTATTAAGCATTATTTTTTCCATTAAAAAAGATGAACATATTGCGGGTGGCACCTATGGCTCAAAGAGTAGGATGCCGTTCCCATATGCCAGAGGTGGCGAATTCAAACCCAGCACCAGCCAAAAACCACAAAAAAAAAAAAAAAAAGATGAACATATTGGTTATTCACACCTGTGGGAAATCTAGACAGGTCAAGAAGCTCTCTAGCAGCCAGGCAGCACACTACACATGGCTCCTAACACTCAGCTTATAAGAGGAAATGTCACCTCTGTAGACACATCTTTGCAGAATCACACACAGGATGCCAGCAAACACTGCCCATGTTGCTTGATAAAAGCCACAAGGAAAGCTGAATGATATTCTTCCTCCTGTTGCTGTCTCTATTTATGGGGCTTAGGTGACTGTAAGTACTTACTGCTTGGGCATAGGCACTGAGGGCTTGCTGGGAGATCTTAGGGCTCTGGCCAGTATTGAAGTAAAGAGAAAGGTATGCATTCCCCAGAATATCTGAAAAACAAACACAGCAGTGGATCCTCTCAATGCCTAAGTTCAAAATATAGCTTATTTTGGATACCTTCAAAAGTCTACCAGAAAGGCCCACCCACATATGTCCCAAACCAGGAAAGACAATATATTTAGTATACCCCAAATTCCACTACCATAGAAGACAAACATGAACCCCAAAGAGAAATCTGAACAGACTGTATAAAAACAGGCTTGCTTATATAAAAACATCAGTCTCCTATTTCGGATCAAATGATCCAAGAGTTCCTAGGATAAGTGTTTCACCAAAATACCTTTTAGGCATCTTCAAAACAAAGGTGCCCCAGCTTAACCCTTAGAGTCAGACTCAAAAAATGGGTTCCAGATGTAGCTATGGTTACAAGCCATTGCTCTAGAAACTTGCTGGAGATCTTTTGAGTGAACTCACACCAGGAGCGGCCATCATGGACATCCATCTGCACAGCTAGCTTAGCCTGTCGGACACTGTCCATAACATGGCGAGAATGTTCATCTCCAGTGTCAGTCCGCAGCTGGCGAAGCACCATTGATAGGTTTTGCAAGGAGACTTTGTTCTTGCACTGCAAATGGAGAAGACGTACACTCAAAACTTCTGGATTCTACTTCCCCTTTCCACTTCTACAGTGACCTCAGTTTTTCTCCTAAATCTAACTTTTCATCTTAATTCTTGCTGCTATCTATATTTTGGACCCCACCTATAAGGATCAGTTTGGCTGCAACTTTCCTTTGTTATTTATCTACATGTGAACTTGATCCCATCAGCTTCTTCTTTTTCCAGCCCCCAACCACATTTTCCTCACCGCAGTCTACTCCCCCACCCTTCTTTCCTTCTGATTTGTTCTACAGAGTTCAAACTTAGTTCTACTCAAGTATGCACATCATGGGGAAATTCATAGAATCCAGGGAACACCATACTTCCCATTTGTGTTTTCTGAGAGGATAGTGGGTGACTCACATGTGTGAGGGCTCCAGAGAAGCAGGTGTGGGCAGATGCAACATCTCCTTTCTTCCAGTACACCTCCCCCAGCTGGTTCCAGGCTTCCACCAGCTCAGGTTCCAGCTTCACAGCCTTTGACAGAAGCTCCTCGGCCTTAGGGCTATAGTCAGGAGTCACATTCAGTGCCTTCCCAGTTAGCATTAGAACCTGTGCCTTGCCCTGGACAGACCCTAGCAGGAAGGGAAAAAGACAAAGGAAAGTGGAAAAACCCAGGCAGTCTTACAGTTAAAGACCAAGATGCATTCTCTCAAAGAATGACTGCATGCCAGTCTAGGAATGAAAAGAACTGAAGAAAATCTTTACGAACAAAACAGTTTGAAAAGCTTACCATAAGCAGAGTACTATGTTAGATAAGTGGGTAACACAGAAAGCACTATTTCTACCCTAGAGGGGCTTACCATCTAACGGAGAAGACAAAGCATAGACACGGGAAATTAAAACAAGGAAAAGAAGCATATGGCTTCTTGAAGTAAGCTTGAGAAAGTCAGGAGAAGAAAAGACAAGACCCTCTAGGCTGAAAAATGATACAAATAAAGACACAGGGGCAGAAATGCATGTAGCATGTCCATGGAAGAATAGATGGTTCAACCTGGATGAAACAGAAGTTCCTCTATGAGCAAGTACTCAAAGATGAGATTTGAAAACACATATTTGAATAACAGGTTAAAAAAAAGGGAGTTAGACTTCAGCTAGTCAACAGGAGGGCTCTTTAAAGATACTTGAGCAAAGGGGCAGACAAGAGGCTAAGATGAAATGCATGAAGTAATGATTCAGAAAGATAACCAAGGCCATGGTCAGTATATAAGTTCATTTAAAAGTAAAAGAAATTAGAAGTAGAAAGGTCAGTTATGAAGATTTCTGCAGTAGTTAGAAAATAAGTATGTTCTTTTATTGTTTGCTATTCGCTATAATCAAATTTTAGGAAAAGAAGGCTAGGGAATAAAAGGTTGCCTTCCTGCACAGGGGGCCCTTAGAGGAAATATTCTGTTGCACAATCCTTTTTTTTTTAGAGACAGAGTCTCACTTTATTGCCCTCGGTAGAGTGCCGTGGCACCACAGCTCACAGCAACCTCCAGCTCCTGGGCTTAGGCGATTCTCTTGCCTCAGCCTCCCGAGTAGCTGGGACAACAGGCACCCGCCACAACGCCCGGCTATTTTTTGTTGCAGTTTGGCCGGGGCCGGGTTTGAACCCGCCACCCTCAGTATATGGGGCTGGCGCCCTACTCACTGGGCTACAGACACCGCCCGCTATTGTACAATCCTATAGTAGCTACAAACAGAAATACCAGAGTCTACAGAGAGACAGCAAAACCCTATCACAGTTCAGAGAAGGGTAGGAGGTTGTACTTTCTTTAGGGGTCATACCCACTACTTTCTCCATCTGCTTTAGGGTCTTCTCCATCTCCTCCCGAACATTCTGTTGCTTCCTCCCAGCATCCTCAACACTATGAGTTTCAAAATAGCAGTCTCTAAATGAATAGAGCTGATCCACCAGTTCCTAGGAAGTGTAAGAATGATACCATTAAGTAGCGAGTATATGGGACAAGGAAATTTGAAATTAGCTAGCCACACCAGCTCTTGTTCTAGAAATACTAATTCTCTTATCTCACCCAGGAATGGCACAATGGGCAGGTGAACACATCTATGAAAATGCCAAAGACGATGAGGAAAAGCAGCCAGTACTCCAAGCCCACTGTCATGGTCCCAAGTTGTCCCCCACCAGTCCCTGCACCACAATAACAGTTCTTTCTCCCCCAACTCCTGTAGGGCTTCTAATATGACTAAGCACTTCTCATACCACAGTCAGGAGGGAAATACAGTAGAACCTCTGTAAGTTGACCACCCAAAGGACTGTAAGAAACTTATCAACATACAGAAGCGGTCAACATAAGGAATTAGGCCTACTGTACTGATGATACATACATGTGGTGCACGTCCAGTCTACAAAAATTAGGTCCACTTAAGGAGGCAGGTCAACTATGGAGGTTCTACTGTACTTTGCAACTTGAAATAAACCAAAAGATCATTCTATCTGGTTCTCGTCACCAAAAAATAACATTCTGAAATTTACCCTTAAAAATGGACTTCTTAACAAAAACAATTTTATCCCTGATTTTTCCTATGCTGATACATGAAATTTCACCTTGGTGAATACGAAAAACATGTTAGAAAGTTATTTTTTTCCAACATGAAGCAGATCAGCAACTTAGCAATCTTGGTATTTTTGCAGAGTTTCGTTTCTTTAAATGTCTTGTAGTTTTTATTTTGTTTTGTTTTTGGCAAGTTATCTTCCAGCTCTCTTGCATTTTTTACAAATAAATATTCTCTCTCCTCTTATAAATGCCTCTGAGTCTTCCTATCATATTAGGCAAAGCTTTTCCATTACAAATTGAGCATCCCTAATAAGAAAATCCAAAATCCAAATGCTCTAATCTGAAGCTTTTTAAATACCAACATGATGCCACAAAGGAAACATTCCACACCTGACCTCATGTGACAGATCACAGTCAAAAAACACAGTCAAAACTTTGTTTCAGGCTCTGCTCCTATAGCTCAGCGGCTAGGGCGCCAGCCACATACACCAGAGCTGGCGGGTTTGAATCCAGCCCCAGGCCTGCCAAACAACAATGACAATTACAATAAAAAATAGCCAGGCGTTGTGGTAAACACCTGTAGTCCCAGCTACTTGGGAGGCTGAGACAAGAGAATCACTTAAGCCCAAGAGTTTGAGGTTGCTGTGAGCTGTGACACCACAGCACTCAACCGAGGGTGATATGATAAGACTGTCCAAAAAAAAAAAAAAAACTTTGTTTCAGCAGGCTGGTAGTGGTGGCTTATGCCTATAAACCACACACTCTGGTAGGTTGAGGCAGGAGCATTACTAGAGCTCAGGAGTTTGAGATCAACCTGATCAAGAGTCATACCCTGTCTCTACTAAAACTAGAAAAAATTAGGCAGGTGTTATGGCAGGCACCCGTAGTCCCAGCCGTTCCACAGGCAGGAGGATTGCTTGAACCCAGGAGTTTGAGGTTGTGAGCTAGGCTGAAGCCACGGCACTCCAGCCTTGGCAACAGAGTGGAACAGTGTAAGACTCTGTCTCAAAAACAGAAACAAAGAAAAAAAAACACAACTTTGTTTCATGCACAAAATTACTGAAAATACTGTATAAATCATCTTTAGCCTATGTGTATAAGGTGTATATGCAACATAAATAAATTCCATGTTTAGATTTGGGTCCCATCTCCAAGATATCTCATTTATATATAGTAAATATTTCAGAATCCAAAAAAGTCCATATCTGAAACACTTCTGGTCCTATGCATTTCAGATAAGGGATACTCAATCTCTATCTGTCCTTTCCTGAATAGATAGCAGAGACATATAATCCAATCCCATCAAGTCTTATCAACTACCTCCACAGCACATCCTAAATTCATCCATTTGTCTCCATTCCATCATGACCACCCTGAACTAAATCAGCTTTCTTACTTGCCTGGACTATTGCAATAGCCCTTTAACTGCTCATTTGCTTCTACTCCCTCCCATACTCTCACCATAGTCAGAGTGACCTTATAAAATGTACTCCTTGCCATGGCCTAGCAGACGGTATGATCTGACCCACCACCCACCCTGCCACAAACTTCATTTCTTATCACTCTCTCTCCTACAATACTCAAGCCACACTGGCCTTCATGCAGTTTCTCAGACCCACCAAGTTTAACCTCACCTGCAGTCTTTTCCCCATGCCTGGACTCTCTCTTCCCAGATTTCTGCATGACTCATTCCTCATCATCATTTAGATCTCAGCTCAAATATCAACTTCTCAAAGAGGCTTTCCTCAATTACCAAACCAAAGTAACCCCATCCTCACCACCTCCACTATTAAATCACATTTGTATTTTTCTTCATAGTATTTATCATTTGAAATTATGTGTGCCATTCATTGTCTATTGTCTGTTCCCCTCTGGAACATAAGTGCCATGATGGAAAGGACTTTCATCTGTTTTGTTTAGAGCTACTCCTAAGTACCAACAGGGCCTGAGACCTGAGAGGCTCTCATTAACTATACTGACTGAATTGATTCCCTCAATCATTCGTGTTCTAACAAATACATGTATGCTTTACCTAATTTAGAATCCTATACAAAATGAAGAGAACAAACTAGCACCCTCTGTAGTAATAATTTTCAGATTTTATTATACTATTTCCAGGACCCAGCCTGTAGAGATTCTGATTTTAGTAGTTCAGCAGGACAAAAAAATTCCTCATTTTTTTTTTTTTTTTGTAGAGACAGAGTTTCACTTTATGGCCCTCGGTAGAGGGCCGTGGCCTCACACAGCTCACAGCAACCTCCAACTCCTGGGCTTAAGCGATTCTCTTGCCTCAGCCTCCCGAGTAGCTTGGGACTACAGGCGCCCGCCACAACACCCAGCTATTTTTTGGTTGCAGTTTGGCTGGGGTTGGGTTTGAACCCGTCACCCTCGGTATATGGGGCCGGCGCCTTACCGACTGAGCCACAGGCGCCGCCCAATTCCTCATTTTTAATAAGTACCCCAAATGACTGTATTGAAAATAGTAAAACACACTTTGAGAAATCTCCTTTTATACATCCTTAGCATTTATACCCTAAAATGCTTATAACAATGAAATCAAAGCTTATCACCATTTCCGTTAAGAGCAACATCACTATCTAATCCTTTTCCTCTTCTCTACTTCACTCTTTTATTCCATTCCCGAACTTACTATCCCCCCTGATACCCAAAGTATCCTCTGCCAAGCTGCTTAGGGATTTATAACACAAATGAATCCCAGGAAAGGCAGTGGTCGTGGAAAATTACAACCAATTTCCTTTTGTACTGTAATCATCACAGCTTCAAATTAAGAGTTTTAGAGAGGGTCTTATTTCTGTTGTTTCTTTGTTTATTTTGTTTTGTTTGACAGAGTCTCATTTTTCACCCTCTCAAGTACTGTGGTGTCATAGCTACAGCAACCTCAAACTCCTGGGCTCAAGTGATCCTCTTGCCTCAGCCTACCAAGTGGCTGGGGACTACAGGCACCTGCCATAATGCCCAGCTAGTTTTTAGAGACAGGGTCTCCAACTCCCGCCATAACGCCCAGCTAGTTTTTAGAGACAGGTCTCCAACTCCTGACCTCAAACAATTTACCCATCTTGGCATTCCAGAGTGTTAGGATCACAGTCATGGGCTACTGCACCCAGCCTTTATTGTCTGGTTTTAGTTGCTAAAACAAATATGCAAGAAATTGTTTAGTTTTGATGTTTGGTTTTCTTTCACTGTAATGAACATTTTTAGTAATTTTTTGTCATAGAAAAATCAATATTTTGTTAAAATTCAAATAGATACATGTAAAAAACAGTCAGTAGGCCAGGTGCAGTGCCTCAAACCTATAATCCCAGTACTTTGGGAGGCCAAGGCAGGATGATTGCTTGAGGCCAGGAGTTCAAGACCATCCTGAACAAGTGTTAAGCCCTTTCTCTGCAAAAAAAAAAAAAAGAAAGAAAGAAAGAAAGAAAGAAAAATTAGCCAGGCCTGGTGGTGTGCACCTCTAGGTCCATGGGACACTGAGGCCAGAGGATCACTTGAACCTCGGAGACTGAGGTTGCAGTGAGCTAAGATGACGCCTCTAGCCATGATGACAGAGCAAGACTCTGTCTCCACAAAAAAAAAACCATCCTCATAATTACCCCAAACAAGCATAAGGATGACCACTCTTTAGAATATTTTTTCAGATTTTCTTTTCTTTACATATACAAACATGCACATATACGTGTGTGTGTGTATCTATGAGTATATATATGCAAACCATGTTTCTAATAAGGAGCCAGGATTGACAATCTCTGATTTCAACCAGTCACAACTAGGGAATAAAATAAAGTTAATCCAAGTCAGTTGGAAGTAAAGCCTACACTCTTAAAAAGTGTTATTTTAATCTACTCTAGAAACAAAGAAATCTCACCAATGTTTAAACTTGTGTTAGACACCTTTAAGCAAGTTACAAGCCCGTCATGGTTCTAATGTTTAAATTCCAGAACACAAAGAACTGAGTTCCTGAGGTTTAAGGAAAATCTCGGGTCATTAAAAGGTAAAAAGCCAAACAACCGGTTAACACCTACCTACCAAGTATAATACAAGAGACTAGTCCTAGTCAGAAACACAGTCACCTGTGAACTACGTGGAGTCTGGACCCTAAACCGGGATTACACATGCTCACAAAAAGCAAAACCGTAACGTCCAAAGGCGAGTAACCAAGATACTTGAGTACAGGCCATTATTGTGATTGTCGCCAATTTCAAAGCAATGTAAAAGAAATGGCCTCTGTAGGGATCAAAACAACATGTAATAACAGTACACGCATATCTGCCATACACATATGTATGCTATTTGTTACGGATGAATCGAGGGGGGAAAACTTCCTCTAACAATATACATGAATTAAGTTAAAAGCAACAAACCTCTTCCATAGAGGACTGAAATTAAAGCGCAGTCAGGACAGCATCAGGAGGTCCCAGCACACGGCTGCACCCCTCCCCTGGCCCGGAGGGCTCCCCGGGCCGGCTGTGACTACACCCTCGGGAGTTGTTATAGTAACCATACAGGCGCTTGCAGTAGCGTACACGTGCCCAGGAATTCGCAGGCTTTGTATAAACTGCTTCTTTCCAAGTAACAAAAGCACATATAGGTTTTAATCTCTGGCCCCACCTGCAATTTCTGCAAGATCGGCTTCGCTTCTTCCTCTTCATCAGCCATCATTTCCCAGCCACTCTAGGCTTCTCCGCCCGCAACTTTGTACAGAGACTCCGGCTCGCGCCCATTGTGGAGCCACAGCGACCTCTAGGGCTCTGGAGGCTTGCCTGCACCTGAAGGGCTTTTCTCAACCAACCTAACCCACTGCATATATAGCAAAAAGCAGATTCTCTACACTTTTGAGTTCATAAACTTGTTTCTTTCCTAGATCCTGGAAACAAAATATTTTAACCTTAATTAAAGGTAGATTTTCGTTTCCTATCTCCCAACTTATTTAATACCACGACTATAAGATCCCCTAAAAAAAGACAGGTTAGACAGTACACAACAGTGTTGTTTGAAAATTTGAAGGGAATGTGGTACAATAGTAACTTAGTTGTCTGAATTTTTTTCCAAACTTTGCAGTGATTTTCTATACGAGTCATTTTATCATTTTAAATTTACTATCCTAATAAATATGCTACACTGAAGATGATATTATAAAAGCCATCATACTGTACACCATAGACTGTTTCCAGAACATATAAGAAAAACAAACAATGACTATCTCTAGAGAGGCAAACAAAACAACTGGAAGCTGTAAGTGAGCCAAGAAAGTTCTTTTCACTGTGTACCTTTTTAAAGTCTTTACCATATACATGCGTTATTTATTAAAAAAAAAAACAAATTATTTTTTCTTTTTCTTTTCTTTTGTTTTTTAAAGACAGTTTGTTGCCTTCAGTAGAGTGCCATGACCTCATAGCTCACTCAACCTCCAGCTCTTGGGCGATTCTCTTGCCTCAGCCTCCCGAGTAGCTGGGGGTACAGGCGCCTGCCACAACCCGCGACTATTTTTAGAGACTGGTCTCTCTCTGGCTCAGGCTGATCTCGGAACTCCTGAGATCAGGCAATCCACCAGCCTCGGCCTCCCAAGCACTGGGATTACAGGAATGAGCCACCGCGCCCGGTAATAAACACAATTCTTAAACTAACAAACAAAAATGTTTGCTTCTTTACAGACTATATCTGGAGACACCAGACACTGGCAACAATAAACACCAGCTTCCAAAGGGTGGGCGTGGCTAGGGGGTCAGAGGTGGAAGAGAGGAGACTTTTCTCTCTGGCTTTCCTTTGTGTACCCTTTGAATTTGTACCACTATCAATGTATTAACCTCAAATGATTTTTTTTGTTGTTGTTTTGAGACAGAGTCTCACTATGTCGCCCTAGGTAGAGTGCTGTGGCGTCACAACTCACAGCAACCTCAAATTCTTGGGCTTAAGCGATTCTTTGCCTCAGCACCCCAAGTAGCTGGGACTACAGGCGCCTGCCACAACCGCCCGGCTATTTTTTTGTTGTAGTTGTTATTGTTGTTTGGCAGGCCTAGCCTGGATTCAAACCCACCTGCCTGGGTGTATGTGGTCGGCGCCCTAGCCGCTGAGCTACAGGTGCCGAGCCTCAAATAATTTTTTTAAAGTACCATGTAATATTCCTGAAAGACTGTCTCTTTACTTACTTAGTTTTAATTATAGCTTACTTGTACTTCAAACTGGCTCTAAACCTAATATAGTAAAACGTTCAAGGCAGAAATCACAAATGTATGTAAAATCACTCCCTTGAACCATTTTCCAACAAAATATTAAATATAGAGGGAAGAAAAATACTTTCTACTGTAGTGTATAAAATCTGTCATTGGCTATGAAACGAGAGATGTTTTAAAACTGTATATATATTTATATATAAATTCAGTCTCTCTATACAGACCATCAAAAGTTACCAGTGCTGCTAGAAAAGAAAAAAAAAGAAGTTGCCAGTGCTGACTGTTCCAAGTCGTCACCTCAAAGTATTGGGAAAAGCTTTCAATTAGCAATAATCACACCTCAGATGAACCTCACTGGCTATGATACTGCCACCAAGGAAAGCTATTTTTTAATATTTTTTTCCTTTGTGGAGATGAGGGCACATTTTCTGTTATCTAGGTTAGAGTACAGTAGTTATGATCAGAGCTCACTAAGCTTCCAACTTCTGGGCTCAAGTGAGCCTCAGCCTCCCAAGTAGCAGGCACATACCATCAATTACTCCATCTTATTTTTCTTATTTTTTGTAGAGATAAAGTCTCACCATTACCAAGCAGGTCTCAAACCCCCAGTGTTAAGCAGTCCTCCGGCCTCAGCTTCCCAAAGTGCTGGGATTACAGGCCTGAGCCACTGATCTTGCCTTAAAACTTTTAATTCAAGATGTTTTATCTTTGGCGGGTCGTGGTGGCTCATGCCTGTAATCCTAGCACTCTGGGAGACTGAGGCAAGAAGATTGCTTGAGATCAGGAGTTCGAGGCAAGATTGAATAATTTCAGCTACGCAGGAGACTAAGGCAGGAAGATTGCTTGAGCCAGGAGTTTGAGGTTGCTTTAAGCTAGGATGAGGCCATGCTACTCACTGTCACCCGGTTAACAGAATGAGACTTTGTCCTAAAAAAGAAAAAAAAATGCCGGGCACAGTGGCTTATGTCTGTAATCCCAGCACTCTGGAAGGCCAAGGCCAGTGGATTGCCTGAGCTCAGGAGTTCTAGACCTGCCTGAGCTAGAGTGAGACCCTATCTCTTAAAAAATTACCTGGGGGCAGTACCTGTGGCTCAGGGAGTGGAGTGCCAGCCCCATATACTGGAGGTGGTGGGTTCAAACCCAGCCCCGACCAAAAACTGCAAAAAAAAAAAAGAAAGAAAGAAAGAAAGAAATTAGCCGGTTGCCTATAGTCCCAGCTATTTGGGAGACTGAGACAAGAGAATCACTTGAGCCTAAGAGTTTGAGGTTGCTTTGAGTTGTAACGCACTCTACCAAGGTGCCAAAGTGAGACTCTATCTCAAAAAAAAAAAAAAAAATTCTCAAATGATTTCAGTATTTTATTACCAAAAAAAAAAAATGGAACTTGGTGTTTAGGGAAATTCCACTATAATTCATCCCAAACCAGTGAGAATTGATCATAAAATTTAAGAGTTACAAAAGGCTGTAAGGATAACTTAATTCAATGCCCACTGGACATTGAAAGCCCATAAACTTTAATTTCCAACTTGCACAATCAATACATGGGAACATAACACAATCAGTACTCAGATGTCCTTCCTCCCCAACCAATATGCTTTCAAGTCTTACCTTTAACAGGACATAAAGTTACTGAGAATGTGATTCAAATTTTTGATTCTTATGCTTTAAATAATTAAACTAAGTAATTAAACATAATTTACTTCTGTAATACCAATCAGAAATACTATTTAATAAAGAAAAATAATAAATCTTATACATTTTAATATAATCTCATGAGATCAATAACATTTTGGTGAATTTTCTACAGAAATGCATCTACATAAATAAAACCCAAGGTAAGTTGGCAAAAAGGTAAAAAAAAAAAAGAAGTAGATTTATTTTTAAATGCAGTTACCAGATGGCATCTGCAGGGGATTGGTTCTAGGTACCCTTACAGATACAAAAAAAATTTTTTTTTTAATTGAGACAGTCTCTTTGTTGCCCTTGGTAGAGTGCCGTGGCATCATAGCTCACAGCAACCTCAAACTCGTGGGCTCAAGTAATCTGTGGCCTCAGCCTCTAAGTAGTTGGGACTCCAGACGCCCACTACAGTATCTTGCTATTTTTTTTTCTAGAGATGGGGTCTCACTCTTGCTCAGGCTGTTCTCAAACTCCTGAGCTCAGGCAGGTCTCCAACTCCTGAGCTCAGGCAATCCACCTGCCTCAGCCTCCCAGAGTGCTCGGATTACAGGTGTGAACCACTGAGCCTGGCCCTGGATACAAAAAATTCTCCAATGCTCCAGTCTCTTTCACTAAATGGCTTGGTGTTTACAAATAATCTACTCACATTCCCTGTAAAATTTAAATAACTTCAAGATACTTAAAATACCTAATACACTGTAAATGTCATGCAAATAAGTGTTATGTTGTATTGCGGGTTTTATTAGGGTTTTTGTTGTTTATTGCTGTATGGTTTTTTTATTTTCTCTGACCATTTTCAAATTGTGGGTGGTTGACTCCACAGATGTGGAGGGCCAAAATTCAAGGATATGAAAGGCCAACTATAAAAGCCAAAAAATCAACTTCACAAAATAACTTTACCAATGTGATTTATTTTTAAATACAAATAGGGAGTGAACATACAAGCATCAAATTGTACTCTCATTCACAGACATGAGCACACCTCCAAACATGTTGATATACAAATAAAGACACACACCCAAATATCAAGCCAAAGCACTCACCATTTTCCAAGACCAAAATTTTCAGAAATATACCAGCAAATACAGCAAAATATCAGTGTAAATTAACACATGTACATATACATATGAGCATATATACCAGAATGCAAAGTGACATTAGACATACAACATAAGTGCCTATGTACATATGCATAACACAGAGCTCAGTTAGAAATAACTCAGACAGAAATAATGATCTACAAAATAACAATAACATCATGACATTTTCACTAGCCATGAAAATGTAAGAGTTGGTGATAAAATTGAGATTGATACTAAAGTCATTCCTCATAGCCAGAGTTTCTTGTAGTTGATAATATGAAGACAATTTCAAAGACTTAAAAGCATAAAAGTTAATTATTCTTATCTACAACAAGGATTTTTTACTAAAGGGAATTACTAGAAGTGAGCAGAGAAAAATTCTATAAAGTGAGCTAAACTCTTTTTACTTTGAAGGCCCTGCTAGAGACTTGCTCCTGCTGTAATCCACGATTTGGTGAGGCAAAACTAAAAAAGCTGTTGCTGGGTTCAGGTGCTGTGGGAGAACCCACAAAAAATGGTCTGAACTGAAAATCTCCATCCCCACCGCCCCAATTTCGAACTGGTGTATCATCCAATGAAAGCTTAGAGTTGTTCCCTAGGAAAAAAAAGAAAAAATTTAGGCATTTATTTCCTGGTAGATCTTTAGAAACAAACAGACAAAAGGCATTCAATAAATATTTTAGCAGAACTCAACATCTATGAGGTGGATAAAATATAGACCTAATAGTGAATAAGGAAAAGGACTATAATGTCCCTCATTTGACCACAGTATATTATACCTTTTTCTATGATGCAATTTGCAATGACAGCATCATCTCGTCACCAAAACAGACACATGAAATGTTTTAAGTAGAGCTAGAATTTGTAATATCATTTTATTTGTTATCTATTTAATATACTTCAGAGGTGTGTGTATATACATATATATATATGTATATACACACACACAACCTTTTGTTTCAGATTTTCTTTCGTTTTTGAGATAGTCTCACTATGTCACCCTCAGTAGAGTACAATGGCGTCACAGCTCACAGCAACCTCAAACTCTTGGGCTTAAGCAACTCTCTTGCCTCAGCCTCCCAAGTAGCTGGGACTACAGGTGCCCAACACAACACCCAGCTATGTTTCAGATTTTTTAAAAGAATATTTTGGGGGTGGCGCCTGTGGCTCAGTGAGTAGGGCGCCGGCCCCATATGCCGAGGGTGGCGGGTTCAGGCCCAGCCCCAGCCAAACTGCAACAAAAAAATAGCCGGGCGTTGTGGCGGGCGCCTGTAGTCCCAGCTGCTTGGGAGGCTGAGGCAAGAGAATCGCATAAGCCCAAGAGTTAGAGGTTGCTGTGAGCCGTGTGACGCCACGGCACTCTACCCGAGGGCGGTACAGTGAGACTCTGTCTCTACAAAAAAAAAAAAAAAAAAAAAAAAGAATATTTTGGCCAAGCATAGTAGCTTACACCCGTAATCCTAGCACTCTGGGAGGCCAAGATGGAAGGATCACTTGAGGTCAGAAGTTTGATACTACCCAGAGGAAGAACAAGACCCTGTCTCTACAAAAAAAATTGAGAAATTAAGAGAGGCATGCTGGGTCACTCCTGTAATCCCAGCACTTTGGGAGGCCAAGGTGAGTGGATTGCTAGAGATCAGGAGTTACAGACCAGCCTGCACAAGAGAGATACTCTCATGTCTACGGAAAATAGAAAAAAATTAGTCAGGCCGGGCACAGTAGCTCACACCTATAATCCTAGCACTCTGGGAGGCTGACATGGGTGGATTGCCTGAACTCACAGGTTCGAGACCAGCCTGAGCAAGAGCGAGACCCCCATCTCTAAAAATAGCTGGGCATTGTGGCGGGAGCCTTTAGTTTCAACTACTCGGGAGGCTGAGGTAGGAGAATTGCTTGAGCCCAAGAGTTTGAGGCTGCTGTGAGCTATGATGCCATAGCACTCTACCCAAGGTGACAAAGTGAGATTCTGTCTCAAAAAAAAAAAAAAAAAAATTGGGCGGCGCCTGTGGCTCAAGGAGTAGGACACCGGTCCCATATGCCAGAGGTGGCGGGTTCAAACTCAGCCCCGGCCAAGAACCAAAACAAAAAATTAAAATTAAAATTAATAAAAAAAGAAAAAAATCAGCCAGGAATGATGGCCCCTGCCTGTAGTCCTAGCTACTCAGGAGGCTGAGGCAGGAAGATCACTTGAACACAAGAGTGTGAAGTTGCTGTGAACTAGGCTGATGCTCAGGCTAGCACTCTAGCCTGGGCAACAAAATCAAACTCTGTCAAAATTAAATAAGTTTGGCACCTGTAGCACAGTGGTTAGGGTGCCAGCCATATATACCCAGGCTGGCAAGTTCGAGCCCGGCCAGGGCCTGCTAAACAACGACAACTGCAACAACAACAAAAAAAAATAGCTGGGCATTGTGGCAGGCACCTATAGTCCCAGCTACTTGGGAGGCTGAGGCAAGAGAATCACTTGAGCCCAAGAGTTTGAGATTGCTATGAGCTGTGACACCCCGGCACTCTACCAAGGGCAACATAGTGAGACTCTGTCTCAAAAAAATAAATGAATGAACAAACACACAAACATTAGATATCACATGTCCATTCTTACCTAATGGGAAGCCAAAAACACCAGACTGTGCAATCATGGATGGTTCAACTGTGCCTTCTTGGTTAGCAATAGTTAGATTTCGTAGCCTAAGACTATCATAAAGGCCTTGGAGCTTTTGATACTGGCGATTGCGTTCCATAAGTTTCTCAGAGATGTCACTGAACTTCTTCTTGTATTCTTCTAGCACTTTCTTCATGGAGGTCACTTCCCCTTTCATAGATGTCAATTCTACATCCTTACTCTGTATTTGCTGAGTATATATCTTCTCCATCTGTTTCAGATGCCCCTCGGCCTTGCTAAAATTATATTCTTGATAGAGACGCTCCTGATGTACCTGTCCCAAAAAAGAAAACAAAGTTTTGTTTTGCTTTATTTTGTTCTTGAGACAGAGTCTCACCATGTTACCCTCGGTAGAGTGCCATGGCATCACAGCTCACAGCAACCTCAAACTCCTGGGCTTAAGTGATTCTCTTGTCTCAGCTTCCCAAGTAGCTGGGATTACAGGAGCCTGCCACAATGCCTGGCTATTTTTTTGTTGCAGTTGTCATTGATGCTTAATTGGCCAGGGCTGGGTTTGAACCTGCCAGCCTCAGTGTATGTGGCTGGTGCCGTAAGAGAATGTGCTGTGCTATGGGAGCCAAGCCAGAAAGTAGTTGTTGTTTTTTTATGAGACACAGTCTCACTTTGTCACCCTGGCTAGAGTGCCATGACCTCAGCCTAGCTCACAGCAAAATGGAACTCCTGTACTCAAGTAATCCTCCTGCCTACACCTCCCCAATAGCTAGGACAACAGGTGCCCATCACGATACCCCAGTGAGTTTTTCTCTTTTTTTTTTTTTTGCAGTTTTTGGCTGGGGCTGGGTTTGAACCTACCACCTCCAGTATATGGGGCCGGCACCCTACTCCTTTGAGCCACAGGTGCCACCCTACTTTTTCTCTTTTTAGTAGAGATGGGGTCTTACTCTTGCTCAGGCTGGTCTAAAACTGCTGAACTCAAGGGGTCATCCCATCTCAGCTTCCCAGAGTGTTAGAATTACAGGTGTAAGCCACCATGCCTGGCCAAAAAGAAAGATTTTGGGGCAGCACCTATGGCTCAGTGAGTAGGGAGCCAACCCCATATACTGAGGGTGGTGGGTTCAAACCCGGCCCTGGCCAAACTGTAACAAAAAATAGCCGGGCGTTGTGGCGGGTGCCTGTGGTCCCAGCTACTGTGTAGGCTGAGGCAAGAGAATCGCCTAAGCCCAGGAGCTGGAGGTTGCTGTGAGCTGTGATGGCACAGCACTCTACCAAGGGCAATAAAGTGAGACTCTGTCTCTACAAAAAAAAAAGAAAGATTTTCAAGTAATAAGTACAAAGTTACAAACTGTAAAATATTAGATAAAATAAATGGAAAAGAAACATGCTTATAGAGATGTTATTAACATTTAGAAGCTAGTTTAAGAAGCAATCCGGACATAAAATGAATTATTACCAAAAACAATAATACATGTTTATACTAAACTAAGTACATAAAAACAATCAAAAGAATATTTTCAAATCACTACCTTTATACCACCAAAACAAGTGAGTATCCCAAAGGTTTTTAAGAAATATAATCCCACTTTTTAAGTAATCTAGAGTTAAGAACCGACTCTAAGATAGCCCCCCAATTACCCCTGCCTCCTAATAATTACACCCATATGTAACTCCCCCGTCTTTAGTGTGGGTGGAAAGTGTAGAATATGTCAATGCTAACAGGATGTCATTTACAAGTACATTACATAAGACTATACCACCTGCCTTATAAAGCTTTGCTAGCTTTGAAGAAACAAGTAGCCATATCGGGAAGGCCCAGAAGGCAAGTTAACTTAAGAGCAGCCTCTGGCCAATAACCAGCAAATAACTGACATCCCAATGAATCCAGACACAGACCTTACACCCTTCACAAAAACTAATGCAAAATAGGTCACAGACTTGTAAACCATAAAACTTCTACCTAGAAGATATCATATGGGAAAATCTAGATGACATTATTATTTGGCAGTGACTTCTTAGATACAACATCAAAGATATAATCCATGAAAGAAAAAAGTGATAGGCACAATTCATTAAAATTTAAAATCTGGCTAGGGTGCCTGTAGCTCAGTGGCTAGGGGGCCAGCCACATACACCAGAGCTGGCAGGTTCAACTCCAGCTGAGGCCTGCCAAACAACAATGACAACTACAACAAAAAAATAGCTGGGCGTTATGGTGGGTGCCTGTAGTCCCAGCTACTTGGGAGGCTGAAGCAAAAGAATTGCTTAAGCCCAAGAGTTTAAGGTTGCTATGAGCTGCGACACCATGGCACTCTACCAAGGGTGACTTAGTGAGATTCTGTCTCAAAATAAATAAATAAATAAATAAAATTTAAAATCTCTGCTCTGTGAAAGATACTGTTGAGAGAAAAAACAATCCACATACTAGTATTTGCAAAAAGAAAGATGTGATAAAGGACTATTATCCAAACTACTACTAAGAATGCTTAAAACTCAACAATAAAAAACCAAACAATCCAATTAAAAATGGACCTAAAACCTTAACAGACATCTCACCGAAGAAAATTTACAAATGGCAATTAAGCATTATGAAAAGATACTGTACATCACATGTTATCAGGGAAATGTAAATTAAAGCCACACACCTATTAAAATGGCCAAAATTTGCTTGGGAAGTTCATAAGCAGGGGAAAAAGGACAAAAGGGTCAAAATCCAGAACATGGACATCAAATTCTAGCAAAGATTCAGAGCAACAGGAATTCTCACTCACTGAAGGTGGAAATGCAAAATGGTACACTTTGAAAGACAGTTTTACAATTTCTTATAAAGCTAAACATTCTTAACGTACAATCCAGCAACAGCACTATTTGGTATTTAACAAAAGAGTTGAATAGTTATGCCCATATAAAAACTCTCACATGAATGATTATTGCAGCTTTATTCATAATTACCAAAACCTGGAAGCAACCAAGATGCCCTTCAGTAGGTGAATGGAAACTGTGGTATAGCCAGACAAGAGACTATTATGCAGTACTAAAAAGAAATGAACTGTCAAACTTAAATGCATAATACTAAGAGAATACTGGGTGTAACAGCTTAGGTCTGTAATCCCAGTACTTTGGGATGATGAGGAAAAAGGATCAGTTGAGACTAGGAGATCAAGACCAGCCTGGGCAACAGTTATACCCCTATGTCCCCCCACAAAAAAAAATTTTTTTTTTTAATTATCTTGGCCTGATTCTATAGTCCCAGCTACTAAGGAGGCTGAGGCAGAAGAATCACTTAAGGAGTTGGAGTTTTCACTACATTAAAAAAAGGATGAAAACAATACCACACATAGCATGTTCAAGAAATACTACTCCTTAATAAGATTCTACATTTAGGGAAGGTGTTTGGGGGGACCTCACCTAATGTGCATAATGCAATGGTACATTTCAAAACTATTAAGAATAGAGTAATATTGTCTTAGTATAACAAATAAGTGAGGTGATGGATGTGTTCATCAGTTCGATGTAAGCATTTCACGCTGTCTATCAATAAATGAATCAATGTACACAGAACCCCATAAATGCATGTACACAGTCATGATTTTTTGTTGTTGTTTTTTTTTTTTTGGTCAGGGCTGGGTTTGAACCTGCCACCTCCGGTATATGGGGCCAGCACCCTAATCCTTGAGCCATAGGCGCTGCCCACACACTTATGGTTTAATAAAAAGAAGAATCTACATTTAGATACTACTTCTGTTCAGTCAATAAGTATTTACTGGGGGCAGACTTAAGATGGCTGCTGAAGACCCAGAGAAATACAAGAACCAAAACCAGGCCGGGCACGGTGGCTCAAGGCTGTAATCCCAGCACTTGGGAGACGGAGGTGGATGGAGTGCCTGAGCTCAGGAGTTCGATATCAACCTGAGCGAGAACCCCATCTCTAAAAATAGCCAGGCGGAGGCTGAGGCAAGAAGAATCACTCAAGCCCAAGAGTTTGAGGTGCTGTGAACTATGATGCCACAGCATTCTACTGAGGGCAACAAAATGAGCCCCTGTCTCAGAATAATATTTTAAAAAAGACAAAAGTGGGAAAAAATTCCTTGTGACATTTCAGTTATGTACCACATATATAAAGATAGAATTCTAACAAATAAATAGAAAAACTACAGCAATTAAAATAAGCAATCTGAAATAGGCAATCCATTAAATAAAAAAAAGAAATAACAGGAGGATTGCTTGAGCTCAGGAGTTCCAGACCAGCCTGATCAAGAGCTAGACCATGTCTCTACTAAAAAGAAAATTAGCTGGGCATGGTGAGATATGCCTCTAGTCCCAGCTATTTGAGAGGCTGAGACAAGAGGATCACTTAAGCCCAAGAGTTTGAGGTTGCTGTGAGCTATGATGTCAGGGCAATGTACCTAGGGTGAGAGTGAGACTCTTCCCTCCCTCCCAAAAAAGCAAGAAAATGCATTTATCACAGTCATCTGAAAAATGCATATTGAAAGAGTAATGAGGCTGGGAACAGTAGCTCATGCCTATAATCCCAACACTTTCAGAGGCTAAGGCAGGAGGATGGCTTGAAGTCAACAAGATCTCATCTCTACAAAAAATACAAAAATTACCTCAGCAATTATTTACACCCAGTGGTTTGAAGTTGCAATAGGCTACCATAATGTTAGTACACACCAGCCTCAGCAAAAGAGCAAGAGGCTATCTCAAAAATAAATAAATAAAATTTTAAAAAGTAAAACAAAGAGCAATAAGATTCTATTTTACCTGTATCTAATTGGTGAGTAGAAAATGTGGAGAAATAAGCACCTCCCATACTTCTTAAGGGAGCACAAATGGATATACTTTACTGTAGGACAAATTTAATCTCAGCAAATAATGAAAAATGTGGAGATGATAAGAATGCTCATCACAACATTTCTGAAAATAACTTGTAGGCTCAGTGCCTGTAGCACAGTGGTTATGGTGCCAGCCACATACACCGAGGCTAGCCCAGGTTTGAGCCTGGCCCAGGCCAGCTAAACAATGATGACTGCAATAAAAACACAGCTGGGAGATGAGGCGGGTGCCTGTAGTCCCAGCTACTCGGGAGGCTGAGGCAAGAGAATCGCTTAAACCCAAGAGTTTGAGGTTGCTGTGAGCTATTGCGCCATGGCACTCTACCAAGGGGTGACAAAGTGAGACTCTGTCTCCAAAAAAAAAAACAAAAAAGAAAAGAAAAGAACTTGTGGCTCGGCACTTGTAACTCAGTGGTTAGAGTGCCAAATACATGCACTTGGGCTGGTGGGTTCAAACCGGTGAAGCCTGCTAAACAACGACAACTACAACAACAAAAAAATAGCTGTGCATTGTGGCAGGCACCTATAGTCCCAGTTACTTGGGAGGCTAAGGCAAGAGAATCTATTTACTTGGTGGATTAATAAATTGTGGTATATGTACACTATGGAATATTATGCAGCCTTAAAGAAAGATGGAGACTTTACCTCTTTCATGTTTACATGGATGGAGCTGGAACATATTATTCTTAGTAAAGTATCTCAAGAATGGAAGAAAAAGTATCCAATGTACTCAGCCCTACTATGAAACTAATTTATGGCTTTCATATGAAAGCTATAACCCAGTTATAACCTAAGAATATGGGGAAGGGGGAGAGGGTGGGGAGGGGGGGTAAGGGAGGGAGGGAGGATGGGCAGAGAGAGGGTGATTGGTGGGATTACACCTGTGGTGCATCTTACAAGGGTACATGTAAAACTTAGTAAATGTAGAATATAAATGTCTTAACACAATAACTAAGAAAATACCAGGAAGGCTATGTTAACCAGTGTGATGCAAATGTGTCAAACGGTCTATAAAACCAGTGTATGGTGCCCCATGATCACATTAATATACACAGCTATGATTTAATAAAAAAATAAAAATAAAAACTAAATAAATAAATAAAAATAAAAATAAAGAATCAATTTACTTGGGAGGCTGAGGCAAGAGAATCGCTTAAGCCCAAGAGTTTAAGGTTGCTGTGAGCTATTATGCCACAGCACTCTACTGAGGGCAACATAATAAGACTCTGTCTCAAATAAATAAATAAATAACTTGGGAACAAATTATGATACAAAGCAACCATTAAAAATGATTACAGAAGCTATGATGACACCACTGCACTCTAGCCTAGTCAGGAAGGACCCTGTCTCTCTCTCAAAAAAAAAAAAAAGGGTGGGAGGCGCCTATGGCTCAGTCAGTAGGGCGCCGGCCCCATATGCTGAGGGTGGCGGGTTCAAACCCAGCCCCAGCCAAACTGCAACCAAAAAAATAGCCGGGCGTTGTGGCGGGCGCCTGTAGTCCCAGCTACTCGGGAGGCTGAGGCAAGAGAATCGCCTAAGTCCAGGAGTTGGAGGTCGCTGTGAGCTGTGTGATACCATGGCACTCTACCGAGGGCCATAAAGTGAGACTCTGTCTCTACAAAAAAAAAAAAAAAAAAGGGTTATAAAATAGTTTAAAAATATTTAAGAAAATAGTCAGCAAACATAATACATTGTCAACTTTAACTGATCATAAAAACAGTATTGTGGGCTGGGCATGGTGGCTCATGCCTATAATCCTAGCACTCTAGGAGGGGGCTGAGGCGGATGGACGCCTGAGCTCGCGAGTTTGAGACTACCCTGAGCCAGAGAGAGACCCCATCTCTAAAAATGGTCTGGTATTGTGGCTGGCACCTGTAGTCCCACCTACTTTAGAGGCTGAGATACAAGAATCACATAAACCCAAGAGTTTAAGGTTGTTGTGAGCCAAGATGCCGCTGCCCTCTATGGAGGGGGACAAAGTGAGACTCTATCTCAAAAAAAAAAAGTATTATGGCATTATTTTTGTACAGAAATTTAGGTTCATATATATATAATATTTACATATAAAGCTATTAACAATGGCTATCTCTGAGTGATGAAATTATAATTTTTTTTTTTTTTGGTTCTCTTGGATTTTCAACAATAATGCTTTTGAAAAGAAGAAAACAATATATTAAAGCTGGAGACAGTGGCTCACACCAGTAATCCTAGCGCTCTGGAAGGTCAAGACAGGTGGATTGCTTGAGCTCACAAGTTCAAGATCAGCCTTAAAAAGAGCAAGATCCCAGCCTCAAAAATAGTCTGGCATTGTGGCAGGCGCCGGTAGTCCCAGCTACTCAGAAGGCTGAGGCAAGAGAATTGCCAGAGTCCAGGAGTTTGAGGTTGCTGTGAGCTATGATGCCATGACACAGCACTACTCTACTGAGGGCAATATAGTGAGACTGTCTCAAAAAAAAAAAAAAAAAAACATAAAATAGCAAAGAAAAAACATTAGAAGTTCACACATATGCCTTAAATCATACTCTCAAGAGAAATTAGCATTAAGTACTAACCTGATATGTCCAGAACGCCAGTGCCCGGGAACTAATGTCCAACACAATCTCTGGTCGCAGTCCTGCCAATACCATAGCTTTATATTCCTCTGATGGACTGAGCTCTGTGCGGACAATATCTAGCTTTCCAGAAAGGGTACTGTTGCAGGCAGGACAGATAGCTGGTGAACGACTAAACTCACCACTACCATGCTGATCACAGAAGATGTGAGAGCAGGCAGTGACCCATGCATAACCAGAGAGTTTGATGCGACACTTTCTATAATTACAGAGCAGCATGTCTTCACACAAAGACATACTAGGATAACAAGGTCTCCAGATGCTGAAGCGTCCTAATAAGAAGTAAATGAAAAGGTCAGATAAGTTAAATTACAATGTTTACAGTGCAAATGATATAAATAATGAGTAAAAAATAAAGTATTCATGTTTTCATCCTATCATGCTAAAATAACTTACATTTTGTTTCCGTATTTATTCTAATCAACACATATTCAAAAAATATTGTCACTCAACAAATTTTTTGTGCTCCTTTATCCTTTCTTTTTCCTAAAAAAAATTTTTTTTCTTTTTTTTTTGAGACCGAGTCTCACTTTGTTGCCCTTAGTAGGGTGCTGTAGAATCATAGCTCACAGCAACCTCAAACTCCTGGGCTCAAGCGATTCTCTTGACTCAGCCTCCCAAGTAGCTGGGACTATAAGCACCAGCCACAACGCGTGGCTATTTTTAGAGACAAGGTCTCGCTCTGGCTCAGGCTAGTCTCAAACCTGTGAGCACAGGAGATCCTCGGCCTCTGAAGTGCTGGGATTACAGGTGTGAGCCCCTTTGCCCAGCTTCTAAAAAAATTAGAGAAAAGTTAAAGACAGGTTACAAATCTTACTAAGGTAAAAAAAAAAAAAAAAAAATCTTACTAAGGTCAAAACTAACATGCACAATGAAAAAGTTTTGGAACATTTACAAGGCCAGGCACAGTGGCTCACACCTGTAATCCTAACATTTTGGAAGGCTAAGCCAGAAAGATAGCTTGAGGCCCGGAGTTCAAAACCAGTCTGAGCACAATTGCAAGATCCCTGCACTACAAAATAATTTTTTTTTTAATTAGCTGGCTGTGGTGGCCCATGCCTATAGTTCCAGCTACTTAGGAGGCTGACGCAAGAGGACTGCTTGGGCCCAGGAGTTCAAGGCTGAAATGAGCTATGATACACTCACTGTCCCCTACCCCCGGGCAACAGAGGGAGACCTAGGCTCAAAAGAAAAAGATAAAGAAAGAAGCAGTAGTTACAAAATACAAACAAGTAAAAATTAAAGCAGTGTTTTCTACCATTCCTCAAAAACCTAAACAAAAATCCTAATTTATTACCCATTCATACTTTCCTAGAACTTTTTTTTTTTTGAAACATAGTCTCACCCTGTTGCCCTGGGTAGAATGCTGTGGTGACATAGCTAACAGCAACCTCGAAGTCTTAGGCTCAAGTGATTCTCTTGCCTCAGCCTCCCAAGTGTCTGGGACTATAGGCACCTGCCACAATGCCCATCTATTTTTCTGTTTTTAATAGAGATAGGGTCTAGCTCTTGCTCAGGCTGGTCTCAAACTCATGAACTCCAGTGATCCACTCGCCTCTGTCTCCCACAGTGCTAGGATTACAGGCATGAGCCACCTCACCTGGCCTCCTACAATATTTTAGTAGAAGACCATATCTGACACTTGACAAACTTACAAGTCCACACACTGATTTCAGTCATTCTTTAGAGCAAAGTTTTATGCTATACTTTTAGGCTTTTCACATATGCAGGTCTCACATTCTCCACCTGAATTGCCCTGATTTAAGAAAAGCAGTCTGGGGAGGCGCCTGTGGCTCAAGGAGTAGGGCGCCAGTCCCATATGCCAGAGGTGGCAGGTTCAAACCTAGCCCCCGCCAAAAAAAAAACAAAAACTAAGAAAAGCAGTCTGGTAGCACTGTATGGAAACTAACCTAATATACAAGTAATTCACCATGAAATAAGACAGAAAATCTGTATAAACTTCTGCAGATATTTATGGTGAGTTAAACAATTCAATTAATATAAACATTATACTATTCAATGCTATGCTTCTGCTTAAAACATTTACAAAACTAAAGCAATATTCTGGACATACTAAAACAAGCCATATATTGCATAAAATAGTGGAACAATGTTTACATTATAGACTGAGAAATTGTCAAGAATGTTGTTTTGGTGTTGTACAAAAAGAAAGAAGGTTAGCACTCCCCTTGACAAGGATAAAAGAGGCCCTCAGGCCTGACAACACGCATAAGGTTAAGGCACTACCACCTACTTCGTGGCACTCAACCATCCTTTTTATAAATTGTGGCATACCAATACCATGGAATACCATGCAGCCTTAAAAAAGATGGAGTCTTTACCTCTTTTATGTTTACATGGAGGGATCTGGAACATATTCTCCTGAGTAAAGTGTCTCAAGAATGGAGGAAAAAGTATCCAATGTACTCAGTACTTCTATGAAACCTATTTATATTTACTCACACTTTCTTATGAAAAATAGAACACAATAGCCCAGGATGAAGGAGAGAAATGGAGTGGGAAGGCAGGGGATGGGGGAGGTTTGACAGAGGGAGGGTAAAAGGCGGGACCACACCTGTGGAGCCTATGACAAGCTACAAGTCAAATCTGTCAAGTGTAGAACCTAAGTGTCTTAGCACAATAATCAAGTAAATGAGGTGAAAGCTATGTTGATTGGTTTGATCTAACCCCGTCAGATTGTATAAAAAAAAAAAAAAATCAACACACTGTACCCTACATATGCATAAATGTATTCATGATCTATGTGTATTTGACTTAATAAAAAAATTAAAATAAAATAAAATAAAAGAATGTTGTTTGGGGGAGGAGAGAGGAGAAAGGGAGGTAGGGAAGGGATTGTTGTGCTCCACCTAATGGGCACAATGTAAGGGTATATGGCACACCTCCTGAGTGAGGGACACAACTACAACTGGGACCCTACCTAACAAATACAAACACTGTAACCTAATTGTACCCTCATGCTAATCTGAAATTTAAAGAAAAAAAAAAAAGAGGGCCGCGCCTGTGGCTCAAAGGAGTACACACCGGCCCCACATGCCGGAGGTGGTGGGTTCAAACCCAGCCCCAGCCAAAAACTGCAAAAAAAAGAAAAAGGGAAAAAATAAAAAGAATGTTGCTTTGTTCACAGGAGCCAACAGGGACCCTCTGACACCTTTATCCCAAATGTCACCGCTGGTGAGTTTCCCCAGATAAACGCCACCTGACAGCCAGTTAGGAGGCCTATTTTACCTCTCAGCAGGACAATGGGCATACTGGAAGCATACACGCTGGAAACAGTTCTGAAGCTCAAGCCTTTCCTAGGCAGAGCAAGAGGCGCAGCCAATTACAAGTTTTCCACAGGAGGGAAAAAAGCCGATTTAATGGGCAACACAAGCTGAGGAGCAATTTTTAGAGAAAAATACTTACAAAAAGTCCACTCAGATTTTCAGCCTGCTTTCCGCACTCGACAGAGAAAATAATAATAACAGTAGTAACGCAAATAAAATACTTAATCTGACGTGCCTTCGAAAAAGCGCGGGAAACCGCCTTCACACCTTCAGGACCAGCGAAGATTCTCCGTGTGAAGGTGCCGGTCGCCGCTACGTCAAACAGCGCATGCGCAGTCGGGGGCCGCCCCGGGACTGGTGCGCAGGATTCTGGGAAGTGCGGCTGTGGCTGTGGCAGTCAGACCCCGCGCCTAAAGGCTGCGAGGGCGTGAATCTTGTGTTTTCTAGGAAAATCAAGCGCATTATGGCGGGCAGCACAGACTTTCTAAGTATCAGGAGAAATTCCAAGAAAGTGTGTGATACCTGTAGTCGGACAACTGTCACCTCCATTTCATTTTTTATCCATCTTGGAATAAACATCTTTCCAGCTTTTTTTTTTTTTTGGTAGAGACAGAGTCTCACTTTATGGCCCTCGGTAGAGTGCTGTGGCCTCACACAGCTCACAGCAACCTCCAACTCCTGGGCTTAAGCGATTCTCTTGCCTCAGCCTCCCGCTGGGACTACAGGCGCCCGCCACAACGCCCGGCTATTTTTTTGGTTGCAGTTCGGCCGGGGCCGGGCTTGAACCCGCCACCCTCGGTATATGGGGCCAGCGCCTTACCGACTGAGCCACAGGCATCCTCTTTACACATTTAAAGAAATTGTAACTTTGACTCTGCATTATGAACATTCGTTACGCGGCGACTCACACCTGTAATCCTAGCACTCTGAGAGGCCAAGGCGAGTGGAATTACAAGAGGAAGATTCCTATCTCTACCAAAAACTAGCCTGGCGCTGTTGTGGGCGCCTGTAGTCCCAGCTATTCGAGAGGTTCAAGAGGATCCTCCTGAGCCCGAGTTTGAGGTTGCTGTGAGCTATGACGCCAGGGCGACAAAGACTGTCTCCAGCTAGATACATTCATTACAGCACTTGAAATTAGGGAGTAAGATTGAGTGTCACAACTTTAAGGTGATCTACCTGTGTGCTGTTAGAATTTAAACTTATAAAGATAAGCAGAAAAATGACAGTTGTTAAGATGAGCAAAGAAAAGTAACAGGTAACAGCAGTAGAGTAAAATTGCTAGCACATGAACACCACCACCAATTACACGACAGCACACAGGTAGATCACTTTTAAGCTGTGACGCTGGATCCTATCGCTCAGAACGTAGATTAAAATTAAGCAGAGGAATCGGCTCAGCGCCGTAGCACAATGGTTACGGCGCCAGCCACATACACGGAGAGTGGCGGGTTCAAACTCGGCCCAGGCCAG
Source organism: Nycticebus coucang (assembly GCF_027406575.1). Classification (NCBI taxonomy): domain Eukaryota; kingdom Metazoa; phylum Chordata; class Mammalia; order Primates; family Lorisidae; genus Nycticebus; species Nycticebus coucang. The sequence goes on along the minus strand of NC_069785.1, from coordinate 33,694,801 downwards.
CTTAACAATGACAACTGCAACAGCCGGCCGTTGTGGCGGGCGCCTGTAGTCCCAGCTACTTGGGAGGCTGGGGCAAGACAATCCCTTATGCCCAAGAGTTCGAGGTTGCTGTGAACTGTGACACTACAGCACTCTACCAGGGGAGACATGGTGAGACTCCGTGACTGTGGCTCAAGGAGTAGGGCGTCGGCGTCATATACCGGGGTGGAGGGTTCAAACCTGCCCCAGCCAAAAAAAAAAATGAAGCTGAGGAAAAGAAGAGACCTCAGATTATAAGCCTTAATGATGTCTTTTGTAGCCACCTTCCCAGAGGTAACCCTATTATGAATTAGTAACAGGTACAATCAGCTAAGTAAGAGACATCAAACTCTGCAAACCCCTTTATGAGTTGTGAATTCATAATGCTAACTAAACCTTTGTCCTTCAATTAAACTGCCTCAGTTAAGCAACTTCCTACTAGTTTTGTCTGTTTACAACTGATTCATGGTAATTCCCTTGGGTCATCTTGGCCTTTGTATACCTTTCCTAAAATGTCTTCTGCAAATTAAGTGGTACAAATTGGATTCAAAGAAAAATCCAACGTTCATGTATAAACCCTGCCATTCCTATCATCTGTTTTTGGCTGTTGAGCCTTTTGTACATTTTCTGGTTTTAATTACACCACATGTAGAAATACCAAAGTACAGAGAAAGGTATAATCTCATTTAAAGTTCAAAACCACAAAACATTGCAACTTGACCAGTACTTAACTTCATGATCCTAGCTAAATTACCTGTAGTATGACCACTTCCTGGACACGTACCCAAGTCAATACGTTAATTCATTCTGCATTAACTCATTTTAATGACCACCCACCATAAAGTATATTTACCCATCTTCTAATGGACATTAATCCCAGGTTACTACAATTAGAAATAATAATGTACTGAATATTCTGCACATCTTCTTGAGTACACCTGCCAAAAATTCTTCTAGAATGTAATACCCACGGACTGGGTTATTCTAAGAATCTTCAAATAAACTAGATATTGCTAAACCACTCTCCAAAGTATTAACATAAATTTCACTGCCACCAGCAAAGTATATGAAAGCTCAACGCTCCAGATTCAGCAACATAAAGAAATGTTTTCACTTTTTTCCAATCATAGCGTAATGGTATCTCAATGTTATTCTAATGTACAATTCTTTGATTAGTAGCGAGATTGAGCAGCTTTCCATGTGAACGTCTGGAATGATAGGGATACTTAGCTGTAAACTGCCTGCTTATATCTTTGATAATTTTGTTGTTTTTTTTTTTTTTTTGAGACAGAGCCTCAAGCTGTCACTCTGGGTAGAGCGCCCTGGCATCACAGTTCACAGCAACCTCCATGGAACTCCTGGTTCTCGAGTGGTTCTCGATCCAACCTCCATGGAACTCGAGAGATTCTCCTGCCTCCGCCTCCCAAGTAGCTGGAACTACAGGTATCCGCCACAACACCCAGCTATGTTTTGGTTGCAGCCATCATTGTTGTTTTCATGGGCCCCGGCAGGATTCGAACCCACCAGCTCAGGTGTATGTGGCTGGCGCCTTATCCACTTGAGCCACAGGTGCCAAGCCAATTTTCTTGTTTTATATAGAATCATTTAACAGTTGTATGACATGCATACCATATAAATTTGAATCTGGCTGGGCATGGTGGCTCATGCCTGTAATTCTAACACTCTGAGAACCAGAAGCAGGAGGACTGTTTGAGTTTAGGATTTCAATGCCAGCCTAAAATTAGAAAAATTAGCCATTCTTCATGGCACCTTCCTGTAGTCCCAGCTATAGCTACTCAGAACGCTGAGGCAAGAAAATCACCTGAGCACAGGGGTTTGAGGTTGCAGTGAACTATACTGACGCCCCTGCACCCTACCCAGGATGACAAAGCAAGTCTGTCTCAAAACAAAAGTTTGAATCTTAGAATATACAACTTTTCCTTTTCATCCTTATGTCTACTCTAATATCATATTCTATGCTTTTCAATAGTTTTAAAGTTTGTTCTCCATATATAGAGACAAAGTCTAAATAACAGTAAGAGCTGTGAAGGAGACAGTGGCCACAGTATTGAAGACAGCAAATATTCCAACCTCAATCTTGGATGAAAATAGTAACCAATTACATCCCTAGGTAATATTTAACATGCAAGGGATAAAATACACATTGAAATATTGGAAATGATGTATTTACTTGCATCCTGTGACATATAATAGTTATATTGACTGTACAAAACCAAACAACTAACCACAAAGCCAAAACTACTCCAAATAACATTATAGGTACAAAAAAGTTTTCAGAGAATTTATTTAGAAAAGCAGTTTAGAGATACAATGAAGGAGTAAAAGCATTAGGTTTCAAGCAGTGGTTATGCTATCCCTGAATTAACTTCCTATTATACTTCATAATAGCTGAAAATTGAGAATTTCAACAAAAAAGTCTGACAACTTAAAGATCTAACATTTATTATTTTTTTTTTGAGACAGAGCCTCAAGCTGTCATCCTGGGGAGAGTGCCATGGCATCACAGCTCACAGCAATCTCCAATTCCTGGGCTCAAGCAATTCTCCTGCCTCCGCCTCCCAAGTAGCTGGGACTACAGGTATCCACCACAACGCTCGGCTATTTTTTGGTTGCAGCCATCATTGTTGTCTGACGGGCCCAGGCTGGATTTAAAACTGCCAGCTCAGATGTATGTGGCCAGCGCCTTAGCAGCTTGAGCTACAGGAGCCAAGCCTCTTATTATTTTTGACATAGTTTAATGACTGAATATTCAAGATTAAATATTACTCATGAAATAATTTGCAGGGCATTTGATCTCTAAATTCTGACAGTACAATTTGTGCTTATACATAATTTATTCCCTTTAATTGCAGGTTACGTTTACCTTTCAAAAATGGTATTTTTACCATCAAGACTGAATTTTATCTTGTATCAATATTCTGAGTACCTATCAGCTTACAAGTAGTTATATTCCACTTTTCTAAGTGTTTCAGAGATGGTAATTTTCTGTTATTTTGAAACTTAGACTGTTAGCATCATCTATAACCCATTTGATACCCATATTTGTTTTAATAAAAGAATTTTGTTTTTTTGGGTGGTGCCTGTGGCTCAGTGAGTAGGGCGCCGGCCCCATATGCCGAGGGTGGCGGGTTCAAACCCAGCCCCGGCCAAACTGCAACCAAAAAATAGCCGGGCATTGTGGCGGGCGCCTGTAGTCCCAGCTACTCTGGAGGCTGAGGCAAGAGAATCGCTTAAGCCCAGGAGTTGGAGGTTGCTGTGAGCTGTGTGACGCCACGGCACTCTACTGGAGGGCGGTACAGTGAGACTCTGTCTCTACAAAAAAAAAAAAAAGAATTTTGTTTTTGATAGTCTTTGTCGCTCTTGGTACAGTGCTGTAGTATCATAGCTCACGGCAATGTCAAACTCTTGGGCTCAAGAGATCCTCTTGCCTCAACCTCCCAAGTAGCTGGCACTACAGAAGGATGCCACAATGCCTGGCTATTTTTTTTTTCTCTTTTTTTTAAGAGAGAGAGTCGGGCGGCGCCTGTGGCTCAAGGAGTAGGGTGCCGGTCCCATATGCCAGAGGTGGCGGGTTCAAACCTAGCCCTGGCCAAAAATAAAAAGAGATAGGGTCTCACTTTTGCTTAGTCTGGTCTCCAACTCTTGAGCTCAAGTAATCCATCCACCTCAACATCCCAAAGTACTAGGATTTCAGGCATGAGCCACTGCCTCTGGCCTAAGAATTTTTTTTCCAATTTGAAAGCAGTCACTGTTTATTAACTGACCAGATTACAAAAACAATCAGGGCAGATACCTTAGTTCCGTGGTTTCCAACTTGTGGGTCGTGACCCCTTTTTAACAATGAAAATACATCATGGCATTAGGAAGGTTGAGAACCCCTGCCTTAATTTATTCTTCTAATAAGCCTATTGATTTGGTCTTCCCTGTTACCGCATCTCCACCTTCTACAAAGTGGGTTGTCTTTTTCTTCTTCTTCTTTTTTTTTTTTTTTTTGTTGCAGTTCAGCCAGGGCTGGGTTTGAACTCACCACCCTTGGTATATGGGGCCGGCACCCTACTCACTGAGCCACAGGTGCCACCCAACAATTTTTTTTTTTTTTTTGTAGAGACAGAGTTTCACTTTACCACCCTCGGTAGAATGCCGTGGTGTCACACGGCTCACAGCAAACTCCAGCTCTTGGGCTTACCGATTCTCTTGCCTCAGCCTCCCGAGCAGCTGGGACTACAGGAGCCTGCCACAACGCCTGCCTATGGGTTGTCTTTTTCTTCATTCCACCCCGTGGAGATAACTTGAAGGGCCACAAGTAGTTATTTGCTTCTTTGAAGTGTTTTCCAACAGTATAGATCTCATGAATCAGATCCTCCATGCAGATGATGCCATATTTACCCAGTGATCACACAATCAAACTGTTATCAGTCAATGCAATTCGCTTCTTATTAATTTTGCCATAACCATGCTTATAGATTAGCTCATTTACTGACTTCAGATTTGAGTACCCCCATGCAATATATGGTTCTACAATTCTTTTTTTTTTTTTGGCCGGGGCTGTGTTTGAACCCAGCACCTCCGGCATATGGGACCGGCGCCCTACTCCTTGAGCTACAGGCGCTGCCCCGGTTCTACAATTCTTAACATGTTAATCAAAGCCTTGTTGAGCTTAACAAAACTTCCACTGAAGATCTGGCCAAGGCGAAGAAACTGCGACACCTTTCCGACCTTTGGACTCACACCATTGATATCTCTGATACTGATGACAATCGCCAATTTGGGTTCTGCAGGTACATAGAAGTTGCCAGCTTTTCTTACCATCCTAGCCATCCTAATCTCAGTTCTGTACATCTTGTTCTTTATGATAATGCTTAGCTTTTTCACAGATAAAGCTTCCTCCTTGCTTTTCAAAGTATCTTTTCGGCACACTTCTTTCTCAGACGCTTGATCTTCAGCTCTGCAAAATTCTTTTGCTTATTCTTAAGGGTTTCTGGTACAGTGGGAAACTTCTTTTTCTTCTCTTCAATACCCTCCATGGTTCCATCTGGAAATGAGGACTAAGAATCTTAATCAAAACAAAGAATATAATTTTATTTTATTTTGTTTAAAAACAGGAGTTTACTCTATCACCCAGGCTAAAGTACAAGTGGCATGATCACAGTTCACTGTACCTCAAATTCCTGGGCTCAAGTGACCATCTACCCTCAGCCTCCCCAGTAGCTAGGACTATAGGAGCACTAATTTTTTTATTTTCTATTTAGACACAGGGATCTCACTATGTTACCCAGGCTGGTCTCAAATTTCTGTCCTCAAGCAATTCTGCCTCAGCTTCTCAAAGTGCTGGAATTATAGGCATGAGCCACTATGCCCAGTGAAAATCAGGTTTTATATTCTGGCCAACAGAAGTTACTATAGTTACATACCATTCATGACATTCTGATATAAGCACGAGTATTAAATCTCATTCCAAAAAACAGTAATGTATACCAGACTTCTTTTTTTTTTTTTTTGTAGAGACAGAGTTTTACTTTATGGCCCTTGGTAGAGTGCCATGGCATCACACAGCTCACAGCAACCTCCAACTCCTGGGCTTAAGCAATTCTCTTGCCTCAGCCTCCCGAGTAGCTGGGACTACAGGCGCCCGCCACAATGCCCGGCTATTTTTTTGTTGCAGTTCGGCCGGGGGCCGGGTTTGAACCCACCACCCTCAGTATATGGGGCCGGCACCTTACCGACTGAGCCACAGGTGCCGCCCCAGACTTCTAATATTTAGATTTTTATTTTGTACCCCTTGGATGTTAAATATATCATCATGGATGGAAATACAGAATATAGGGCAGTATAACTTAGCCAAAACAATTGAGAATATTTCAACACTAAATATAAAGCAAAAATTAACTTTTTTTTTCAAACAGAGTCTCTTTGTGGGCCTTGGTAAAGTGCCATAGGGTCATAGCTCACAGCAACCTCAAACTCTTAGGCTCAAGCAATTCTCTTGTCTCAGCCTCCCGAGCAGCTGGGACTACAGGTGTCTGCCACAACACCCAGCTATCTTTAGAGACAAAATCCCCCTCTGGCTCAGGCTCATCTCAAACCTGTGAGCTCAGGCAATCCACCCACCTTGGCCTCCCAGAGTGCTAGGATTACAGGCGTGAGCCATTGTACTCGGCCTTAGAAATAAGCCACTTTTTAACCATACATGAATGGTATGCAGTTTAAATCAATGATAAATAGCCAGTAAGACTATAATGTTCATAATAAAAGATTTCTTCTTAAATGACAGTATGCTATTACCAATCTATTCCTCGCATAATAGGTTGTTTGGCAGTCATCTCTTCTTTTTTATTTTGGGGACAGAGTTTCAATCAGTCAACCTGGGGTTGAGTGCCGTGGCACCATTATAGCTCACGGAACCTCAGTCGCTTGGGCTCAAGAGGTCCTTTTGCCTCAGCCTACCAACTAGCTAAGATTACAGGCACCTGCCACAGTGCCAGTTAGTTTTTTCCTATTTTTAGCAGAGATAGCGTCTAGCATGTTAGTTTTAAGTAGATATTACTACTTTTAACTAGACTGGTAAATAATCAGATAGTTTTATATATCTATATATACATATTTTGCATCAGAAACAAGGTTTGAGTCCCAGTTACTCCATATAAATACCTGGCTGAATGGCCATTAAAATGGCTGCCATTTCCAGAAATTTAAAAAGGAAAAAGACTGACCTGGGTGGTTTGCCTGAGCTCATGAGTTCGAGTTGAGACCAGCCTAAGCAAAAACGAGACTCCATCTCTACTGAAAATAGAAAAACTGAGGCAAGAGAACCTCTTGAGCCCAGGAGTTTGAGGTTGTGATGAGCTATGACACCACAGCACTCTACCCAGGGCAACAGCTTGAGACTCTGTCTCAAAAAAAGAAAAGGAAAAAAAAAATTGAGATTTCAATTCAATTCACTTCAAATATTTTTTAAATATCTATTCTAGGAGAGGCATTAGGGATAAAGAAGATATCCTGCTTTCGTAGAGCTTACAATCTAACAAAAGATCCAAGACTAACAGAAATAAATTAGTATGATTTAGTTCTTCCCCTTGACATCTCTTACATTTTTTTTTTGATTTTGGTTTTTATTAATATTAAATCATAGCTGTGATTAATGAGATCATCTGTTACATTTTTGTAAGTTGACTGTATAAAACTATTTGTGGTGAGAAAAGTCAGCTTCCGTCTTTTTTTTTTTTTTTTTTGAGACAGAGTCTCAAGCTGTTGCCCTGGGTAGAGTACCATGGCATCACAGCTCACAGCAACCTCAAACTCTTGGGCTCAAGAGGTTCTCTTGCCTCAGCCTCCCAAGAAGCTGGGACTACAGGTGCCCGTCACAACACCTGGCTTTTTTTTTATGATAGTTGTCATTGTTGTTTTGGCGGGCCCAGGCTGGATTCGAACCCACCAGCTCTGGTGTATGTGGCTGGCGCCTTAGCCGCTTGAGCTACAGGTGCCCAGCCAGGTTCCATCTTTAATTTGATGAATCATCTACCTTCATGCTGCAAAGAAAAAGATATTTATAAACCTTCCCTAAAATGTGTGTAAGCAACCACTCTAAAAAACAAAATAAACCATTTAAAATTCAAACATAAATGACTTTAGAGTACAGTGTTTCACTTATCTCTCAGAATCAATTACTACAGCTCTTTCATAGCTCTAGACTAGAACTATCCAAATAGTATTATAATCAATCAAAGAGTTCTCCTTTTCTTTTAGTCACAGGTACATTTTCTTCATCTAGAATCACCAAATCCTTTGTAATTGTTTGACTCCGCAAAAATCAGAGGCACTAGGGGATAGCCAACCCATCCCTACGGTGCTCTGAGTGAAGACAAGCCAGCTTTGATATATGATGGATCAAAATCCCACTGCCTAAGGCTCCAAGCAGTGAGAGGAACAGCCATCAAAGTTTACCTCCAACCACATTATTTTAAGAAACATTTATGGGTGGCGCCTATGGCTCAAGGAGTAGGGCGCCAGTCCCATATGCCGGAGGTGGTGGGTTCAAACCCAGCCCCGGCCAAAAACCACAAAAAAAATAAAATAAAATAAAATAAATAAAAAAAAAATAAGAAACATTTATAAAAGTAAAGACATCGGCTTGGCGCCTGTTGCACAGTACTTACCACGCTGGCCACATACACCCAGGCTGGCCTGGGACAACTGCACCAAAAAAAACAGCTGGGCATTGTGGCTGGCACCTGTAGTCCCAACTACTTGGGAGGCTGAGGCAAGAGAATCACTTAAGCCCAAGAGTTTGAGGTTGCTGTGAGCTGTGATGCCATAGCATTCTATTGAGGGCAACATAGTGAGACTCTGTCTCAAAATAAATAAATAAATAAACAAAAATAAAGACATCAAGAGACTCTTACAAAAAATCTTTACATCTAAATAAGAATGAGAAAAGACCATTGAGGATCAATTGTGTCAAACTTGACAAATGAAAAATTATATGACAAATAAGTAGGTGCCAAAACCAAAAATAACAAATTAAAGAAAGTATATTGGAATATATTGGAATAATTATATAGGGATTTACACTAGAGTCCCATTACCATCCTATACCCAATTCTAGAACTTAGGATTTGGGTGCAGGAGTGAAGGTAACAAGAGGTAGGCCAATTGGCAAAAGGACATATAAGCAATAAAAACAAAGAATTTCTGACAACCTATTATTCAGATGTACAAAACTGCCAGATAGTATAAAAATCCATTTATTGGGCATTTACCATATGCTTTACAATGTACTAAGCCCTGTCTATTTATCTAATTAATTATGCAAATTAACTATTCTTTGAGTCAGGTACTATTATCATTTTCTAACATGTAAGAAACTAAGATGGTTGGGTACAGTGATTCATGCCTATAATCATAACACTCTGGGAGGCTGAGGTGGGAGGGTCACTCAAGGTCAGGAGTTTGAGACCAGCCTGAGCAAGAGTAAGACCCAGTCTCTACTAAAAATAGAAAAAATTAGCCAGGTGTTGTGAGGGCACCTGTAATCCCAGCTACTCAGGAGGCTGAGGCAGGAGATTGCTTGAGACATGAGTTTGAGGATACTGTGAACTATGGCACTCCAGCACGGGTTAAGACTCTATCTCAAAAAAAAAAAAAAAAAAAAGCTAACATGTTAAGAAACTTGCCAAAATTACATAACTGGTTAAGTGATAGAGTATAGGTTTGAACCCAGTCTGATTCCAGAACACACATATAACTATTATACTATGGTACCTCTCAACATCTTTAATTGACCTTTTAAAAAACAAATTTTATAGCACTGTAGCAGCTGGCTGTGAACTCACAAAGCTAAATTTACAAAAATTCATATGCATGTCAAAGCTTCTCAATGTCAAGCCTTACCATAAAAGAAAAACGCAGTCATCATCTATTGTACATCCAGGACATAAGAGCATTGAAGAGGTCCATACTAGAAAAGTGAGATTCAGATCTGGTTTTGGTCCCTTGAAACTTTACTTCTACAAAAGACAGCAAAAATCAAAGTATTATTTCAAGTGCTGGTATTACTTTGAATTATTTGTATTTCCTTTATTTCCCCCCCGTACCTATCTCATTCTCTGCTGAAAATACAGGTACAAATAAAGAATACAGACCAGGTACAATGGCTCATGCCTGCAATCCTTGCACTCTGAGAGGCCAGAAGATCCCCTAAGCACAGAAGTTTGAGAACAGCCTAAGCAAGACCAAGACCCAGTCTCTATTACAAATAGAAAAAAATTCGCTGGGTTTTGGGGCCAACACCTGCAGCCAGCTACTTAGGAGGCTGAGGCAGAAGGTACTTAAACCCAGGAATTTTAGGTTGCTGTCACTAGGCTAAAGACACAGCACTAGATCCTAGGGCAACAGAGTGAGATTGTCTCAAAAAACCCAAAAGAATGTAAGCCTGTCTTGAGCTCCTTAATATAACTTTTTAAATAATATAATACATGAATAATAAAGTTAGAAAATACGGGTCAACAAAAACATCAAGATTACTCATACACCCCAATGCTAGAGACAATAACCCCAAGCATTTGATGATTTCTCAAATCAAAAATATGCATATAAAAATGTTTAAGCAGAAAAAAAAAAGTTTAAGTAGAAACATTGGTCTATAATCTGTTCTTAATGTCAAGAATACCACTCCATGGGCAGCTCAAAGGGGTAGGGCACTGGCCCCATATGCTGGAGGTGGTAGGGTTCAAACCCAACCCCAGCCAAAAAAAAACTGCAAAGAATACCACTCCATTTCAATAAACCTATATCGTAACTTTTTTTTGGCTTATATTTTGTATTTTTTTTTTTTTTGTAGAGACAAGGTCCTGGCTCTTGCTCAAGCTGTCTCAAACTACTGACCTCAAGCAATATTCCCACCTGGGCCTCCCAGAGTGCTAATATCACAGTTGTTAGCCACCCACCAAGCCCCATAGCATAACTTTAAATGACTGTATAGCGTGCATTATATGGTCTCACAAAATTGACTTAACCAACTCTGGGATTCCCTTAATCTTTACATATACGGACTAATAAATTAGTGATTTATTTAGAACTATTAAGCTAAGTAGCTGACAGAATTATAGCAGTTACCACTGCATTTTCTACAGTGTTTAAATTTTTAGGTCAGGAGTAGTGTCTCATGCCTGTAATCCTAGAGCTTTGAGAAGCCAAGGCTGGAGAATCACCTGAGGCTAGGAGTTGGAGACCAGCCTGGACAACACAGTGAGACCCTGTCTCTACAAAAAAATTAAAAAATTAGCCAGCCATGGTGGCACGTGCCTGTAGTCCCAGCTGCTAGGGAGGTTAAGGCAGGAGGATCACTTGAGGCTACAGTAGGCAGTTACTACACCACTGCATTTTAGCCCAGGTGACAGAGCATGAATTGCATGATACAGTAAAAGACCCTATCTTTAAAAAAAGAAAACAACTAAGTTTTTAGATTAGGATTCCTGTTCCTGAACCTAGTCCTATCTCATTATAGTGATTTTTTTGTTATATGGAGATTTCACAAAAGATCAAAGGAGAACAAAGTGTTGGTTATATCAAATTCAAATTTAAACATTTAAGAATTACCTGGGATCATGAGCTAAATCCCACTAGGAATCCCAACAAGCAGAATTCAATTCCAGGCTTGGCACCTGTAGCTCAGTGGGTAGGGCACCAGCCACATACACCGGGGCTGGCAGATTCGAACCTAACCTGGGCCTGCTAAATAGCATATGACAACTGTAACAAAAACAAGCAAAAAAATAGCCGGGCATTGTGGCAGGCGCCTGTAGTCCCACCTACTTGGGAGGCTGAGGCAAGAGAATCACTTAAGCTCAAGAGTTTGAGGTTGCTGCGCACTGTGACGCCATGGCACTCTACCCAAGGCGACAGCTTGAGACTCTGTCTCAAAAAAAAAAAAAAAGCTCAGAATTCAATTCTAAGTGTTTGCCCCCCTACCTTTAGTCTGCTCAGAGCATGTGTTTAATCAGGCTAATCAGCTGAAACACGGACTTAACATGCATTTCATCATGGCAAACTGTAAATGACAGTAAAGGGCAAACTACCACTGGCTTCTCACCCCTAAACAGGAAAACAGGTTGGAACTAGGTTTTTTTTCAACTACCAAATTTCAGCTACTAATAACAGAGCTCCAAATCTTGCTTAATGATTAGAAATTCAAATGACAAAGAAAATGAAGATTTTTCTTTTTCTTTTCTTTTTTCTTTTTGTGGTTTTTGGCCGGGGCTGGGTTTGAACCTGCCACCTCCGGCATATGGGACCGGTGCCCTACTCCTTGAGCCACAGGCACCACCTGATTTTTCTTAAACTTACCTCTAGTATCAGATCTAGTATCCAGCTTCCACCTAGGAATCAAGTTAAATTATGGTATCTACCAACTACCTAAGTATCACTGGAAAATAAAAAAATAATAAATTCATAAAGGTTATCATTACATGACAACTCCACACTAGCATGTCCACATCAAGTCACAAGGAAATTTAGAATAACTGTTCATCCTTTGACTCTCCATTAAGCAATATAAATTATTGACCCATCTATTTGCAAAATGCCATTGAATGCCCAAGCTCTATATCAGATTAGGGCAGAACCTCTATATAAGCTCGATTTTGTAGAAATTTAAAAGTTTAGGTAAAACTATACAATAAGTCTAGCCAACCTCTAAAAGGCTCTAAAAGTCAACATCTTCGTAATAAGAGAACAGATATGCAAAAGGAAGGCGTCAAGAACTCTTATGTAAGATTCAGAGACCAGGCATGATGGATCATGCCTATAATCCTAACACTTCGGGTGGCTGAGGCAGGAGGATTACTTGAGGCCAGGAGTTCAAGAACAGTCTTTACACATACACACACAAATATATACATATATATATATGTATATATGTGTGTATGTATAAAACACTGTGGTAATTCTGTAATCCCAGCTACTTGGAAGGTTAGGGCAGGAGGATGACTTGTGCCCATGAGTTTGAGGTAGCAGTGAGCTATGAAGATGCCATTGTACTCTGAGCAACAAAGTATAACCTTGTCTCAAAAAACTAAAGATTCAGGGGCTAAGGGCTTGGTGCCCTTGGCACAGTGGTTACCACGCCAGCCACATACATCAAAGTTGGTAAGTTCGAACCCAGCCCTGGCCAGCTAAACAATGACAACTGCAACAAAAAATAGCTGGGACTATAGTGGGTGCCTGTAGTCCCAGCTACTTGGGAGGCTGAGGATAAGCCCAACAGTTTGAGGTTGCTGTGAGTTGTGATGCCACAGCACCCTACTGAGGGTGACATAGTAAAACTCTGTCTCAAAAAAAGAAAAAGCCTCGGTGCCCGTAGCACAGTGGTTACATCGCCAGCCAAATACACCCAGCCTGGTGAGTGCGAACTTGGCCCAGGCCAGCTAAACAACAATAACAACTGCAACAACAAAAAAAAATAGCTGGGCATTGTGGTGGGCGCCCGTAGTCCCAGCTACTTGGGAGGCTGAGGCAACAGAATCGCTGAAGCCCAGAGAGTCTGAGATTGCTGTGAGCTGTAACGCCATAGCACTCTACCTAGGGCGATATAGTGAGACTCTGTCTCAAGAAAAAAAAAAAAAGAGAGAGAAAAGAAAAAGAAAAAACTAAAGATTCAAATAAATTAGAAAGTAATCTCAAATAGTTTTTTCAGATCATGTTTCAATTTACGTTTAGTAATCCTTTATCACAATAATCAGAAGAAAACCTTCCCTTAATACAAGAAAACTGAGGCTCAGTGCTAGTAGCACAGTGGTTATGGCACTGGCCACATACACCCAGGCTGGCGAGTTCAAACCTGACCCTGGGCCAGCTAAACAACAATGACAACTGCAACAACAACAACAAAAAAATAGCCGGGCATTGTGGTGGGCGCCTGTAATCCCAGCCTCTTGGGAGGCTGAGGCAAGAGAATCTCTTAAACCCAAGAATTTGAGGTTGCTATGAGCTGTGAAGCCACCACACTCTAGCAAGGGTGACATAGTGAGACTCGGTCTCAAAAAAAAAAAAAAAAACAATACAAGAGAACTGAATTAGCATCATTTAGAACCCAAATCTGCCACATGACGGCAACATAAGAAAGAAGTTTTAATTTCCTCTTCCAGAGTTTGAGTATAATCCTAACTTTCAGGTGAAATGCAGGGTACACAGTTCATCACTGCAGGTAACTTTCCCACTATTCCTTATTCTTCACCTAATTACTAGCTAGAGCATGTTTTGTATTACAAAATTGTACTAGCTAGAAAAATTTTGTATTTAAGACTTATTAGCTGGCTTGACACCCGTAGCTCAGAAGGTAGGGCACCGGCCACATATACCGAGACTGGCGGGTTTGAACCCACCCAGGCCTGTTAAACAACAATGACAACTACAACAAAAAGATAGCCAGGCATTGTGGCGAGCACCTTAGTCCCAGCTGCTTGGGAGGCTGAGGCAAGAGAATCATTTAAGTCCAAGAGTTTGAGGTTGCTGTGAGCTGTGACTTCACAGCACTCTACCGAGGGCGACACAATGAGACTCTTGTCTCAAGAAACAAAAAAAAAAAAAAGAAAGAAAGAAAAAAAAGAAAAGAGGCCTGAGATAGGCACAGTGATTCATGCCTATAATCCTAGCATTGTGGGAGGCCAAGGCAGGAGGATCATTAGAGGTCAGGAGTTCGAGACAAGCCTGAGCAAGAGTGAGGCCCTGTCTCTACAAAAAAAACAGAAAAATTAGCTAGGTGTGGTGGTGTGCTCCTATAGTCCCAGGTAGTAGGGAGGCTGAGGCCAGAGGATGGATCACTTGAGCCCAGGAGTTTGAAGTTACTGTGAGTTTAATGATGCCACTGAACTCTAGCACTCTAGCCAGGGCAACACAGGGAGATTTTTATCTCTCCTCCTCCCCCCGCCCCCCCACACCAAAAAAAAAGCAGAAAAAGAAAAGAAGCATTTCCCGAAGAAAACTTCCTGAAGAAAAAAAAAGTTGAGTCTTCAATGGACGTTAAAGTTGCATGCCCAATAAATAAACACTCAAAATTAAAAATTCAATTTCTCAGTTATACTAGTCACATTTTAATTGTTCAGTGGCCACACGTGGCTAATGGTTACCATTGGACAGTAACAAATATTAAAACATTTCCATCACAGAAAGGCACAGAACACTGGTGCCTTTTAGGGTGGGTTTGACCACAATAAGTGAAAAGAAAGGTAACCGTAGCTATAATTCTTTAAAAAGAACTTACCTTCTCGGCGGTGCCTGCGGCTCAAAGGGGTAGGGTGCTGGCCCCATATGCTGGAGGTGGTGGGTTCAAACCTGCCCCTGGCCAAAAACTGCAAAAAAAAAAAAAATCTTACCATCTTAGCTGGGCACTGTGGCTTGTGCCTGTAGTCCCAGTTACTCACAAGGTGAGGTAATAGAATCATTTCAGCTCTTGAGTTTGAGTCCAATAATATACTGGGCAACATATCAATACCCCATCTCTTTAAAAAAAAAATTATTTTTCTAAATCCTACTGGCCAAGCACAGTGGCTCAAGGTCGAGGCAGGTAGATTGGCTGAGCTCACAGGTTCGAGACCAGCCTGAGCAAGAGTAAGACCCCACCTCTAAAAATAGTCAGCATTATGGTGGGCACCTCCAGTCCCAGCTACTGGGGAGGCTGACGAAAGAGAATCACTTGAGCCCAAGAGTTTGAGGTTGCTGTGAGCTATGAGGCCACAGCACCCTACTGAGGGCAACAAAGTGAGACTCAGTCTCAATGCAAACTTCGTAACCCCTTATTTATAAGGAAAATTAAGGCTGAGAGAAGTTACATAAATTTCCTAACGTCATCTAACTATTAAAAGCTAGTATTAAATCCAGTTCCATCAAAACACCATCACCATGGCACCTCCTACATAAAATTGTAAGCAGAGCTATAAAAGATAGTTTGCTTTAGAACATAATGAGAATGTCATACTGGCTCAGTAGGTCAAAAAGTAATTAAGGTATTGTAAATACCTCAGAGAGATATAATCAAAATTGTCATTTTAGGCAGGGCACAGTGGCTCACGTCTGTAATCCTAGCACTCTGGGAGGCCAAGGTGGGTGGGTTGCTTGAGCTCATGACCAGCCTGAAAAAAAAAGTGAGACCCCCTGGGCGGCGCCTGTGGCTCAACAGAGTAGGGCACTGGCCCCATATGCCGGAGGTGGTGAGTTCAAACCCAGCCCTGGCCAAAAACTGCAAAAAAAAAAAAAAGGTGACACCGCTGTCTCTACTAAAAATAGAAAAACTGGCTCAGCGCCTGTGGCTCAAGCGGCTAAGACGCCAGCCACATACACCTGAGCTGGCAGGTTCGAATCCAGCTTGGGCCCACCGAACAACAATGACAGCTGCAACCAAAAAATAGCCAGGCATTGTGGCAGGTGCCTGTAGTCCCAGCTACTTGGGAGGTGGAAGCAGGAGAATTTCTTGAGCCCAGGAGTTGGAGGTTGCTATGAGCTGTGATGCCACGGCACTCTACCCAGGGTGACAGCTTGAGGTTCTGTCTCAAAAAAATAATAATAAAAATAGAAAAACTGAAGCAAAAGGATCACTTGAATCCAAGGGTGGAAGGTTGCTATGAGCTATGACACCAAGGCATTCTACCTAGGGCAGTGTTTCTCAACCTTACTAATGCCATGATGTATTTTCATTGTTACAAAGGGGTTGCGACCCATAGGTTGAGAACTGCTGACCTAGTGTGACAGCTTGAGACTCTGTCTCAAAAAAAAAAAAAATGTCAAGTGGTACCTTGTGGTTCAAGGAGTAGGGCACCGGCCCCATATATCAGGGGTGGTGGGTTCAAGCCTGGCCCTGGCCAAAACCACAAAAAAAAAAAATAATAAAAAAGTGTCCTTTTACTCTTGATTTCAGATCAACAACATGCATGATTAAAAATAAGGGAATGCAGACAAGAGGCAAGATATGTGAGAGGTTTCTACAATTTGAACAGTGTCTACCTCAAAACTCCTGATTCAGGCCAGGCACAATGGTTTAGACTTATAATCCTAGTATTCTCAGAGGCCAGGGTGGGTGGGTTCCTTGAAATCAGGAGTTTGAGACCAGTCTAAGTAAGAGTGAGAACCTATCTTTACTAAAAATAGAAAAATTAGCTGGGCATGGTAGCAGAACTTACAGTCCCAGCTACTTAGGAGGCTGAGGCAAGAGGATCACTTGAGCCCAAGAGTTTGAGTTTGTTGTTGAGTTATGGTGCCATAGCACTCTACCCAAAGCAACAGAATGAGACTATGTTTATTCAAAAAAAAAAGCCTAGGCGCCTGTGGCTCAAGGCGCCAGCCACATACACCTGAGTTGGCAGGTTCGAATCCAGCCCGGGCCCATCAAACAATGACAGCTGCAACCAAAAAATAGCCAGGCATTGTGGCAGGCACCTGTAGTCCCAACTACTTGGGAGGCGGAGGCAGGAGAATCGCTTGAGCCCAGGAGTTGGAGGTTGCTGTGAGCTGTGATGCCACAGCTCTCTATCCAGGGTGACAGCTTGAGGCTCTGATTAAAAACAAAAATAAAAAAAAAACAAACAAAAAAAATCCTCCTTCAAGAGGCAAGTTCTCTATTCACAAACAAAACCCAGAGTACAAGGTCTTTGTGTCCTCGACCCAAGAGGACAAAGCCTAGCACAAAAATCCTAACGTTAAATACGCCTTTCCCAATGTGTGATGCTCCCTGAAGGATTCTAGTCATGCTTCAGTCATGCTTCATGTCATTCTACCATGCAAAGGTCATTTCATGTTCTAAGCATTTTGTAAATACTACATAAACAATCAATGACCCATTCGTTTTGTTGACTGGGCAGTAAGCTCTCCAAAGTGCTGGTGTTCATAGCCAAAAGGTACATTTTATATGTGTGAATAGATGTTTCATGAAGGCCTGATACAAAATACATATTGATGATACGTCCTAAATCAGCAAATATTTCCATTTTATGATCATATTACAACTCAACTTGGCCACTTCCATTCCAGTTTACTCAGTGCCTTCTGTGTATCTAACATCATGAGATACAATAATAATTCTAATAATCTCGAATCTTTTTAGATAGAAAAGGCACACATACACATAATGTAGAGAACTTAAGGCAGCTTAGTGAAAATGTAAGTACCTTTATGGTCCCATCAGCCTTTAACCCTTTCTAGTGAATGTCCAAATCCAAGCCCACTTGATTTTCAGGGGGGGTCTATAGATTTTATAAAGGCCTTCCCAGAGTCCTTTTTCTGCTGGCACATGGGGTAGTAAAGACTCAGGTCTTCCCTCTTTGGTGGATTTCATCTTCAACCTGAAACGGAAGGAAAACAGTACAAAACTTTATACATAGGATGTAATACTAAACTGATAATTTGGCATAGTTTTCCTTTAGAGATAATTGTATAAGGCTCTGCTACCGGGGCAGATTCCAAGTGTTAGCTAAGAGTACTAACAGTTTTAACTTCTTTGTACGGAAGAATCCATTCAGATTATACGTGAAATAGAAGTGCTGAGGTCAGAAATTCGGACTAACTATGCAGCTCATGCCAAGTGTATCCTGCCATTTCACCCAGTCCCAATCATTATGGTAGTGGACCAAATAAAAATGAAATGAAAATACAGTGCCTTAGGGCATTGGGTCAGACAACAGGAAAGAATAAATTGAAATCAGGATGTAAGCCTCAGTAAGACCTTCTCTTCTCTAACTTACTATTTAATCTATTGCATAATATTTGGCCTATCTTAGAATTTATAAAGCACTTTCCATATATTATCTCATTTTGCAAGTACATCATCTCTACTTTATAAGTATGCAAGCAAAGTTTAAAGATTAAATGGCAATTTAATTAATTGCCAAGCAACTTAGCTTAGTGGTTACGATAACAGACTTTTTTTTCCCCAGTGAAGAATGTAATGTTTTGTTTTGTTTTGTTTTGTTTTGGTAGAGACAGAGTCTCCCCTTATCGCCCTCGGTAGAGTGCCGTGGCGTCACACAGCTCACAGCAACCTCCAAATCCTTGGGCTTAGGCGATTCTCTTGCCTCAGCCTCCCAAGTAGCTGGGACTACAGGCGCCCGCCACAGCGCCCGGCTATTTTTTGTTGTTGTTGCAGTTTGGCCGGGGCTGGGTTTGAACCCGCCACCCTCGGCATATGGGGCCGGTGCCCTACCCGCTGAACCACAGGTGCCGCCCAGAATGTAATGTTTTAATGCATGTATACATTATGTTTGTCTGGTATAAGAACACGTTCTACTTTCTTAGCAATATTCAAGTATACCAAAGACATTATTTTTAACTATAGCCACCATGCTGCAGAACAGATCTTCAGAAATTATTCCTCCTGTCTGAGACTTTATATATACTCTTTGACCGACATGTTCTCATTCCCCTCCACTCACTCCCCACCTCTGGCAACCACCATTCTACTTTATTTCTACGAGTTCAACTTTTTTAGAGTTTACATATTAAGTGAGATCATATAGCATTTATCTTTTTTTTTTTTTTTTTGCAGTTTTTGGCCGGGGACGGGTTTGAACCCACCACTCCAGTATGTGAGGCAAGCACCCTACTCCTTTGAGCCACAGGCGCCACCCAGCATTTATCTTTCTATGCATGGCTTACTTATCAAAATGTCCTTAAGTTCCTCCATGTTGTCACAAGTGATACAATTTCCTTCCTTTTTAATGCTGAACAGTATTCCACTCTATCTATACCATATTTTCTTTATCCACCCGTCTGTTGTTGATGGCCACTTAGGTTGATTCTATAACTTAACTATTGTGAATAGTGCTGCAATGAACACGACAGTATAGATATTTCTTTGACATATTGATTTTTCTTCTTTGAATATATACCCAGAAGTGGGATTTCTACATCATATGGTAGTTCTATTTTTAATTTTTTGAGGAACCTGCACACTATTTCCCATATCTAACACTCATTTGTATTCTTGAAAACGGATTTTGAAGTCAGAATAGGATTTTAATCCTGGTTGTGTCATATATTCAATATGACTTTTGGCAATTATGCAAATTCTCAAAGCCTCAATTGCCTCCTCTGTAAAATGAGGACAAATACAACCTACCTCTTAGAACTTCCATGAAGATGATAAAGTAATAAATACACAGGGTACCATAAAAATGTATACATATTTTAAGAGAGAACTGTATTAAAATTGCAATGCTCAATTTATACTAATAACAAAAGATTCAAGTCACATTTGAGCACCTCTTGTAACAGCAAAAGTCAAACATGACTCAAGCATTACAATTTTAATACATTTTCCTTTGTTAAAATGTGCATACATTTTTTTGGCACCCTCTGTATATCTTGCACTGTAGCTGGCATGAAGTTAAATGTTTACTATGTTAAAAACATATTGGCTCGGCGCCTGTAGCTCAACCAGCTAAGGTGCCAGCCACATACACCAGACGGGCAGGTTCGAATCCAGCCCAGGCCCGCCAAACAACAATGACAACTACAACCAAAAAATAGCCAGGCATTGTGGCGAGCACCTGTAGTCTCAGCTACTTGGGAGGCTGAGGCAAAAGAATCGCTTAAGCCCAGCAGTTTGAGGTTGCTGTGAGCTGTGACGTCACAGCACTCCACCAGAGGTGACAGCTTGAGGCTGTCTCCCCACCCCCCCCAAAAAATGTTTAATATTTCATTTGTATTACTAATCCAAGCTCAACCAGCTAAGGAGTAGTAATACAGATATTTTACTCCCAAATTTAACTTTTTTTTTTTTTTTTTGTAGAGACAGAGTCTCACTGTACCGCCCTCGGGTAGAGTGCCATGGCGTCACACGGCTCACAGCAACCTCTTAACTCTTGGGCTTATGCGATTCTCTTGCCTCAGCCTCCTGAGCAGCTGGGACTACAGGCGCCCGCCACAACGCCCGGCTATTTTTTGGTTGCAGTTTGGCCGGGCCTGGGTTCGAACTCGCCACCCTCGGCATATGGGGCCAGCGCCCTACTCACTGAGCCACAGGCGCCGCCCTCAAATTTAACTTTTTATAATCCAGAAGTCACTCATATATTATTTATAAGGGCTCTTCCAACTCCTAGATACTACTGTCTTTTTTTTTTTTTTTTGAGACAGAGTTGCACTACGTCACCCTCAGTAGAGTGTGGTGGCATCACAGCTCACAGCATCCTCTAACTCTTGGGCTTAAGTGATTCTCTTGCCTCAGCCTCCCAAGTAGCTGGGACTACAGGCACCACCACAAGGCTGGCTATCTTTTTGTTGCAGTTGATTAGCTGGCCCAGGCCGGGTTCAAACCCGCCACCCTCAGTGTATGTGGTTGGCACAGTTATCACTGTGTTACTGGTGCTGAGCCAGATACTACTGTCTTTTAAGAAAAAGACGCACACTTGCTTTCCTTTCCATTCCCTCTTAACAATGAAAACTCCAGCATATTCTATATATATGAAGTTACTTCTTAACAAAAACGTACTTCTGTTGGAAAGAATCTAATTTTTTCCTCAACTAAGAAAACCTAACTGAAAAACTAGATGTTGAACAAGACATGAACTAAGCCTCATAAGACTTAAATAAGCTTTGGAGAAATTCACAAGAGCTTCCTTTTCATTTTACATGTTTACATTTCAGTTTTTCCTAAGTTAATTCTAAAACATGAGTCTGCTCCCTCAGCACCCTAATTCCAGGGAGAGATCCAGCATACATTTTCTTTTTTTTGTTTTTAGAGACAGAGTCTCACTTTGTTGCCCTCAGTAGAGTGCTATAAAGTCACAGCTCACAGCAATCTCCAGCTCTTGGGCTTAGGTGATTCTCTTGCCTTGGCCTCCCAAGTAGCTGGGACTACAGGTGCCCGCCACAATGCCCAGCTATTTTTTTGTTGCGGTTTGGCAGGACTGGGTTTGAACCCACCACCTTCCGTATATGGGGCCGGAGCCCTACTCACTGAGCCACAGGCACCGCCCCCAGCATACATTTTCTAAGTAAACACCAAAAGCATGCCCCTTCTCCCCTTGTGAATACAAAGACTACTGGGATGTTCTAGGTCACTGTCAATCCTTCCCAGCAGTAAATAGTGCTCTTAACAAGGTAAACTGTCTCCTACTCAAGCCAAAGTGGTCAAACATATATTCACATAAAGGCCAGAAGCTTGGTTTTGCTTTTGGTAGAAAATCTTCATTGCTTAAGCAATATATTTAGGGTGTTGACTAAATAACAAGAAGTGCTACAAAATATCTACAGTTCTTTTAGAGAAAAATATACCAAAACCCAACTAAAATGACTATGTGCCAAGTGACTTTATATAAATAAAGTTATTCATTTGGAGGGAAATATCAAGATCATAAACTACAAAAAAATGCCTCCCATTAAAAGCTAAGTAAATTATGGTTTGTACATATTACTAAAATACTATGTAACCATTATAAAGAACAGACACTATTTACTCATATAAAACTGTTAAGTGAAAAGAAAGGAACATGATAGAGCACTTAATATAAGAAGGGAAAGATAAATACACATATTTTTATGCACATGTATCCTTAAATGTGTATAAAATACCTTAGCAAAGATACCAAAACAAAACTGTTAACACTGTTATTGGAGAGGGAAATCAGTTGGTTGAGAGACAGGGATATTCTTTTTTTTTTGAGACAGAGCCTCAAGCTGTCGCCCTGGGTAGACTGCCACGGCATCACAGCTCACAGCAACCTCCGACTTCTGGGCTTTAAGCGATTCTCTTGCCTCCACCTCCCAGGTAGCTGGGATGGGACTACAGGCGCCCGCCTCAACGCCTGGCTATTTTTTGGTTGCAGCCGTCATTGTTGTTTGGCGGCCCGGGCTGGATTCGAAGCCACCAGCTCAGGTGTACGTGTCTGGCGCCTGAGCCGCTTGAGCCACACACGCAGAGCCGGGACAGGGATATTCTTATTTTCATTGTATAGTTTGTCCCTTTTGAATTTTGAACTATGTGAATGTATTACCTACTCCAAACATAAGAAGTAATTTACCAATAAAGCTTGAGAATTATAAGGATTATGGGAGGCCTACAAATGCCTGTTACTAATACATTAAATTAGCAAGTTTATTATTTGTCTTTCTCACATTTTCTGCCTATAAGGATAATCAACACATATATTTAAACCAATGTATATCACGGAGAAAAACAGGAATTCAACGAAATTACTCTCAAGGTCATTAGATAAAACTTTCTGTGAGAAAAAAGACAGAAAATATGTATTGGAAATAAGTGTTGTTTACTTCTAGAAAGTACTGCAACTATATTTATTAAAAGACTTCATACATTTTATTTGATCTTTACAAGGTGAGCCTCAGAATAGCTCCCTGCAGCTCCCAAGGTCACCAGGGGCAGTAAACTGTGGTACTGGAATTTGAATCTTGGAATTGCACCAAGCTATGGTGCAATTTTTTTTTTTTTTTTTTTTTGTAGAGACAGAGTCTCACTTTATGGCCCTCGGTAGAGTGCCGTGGCCTCACACAGCTCACAGCAACCTCCAACTCCTGGGCTTAAGCGATTCTCTTTCCTCAGCCTCCCGAGTAGCTGGGACTACAGGCGCCCGCCGGCTATTTTTTGGTTGCAGTTTGGCTGGGGCCGGGTTTGAACCCGTGACCCTCCGTATATGGGGCCGGCGCCTTACCAACTGAGCCACAGGCGCCGCCCGGTGCAATTTTTTTTTTCCAGTCAGTTTTAAGGGTTATAGGATACCCTCACCATAGTGGTAATATTAAAATCAGGGGCTCCTTTTAGGGCTCACTAAAATCATGTCTTCAGAGTTTGCTCTCAGTCTTAACAAGAAAGCTGGAATACTCTGAGCAGACAAGGGAAAGATAATGGCTACCTGGGCCCCAGACTCACCCGAGGATTAAAATCTACTGTGCTGAACTCTTCCTTCCAAGATGTATGGTCAGCAGGAAGACATAAATCTAAACAAGCATCCGAATAATAATGTCTTTCCCGCCAAGCAATATGAAGCCGGGGTTTTCTAGGAACACATACCCTCTGTACCTGAAGCAGAATCTATTGTTCCTGGGTCACCAGGTCTGGGGTAAGTCAAACCCAGTACGGCAGAAGCCCACGTGGGAATGAGCCCGGCACAGCATTTCACTGCGTTCCTGCCTTCCAACAACCTCCACACAGCCGAAATTAATCGCCTTGCCACTCACACAAAGTCCAATGCTGGCTTGAAATAAAGGCCTGCCACGTGGTTACACGGCTCTAATGGAAGAGAAATTCAAAACAACTGGAAAGCAAAATTAAGCGCACACTCACCAGAGCACCAAACCCGAGAGAGAGACTAAGTGAAGAGACAGGAAGTGCCCTTAGAAGTGGCCTCAGAACCTGATTGGCTAATGAGTTCAAGGATTCCCTCCTCCTTCACCTTAAAAGGTGCTGAAATGACGCAAGCCGCTCCTTCGGCCACTAGTCTCTTTCTGAGCCAGCGGTGCTTCTTGGCGCTGCTTTTGGAGTGAACGTAAACCAAGTTATCTTCTGGGTTAATGTACTTAGCACAAAAACAGGCTGATTTAAGCTACTTATACACGTTATTGTTTACATGGACCTAATGCATGCTATACCAATTTTTAACCTTAGAGGATAAATCTTTTTTTTTTTTTTTTTTTTGAGACAGAGTCTCACGCTGTCGCTCTGGGTAGAGTGCCTTGATGTCATAGCTCACAGCAACCTCCAACTCTTGGGCTCAAGCAATCCTCTCGCCCCAGTTTTTCTATTTTTAGTAGCGACGGGGTCGCGCTCTTGCTCAAGCTGGTCTTGAACACGTGAGCTCAGTCAATCCACCCACTGGTACCGTGTAACCACCAGTCAGCCTCCCAAAGTGCTAGGATTACAGGCGTGAGCCACCGCGTCCCACTGAAAGGATAATTCCTATAAATTGAGACTTAGATATGCTTAAATTTTTTAACATAACTTCAAGATGTTAATGTTTTAATAATAAAACAAAAGAGGATGCTAGAACTGAACCACTTGGCCCTTTCCTTTCTTAGCTCTTCCTAGTTCAAAATGCTTGCATCTATTAATAGCCGGCCTTCTGGGCCAGGCGCAGCGGCTGCTGCCTGTAATCCCAACACGTTAGGAGGCAAGGCAGGTGGATTGCCTGAGCTCAGGCGTTCAAGACCAGCCTGAGCAAGAGCTAGACCCCATCTCTAAAAATAGCAGAGTGTTGTGGCAAACTGTGTACTTCCAGCTAGTTGGGAGGCTGTGGCCAGAAAATCACTTGAGCCCAAAAGTTTGAGGCTGGCGGCGCCTGTAGCTTAGTCGGCAAGGGCACCGGCCACATGAACCTAAGGTGGCAGATTCGAACCTGGACCAGGTCTGCTAAGCAACAATGCAACTGCAACCAAAAAACAGCCCGGCGTTAGGGCAGGCGCCTGTAGGCTCAGCTACTTCGGAGGCTGAGGCAAGAGAATCGCTTAAACCCAGAAGTCGGAGGTAGCTGTGAGCTGTGTGACGCCACCGCACTCTACCAAGGGCAAGAAAGTAAGACTCTGTCTCTAAAAAAAAAAAAAAAAAATACAGGCATGGTGCTAAGCATTTAATCTTTGTTTAATCTTCACAGTAATCCAAGAATGTAGGTACTTTCATTGTAATTAATTACATATAAGGAAACAGAGTTAAAGATACTGGCTCCACGCCTGCACTCAGTGGTTAGGGTGCTGGCCACATACACTAAGGCAGGCAGACTCGAACCCAGCCCAGGCCTGCTAAACAACAATGATGACAACTGCAACAAAAAATAGCTGGCGTTGTGGCAGGCGCCTGTAGTCCTAACTACTTGGGAGGCTGAAGCAAGAGAATCATTTAAACCCAAGAGTTTGAGGTTGCTGTGAGGTGTGATGCCCAAGCACTCTACCAAGTGTGACATAGTGAGACTCTGCCCCCCCCCAAAAAAATTAATCCTCAATAGAGGTGGGACCTTTAAGAGGTGATTGGATCCCAAAGGCTCTGCCATTATGAATGCATTGATCCATTCATGGATTAATTGATTAAAGTGTTAATGGATTAATAGGATATCTTGGGATGGGAGTGGCATTGGTGGTCTTATAAGGAGAGTAAGAGAAGGCCGTGCTCATAGCTCAGTGGATAGGGAGATGACCACATACACGGAGGCTGGCAGGTTTGAACCCTGCCCCGGCCAGCTAAAACAACAATGACAACCACAACAACCACCACCACCACAGCAACAAAATAGCCGGGTGTTGTGGTGGGTGCCTGTAGTCCCAGCTACTTGGGAGGCTAAGGCAAGAGAATCACTTGAACCCAAGAGTTGGCAGTTGCTGTGAGCTGTGACGCCATAGCACTCTACCCAAGGCAACAGCTTGAGACTCTCTAAAAAAAAAAAAAAAGAAGAGAAGAGTCAGAGAGACTTAAGGATGTCACAATAGTACACTCAGTCCCCTGGCCACATGATGCCCTGCATGCCTCAGGACTCCACAGATAGTATCCACAAACAAGAAGGCTCTCAACAAATGTGACCCTTTAACATTTGGCTTCTCAGCCTCCATAAACAGTAAGAAATGAATTTCTTTTCTTTACAAATTATCTAGGTAATCTTTTTTAAGAAACAGAAGGCTAGGCCAAGACACCACTCATCTAACTTAAGAGTCCAAACTCAGTTACATTGCACTACCTCCTATTGGGTTTCAGAAGATCCCAGAAAGCATAAAACTCTTTTCTTTAAAAATTTCCATCATTGGGCAGCGCCTGTGGCTCAGTGAGTAGGGTGCTGGCCCCATTTGCTGAGGGTGGCGGGTTCAAACCCAGCCCCCGCCAAACTGCAACAAAAAAATAGCCGGGCGTTGTTGTGGCGGGCGCCTGTAGTCCCAGCTGCTCGGGAGGCTGAGGCAAGAGAACCGCGTAAGCCCAAGAGTTAGAGGTTGCTGTGAGCCGTGTGACGCCACGGCACTCTACCCGAGGACGGTACAGTGAGACTCTGCCTCTACAAAAAAAAAAAATTTCCATCATTGGGTGGCACCTGTAGCTCAGTGAGTAGGGCGGCGGCCCCATATACCGAGGGTGGTGGGTTGGAACCCAGCCCCCACCAAACTGCAACAAAAATAGCCGGGTGTTGTCCCGAGCGCCTGTAGTCCCAGCTACTCCGGAGGCTGAGGCAAGAGAATCGGCTAAGCCCAGGAGTTGGAGGTTGCTGTGAGCTGTGATGCCATGACACTCTACCAAGGGCAATAAAGTGAAACTCTTGTCTCTACAAAAAAAAAAAAAAAAAAATTCCATCATCTGCTCGGCACCTGTAGCTAAGTGGTTAGGGCACCAGCCACCTACACCAGGAAGAGCAGGTTAGAACCTGACCCGGGGCAGCTAAACAACAATGACAAATACAACCAAAAAATAGCCGGGCGTTGTGGCAGATGCCTGTAGTGCCAGATGCTTGGGAGGCTGAGGCAAGAGAATCTCTTAAGTCCAAGAGTTTGAGGTTGCTGTGAGCTCAGAGGACACAGCACTCTACCCAGGGTGACATACTGAGACTCTGTCTCAAAAATAAATAAATAATTTCTATCATAGGCCATGTGCCGTGGCTGACACCTGTAATCCTAGCATTCTGGGAAGCTAAGGCAGAAGAATCACTTGAGCCTAGGAGTTTGAGGTTGCAATGAGCTGTGATGATGCCTCTGCACTCTAGTCACAGTGACTGACAGAGTAAGACTGTCTCAAAAAATTAGAAAAAAAAAAAACAGAAAAGTAGGAGACCCCAACAACCTATGGCAGCAAAGGATAGGCTTCAGTGGCTAAAGGACACCATATCACCTATTTCCTAAATGAAGCCTAGGTCTCTAAAGATTGGGTCTTTGTACCCGTTCACCACCTTCCACGCCAATCCCAAACTACCACTTTCCCCATCTTTTAATTGGCTTAAGACCTCTCCAGTTTAAATTAGCATCTCTTGATCCTCCCAAAGTTGTGGAAACTTCACAGAAGGCTCTCCTCAACATCCTTTTTCCTAGCTATTCCTCAAGATATGCATGCAAATTCCTTCAATAGGTGTTGCGAATTACTTTTGGAAAATAGATAACTTCATTTATAGCATAAAACAATATTAAAAACAACCGGCCTGCAGCTCACCCCTGTAACCCTAGCACACAGGGAGGCCAAGGTGGAAGGATTGCTTGAGCCCCAGGAGTTTCAGGCTGCAGTGACCTATGATGGACCACTGTGCTCTAGCCCTAGCGACAGAGGAAAACCTTGTCTCAAACAAACAACAACAAAAAAAACACCATCAATCAAACAGACCAACAGAAAACAATATTTTAAAATGTAGAATTTTAAAGCTTTTTAAAACATACTAGTTTCCTTTAATCATTTATCTTTCGAATTTTGATTTTTTTTTTCTTAATTCCAAGCGTGAGTTTCAACAAAACACCTGTCTCTCAGAATCCCTACTCTTTTTCAAGAGGGTTTGAAGAGATTCGGCTCAACTGTGCATCCTCCTACCCCACAGTTCATGTGCGACGAGACATTTGGGAGCCCCGGATCTAACGTCAGCAAGTACCTAACCATCGTGCTTCGTTCTCGGAGTTTCTGACAGTAACGTTCTCGTCGCTTCCCTACCCCATGTTCTGAAGTTTTGTGTACACCACTTCTCACACACCACTCCCAGTAACAGTTGGCACACTTATCCTAATAATGCTTGCGACGCTTGCGACTCTTAGGGAGAGCAGCCTGTCTTCCACCATTGGGGACTTCCTTTTTTTTTCTTTTTTTGGCCAATGCCGACTATATTTCAAGTCGTCATGGGGGGGTATTGGGAAAAGTTTTCAAATAGCCATAATCGCTCCTTGGATAAACCTCATTGGCTACGACACTGCCACTGCGCTAAGTTTGGGACTTATTCTTCAAAAATGACTGGGAAAGGGCGGTGCCTTTGGGTCAAGGAGTAGGGCGGCGGCCCCATATAACGGAGGTGGCGGGTTCAAACCCGACTCCGGCCAAAAACTACAACAACAAGAAAAGACTAAAAGTGTAACAAACCAAAATGAAGGACGGGGGAGAGTAGTCTGAATTGGGTTATGAGGCCCCCATACGGAGTACCTCACCTCAGCCATTGAACTCACTTCGCTAGCCGTGAGTCTGTTCCAAGCTCTGGCTAAGGAGGCATCCGCCGGGCCCCTCCCAGAGGGGGGTGGGTCCACGGCATCTCCTGCCCAGTCCAACCTTGCGCAGAGACCCGCTCTCTGGGAACTCACCTCCCCGAGACTCAGGGAGAGCCCTGTTAGGGCCGCTTATGTGGCTCTAGTCTCAGACCTTCCCAGGGGACAAGGGGGTGGAGTGACACAGCGCACTCAGCTCGTAGCCCCACCGATGAGCTTCCCTCCGCCCTACACCTAAAACTTCATATTCAAGGGATTTATAAGGTTCCCAAACATAGACACATTTCACTATTATGGCGACTTCCCACAATGCACAGCGACATGCAAATATCCTAGGAAGTGCCTCCCTACACCCGCTACCTTAAGGTCGTCAACTAACCAGTGCGCGCGCGCACTGCGCGTTTCCCGCCGGTGGCTAACCCTGCGCTTCGTGGGATCTGATTGGTGACCTCAGTTCTGGAGGTTCATGGCGACCCGACGGAGGACCAGCGGCGACAGGGTTCGAGGTTCGGGGGACTTTAGCTGGGCGGGATGCTGGGGGGAATGTCGGAAGAGGAACTGTACTTCTAACACTAGCCTCCTTCGCTTTCCAGCTCATCGCGACTTGCACTTGGCTACCAAACTAGTTTTGGTGCTAAACTTTTCAAAATTTCGGTTTTCAGATTTTTTCTTATTCCAAAATTGTAGCTGGAGGCTTGTGGACCTGTAACAACTAATGTGCCAGAACTGCTGTTAATACCGTTAATACTGTCATCCAATAAAACATTAGGTGCACTATTATTTTATATGCCAATTAAACTATAATGCACTACTTATATGTCATCCATTCTAAGATGCATCCCAACACCAAAGACAGTAAAATGAGAATCTTAGTATTGTTGAGTGATAGTTCTCTGTGTATTATGTTCTAAAACGTGTACATACACCCTCTAAATTAGAAACTATTGTGTGTCATCTTCGGGATTTTACCCTTGAGGCAACAGAGGTACAAAGAGAGCAAATCATTTCTCCAAGTTTCTATAGCTGGAAGTAACAAAACTGGACTCTAAACTAGGCACAGACCCTATTTTGCTGCTAACCATTAACTCCTACAGCCTCTGAGATGAGGTAAGTATTTAGGGGGTATCAGGTAACAAGTAAACAGAAGAGATTAGCAGGCTATGAGACTCATGCCTCTGTCTTTGAATTTACAAGAGCCATGGTACTTCCTTTTATTTGGCTAGAATAGCAATTTAGGAAGGATTACTCAGTCTAAGTATTACCAAGAGTAGTGATGTGGCAGTTGTTATTTTTTTCTTTTTTTTTGTTTTTTTCTGGATAGAGTGTAATGGCATCATAGCTCACAGCATCCTCAAACTCTCAGGCTCAAGCAAGCTCTCTCTCTTTTTTTTTTTTTAAGAAAAAACTTTATTCAAATTATATGAGGGTACAATATTTAGTTCTCACTTCCAGGGCAAAGTTTCAATTGTAGAAGAGCCCCTCACCCAGGGGGGGTGTTACACACTCTCACAATGTGCACATTAGGTGAGATCCCACCTCGGGCCCTCCCTTCCTCTGCCATATGTCCTCCCCTGTTCCCTTTCCCACTTCCCTCTACCCCTGAACTGGATTAAAATAGTGTTTGATTGTTCTTAGGAATATGTAATTGTTTATATATTGATTTCATGTTAGTATGGAGTACATTGGATATTCATCTTTCCATTCTTCTGATACTTTACTAAGAAGAATGTATTTCAACTCCATCCAGGTAAATGTAAAAGATGTAAAGTCTTTGTCTTTTTTAATGGCTGCATAATATTCCACGGTATACATATACCACAGTTTGTTGATCCATTCATGGGTTGTTGGGCACTTAGGTTGCTTCCACAACTTGGCAATTATGAACTGAGCCATAATAAACATTCTAGGGAAATGTCTTTGTGGTAAAACAATTTATGTTCTTCTGGGTAGATACCTAGTAATGGGATTGCACGGTCAAATAGAAGGTCTACATTTAGATCTTTGAGGATTCTCCATACTTCTCTCCAAAAGGGCTGTATTAGCTTGCAACAGTATAGAAGTGTTCCCTTCTATCCATATCCACAGCAGCATCTGGTGTTTTGTGACTTTGCTATGTGGGCTAATCTTGCTGGGGTTAGGTGGTATCTTAGAGTGGTTTTGATTGGCATTTCTCTGATGATTAAAGACGATAAGCCTTTTTTTATGTGTTTTTTGGCTATTTGTCATCCTCAGAGAAGTTTCTGTTCAAGTCAGTTGCCCACTTCTAGAGAGGGTTGTTTGCACTATTCTTATTGTTTGGTTTTTTTTTTTGCAGTTTTTTGGCCAGGGCTGGGTTTGAACCCACCACCTCCGGCATATGGGGCCAGCACCCTGCTCCGTTGAGCCACAGGCACCACCCTGTTCTTATTGTTTAATTTGAGTTCTCTGTAGATTGTGGTTATCAGGCCTTTGTCAGATTTATAACATGCAAAACTCTTCTCACATTCTGAGGGCTGTCTGTTTTGCTTTGTATGTGGTACTCTTAGCTGTGCAAAAGCTTTTTAGCTTGATTAAGTCCCAGTTATTTATTTTTGGTATTGCTGCAATTGCTAGGGGGGGTCATCCTCATAAAGTTTTTTCCCAGGCCAGTATCTTCAAGTGTTTTCCCCACACTCTTTCTAGAATTTTTATTGTTTCGTGTCTTAAATTTAAATATTTTATCCAGTGAGAATCAATTTTTGCCAATGGTAAGAGGTGTGGGTCCAGTTTCAGTCTTCTGCATGTGGATAAACAGTTCTCCCATCACCATTTGTTAAATAAGGATTTTTTTCCCCATTGCATGTTTTGTAAGGCTTATCAAAGATTAAATGATGATATGTGGTTGGGTACATCTCTAGATTCTCAAGCAATCCTCTTGCCTCAGCCTCCCGAGTACCTAGGACTATAGGTGCCCGCCACACTGGCTATTTTTAGAGAAAGGGGTCTCACTCTTGCTCTGGCTATCTAGGATTACAGGCATGAGCCACCCACCTGGCCTTACTTTTTCTATTTTTAGTAGAGACGCGGGTCTCACTCTTAGTCAGGCTGGTCTCTAACTCCTGAGCTAAAGTGATCTAGAGAGGGTTGTCTGCCTTAGCCTTCCAGAGTGGTAGGACTGCAGACTTAAGCCACCACAAGTCTATTAATGTTTCTTTGTAAACTGAAAAAACATCTTAAACCATTTTTTCCCATGTACTTTTTATTTGTATGTATTCTTGAGATACAAGTGTAATTTTGCTGCATTGATACATAATATATTATATATGGTGAAGTCAGGGCCTTCCATGCATACAATACTGAAGCAACTCACTTGATTTACCCACCAAGCAACCTCCTGTCATCCACCCCCTCCACCCTTATGAGTCTCCATTGTCCATCATTCTACACTCTGCTTCTATATGTAGACATTGAGCTCCTGCTTTTAACTGAGAACATGTGGTATTTGTTCTTTTGTGTCTGAGTTCTTAAATCATTTCTTTAAGAGGTATTTCCAAGGAAGGATCATAAGTCAGTGTGTCCTCATTCTTTGCTCTTTCTTCTTACCCTTAGCTTCTGTAGCATCAAATGAAGCCAAGAAAGTTAATAATGGTAACACAGTTCCAGAAGACCCTCCTCCTGCTAAGAAAATTCAAAGATGTCAGAGACAGGGGGTAAAAGAGATACCTATGTCTGGAAGAGTGGCAGCTAATAAGGACAGGAAAGAAGACAAGCAAGATGGTAGGTCAAAGAGGACATGGCCCAGCAAGAGGGTCTGTGGAAGGTGCAAGGTTGATACCTTGTTCTTTTAACTCTTCTTTCTTCCTTCCTAGAGGATATAATCTCTTCCTGCAGGGTCTATCACAGGACTAATCTACTTTCTTTTTCTGGGGGGAGGGACAGTCTTTTTTTTTTTAATTTATTATTAAATCATAGCTGTGTACATTAATGCAATCACAGGGCACCATACACTGGTTTTATATACCATTTGACATACTTTCATCACACTGGTTAAGAGACAGAGTCTTACTATGTTGTCCTGGGTAGCGTGCCGTGGTGTCACAGCTCACAGCAACCTCCAACTCTTGGGCTTAAGCGATTCTCTTGCCTCAGCCTCCCAAGTAGCTGGTATAACAGTACCCGCCACAATGCCTGGCTATTTTTTGTTGTTGTTGTTGTCATTGTTGTTTAGCAGGCCCAGGCTGGGTTTGAACCCACTAGCCCCAGTGCATGTGGCTGGTGTCCTAACGACTGAACTGCAGGCACCAAGCCTAATCTACTTGCTTGATTCTTCATATTTTGAAAAGGCAGAAGACCAGAATTGCTTTGGAAGGGCAAAGTTAATTATGACAGGTTTCTGTCTAACCTCAACAGCTGCTTTTGATTCTTAAACAGTAGTACATATCTGTCTTTCCTCAGAGTCTGTGAAAGCCTTGCTGTTAAAGGGCAAAGCTCCTGTGGACTCAGAATGCACAGCCAAGGTGGGAAAGGTAAGAGACTCTGGAAGTGATCCTTGGTCCATTGATTTCTCAGAGAGCCGTGTTCTTTTGTTACTAGGATTCCTGTTTGGGATATTGTTAATATTCATTTTAGGAATCCTCTCCAAAATATTGCTGGTGATTAATTTTTTCCAAGGGTGGGATTGGTGGGGCTTGGGGTTCATAATCAGAGTGTTTTTAATATGGTTACTTTGGGGGCTTGCCATCAGCCTTCTACATTTCATTCTGTTTTCTCTCTCTTTTTTTTTTTTTTTTAATTTGAGACAGAGTCTCACTCTGTCGCCCTGATTAGCATACCATGGTGTCATCATAGCTCACAGTAATCTCAAACTCCTGGGCTCAAGCAATCCTCTTGCCTCAGCCTCCTGAGCAGTAGCTGGGACTACGGGCATCCACCACAACTCCTGGCTAGTTTTCCTGTTTTTAGTAGAGACACGGTCTGACTCTTGCTCAGGCTGGTCTGAACTCCTGAGCTCAGTCTACCCACCTCGGCCTCCCAGGATTACAGGTGTGAGCCATACTCAGCCATTCATTCTCTTTTTCAACCAGAAAATGATATCACTGTTAAGGGGGAACTGTTTTCTATGTATTTTTTTTTTTTTGAGAGAGACTTTCACTATGTCACCCTTGGTAGAGTACTGTGGCGTCATAGCTCACAGCAACCTCAAACTCTTGGGCTTAAGTGATTCTCTTGTCTTAGCCTCCCAAGTAGCTAGGACTACAGGCACCTGCCACAACACCCAGCTATTTTTTTGTTGTAGTTGTCATTGTTGTTTAGCAGGCCCAGACCGGGTTCAAACCCACTAGCCTCAGTGTATGTGGCTGATACCCTAACCACTAAGCTATAAGCACCCAGCCATGGGAACTGTTTCCTTACTCTATTGAGAAACTGCCCTGGAATGGCATGAGCTACTAATGAACAGGGAAAGAATTTGAAGAAGGCCTGAGACAGGTGGATTGCTTGAGCTCACAAGTACAAGACCACCCTGAGCAAGAAGGAGACCCCATCTGTATTAAAAATGAAAACTGAGGCAAGTGCATCACTTGAGCCCAAGAGTTTGAGGTTGCTGTGAGTTATGACGCCATGGCACTCTACCAAGGGCAACAAAGTTAGACTCTGCCTCTAAAAAATCAATCAATAAATACATAAATAAAGAATTTGAAGAAAACAGAAGAAAAATTGGTTCTGAAGCAGTTTTCCTTTAATTCAGAATCTTTTGTATTTCTGTAATTAGAAAAAGGCAACATTTTTCATTATAGTAATGGCAGGTTATGTGTAGAAAAATATGTTTGTAATTCTTTCCCTGGGAGATAGATATTGATGGAGCTGGAGAGTGACATGTTCAGTAAGGCATAGGAAAATTTAAAGCCTCACTTAGGATTTCATAGATGAGACTATGCTAATGTCAGTTGTTTTTTTTCTCTCTAGGCTCATGTGTATTGTGAAGGAAATGATGTCTATGATGTCATGCTAAATCAGGTAAGAGGAGGAGCCATTCTGTTTATGGGACTCTCTTCTTGATAATTATTGGTAATAGCATTCCATTGCCTAGATCTTAAATTTAGAAGTATGAAGGGAGCTGAGGCAACATTAGCCAGTTTTGGTTAAATACCTGAGTGCTCAGTCCTAGAGCACACTCTCATCTGTTTTGAAAGTCCTCTTTGAGAAGCAAATGCTTTTGAAAATTTTATGTTGATAATTGAACTTTTGAATTTTCTGTTTATATTCTTTTACACTTTTTCTAATAGGTTCTTGGTCTTTTTCTTACTGGCTTTGAGGAACTTAATATACAATTTTTTTCCTTTTTTTTTTTTTTGATACAGAGTCTCACTCAGTCCTCCCCTAGGTAGAGTGGCATAGTGTCTTAGCTCATAGCAGCCTCAAACTCCTGAGCTCAAGCCATCCTCTTGCCTCAGCCTCCTGAGTAGCTGGGACTACAGGCACATGTCGTAATGCCCAGCTAGTTTTTTGTAGAGATGGGATCTCTTTCTTGCTCAGGCTGGTCTCGAACTCCAGAGCTCAGGCGATCCACCTGCCTTGACCTCACAAAGTGCTAAGATTACAGGCGTGAGTCCCTGCACTAGGCCTAAATTTCTCCCTTTTAATTAGTCTTTTTCTTGTCAATTTCTATGATTGGAATAGGTAATATACTTTCCTAGTGAATGTATTTCCTAGATATCATTTCAAATCTGAATTTTTTTATCCAACATATATAATTTTTACTATTATATTACTATTATTTTAGGAGTATTTCTTTGTCAATACTCCTACTTAAAATATCATGAGCAGGTAGAAAATATCTTAAGGGTTCTTTTTGTGACCTAACATCCAATGACTTTGTAATGTGAGCAAGCAGGAAATAGAAGTGGGGACATGCTTAACAAAGAGTGCCTCCATATCTAGGGCTCAGCCTTACAGCACTAACTGCCGTGCTTATCATGGACTACCCTCTCTCTTCACTCTGCGTAAGTTATTACAGATACCTCCTTTGAGATACTGGTCATATTCTCTCTGCTTGTCTCCAAGAAAGGTCAGGTTAGGTATGGAACAGATGTGGCAGTGGTTTCTACATGTCCTTTGTCCCCTCCCACCATTGTCCTGCACTCAGCTCATTGTCAAATTTCTGCAACTGACAAACCAAAGCTGTAAAGTAGAACAAACTATCAAAGAGTAAGTCATCTAGCCGAGTGCAGTGGCTCATGCCTGTAATCCCAGCACTGTGGGAGGCTGAGGCAGGAGGATTGCCTGAG
The DNA here is from genome assembly GCF_027406575.1 of Nycticebus coucang. Classification (NCBI taxonomy): domain Eukaryota; kingdom Metazoa; phylum Chordata; class Mammalia; order Primates; family Lorisidae; genus Nycticebus; species Nycticebus coucang. The sequence goes on along the minus strand of NC_069785.1, from coordinate 33,658,892 downwards.
CTCAAGAGTTCAAGGCTTGTCTGAATGAGAATGAGACCCGATTCGTGAAAAAAATTGAAAAACCCAGCTGGGTGCCGCAGCAAGCACCTGTAATCCCAGTGGCTTCAGAGGCTGAGGCAGCAGGATGCCCACAGCCTGAGTCTGAGGTTGCAGGGAACTACAACGCCATTGTACTCTGCTCAGGCATAGGGTAGAACTCTTGTCTTCACAAAAAAAAAAAAAAAAAATTTAGCATAATGGGTTTAGACCTTTGGAGCATCAAAATTGTCATCAATTGGAAAGTAATTATGGAGAGTGGCTTGGGAGCCAGAAAGCATAGATGTTCTAGAAAAATATGTATGAAGGGAGCTGAGGCAAGAATAAAGCGGGAGGAACCAATCTCAACAACATTTTAGGTTGGATGGAGGGTATCAGGAAGCTTCCAGGCTCCCATTTAATCTCTCAGAACCAAAGTTTAATGTATAAACCCTGTTCCTTTTTTAAATCCTTTCCCTTATGGGAATCTAATTTTCTTGATCATGCTAACCTTTTCCTTATGGAAATTAATAGCACCTATGACTAAGGAAGTCATTGGTTTATGTGACTTCCATTTGTAAAACTCTCTTCTTTTTTTTCTATTTCTATAAACTCAGAGAACAGGTGTTGAAAAAAACTCCTTTTTTGTTCATTTTTCTCTCACTCATCGTAGACCAATGTCCAGTTCAACAACAACAAGTACTATCTGATTCAGTTATTAGAAGATGATGCCCAGAGAAACTTCAGTGTTTGGATGAGATGGGGCCGAGGTAATGACTTTTATTATGATTTTATGGGTCATTCAGAAAGCCAGAAGCAGCTTAGTGAGTGGACAAAGAATCCTCTGGGTTTAAATCGCTTAAGTAGAGGCTCTGGAGTCTGGGAGAGACTTGGGAATCGAGTCAGGAGTCTTGAAATTCTGGAATGGCAGTCATCCTTATCAGGAAGTTCCCATGGAATCTGAGCACCCACCCTCTTGCATTTCAACTGCCAGCAGTGTTCATAGACTATGGTAGTTAGCAGGTAACGCCTATCAATATGATCAGCTCCCTAAGTGCTTTCACCTTTTCTTTCTCCCTTTCCTGCCATTCGTTTAGATCAGTGGTTCTCAACCAGTGGGTCGCGACCCCTTTGGGGGTCTTCTACATATCAGATATTTACATTACGGTTCATAATAGTAGCAAGATTACAGTTATGAAGTAGTAACGAAAATAATTTTATGGTTGGGGATCACCACAACATGAGGAACTATATAAAGGGTTGTGGCATTAGGAAGGTTGAGAACCACTGGCTTAGATGGTAAGCAGTGAGATCCTGGAGAGCTGTCTCATTACTATTAGGGGATGATTCTGGGTTTGGAGGACTGGGACAACATCTTATGTGTGGCCTTTGTTTTGCAGTTGGGAAAAGGGGGCAGCACAGCTTGGTGGTTTGTTCAGGCAACCTCAACAAGGCCAAGGAAATCTTTCAGAAAAAGTGAGTGCTAAAAAATGAGAACAAAAAAACACCCTCTTCTTCTTAGCTGTATCTTCCTTATGATTTTTATAAGTGGCTCAGTACCCGTAGCTCAGTGGTTAGGGCGCCGGCCACATACACCAGGGCTGGCGGTTCCAACCCGGCCCAGGCCAGCTAAACAACAATGACAACAGCAACAGAAAAATAGCTGGGCATTGTGGTGCGCCTGTAGTCCCAGTTACTTGGGAGGCTGAGGCAAGAGAATCGCTTAAGCCCCAAAGTTTGAGGTTGCTGTGAGCTATGACGCTATGGCACTCTACCGAGGGCAACACAGTGAGACTGTCTCAAAAATAAAAAGATTTTTATAAGTGTGATTTGGCCTAAATGTTAATGTCTTTCTATTCTGATATTCTGATACAGGAACACCAAACCACATCCTTATTTAGTGATTACATCAAACTAGAACCTTAAAATTGACTACAAACAGAAAAATCTAATATATTTAGCACATGACTAGCAAATTTAGGAGATTCTCAGAGGGGATGGGGAATATTCAGCTAGTGTTTTTAAAACTTTTACTGTGATACAGATGAAGAAATTCCTAGAGTCATGGAAACTGACTCTAGGAGTCTTTCTTTCAGCGAAAGGAATGGATAGATATTTTTTCGTTTTTTTTTGTTTGTTTGTTTTGTTTTTTGTAGAGACAGTCTCACTTTATGGCCCTCGGTAGAGTGCCGTGGCATCACACAGCTCACAGCAACCTCCAACTCCTGGGCTTAAGCGATTCTCTTGCCTCAGCCTCCCGAGTAGCTGGGACTACAGGCGCCCGCCACAACGCCCGGCTATTTTCTTTTTGGTTGGAGTTCAGCCGGGGCCGGGTTTGAACCTGCCACCCTCAGTATATAGGGCCGGCGCCTTACCGACTGAGCCACAGGTGCCGCCCGGATAGATATTTTTTTATTTAAAACCTTAACAGCTAGGCGGCACCTGTGACTCAGTGAGTAGGGTGCCAGCCCCACGTACCGAGGATGGCGGGTTCAAACCCAACCCCAGCCGAACTGCAACAAAAACTAGCCGTGCATTGTGGGTTCCTGTAGTCCCAGCTATTTGGGAGGCTGAAACAAGAGAATCACCTAAGCCCAAGAGCCAAAGGTTGCTGTAACACCACGGCGCATGCAATAAAGTGAGACTCTGTCTCTTAAAAAAATAAATAAATAAATAAACCTTAACAGCTTTTATGGCATTTTAGAGCCTTTTTTTTTTTTGAGATGAGTCTCTCTTTGTCACCCTGGGTAGAGTGCTGTGGCGTCAAAGCTTACAGCAGCCTCAAACTCTTGGGCTCGAGTGAACCTCTTGCCTCAGCCTTCCAAGTAGTTGGGACTATAGGTGCCCACCATAACACCTGGCTATTTTTAGAGATGGGGTCTTGCTATTGCTCAAGCTGGTCTCGAAGTCCTGAGCTTAGGCAGTCCGCCTTGGCCTTCTAGAGTGCTAGGATTACAAGTGTGAGCCACCATGCCCGGCCCTTTCTCTTTTTTTTTTTTTTTTTTTTTTGTAGAGACAGAGTCTCACCTTATCGCCCTCCGTAGAGTGCCGTGGCGTCACACAGCTCACAGCAACCTCCAAATCCTTGGGCTTAGGCAATTCTCTTGACTCAGCCTCCCAAATAGCTGGGACTACAGGCGCCCGCCACAATGCCCGGCTATTTTTTTTTGTTGCAGTTTGGCCAGGGCTGGGTTTGAACCCGCCACCCTCGGCATATGGGGCCGGCGCCCTACCCGCTGAGCCACAGGCGCCGCCCCCTTTCTCATTTTTTAAAAATTCCCTTTATTTCCAGAGCTTTTTTGTCCATTTGATGTTCTAATTTAGAATCCAGATTTATGGAAACTTAATATGTAAAGGAGCTCTGTGGTAGGAAAAACAGTTTTTGGAGATTTTCTGTCTAAGGAACCAGTTCTAAGTCGATCTTTGTAAGGTTTTCTCATCACTTTGGGTTCTACAGATTCTTTGACAAAACTCAAAATAATTGGGAGGATCGTGAGAAGTTTGAAAAGGTGCCTGGAAAATATGATATGCTGCAGATGGACTATGCCACCAATACTCAGGTAAACTTTGTACCTCTGTGGGAGAGATGTTTCTTCTTAACCAGGGTAAAGTGTAAAAGGATGGCTTAGATCAGTCGTAGACCAGAACAGACTTGGATATCTTGAGTCATTTCTCACTGCAGGGGTAACGCTTTGATTTGTAATCTTAAAGGAGCAGTAAGAATGAAAATAGAATGTGCCCTTCTAGTCTTGTTAGTTTACTAAAGTTTTTATAAAATCTTAGGCTCTCTTTCCAGAAGTTTAATGTTATGGACCAAGAGAGGAGTAATAAAAAATCAAACTGATTAAAATACATTTAAAGTTGTCTTCATTTCTGATTCTATACTACTGTAAAAAATATATATATATATTTGTTTGGGCAGTGCCCATAGCTCAGCCAGCAGTGTGCCGGCCACATACACCAAGGGTGGCGGGTTCGAACCCGGTCTGGGCCTGCTAAACAACAATGACAACTACAACAAAAAATAGCCGGGCATTGTGGCGGTCACCCGTAGTCCCAGCTACTTGGGAGGCTGAGGCAAGAGAATCGCTTAAGCCCAAGAGTTTGAAGTTGCTTGAGCTGTGATGCCATGGCACTCTGCCCAGGGCAATAGCTTGAGACTCTGTCTTCCCCCCAAAAAATGTATTTTGACAACTGAGATATGCCAGGATGCTGAAACTGTCTTGAAAATTGTCATATATCAAAAGATGGAGAAATCATAGACTTTTTAGGACAAAATATCTGAGATGTAATAGCATAAAGAATCTCTATATCCTTAACAACATCTTGACAAAGGCCTTTTAGACTTAATCTGAGTGTCTAACTGTGGGAAGTAGAACCAGTAAAGTTGATCCTACATCAACTCTCCTACCCAGTCTACCCTTCCAAAACATCTGGGGATTCAACCAACTGCAGATCAGAAATATTTGGAAAAAGGAAATTGCTTCTGTACTGAACTTTTACAGATGTTTTTCTTGTTATTATTCCATAAACAATACAGTATAACAAATGTATATAGCATTTATATTGTATTAGGTGTTATAAATGATCTATAGGGGGTTTGTTGTTTGTTTGTTTTTGGCTAATAGGGTGAAGAAGAACCAAAAAAAGAAGAATCTCTTAAATCTCCCTTGAAACCAGAGTCACAGCTAGATCTTCGGGTACAGGAACTGATAGAGTTGATTTGTAATATCCAGGCCATGGAAGAAATGATGATAGAAATGAAGTATAATACCAAGAAGGCCCCCCTTGGTAGGACTTCAGATTCTGTTTTAAATTCTTTCTTCATAATCCCTACTTCCTTTAATGGAGTATTCCATCCCTGGCATAATTTAAAGCTTGCTGATAGTACTGAAGAAAATGAGAGTGAGAGGTTGCATAGGGGAGGAGAAACTATTTTGAAAGTTGAAAGGTGACAATCTTTTGGGGGGCAGGGAAGTAAGTACACTTTATAGGGTAAAACCCTAATTTGCAGTCTGATTTCTGGCTGGGTTTGCAGGGAAGTTGACAGTGGCACAAATCAAGGCAGGTTACCAGTCTCTTAAGAAGATTGAGGATTGTATTCGGGCTGGCCAGCATGGACGAGCTCTCGTGGAAGCATGCAATGAATTCTATACCAGGATCCCACATGACTTTGGGTAAGGCCTATGCTGTTACTTCACTTTGTTCTTCTAAGCATACATTTCCCAATATCAATCAGTAGCAGCTATAATCTTTTTTGGTTTTTAACCAGACTGTGTTGTCTGTGAAGCAGCTGTAATCTTTTAATTCTTTTTTTTTTTTTTTTTTTTTTTTTTTGAGACAGAGTCTCACTATGTCACCTTTGGTTGAGTGCCTTGGCAACATAGCTCACAGCAATCTCCAACTCTTGAGCTTGAGCAATTCTCTTGCCTCAGCCTCCCAAGTAGCTGGGACTACAGGCGTCTACCACAACGCCCAGCTGTTTTCTGTTGCAGTTGTCATTGTTGTTTAACTGGCCCAAGCTGGGTTCAAACCTGTCAGCCTCGGTGTATGTGACTGTGCAGTGGGCTCCATGCCTAATTATTTTATTGTTAAAGAAATGACTATCTTAAACAGATACAGAGCCAAAATGATTTGTAGATAGCCTATTTAATCAGCTTACAAATATGGCATCCAATCTCCTGGCCTGATTACAGCCATATTCTCTGACCAAGTAAAAGTTATCAACTCGAGTAAGAATGGGTCTAACTATCCAACCAAGTGAAATACCTTCAGGCATATCATCCTTTTTCCTATTCTTTCTGGTGGCTGTAACCATGGTAGCACCATTTTATTTATGCATTTATTAAATTTCAGATTAATATGAGGATACAAACAATTAGGTTACAGTGTTTGCATTTGTTAGGTAAAGTCCCTGTTGTAGTTGTGTCCTATACCCAGGAGGTGTGCCATATACCCTTACATTGTGCCCATTAAGTGGGAGCACACCAATACCCCCCCCATCACCCCATCCATTTTTTTTTTTTTTTTGAGACAGAGTTTCCCTTTGTCACCCTCGGTCCTGTGGCATCATAGCTCATAGCAACCTCTAACTTTTAGGCTCAAGCGATGCCTCTTGCTGGACTACAGGTACCTGCCACAATGCCTGGCTATTTTTAGAGACAGGGTCTCGCTCTTTCTCAGGCTGGTCTCGAACCTTTGAGCTCAGGGCAAAATCCACCTGCCACAGCCTCCCAGAGGGCTAGGATTACAGGCATGAGCCACCACGCCCACCCCCCTATCTTGAATTGAATCGAGTTTTTCTCTTATGTGGGTACATATTCCTCTATTGGCTTCACATTGGATACTTGCTTTTCCATTCTTGTGATATTTTACTGAGAAGAATGTGTTTCAACTCCATCCAGGTTAATACAAAAGATGTAAAGTCTCCATCTTTTTATGGTTGAACAGTATTCCATGGTATACATGTACCACAATTTATTAATCCTTTCCTGGGTTGATGACCATTTAGGTTATTTCCACATCTTGGTGACTATAAACTGATATGTGATAAACTAATATAAACAATCTAGTGCCAATGTCCTTATGATAAAATGACTTTTTTTTTTCTTCTGGGTAGAGACCTAGTAATGGTATTGTGGGGTCAAATGGGAGATATAATTTGAGTTCTTTGCATATTCTCCATACTTCTTTCCAAAGAGGCTATATTAGTTTACAGTCCCACCAACAGTATAAAGGTGTTCCCTTCTCTCCACATCCACACCAGCATCTGCAGCTTTAGGAAGCACCATTTCTGTGAACTCAAATAACATTAGATATGTAAAAATGCATTTTATCTTTGTTGATTCTATATTCTGGTTTTCATTCTATTTCTGTTCCTTCTGTTGCTTTATAGAGCCCTGTGACCTAGACTAACTCTGAGTGGTCAACAAGTCTATTTCAGCTTCTAGACAGGACTGTAACCAAACTATTCCTTCTTAATGTGGATACAGCTTATTTAAAACTCCTCTACCAGGATTTTAAGGTTGCAGTGAGCTATTTTGACACCATTACACTCCAGCTTAGGCAGAGATCCTGTCTCAAAAATATACAATAATAAAATGAAATAACAAATAAAATATAATACAGTAAAATAAAGTAATAAGTAAAATTAAATAAAAATCTCATAAAAAATAATAATTTTAACTCTAGTTCCAAGTGTCAAAATCTGTACTTTGTTTTATGCTACTCAGAGTATATATTTAATGTTCCTTTTGGATTATTTGGAAGTTAAAATCTCTTTACAGCCAGGTACCATGGCTCATGCCTATAATTCTAGTACTCTGGGAGGCTGAGGCGGGTGGATTGCTTAAGCTCACGAGTTCAAGATCAGCTGAGCAAAAAGCGAGACCCCATCTTTACTAAAAATAGAAAAAAATGAGGCAAGAGGATAGCATGAGCCCAAGAGTTGGAGGTTGCTGTAAGCTATGATGATGCCACGGCACTGATGCCAGGGGACAGCTTGAGATGCTGTCTGAAAAAAAAGAGAAAAGAAAAGAATTAGCCAGGTGTCATGGCAGACACCTATAGTCCCAGCTACTTGGGAGCATGAGGCAAGAGGATCACTTAGCCCAAGAATTTGAGGTTGCCTTGAGCTATGATGACACCACCACACCCAACTCATCTGTTATTTTATTTTATTTATTTTTATTTTTTGAGACAGAGCCTCAAGCTGTTGCCCTGGGTCCTCCAACTCCTGGGCTCAAGCGATTCTCCTGCCTCCACCTCCCAAGTAGCTAGGACTGCAGGCGCCCGCCACAAAGCCCAGCTATTTTTTGTTTTTTTTTAAATATTAAACTGTGTTAGTTTTTTTTTTTTTATTGTTGCAGTTTTGGCCGGGGCTGGGTTTGAACCCACCCACCCTCAGTATATGGGGCTGGCGCCCCACCCACTGAGCCACAGGCACCTCCCTCAGCTATTTTTTGGTTGCAGCCGTCATTGTTGTTTGACAGGCCCGGGCTGGATTCAAACCCGCCAGCTCAGGTGTATGTGGCTGGCGCCTTAGCCATTTGAGCCACAGGTGCCAAGCCTCATCTGTTATTCTATACGTGTGTCTTATACCCACATGTTGGAGAGCTCATTATGGGTTATATCTCTTATCTGTAGACTCCGTACTCCTCCGCTAATCCGGACAGAGAAAGAACTGTCAGAAAAAGTACAGCTACTAGAGGTGAGATATGTATAGATTGGGAAGTATTAATCTTTTATCATAGGTTCCTCCCAGGTTGATTCTGTATCTCATCTTCTCAGGCCTTGGGAGACATTGAAATTGCCATTAAACTGGTGAAAACAGAGCTACAAAGCCCAGAACACCCATTAGACCAACATTACAAAAACCTACATTGTGCCTTACGCCCTCTAGACCACGAAAGTTATGAGTTCAAAGTAAGAGAAATGATCATTTATTTTCATACTGTCTTATACTCTTAAGACCTACCTCCTCCATCCCACTATTTTATCTACTTAAGAGCAAATTGTTTAATAGGCAAAATGTTCATTTGCTAGGAATTTGGAAGGGTGGAACCCTTTCTAACTGCCTTGTGAGACCACTGGGGAGCAGAAAGGTCTGCCAAGTTACACCAGAAGCCCTGAGGACTCTGTTATAGAGTCCACATTGGCCATTTTTTTCATTATTTTCCACAGGTGATTTCCCAGTACCTACAGTCTACCCATGCTCCCACACACAATGACTATACCATGACTTTGCTGGATGTTTTTGAAGTGGAGAAGGAGGGTGAGAAAGAAACCTTCAGAGAAGACCTTCAAAACAGGTCTGAGTCTAACTCCTTGCCCAAAGTACCATTATAGAACTTACGAGACAAGAGGAGCAGAGGAAGGTGTCGACTTTTTTATGCATGTGGCATCTATTAGCAGGAGAACAACAGAGTACAATAATAATGACTTTTTCTTAGGATGCTGCTATGGCATGGTTCCAGGCTGGGCAACTGGGTGGGAATCCTGAGCCATGGGCTTCGAGTTGCCCCCCCTGAGGCTCCCATCACAGGCTACATGGTGAGTGAAATTGAACTCTGGGAAGAGCATGAGGGAGAAGGATGCAGTAATGTCCTTAGTCCTTAGGTGGGTACCCCTTTCCAAGAATTAAACCGGCTCATCTCTTACTGTGTCCTTTGTTTAAATTCCTAGAGATATCCCTCCTTCTCCCTCTCTAGCACAGAATTATGAAAGGAAATGGAGAAGGGTCTATCTTGTGTTTAAGATAATGGAAAAACTGACTAGTTTGAGCCTTCTTTCTAAACAATGGGTTAGAAGCTAATGTTGATGTTTGCTTATATATTTCAGTTTGGAAAAGGAATCTACTTTGCAGATATGTCTTCTAAGAGTGCCAATTACTGCTTTGCCTCTCGCCTAAAAAATACAGGACTACTGCTCTTATCAGAGGTGAGGCAGGAACATGTCTATATTTTCTAGTTAATTATTTCTTTTTTTTTTCTAGTGAGAAAAGTTTGATCTGAGAACCAAGAAGTTCGCTTAGGATAGCTGGGGAGGGGAGCCAAGTGCTATTTTCACTGCATTGTATTTCTGCTGATATAGGGGAGGAAAGTACTGATGGAATTTTCTGTCTGGCTTTAGAGCCATGCAGTTCTCATTAGGATGTGGTGATTAAAAGATCTTTTGCTTTGCAGGTAGCTCTAGGTCAGTGTAATGAACTACTAGAGGCCAATCCTAAGGCAGAAGAATTGCTTCAGAGCAAACATAGCACCAAGGGCCTGGGCAAGATGGCTCCCAGTCCTGCCCACTTTACAACCCTGTAAGTACTCAGAACCAGGAGGGCTAGAAGATTTCTTTTGGCCAGATAAGACTTTTTCCTTTCTCCATTCCAGCTTCTGCAGCAGACGGCTGACACTGATATACTGTCTTCCATTTGGCAGGAATGGGAGTACAGTGCCCCTAGGACCAGCAAGTGACACGGGAATTCTGAATCCAAAGGGTTATACCCTCAACTACAATGAATATATTGTCTATAATCCCAACCAGGTCCGTATGCGATATCTTCTAAAGATTCAGTTCAATTTCCCGCAACTGTGGTGAATGTTGATATTAAATAAGCTACAGAAGATCTAATCTTTAAACAAGAAAATAAGTGGTGTGATATATTTGAATTTTGTCATATTTTATATAATAAAAATGGTACAAATCTACCATTGTTTCTTTGGGTTTTACTTCTTCAAGCACATATTTCTTCTGACATTAATACATCTTCATTTCTAAAACAGAAAATACCCATTATTCTGTGTATCCCACAGCAGCTGCCCGTCACTCAGGATCCTATTCTGATTAGCATCTGTGCATTGAGGGACACTGTTAAGGGCTAATGTCTTTCCCCATTGGATTCTGTTTTTCTCAAACTGGAATTTGTTAGGTATTATTGCAGGAAGGGTAGAGGCAGCACAGGTTGAGTTGTTCCTTTCTTTTCTATTCACATTTCTCACTTGCCCTTTTCCCCATTGATCAATCGTAAATTGCTTAACATCCTTAACAACAGAAAAGCGGGCGTTCTGGTGGCACCTGCAATTCCAGCTGCTTGGGAGGCTGAGGCAAGAGAATCTCTTAAACCCAAGAGTTTGAGGTTGCTGTGAGCTATGACACCACAGCACTCTACTGACGGCAACAAAGTGAGACCCTGTTTCAAAGAAAGAAAACCATAGTCACACTCTGTCTCTACAAAAAAAAAAGAAAGAAAACCATAGTCACAATTGCTTAACATCCTAGGATTACTCATCAGATGCCTCTATATTATCTTGAAGAGGAAAGGACAGAAGTAGAATGAGTTTTTACATACCCTGCTCCATCTAAGAAGCATTAAAGTCTGGGTCAAATCCAAAGACTTCCTGATTATGTTTAAAAAAACAAAACACAGCTAAACACACATAACAGACTTCCTTAAATAACAGTGACATCTGTTTAAATGAAAACTGCCTGTAACTTTTTAGAAACAAAATTGTCAATATCTATATCAAAATTTTAAAAATACATACTCTTTGACCAAAAACTTAACAGATGTACATATTTACATAGATGATAACTGCAGCTTTATGTACATAAAAAGATCTACAGATAAGAAGCTTGTCAAATATATCTACTCACCGAAGTATTAGGCTACTATAAAACTAAAGTAGACTTTACATACTTCTCCAGAAAATAAAAGAGGGAAATACTTACAAACTCATTCTCTAAAGCAATACAAAACCCAGACCAGATAAAGATATTACAAGGTTATAGATGGGCAGTGCCTGTGGCTCAGTGAGTAGGACACCAGCCCCATTTACTGAGGGTGACAGGTTCAAACCCGGCCCTGGCCAAACTGCAACAAAAAATAGCCAGGCGTTGTATTGGGTACCTGTAGTCCCAGCTACTAGGGAGGCTGAGGCAAGAGAATCGCTTAAGCCCAAGAATTGGAGGTTGCTGTGCACTGTAATACCACGGCACTCTTAACAAGGGTGACGGAGTAAGATTCTGTCTCAAAGAAAAAAAAAAGGTTATAGAACACTGTCCCTTAAGAATATAATTACAGGGGAGGGAAGAGGTGGACAAAAAAACAGAATTGGAAAAATCAAAGTATTACCAAGCCTAATCCAGCAACATATATAGAGGTTTTATATCATGACCAAGTGATATCACAGGTCATGAAATGATATCAAAATGAAAACAAATGTAGGGCTGGGTGCTGTGGCTCACACCTGTAATCCTAGTACCCTAAGAGGCTGAGGCGGGTAGATTGCTTGAGCTCAGGAGTTCGAGACCAACCTGAGCAAGAGCGAAGCCCTGCCTCTAAAAAATAGCCAGGTGTCATGGTGGGTAGTCTCAGCTACTTGGGAGGCTGAGGCAAGAGGATCGCTTGAACCCAAGAGTTTGAGGTTGCTGTGAGGTATGATGCCATGGCACTCTACCAAGGGTGACAAAATGAGACTCTGTCTCAAAAGAAAAAAAAAAATGTAGGGCAAAAATGATGTGGCCATCTTGCATCCAGAAAAAGCAGTAGCAAAATGTAACACCTTCTCTTAGTAAAAAAATTAGGGATAGAAGGGTGTTTTCTCAACCTGATAAGTGTCTATGAAAAACCTACAGCTGACACGGTGAAAGACTGAAAGCTTATCCCCTAGGATTTTCACTCAGATCACTTCCATTTAACATTGTACCAGAGATTCTAGTTGTGATGATTAAGCAGGAAAAAAAAGCCATCCTGACTCAGCACCTGTGGCTCAGTGGTCAGGGCACCGGCCACATACACTGGGGCTGGCAGGTTCAAACCCAGCTTGGGCCTGCTAAACAACAATGACAACTGCAACAACAAAACAGCGGGCATTTTGGTGGCACCTGTAATCCCAGCTGCTTGGGAGGCTCAGGCAAGACAATCTCTTAAACCCAAGAGTTTGAGGTTGCTGTGAGCTGTGACATCACAGCCCTCTGCTGAGGGCGACAAAGTGAGACTGTCTCAAAGAAAGAAAAGAAAGAAAGAAAACCATAGTCATAATTGCATAACTGCTGCTATCAACACCACGGATGAATACTAAAATTAGTTGGTGAAACAGAATATGTGCTCAGCTTTAAAGAATTATCTTAAAATTTATTAATTGGGTGGCGCCTGTGGCTCAAAGGAGTAGGGCGCCGGCCCCATATACCGGAGATGGTGGGTTCAAACCCAACCCTGTCCAAAAACTGCAAAAAAAGTATTAATTACTATGATGATTTTCAACATGTGATCACAAATTCTTTGATGCCTCTCTGTTCTGGAGGTTTAATTCTCTTCCCCTTGAATATGGGCTGGATTTAGTGACTTGCTTCTAAAATAAGAGTATGGGGCCGGGCACAGTGGCTCACGCCTGTAATCCTAGCACTTTGGGAGGCCAAGTCAGGTGGATTGCTGGAGCTCACGAGTTCAAGATCAGCCTGAGCAAAGAGCGGGACCCCCATCTCTACCAGAAATAGAAAAACTGAGCCAAGAAGATCATTTGAGTCCAAGAGTTGGAGGTTGCTCTGAGCTATGATGCCATAGCACTTTACCCAGGGTGACGCTGTCTCAAACAAAAAAATACAGAAAAAAAACAGAGTATGGAAAAGGTACATACAATAAAAAATAGAACTTGTCAAATACCACATTACTCTTAATATTGATCATAACATTAATTAACATCACCGATAATAAGTCAAGTTGATGACACGTGCCCCAACAAGATGCAACAAGAGCAACCCAGCGTTTCATGCATTCTTCCCTTAAACCCACAGTCTTATTAGTCCAGTCATGAAAAAAACAGCAGACAAAATCCAACATTTTGAGGAACATTCCACAAAATACCTGGGCCAGGACTCTTGTCAAAAGTATCAAGACTGGGGACATCAAGGCCAGCTAACATGCAGCTGTGGCTATAGACGGGGGTGTCCGCTCCACTCTTGGCTACCATACCTGGTATGTGCGCACAGTTCCCACCAGAAAAAAAAAAAAAAGTTAAAAAAAGTTTCAAGGCTGAAAAATAGTCACAATTGAAAGAGACTGTGGAGACTTGATGACTAAATGCAATATGGGATCCTGGACTGGATGCTGGAACAAAATAAGGACATGAGTGGGAAAACTAGGGAAATCCAAATTAGTAACATTGTACAAACATTAATTTCCCAGTTCTGATTAATGTAGGAGAGGTGTGTAAAATGCTAACGCTGCAGGAAGCTGGGTAAAGGGTATCTAGGAACACATACTATCTTTACAACTCTTCTCTCAATCTCAAATGACTTTTTTTTTATTTCAGATCAATATGAGTATACATACAATTAGGTTACATTATTTGTGTTTATAAGGTACAGTCCAAAGTCTGAGTTGTAGTGGAGTCCTTCACCCAGTAAGTGTGCCAAGTACTCACATCTGTACCTGATAGGTGGGAACTAATCCAGCCCATCCCTCCTTTAATTTAATTGTTTTTCTCATGTGTGGGCCTGTAGTTGTTGATCAAATCATTTTTTGTTCTTGTTGTTGTTGTTTTAGAGACAGAGTTTCACTTTGTCGCCCTCGGTAGAGTGCTATGACATCACAGCTCACAGCAACTTCCAGCCCTTGGGCTTAGGCGATTCTCTTGCCTCAGCCTCCGAGTAGCAGGAAGTACAGGCACCTGCCACAACGCCCGGCTATTTTTTTGTTGCAGTTTGGCTGGGGCCTGGTTTGAACCTGCAACCCTCTGTATATGGGGCCAGTGCCCTACTCACTGAGCCACAGGCACTGCCGGATCAAATGATTTTTTAAAAAGAAAGAATTAAGTAAAAAAAAAAAAAAACATTAACACGGGTAAATTATTTGAGGATGTAACTGTGTATTTGGTTCCTGGTTCTCCTTCCACACATATAATAAGATTAAACTTCCTTCCCCTGCCTTAGCATTTGGTTTAGCCATGTGACTTGCTTTGCTCATATTTATGAAATACGAGCGGAAGCTGTGTGTTTTATTTCTAGGTGAAAGGTTTAAAAGCCAGCAGTTATTTGCCCCACAAAGCACAGACCTTTAAGTGAATGCAAAGTAGAACAAAGCCTCCTCACTGACCCTCACAGGGCATGTGGCATGTGTAAGAAGTAAATTTTTGCTATTTTAAGATGTTAAGATTTTGGGCCGAGCGAGGTGGCTCATGCCTGTTAGAATTAGCACTCTGGGAGGCGGAGGCAAGAGGATTGCTTGAGCTCAGCAGTTGGAGATCAGCCTGAGGAAGAGTGAGACCTCCATCTCTATTAAAAATAGAAAACTAGGCTGGGAGAAGTGGCTCATGCCTGTAATTCTAGCACTCTGGGAGGCTGAGGCGGGTGGACTGCTGGAGCTCACCAGTTCGAGGCCAGCCTGAGCAAAAGTGAGACCCCCATCTCCAATAAAAATAGAAAAACTGAGGCAAAAGGATCACTTAAACCCAAGAGTTGGAGGTGATGCCACAGCACTCTACCCAGGGCGACAGCTTGAGACTCTGTCTCAATAAATAATAAATAAAAATAAAATGGGAAAATGAAATTTAAAAGCACACAAAATACAAGCTTCAATTTTTTTTTTCTTTTTGAGACAGAGTCTCATTATGTCGCCCTCGGTAGAGTGCCATGGTGTCACAGCTCACAGCAACCTCCAACTTTTGGGCTTAAGAGATTCTCTTGCCTCAGCCTCACAAGTAGCTGGGACTACAGGTGCCCGCCACAATGCCTATTTTTTTGTTGCAGTTGTCTTCGTTGTTTAGTTGGCCCGGGCCGGGTTCAAACCCCCAGCCTGGGTGTATGTGCCCAGCACCCTACCTACTGAGCTATGGGCACCACCCAAGCTTCAATTTTTATTATCAAATTTGATGAATATAAGATTACTCTTCAAGGTTGGGCACAGTGATTCACGCCTATAATCCTAGCACTCTGGGAGGCTGAGGCAGGTGGATTGCCTGAGCTCAGGAGTTCAAGACAAGTCTGAGCAAGAGTGAGACCTGTCTCTTAAAATAGGCAGGTTCTATGGCAGGCACCTGGAGTCCCAGCTACTCGGGAGGCTGAGACAAGAGAATAGCTTGAGCCCAAGAGTTTGAGGTTGACACTACGGCACTCTACAGAGGGTGGCAGAGTGAGACTCTCTCCACCCCCACCCCCCCAAAAAAAAAAGATTACTTTTTAAATTCCAATACAATTTCTAAACCCTTGCTTTTTGACTTCTATGTGTACCTCACTGTGAACCATTAACTGGTGAACTGGCAATAGTCCACAAACCAAACTTTGTGTACTGTAGAGGATTAAAAATCATACTTACTACAACAACCATCAATCTCATAACTCATGGGAGAAACTGCTGAAATTAAAACATTCTCCTGGCAAGCCTGAAAATCTCTTATCATTTGGAGGCAAGCCGCCAAGTAACTCAGTAATCCCAGAGGAGCAAAGATCAATCCTGTGGTAGTAAGGCTGATGTTAAACGGCAAGCATTTTATAACAATTCCTTAAAGAGTAAAAGAAATTACATGTAGTCTTTTTAAAAATCATTTCCTTGAGTACATGACTTTTTATCATCTTTTGTTTACCCATATGAGATCATTTCCCTGAGCACGCAGCCCCTACGCATCTTTGCTTAGTAATCTTTCTGCCTATTATGTATCTTCTCAATAAAAAGACTCTGCGAGAAGTGCTCAGTGCTATCCTGCACCTATGGTTAGTCTCACCTCTTGCAGCGTGTACTGTCAATCCATGTCTTGCGTGATCACTTTTGCAGTCGTGACAGAGTACCTCTGCTCTAGATTTCAATAACAGATGTGCACATGATACGTGAAAATAGATGCATAAAAAGTTGTAATAAGACAGGTACTTTTCAGGATGGATAGAAGAAAAGACTGTCAAATGTCTTACTGTCTCACAACCCAGTGGCTGTCGCTGTGTGTGGAACTCATCCAGCCATTGGGAGGCACTCAAATCCTATTTTATGATAACCCAAAGGATGTTTAATGTAAAACCTAAATTGATTTTTCATTGAACCCCCTTAAGTACATAATTGCCTTTACCTAGAGTCTATTCTTATCTTCATTCATAGCAATTATAATATGACCTCATTTTTAACTCCTAGTCAAGAAAGTCAGAAAACACTTTTCAGGCAGACAGAGCCAACCAGGCTGAATCTATTGAGTAAGTTAGCACTTGCTTAACCTGTCCCCATCCCCATTCCTCCAGCCTTAGTGGAGGTGTTTTTCATAAAATTTTCAGAGCATATAAGGGGACCTAGAGCTTCCTCCTGCCATCAGCCCATGCTTTATAGAGAGAAAGATGAAAAGAGTGATTGAAAGAAAAGATTGAAAACAGGGATTTTAGGATGAGGCCTTGCCAAGGTTCTCTGCAGAATTTCTGGGTATACTAATGGGTCACTATAGAATAGAGTATAGGGGATTTTTGGTTGGGTTTTTTTTTTTTTCTTTTTGAGAGAGTCTCACTTTGTCACACTTGGTAGAGTGCCATGGCCTCACAGCTCACAGCAACTTCAAACTCTCTCTTTTTTTTTTTTTTTTTTTTTTTGAGACAGTCTTACTTTGTCACCCTTGGTAGAGTGCTGTGGCCTCACAGCTTACAGCAATCTCAAACTCTTGGGCTTAAGTGATGCTCTTGCCTCAGCCTTCCAAGTAGCTGGGATTATAGGCACCCACCACAACGCCCAGCTATTTTTTAGTTATAGTTGTCATTGTTCTTTGGCAGGCCCGGGCTGAATTTGAACTCGCCAGCTCTGGTATATGTGGCTGGTACCCTAGCTGCTAAGCTATAGGCACCGAGCCAATCTCAAACTCTTGAGCTCAAGCGATTCTCTTGCCCAGCCTCCCAAGTAGCTGGGACTATCTGCACCCGCCACAACACCCATCTATTTTTAGAAAGGAGGTCTCGAGCGGCGCCTGTGGCTCAGTCGGTAAGGCGCCGGCCCCATATACCGTGGAACCCGGCCCCGGCCAAACTGCAACCAAAAAATAACCGGGCATTGTGGTGGGCACCTGTAGTCCCAGCTACTCGGGAGGCTGAGGCAAGAGAATCGCTTAAGCCCAGGAGTTGGCGGTTGCTGTGAGCTGTGTGAGGCCACGGCACTCTACCGAGGGCCATAAAGTGAGACTCTGTCTCTACAAAAAAAAAGAAAAAAAAGAAAGGAGGTCTCACTCTGGCTCAGGCTAGTCTTGAACTCAGAGTTTAGGCAATCCATCCACCTTGGCCTCCCAGATGCTAGGATTACAGGCATGAACCACCAGCCCTGAGCATAGGGTTTAAAGTGCTAAGCACTGGGAACAGAGTGATCTGGGCAGAAGCCAAGCATCACTGTTGGCCCTGAATACTAAAAACAGTACTCACTAGACACAACAGCATACTGCCTCAGCCCTAAGTCATATTTAGCAGTGATAAGAAAAAAGCAAGACAGTAAACAGAATTTGTTAAGAGTTCAATCATATAGCTAAAGATAAACTTTTTGTTTTTTAACCTTAACCCTCTCTCTTTGAAGCTTGCCACTGCACTGTATTTTCTCATGCCTGACTTCAATAAAAGCCTAGAAGGTTCTTTGGGAAGGGCTGCACCCTTGTATCTCGTGGAGATGCTTCCTGGTATAGGCCTCCAGGGGTCATTCAGTTCAATGCAATATGGACTGAGTAGGTGGTTTTTTTTTTTCTTTTTTTTTTAGAGACAGTCTTACTTTGTCGCCCTCGGTAGAATGACATGACATCACAGCTCACAGCAACCTCCAGCTATCGGGCTTAAGCGATTCTCTTGCCTCAGCCTCCCGAGGAGCTGGGACTACAGGTGCCCACCGTAACGTTCGGCTATTTTTTTGTTGCAGTTTGCCCAGGGCCGGGTTCGAACCTGCCACCCTCAGTATATGGGGCTGGCGCCCTACTCACTGAGTCACAGGCGCCGCCCGACTGAGTAGGTGTTATTTGAGTCTCACCCACAGATCATAATTTTCAAATTACCTTAACTAAGACTCCTCGTCACAAGGTACATGTGGAAGTGGTGGTTCAGAAGGTACACTTAGAGGCCTGGCATGAGGCACATAAAACAAAAAAAAAGAAGCATGACCTATTAAATTCTGTCAGCTGATGTCTTTATCCTTTGGTCAAGGGGACACCAGAGCATTGGCTAGAAGTAAGGTGAAGTCCCTCAGATGATATCAGGACACAGTAAGAAAACTTAGTACTGGGCGGTGCCTGTGGCTCAAGGAGTAGGGCGCCGGTCCCATATGCCGGAGGTGGCGGGTTCAAACCCAGCCCCGGCCAAAAACCACAAAAAAAAAAAAAAGAGAGAAAACTTAGTACTGCTTAACTCTCCAAATCCTCAAAACTCATTTCTAAGCCACAATACAGTGGTATTTCTCTGATAGAAGATTACCAATGTACGACAAAATCCCTATAATAGTGCTGGGCATGGTGGCCCATGTAAGGCTGAGGTGGGAGGATCCCTTGAAGCCAGGAGTTCGAGATCAGCCTAGACAATATAGCAAGCCTATCTGAAAATAAAATTTAAATTAAAAAAAAAAAAAAACTTTTTTGAGACAGTCTCACTTTTGTCACCCTCAATAGAGTACCTTGGCATCTTAGCGCCCAGCAACCTCAAACTCCTGGGTTTAGGTGATTCTCTTGTTTCAGCCTTCCAAGTAGCTGGGACTTGGAAGATGCCCAGACCAAGCTGGGACTACAGGTGCCCATCACAATGCCTGGCTATTTCTAGAGACAGTCTCATTCTGTCTCAGGCTGGTTTCAAACTCCTGAGCTCAGGCAATCCACCCACCTCGGCCTCCCAGAGTGCTAGGATTACAGGCACGAACCACCGTGCCTGGCAAAAATTAAAATTTTTTTTTTTTTTTTAGATAGAGTTTTACTTTGTCACCCTTGATAGAATGTCATGGTATCACAGCCCACAGCAACCTTAAACTCTTGAGCTTAAGCAATTCTCTTGCCTCCGTCTCCCAAGCAGCTGGGACTACAGGTGCCCACCATGACGCCAGCTATCTTGTTGTTGTTGTTGTCACTGTTGTTAGCAGGCCCAGGCTGGGTTTAAACCTGTCAGCCCTGGTGTATGTGGCCTGCACCCTAACCACTGAGATACAGGCGCTGAGCCAAAATAATTTTTTTTTTTTTTTTTTTGAGACAGTCTCACTATGTCACCCTTGGTAGAATGCCATGGTGCAATCACAGCAACCTCCAACTCTTGGGCTTAAGTGAGTCTCTCGCCTCAGCCTCCCAAGTAGCTGGGACTATAGGCACCTGCCACAATGCCGCTATTTTTTTTTTTTGCAATTTTTGGCCAGGGCTGGATTTGAACCCACCACCTCCAGCATATGGGGCCAGTGCCCTACTCCTTTGAGCCACAGGTGCCGCCCCCAGCTATTTTTTATGTTGTAGTTCTAATTGTTGTTTTAGCTGGCTCGAGCAGGGTTTGAACCTGCTAGCCCTGTGTATGTGGCTGGCACCCTACCCACTGAGCTATGGGTGCCACCCAAAATAAAATTTTTTTAAAAAATTTATTTTTAAAAGCCCTGTAATAGCCCTGGGTTGTCTTATACAAGTCCTGAATCCTTGGCTACTAAAGACATTTTCTTCTTCCTAAATGCTTAGAAAAAAGGGGCCTGAGGGAATTTTTTCTCCCATAGAAGTCTAGAAAAATGAGAAAATTCTAGAACCTTTAAGAAGATCAGAGTCCGGGTGGCGCCTGTGGCTCAGTGAATAGGGCGCCAGCCCCATATGCCGAGGGTGGCGGGTTCAAACCCAGCCCCGGCCAAACTGCAACGAAAACATAGCCGGGCGTTGTGGCGGGCGCCTGTAGTCCCAGCTGCTCAGGAGGCTGAGGCAAGAGAATCGCGTAAGCCCAAGAGTTAGAGGTTGCTGTGAGCCGTGTGACGCCACGGCACTCTACCGAGGGCGGTACAATGAGACTCTGTCTCTACAAAAAAAAAAAAAAAAAAGAAGATCAGAGTCAATGGGTATGATTGTCCAGCTTTCCACTAGTTTTAGTCTGACGAATTTTGATTTGAGAGAGATACACTTTTGTGTTCTCTTCCAAGAATGTCAGTTACTACATTGACTAATGCTTCCAAGTCAAGTGGCTGCTACTGCTGCTGTGGTGTCAGAAGGTGGGAAAACCAGAAGATTCTTCTTTTTTTTTTTTGGAGACAGATTCTCACTCTGTGCCCTGGGCAGAGTGCCGTGGCATCATAGCTCACAGCAACCTCAAACTCTTGTGCTCAAGTAATCCTCTTGGGTCAGCCTCCTGAGTAGCTGGGACTGTAGGTATGTACTACCTAAACTCCGGCTGTTTTTTTCTATTTTTAGTAGAGCCGGACTTTTCCTGTTGTTCAAGCTGGTCTTGAACTCCTGGGCTCAGGAGATCAGAGTGCTAGGATTACAGGAGTGGATTAATGTTCAATTAGAAACATATTACAGTATCCATAATCTTCCACAAATCGACAATAACTCAGGCATGCCTATACTTGAGATTTCTGACACTTTTATTTTTAAACTTATTAAGAATGTCACTGCTAGTGTTTTTGGGCTTTGCATCTCTAGAACAAGTAGCATCATATTTTCCCCTGAGTAGTATATTTTCATTCCCAGGACAGAAAGTATACATTGCCGTGTATGTCTCCAATGGCCAGCTGCAGGGCAGAGTTAGGGCCCAGCCAAGGTTCCAGGCAGCTCACTGCCCCTTCACATCGGAACAGACCCAGCTGCAAGGAAAGTAAAATGGGGATGTGAGGATCACAAGCCTTGAGCAGCCTTAGTAACTTATTTTTCTAAACATATTAGTCACACACTATGGCAAGAGGGATCAAAGAAAACAGAATTTTGATCTATCTTTGCCCTCTCTTACCCTAAGTTTGCTCTTGTGACATCCCAACATTCCTACATCCCTCTTGTGCACACACACAAACACTTACCAGCTGCATACTGGATCTCTCCCACAGTTTAACATCTCTATCCTTTGAAGCTGTCACCAGCAATTCAGGCAGCACATGGAGGGCTGTGACAGAGCCCGAGTGAATCTCGAAGAGAAGGAGAGCAGTATGGTGAGTTCTCAAAGGACCCTCCTTAATTAAGAAAGGATCAGAGTCCACTGTGTCAGATCCAGAGCCTCTTCCCTTATATTTGTGACCCTCCCTCAACTCACCTTTCTACGCTGCTGTGTCTTTAGATCTGGGGTTGTTGGGATATTATGTGTGCTGGTATCTTCTTCCAAGCATTCTGATGAGTGTGACTCTGGAGATTGGGTTTCAGGAGTTTTTACTTCCTTCTGCCAGATGTTACCTGTGATCCATTCTCCCTCCGGGCTGCATTTGGCCAGTTTCCAAAGCATTCCATCAGAGCTGGCACACAGAAATGAGGACTCTGCCATTATGAGGATAGAATTAAAGCCAAGTCTCAGGCCTTACAGGATCCACCACCCTTCCCCAGGTTATTTCCAGGCTCCTCAGATCTTCCCATTACCACTCACCAGATTCAGGCTTGGCCTGAGTTATTGAAATTAGAGTTCCAGTAGGATTCTCTAAGATCAAATTAAAGGTCAGGCTCTCTTCAAACTCTCCTGATTCCTTTTGCCTCTGTAAAAAGATAGGTAATTTTGTTTAGCCTACCCATATTACTCAAACTCTGACACAGTTTTCTACTATGGGCTAGGCAGGACTTTTTTTCCTTTCTGAGTTAGCCTCTTGCTCTATCACTCAGGCTAGAGTGCTATGGTCTCAGCCTACCTCACAGCAACCTGGAACTCCTGGGTTCAAGCAATACTCCTACCTCAGCGTCCTGAGTAGCTGAGACTATAGGTGCCCACCACCATCCTTGTTAATTTTTCTATTTTTAGTAGAGATAGGGTTTCACTTTGCTCAGGCTGGTCATGAACTCCTGAAATCAAGCAATCAACCCACCTTGACCTAGGCAGGACTTAAAAAAAAGTTGTTTCCTTATAATCACTGTGGAGGCCTATACCCTGTCTATGGCAAACATAATTTCCTCTATAAGCCTATAGGGCTCTTACTCTATAAGCCTGTCTTTCTTAATAAACCTTGTTTCATACTTTCCTCAAAAACCAAAACAAAACAAAAACTATAACTTAGTTACAGTAATGTGCACAAGTCCTAAATGTAAACTAAACCTTGATGAATTTTACACATGCACACACCTACACAATCGTCCCCAGATCAAGAAGCAGACTATTTCTATCACCCTAGGAAGCTGCCTTCTGCCCCTTCCCAGTCAATACCAGACCCTCACTCCCAGAGCTAACCACATTCTGACTTCTGTCATTTATAGATTAGTTTTATTTGTTCTTGAACTTCGGGTAAGTGAAATCATATCACATATACTCCTTTGTGTCTGGCTCCTTTTGGTGAGCATGTTATCTACAAGATATGCCTATATTCATCAGAATTCAGTATTGCCTTCTTTTTTCTTTTTTGCCACATAGCATTCCATTTATAAATATAACATAATTTGTACCTTTCCTGTTTATAGACATTTGGGTGTTTTTTTGTTTGTTTGTTTGTTTGTTTTTTTAGACAGAGTCTCACTCCATCACCCTGGTAGAGTGCCATGGTGTCATCGTAGCTCACAGCAACCTCAAACTCTTGGGCTCAAGAGATCCTCTTGCCTTAGCCTCCCAAGTAGCTGGGACTACAGGCACCTGCCACAACACCTGGCTAGTTTTTCTATTTTTAGTAGAGATGGGGTCTTGCTTTTGCTCAGGCTGGTCTTGCACTCCTGAGCTCAAGCAATCCACTTGCCTAGGCCTCTCAAAGTGCCACAGGATTACAAGTGTAAGCCACCAATCCCCACCAGCATTTAGGTTATTTTAGATATGATGAATAAAGCTGCTGTGAACATTCTCGTACCTGTCTCTTGGAGAACATATGCACACATTTCTCCTGGGTACATATTTAGGAACGGAATCGTCATAAATCAATATTAGTAGGTAGCAGGTCAGGATTTAATAACCTTTCCAGAGATAGGGGGCTCCCAGAAACCTATATTTGAAGTGAACACCTAGCTTTGGCACTTCCCACTATATGTTGACTGTCTATCAGGTAATTGCTAAGTATTGATGACAGACAAGACACAGTCCTTGCCTTCAAGATGCTAATACAGTGTGGCAAGGCAAGAAAGACATGGAAAAAGTACAATTGAGAAAATGTCTAGATTTATGGTTTCCTATGGGCATTTTTTTTTTTTTTTTTTTTTTTTGCAGTTTTTGGCTGGGGCTGGGCTTGAACCTGCCACCTCCAGCATATGGAGCTGGCGCCCTACTCCTTTGAGCCACAGACGCCGCCCTCCTATGGCTTTTTTTTTTTTTTGAGATAGAGTCTCACTATGTTGCCCTCGGTAGAGTGCTGTGGCGTCACAGCTCACAGCAACCTCAAACTCTTGGGCTTAAGCGATTCTCTTGCCTCAGCCTCCCAAGTAGGTGGAACTACAGGCACCTGCCACAAGGCTCAGCTATTTTTTTGTTGCAGTTGTCATTGTTGTTTAGCAGGCCTGGGTCAGGTTCAAACTCACCAGCCTCGGTATATGTGGCCAGCACCCTACCCGAGCTACAGGTCCTGCCTATATTTTTATTTTTATTTTTATTTTTTTGAAACAGAGTCTCAAGCTGTCATCCTGGGTAGAGTGCCGTGGCATCATAGCTCACAGCTCAAACTCTTGGGCTTAAGCGATTCTCTTGCCTCAGCCTCCCAAGTAGCTGGGACTACAGGCGCCGAAAACAATGCCCAGTTATTTTTGTTGTTGTTGCAATTGTCGTTTTAGATGGCCCAGGGTGGGTTTCAACCTGCCAGCTTCGGTGTACATGGCCAGTGCCATGAGCTACGGGCGCCACCTCCTATGGCTTTTTAAAACAATAGAATCCTTTTTTATTTAACAATGAAATCTCACCTGGGAACCCAATATATATAATGTCCCAAAGTAGAGCTTCTCCAGCTGAAGGAGGGTAAGAGTTTGGACCTGACTGTCTTTTTCTTGCCCGTCTTTCACCATGGGCCCTGAGGTTTAAAAACACTGGTCCTAGACAAATGTTTGTTTTGTTTAACACACACCCAGACAAGACTTACCAAGAAAGAAAGAACTTCAGGGGCTATGAGCTGCTGTATGACAAATACACCGTACTCTTTGTGCGTAGAAAACATCATAAGACGTTCTGCATAGCTGCTCCTGGTTTATAATTATAAGACAAGGCTGAGCCCAGGACGTAAAGAGAGGAACAGGTGTTTTCTTTTAAGTTAGATTCAACCTCAGGGTAACCACTAACCCACATTTCCGCTTTTTCCAGCTCAGGAAGAAACAGCAATTTGGATCTCACCAGATTACGGATGGAGCATCCCCTGGCTTCATGTGCAATAATTCCAAATCCGCTTTGGCCAAGATGAGAGAATGACCATCAGGGGCCAGGCCCAGACCGGTCAGTATCCCTAAGTCCTCCTGCAGAATTCGATTCAGGTGAAGACTGTAGCTCAACAAAGTACATGGACAGAGAAAGATACTACTTTAATCAACCTCTCTGAGGTTCCTCAGTCCCCCACAAATTCCGCAGGAGAGGAAGCAAAATGAATATAAAGCAAAATGAATCACCTTCCCTGCAAATCCTGTTCCTCTCTGTTTTCATTGTATTAGTACTCATTACCACCATCCAGTTATTTGATCAAACCAGAAATCTCTCAGGTTCTTATCTTTTCCTTCCCTCTACCTCCAATTGATCCATAAGCCCCATGGATTCAACATGCAACACATGTGTACGTCTACATCCCCCTCATCTCCACTGTCCAGGTGAGCAACAGCTATAAAAATGGTCTCCCTACTTTTGACTACTATTCATCCTCCATATTGCCAACAGAGCTCTTTTTTTAAAAGTCCGATCATTATTCCATCGAAATTCTTAGCACTGTGTCTGTCCTCTACAGCCTAGGCCCAATTTATCTTTTCAATACAATCCCCTCTCCTACCAGGAATCCAAAGTCTTGCCTATACCAAGAATACACCATACACTCTCATATCTCCATGCCTCTGCCTGTGCTTCTTCTTTTTCCAGAAACACCGTTCCTTTCCCTTACTAGTCCAGAAAAGTCCTAATCACTCTTTAAGCTGTACCACAAATATCAACACTTTCCTACAATTTCTCCAATTTTGAAGGAATATATATGTTTGTGTGTGCATGCCTTCATTATAGCGCTAATCATTCTGAATATTGTTGATGGTTTAATTAAATGCACATACATTACTCTGTGAGCGTTCTTTTTTTTTCTTTTTGAGACAGAGCCTCAAGCCGTCGCCCTGGGTAGAGTGCTGTGACATCACAGCTCACAGCAACCTCTAACTCCTGGGCTCAAGCAATTCTCCTGCCTCCACCTCCCAAATAGCTGGGGCTACAGGTGCCTGCCACAAAACCCGGCTATTTTTTGGTTGCAGCCGTCATTGTAGTTTGGCAGGCCTGGGCTGGATTCAAACCCTCCAGCTCAGGTATATGTGGTTGGCACCTTAGCCACTTGAGCCACAGACGCTGAACCTGTGAGCTTTCTTAATTAAAGAATAACTTTCATATATACACGTATCTGATTCACACTGCCTGGTCCAGAGCCTGGAATCAAGTAGGCATTTGAGAATTCATTTAAATTGACATAGCCAGAAGCAGAAAATATTTTCACTCAATAACTAGCAACCCATTGATCTACTTCAGAAGCAGAAGTGAAGTGATTTGAGTAAAATGCCAGGGATAGGAGACTACCACCCCTATCACATTAACCCAGATGCCCTGCTTCACCTGAAATTTCTGGGTGCTGGACCCTTCTGCAGTTCCACTTGCCACTCGCTGATTTTTTCATCAGCACTGAGAACAAAGAAGGTGCATGCCGAGTACCAGATGAGAGTACTGATGCGGCCTGGAGCCTGGTATATGCAACAAGTTCTATTTAGTATTTCTAAAGAGCCAGGATTGACCGTCTCTCCCCTTTCAGGTATATATGCAATTCCTAACCCCCAGCATACACCATTAAATACATAGCTGGGGGCAGAATTCGCCCAAATTTCTGAGGTTGTTCTGGCTCACCTGTGCTGTGGCCACAGCCTTAGCTTCTTGCCACAAGGTTAGTTCCCCAGTTTGATTTCCAGATACTGCCATGGAGCCATCTGGTGCCCAGGCCAGGGCAGTGATGGCTGCAGAACTCCTTGGTATATGTGTGTCATCTGAAGAGGAAAGGAAGTGATTCACTGGGAGCTGGGCTGCTGCTGGGGTATAAGAAGAGAAATCAGGCTCAGCGCCTATAGCACAGTGGTTATGGCGCCAGCCACAAGCACCAAGGGTGGTGGGTTCAAACCCAACCCAGGCCAGCTAAACAACAATGACAACTGCAATAACAACAACAACAAAAATAGCCGGGCATTGTGGTGGGCGCTTGTAGTTCCAGCTACTGGAAAGGCTGAGGCAAGAGAATCGCTTAAGCCCAAGAGTTTGAGGTTGATGTGATGCCACGGCACTCTACCAAGAGTAACATAGTGAGACTCTGTCTCAAAAAAAAAAAAAAAAAAAAAGAGAGAAATTGGTACCCATTCTTTGTCCCAGTAATAAAACCCTCTTTCATAACTTCCCTCTCCCCATGTCTCATCATTCACCTGCTTCCTTAGGAACCTGCCAGAGCCGTACAGAGCCATCCTCTGAGGCGGTCAGCAGGAGGCCTGAAGCTTCTGATACAGCGGCTGCATTGACTGGGCCACTGTGTCCCAGGAGGGTATGTGTTTGGTATACCTAGGAAGAAGAGATAAAGATGGGCCTGGGGGGTGGACACAGAAGAAGGTTGTCCCACATGACTTCCACTTCTCCCCCTACCTCAGTCCTTGCAGAGAACTCACCAAGAGTGGATGCCACAGCCGTGTGGTCCCATCCAGTCCAGCAGTCACCACCAGGAGCTCTGACCCAGCCTGTCCAGCTGATAAGACACAGAGACTTAAGTGGGAATAAGGGGATGAAAAGGGAAGAGGCAAGGCTGGGCACTGTGGCTCACACCTGTAATCTTAGCACTCTGGGAGGCTGAGACGGGCAGATTGCTTGAGCTCAGGAGTTCGACACCAGCCTGAGCAAAGAGTGAGACCCCTATCTCTAAAAATAGCCAGACATTGTGCTGAGCACCAGTAGTTCCAGTTACTTGGGAGGCTGAGGCAAGAGGATCTCTTAAACCCAAGAGTTTGAAGTAAGCCACAGCACTCTACCGAAGGTGACAAACTGAGACTCTGTCTAAAAAAATACAGAAAAGAAAAAAAGAAAAGGGAAGAGAAAGTGGCTGACATTCACTACCTGCACGGGGCTCCAGGGAAGCTGCACAGTGGCTGATGGGTCCTGAGTGAGCAGGGATGCTGGTCAGCTCCACGCCCTGATGGTCCCACACTTTTAAGGTCCCATCCCGGCCTACAGACACCACGTGCTCCTCCTGCCCCCAGAGTACAGAATGAGAGCAGGGTCATACCAACCAGGACACAGGAAGTAGGATTACCTCCATAGAGATGAGGGCTGGGTGTCAGGGGCTTAGAAGGTGTCAAGGAGAGAAGTGACCTCAGAAATAGTGGGCTTGGGTGGTTTAGGACTGCAGGCCTGTCTTGGAGTCATGATACTAAGATGCTGTGTTTTCATGTTCCCCTCTCCTTCTCCTTACACCAGCCCTTAGCCTCCATACCATAATCCCATCCCAAGGATCTTATTCTTTATACTCCTTTTGACTTTGGCCTTTATGCCCCAAAGGTTGTCCCACATGACTTCCACTTCTCCCCCCTACCCTAGTCTTTGCAGTTCACCCAGTCTCCCAAAGGAACCCCTAGCCCTCCCAGAGAGCCCCAGCAAGCTCTCCATTGCCTCCTTACCACGGCCACCACGGCGCTCACGGCACTCTGATGACCCAGGAACTGACCAAGCTGCTGTCCCGACTCTGGGTCCCAGAGCCCCACAGAGCCATCACTGGAGCAAGAGATCTGCAGAGCCAGAAGTCAGAAGAGTGAGATTATCAGTATACCTCCAGCATTTCTGGATGTTCACAACACGGGGTAGAGGGCAGTAAGCCTTGTGATTAAGAGCATGGGCTCTCGGGGCAGCGCCTGTGGCTCAAGGAATAGGGCACCAGCCCCATATATGGGAGTTGGTGGGTTCAAATCCAGCCCCAGTCAAAAACTGCAAAAAAAAAAAAAAAAAGAAAGAAAAGAGCATGGGCTCTCCTGGGTTCAAATCCTAGGGCCACCACTCATTACTTTGTCATTTGGAGCAAGTATCTCTCTCTGAACCTTAGGTCTGTCAACTATTTAATGAAGATAAACTGAGGCCGGGTATAGTAGCTCACAGCTATAATCCCAGTACTCCAGGAGGCCGAGGCAGGTGGATTACTTGAGCTCAGGAGTTTGAGACCAGTCTGAGCAAGAGCGAGACCCTGTCTCTAAAAAATAGCCAGGCATTATGATGGGCACCTGTAGCCCCAGATACAAGGAGGCTAAAGCAAGAGGATCTCTTGAGCCCATGAGTTTGAGTTTGCTGTGAGCATGATGCCATGACACTCTACCAAGGGCACAGAGTGAGATACTATCTCAAAAAGAATATGATCTGATACTGCTTTTGTGAGGCTAAGTATAACTAATGCTTCCTGGCACACAGTGAGTGTATAATAGTAACAGTAGCTGTTGTCCACATTATTAACATAATGTCAATTGAGAAATCCACATACAGGTAAAAAATCTGTATTGCCAAAGAAAGATCTGGCTGCCTAAGAGGCAGGGGTAGGACAGATTATGACAAATCTATTCAACCAGGAACTCTAACCCAACCTGTCCAGCTGATAAGATTCTATTCAAATCTATTCTTTCTCCTCTCTTTTGAGAATTTGGGGACTCTGCTGTGGGAAACTAGGCTTCCCTCCTCCTGAGCACAGAATTAAGACTCAATTTGTGCCTTAGGGCCAAAGAAATCACAGCAATACCTTTTACCTGCAAGGCCAGGGCATCTTAAGCCCTAGAGGGACAGGACTGTGTTCTTGTTAACAGTGTGGACTTTTCTTATAAGAAAGTTCACTAGCTCAGCTTTATCACTGACATGACGTTAGAAACATTTTTTATTCTATCTGAGCTCAATTTCCTTGTCTGTTAAACAGAGATGAAAGTAATATCTACTTTACAGGGTGCTGTAAAGATTAAGGCAATTTATGCAAAGAGCATAGTTCATAGGGCACCAGCCCCATATATCGAGGATGGCATGTTCAAACTCGGCCCTGGCCAAACTGCAACAACAACAAAAAAAGTAAAATAAAAAATAAATAAATAAAAATAAAAGAGCATAGTTCAATGCCTGGCACATAGTCAGTGCTCAATAAATATCAGTGATTACTATTATTAATGGGTACCAGAAAAAGGATGAGACGGGGAACGTTGTCAAGGCCAAGGAATGCTGCTAGGCTCTGTGTCACCCCTACCCCTTCACTCACCAGTAGGTTGTCTTTGGTCCAGGCACAGCCAGTGACCCAGTCACGGTGACAGGAAGGAAAGGAGCAAATCATAACAGGGGTTTTGGGTGTCCTCACATCCCAGCAGAGGAGATTCTAGAGGGGCCAAAGGAGAGGGAGCACTCAGGACCACAGAAGGAAGATGGGAACACCAGCGCCATTTCAGACAAGAAGTTTGGAGGAAAGAGGGAGTGCAAGGAAATGCCAGCAGACAGATCCACAGGAGATATGCCAGAATGCAAGAGGAAGCAATGGGGAATTGGCCAGTAAGGGGTCTAGAAACCAGAGGGGCTATGGGGCTCAGGGGCTACCCCTTCTGCAGCTCACCTGATCCCTGCCCCCAGTGGCCAGGCTGTTTCCATCAGGGCTAAAGCTACAGCAGCTCACAGGGCCGTCATGTCCCCGGAGCTCAGTGCCATAGGGAAAGTCTTCTGCCTTATGCGACTGCATCAACAACTGCCTCGGCCACAGGCGCACAGTGAAGTCCTCTGCATTGGAAAGAGAGAGGAAGGCTTCCTCACAGAGGAAGCCAACAGGCCCGGAAGGCCAAGGACAAAGGCAATCATGGGGGCTAAGGGTGACATCTGAGGGCACAGCACCAAAGGAGGGGTGCGAAGAGTTACAGGCTATGGAGAGTCCGTGGACGACGGTCACTCATTGCACGAGTACACAGGACAGGAGCACCCAGCACTCCCAGCTCTGTCCCCACAGCAGTATCTATCTGTCTAGCACACTTTCCATGGTGGCCTCTCCAGACCGCCCGCCCTCATCTTCTCAAGTGCCCAGTGTCACCTCTACCTCATTTTCTGCAAGGACCAAGCCTCCTACCTAGGGAGGGCCAAGGCCATTCTGCACTTTCACCTCGACATCTCTCTCTCCTTCCAAGGGAAACCCATCTCTTACACAGCAAATCCCCCACTGGGCAGAAACTCAAAGGTTACTGGGAGTTTAGGATGAGGGTTAGGGAACGAGAAGCAACCCTTTAGACTGATTATCATATAAAACAAAATCTCACACGTGTGTGTGCATATGTGTGTGTATAATACATATACACATAAAATGAAGAAAGGTATTAGTATGTTGAAAGGGAACAATAATTCAGTCACCCTGCCAACTGTCCCACAGTACCTGAGGCAGAAGCCAAGAGCTCCTGGGAGGTGGCCAGTCCCAGCACGGGCTTCTGGTATCTGGACAGGAGCCAGAGGGACTGAAGGGAGCGTTCCTTGAGTGCCCATCCCTGCAGGGACCCATCTTCTGCGCCACTCACCAACACCCTGGGGCTTAGCCAGGCCAGAGCAGACACTGCAACATCCAGTGCTTGGCACTGAACCTCCTGGGGACCTAGAGGATGAGAGAGAACAAGGCAGTAAGATACTAGGAAAAGAGCTGGGAGGTAGAGGGTAGCTTCCATCCAAAGGCTCAAAAACCCATCCATTCCCCTTGGGTACCTGAAGAAATTTTGTAGATCCTAATGCCATCTGCTCGGTACCCAACGGCCACCTGATCACCATCTGGGCTGAGAGCCACGGACAAGGCAGGAGAGAGAGAAAGGGAGCCCAGGTACCCACGGGGCCGACCCAGAGACCCTGACAACACCTGAATCTGGGGGTAAGAAAAGGGCTTAAAGATCCCTCATCTCCGTCCCCTGGACCTCCCCTAACCCCAGAACTACAGCTACCCCGATTAAAGAACTCCTGCTGGAGATTCTTCTCATGAGTTCTGCCATGTGAGCTCTTGCCCAGTCTTCTCAACGAGGCCCCCACCCTCACCTGAATACTCCCTGCCTTTGCTATTCCCTCTTCTACCCCACCACCAGCCTTTGGGAAGCTGACCTTGCCATCCTCTCCAGCTGTCAGTAACTGGCACCCCTTACTCAGGAAAAGTGCAGCAGCAACAAAGCCCTGATGGGCAGGGAAGGCAGCCAGTCGTGCCCCTTCTTCCCAGGCCCAAAGCTCCACCGTCCCATCCAGCCGGCCTACGGCCACAACCCGCCCAGCCACGCTGAAGGCCAAGGTTCGGACAGAGGGTCCTGTGGCCCCAAGCTCCTACACAGGAAGGTAGAATTGGAGATGTCAGAGCCCGCTCTCAGCATAAGCCCAAAGTTAGCCAGAATGCTGATGTCCCCGCCCTCCGCTCCAGTCCTCCTGTGCTTCCTCCCCCAGAGGAACACAAACACTTCTTACCTTAGTGACTTTGAGCCCATCCACTTGGAAAAAGCTGGAGCTGCCAGCCCAGCTGCCTGTAGCTACTACCTGTCCTTCTGGATGGAAGGCAACACAGTTCAGGGACTTGGGACTGGTATGCTGGAAGGCCAGCTGCCCACGGACTGTGTCCCACAGCTGGAGGAGAGAAAGAAGGAATTGAGGTGCTGAACACAGAAGGCTGAACTCCTCCAGAGTCCTCTCTGTCCTCTGCCCTGCCCTCAGCAGGGAAGGCCCCTCGTGGTCAGCAGTTAGTACCCTCTGCCATCTGAGAGAACACCTCAGAGGGCTGACTCACAGTTTAGGGCCACTTTTACCAATGCAGTCACCTCCAGGGCTGGGTAATTTGTGGCCTTGGGACCACACGTGGCCTTCTGGATCTTTGAGTGCGGCTTTTTGACTGAATCCAAATTTTACAGAACAAGTCCTTTTTTTTTTTTTTTTTTTTGTGACAGAGTCTCACTTTGTTGCCCTGGGTAAAATGCCATGGAGTTAACCTCACAGCAACCTCAAACTCTTTTTTTTTTTTTTTTTGAGATAGAGCCTCAAGCTGTCACCCTAGGTAGAGTGCCATGGCTTCACAGCTCACAGCAACCTCCAACTCCTGGGCTCAAGTGATTCTTCTGCCTCAGACTCCCAAGTAGCTGGGACTACAGGTGCCTGCCACAACGCCCGGCTATTTTTTGGTTGCAGCTGTCATTGTTGTTTGGCGGGCCCAGGCTGGATTCGAACCCACCAGCTCAGGTATATGTGGCTGGCACCTTAGCCACTTGAGCCACAGGTGCCAAGCCAACCTCAAACTCTTGGGCTCAAGTCATCCTCTTGCTTCAGCCCTAGAATAGCTGGGACTACAAGTGCCCACCACAACACCTGGCTAGTTTTTCTATTTTTAGTAGAGATGAGGTCTCACTCTTGCTTAGGCTGGTCTCAAACTCCTGAGCTCAAGCAATCTACCTGCCTTGGCCTCCCAGAGTGCTAGGATTACAGATGTGATCCACTGTGCCCAGCAACAACAAATCCATTTGATAGTCTTACCTTTAGGCATCCTCCCAGGCACACAGTAGCCAGCAGCCGGCGGTCTGGGCTCAGGCAGCAGCCAGTGATTTGGTATTGGTGAGCCTTGGTCTGGAGCACCCTACCCCAGGAAGACAACATTAGACCTGGGGGGCTCCCTCCTCATTCCTTTTCTCTCAGGGCTTCTACGAAATGGGGAAGGCCCTCACTCCAACCTGTGGAGGAAAGACCCCTTACCGGCAACCATGCTGCAGGTCCCAGAGCTCTAGGAGCCCATCAAAGGCAGTAAGAAAGAGCGCGTTGTCTGAGAGGAATGAACAAGTGGAGATTCCATCACAGCCACTCACCACAGATTTCTCCTCCTGTAAAAGCACATGTGGAAGCACAGCTCGGGCGTCTCCTTTGACCCTCCATGTTCTGCCATCCCTGGCTCCAGCCAAAAAGGAAGCCAAGGCAAGAAGGGCTTAAACCTTCGGCTCTCTGCATACTCAGCCTCAGCACAGGTTCGAGTAGGGCCTCCTGATTCAAGTAGGGCCAAATCTTCTACCTCACTCCAAACCCGTACCTATTCCCCAAGTAACCAAAGATTTCTATGGGTCTGAGAAAATGAGATTATATGTGTGCACATATATGGGGTAGGGGAAGATATGGGTGGGAAGGTGAGGGAGAGAGGTAGTGGCTCTAGGCCTCACCTCTCCAGCCTCATCTACTGCTACCCTCCATCAGCACCCTCTGCTGCAACACTTCCCCAGCAATTTACAGGGAAAACTCCCCACCACATCTTTGGTTATGCTCTTCAACCCAGGATGTCTGCCTTTCTCCATCCTAGGTCCTCTCATAAGAACAGAAATCTTTCAGCTCCTAACTATGTCACATGGCTATGTTTTGGTTGCTTTTTTACCTTGTATGTCTTATCGGCCAACAAAACTAACCAGCTGGTGGGCAATGACAATTGTCCTAAACCCTATATTCCTCACAGTGCTTACCACAGTATCTTAAATGGAAGGTGTGCAGCAAACATTTGCTGTGTGATTGATGTTTTTGACCAGGTCTTTTGATCTGATGTGAGGGGAGTAAAGTTGCTGAATTACTCAGGGCAGTAATGGGTGGGTTCGGACTGTATAAGACTTTAGGGAAGTCTATTAAGGGTTATCTCAAGGTCAATTCTGGCCTATCTGGATTGTCATACCTGCCAAGTTCTTAGATCCAACAGGTAAACTGTCCCATTGGCAGTGCCCACAGCTGCTCTTTGACCATTAGGAGAGAAGGCCACAGCGGTGGGGAATGAGGAAACTGTTAGAGACAGGCTGGAACTAGAGAAAGAGTCAGAAGAAAGGCAGGAAATTAGGGGAAGAAAGCATACAGGAGTCTGTTTCTGCATTCCTGTGCCTGAATATCCCTTGCCTTGGTGATTCTGGTTTGTCCTTATTCTCTAGTTTCATAAAAGACTGCAGCTTGCTCTCTGGTGGGCTTTCTAGGGTCTGGGGTCAAGGGTCTTACTTTTGCTGATCCCCCATAGCCTGGGGTTTATTAAGCCATCGTAGCATGTGCTGGATGTGCCAGCGGTGGGAGAGCAGGGGGGCCTGGTGGCAAAGTGGCGAGTCAGGAGGCTGGTTGGCTGCCTGCTGAAGCAGGAGTAGGGGGTACTGGTTGAGGATTGAAGCCTGCTGCCTCAGAAAGGTACAAAATACAGCAACGTCAGCCTCTTGTTCCTCTTTGGGTACTGAAGAAGCTACAAGAGAGATAGAGTGTCACCAGGGAGCCAGCCTGGACCCCATTAACCCCAGCAACAAATAAAATCATATGGTGCATCTAAAATATTAAGTCTTAAAATATGGCCCTGTGGCCACATATCAGGAATGCCTGTTAAATGTACAAAGCTTTGGGTCCCACTCTAGACCTAGGGAAGAGAATCTGGGCATTCCATTTGAAAAAACTGCCCAGATAATTTTATGCTTACTGAGTAAAGTTTGAGAATCTCCGGTTGAAGAGATCTAGGCAAAATTTCTCCTGAGAATCACTTGCACACCCTCTTGACATATTCAACGTGAAATGGGAATTTGACTGCTTTTTCCCATTACACCTCCCCCATGAGCACACTTTGGAAACCACCCAGTCACTCATCTCACCATAGAGGGCATGAGCCTCCAAGAGCTGGGAGATCAGACCCAACTCCAGGTGTGCCGTCAACACGTGGAGATTGGTAAGGAACTTCGAAAGAAGGCCACAGTTCCCACTCTGAAGCTGAGAAGGTTAGATTGGGTTCATTAGGAATGAGAAGAGGCTGATGAGGAGGAATACTCTAGTTTAAGATTCTGCCTATGTCGCCAGGACTTTGACTCAGGGGACAAAGGACCTCAAAGTGGGCAGGAAAACGGAAAGAAGAGAGGGAGTTTGGGAGCAGGGTAATGGCAGTGGTGGCAGAGAAAGTGGTAAAGGGGATAAGTGTCTCAGAATAGCCAAAGCAATTGCTTGGGAAAAGGTGTCTGTGGGGTCCAGGGACAAACCAGGTGGTAAGGCAGGTCTCCCAGAGCCTCAGGAGGACAATTTCGGAAGGTGCCTGAGGCATCAGGGTCACATGTCTTCCAGAGCTGAGCTGTAAGAATAGACATTGGGAAGGGCTCAGACCAGCAGCATCCCCAAGAGCCTATCACAGAAGCCATGGGAAGAGACATCACACACTGGGGTGGCAGGTGAGGCAGCCAGCACACGGGGAGCCCCAGTTGGTGGTCTGACTTCTAGGTCCAGGCCCTTCACTCAGTGCCTAGGTTAACATAGACTGCAGTCACCTGCGATAAGAATGTGTGCTGTGTCCTCCAGTCCTGGCCTCTTCCCATAACGACGTTTAGCTGCTGTTCTCAGGGGCCCATCAGGGAGGCAGAGCCGGGCACCAGGCCGTTCCAGAGGGCCTTCCCCTAGCAAACTGCTCTCGCATGAGGGAGGAAGAAGAGAGAGGGAAAAGAGGAAGGGAGTCTGTCAGCAAGCATCCTGGCACAGAAGTGGGCTCCCATTCACACCTCAAATAGTGGTAACTGGAGCAGCAGCCCACACAGGCTGTGGAGACAGGTGTTGGGGCGACATGTGGGGCCCTGGATCAAAGATACGAAGGCACACTGAGGTTGGTAGGAGCTCAGCTAGGGGCATCTGTACCTGCGCAGACTCTGGATGAGGTAGGCAAATGGGCCCATGGGGTAGGGGTCTCCACTGTTACCAGCAGCCACTGCTTCTTCCCAGACCTTGGTCCCCTTGGGTAGTACCCGCCATGCACTCAGCACTGCATGCAGCTGGTCCACAGTCAGACCTGAAAACCCAAATGCTCTCAGGCCTCACCTAACCACACCCATCTCCATAATACCTGTCCCTCTCTGCACAGTTTGCTGAGACTTCAATGGAACCAATCATCTGACCCCTAGGCCCTCAGTCTCCCAACCCGCTCTAACCACTGACCACTACGTGTGGCCTCAAGGGTAGCCAAAGACTGGGGAAGGATGTCAGGCCCATGCTCTTGCTCCAGGGTGCTCAGGATGTGCTGCAGCAGCAGGGGCACATTGGCAGGCAGGGTCCGGAGTCTCTCAGACACCTAGGGTGGCAGGACAGTGCTTCAGTCGGCAGCGAGAAAAGCAGCTTTGGTTGCAGGGTAGGAAGGGGCAGCAGAGGGCACAGTGGGATGGGATGAAAAAGTAAAGAGCAGCAGTGGGAGAGAAGTAAGGTTGGGGCAGAGGAAGAGCTGAGCACAAGATGGTGAGGACAGGGATGAGAAGGAGACAAAGAAGCTGAATGAATGGGCAGTGGGATTAGGACCTGTTCATACACAGTGAAGAGCCTCAGGTGATCGATGACCAGGCGCAGGTAGAGCGGCAGGCCTGAGCCCCGCTTCACCAGCAGCAGCTGCATCTGATGAAACCCAGAGAATCATTGTGGGCACCAGGGAGCCTGCCCACAGCTGGCCCCTGCCCCAGCACCAGACCCACTGCAAGGCAGCTCACCCTGGCCCAAGAGTTCCCAGCAGGGGACAGGCCCATGGGTAGCACCTCAGGACACAATCCTCCCTTGCCCATACCGTTCTGCCCAGGCAGCCCCTGCCAGGAAAACCTGTAGCCAAGTCTACACCATTGAAAACCACCACTTTACTCATCTGCTCACCCCAACAGGCCCTGAGGGGCCATACACCCAGGGGCTGAGTAATATTATCAGGAATCACAGTTATTAACAACTTCCCTGGCACATAATTTCTAAGAAAAGGTGAGAGCAGGTCTGTGCAAGGTAGCCAGCAGCCTCAGCACCCCCTCCACCCCCCAAACTCAACGCACTCACCCACCAGCCCCGGCCTACATCCAACCTGGTTGTTAAAAGGTGACTCCTCCAGCCGCTTCCCATACAGAGCCAGCTCCTCTCTCACCAGCTGGGCCCGGGCAGATGGTTCCAGAGGCCCCAGGGCCACCACATGGGCACCCTGGCTTTGCTCAAGTGTCTCTCCCAGGCCTGCGTCACTAGACATGCTCAGCACCAGGTGTACCCACTGTGAAAGTAAAATTTGGGCAAAGGGGCAGGAAGGTAGAAAGAAAACCATTAAAGAGGCCCCTGTCCTCTCTACCTTCTCAGCCTGCCTTCCACACTCACCTCCTTCTCTCACTTACCCGGGGAATGTTCTTTGGGATCCAGTCTGAGATCAGCTGCCCGTTCTTGTCCACCAACCTGTCGGCCCCATCGATGATCAGGACCAGAGTCTGGGCAGGTTGCAGGCACTGAGCAGACCTGGGCAGCAACTGCTGCTGCAGCTCCCATACTAGGCCTCTGCATGTGGAGGGAGGACAGAGTCAGTGAGAGAGAAACACCAAGGGGGGCAGTACCATGGGGCACCAGCAAGGCCAGGCCACAAGCGGGTACACACCTGTAGGTGCTGGGGAGGGTACTTGGCTCTTTCAGCTGGCTATGCAGATAGGTACAGAGGCGTCTGAGCAGGGTGAGGGCAAGACCCTGGTCAGGGCGGGCCCCTGAAAAGTGGAAGAAGACTAAGGGTGCCACCTTGGCCCCATCAGGAACCTGCAGTGCTGACACAAGGGACGCCTGCAGAGGACATGGTCACATGTTATACATGCATGAGGTCCGTGTGCCCTACCTCCTTAGCCCACATGATCCTTCCTCCCCCAACCCTCTTGCCCAGACCCCTGTGACTCGGTACCAGGAAAGCTGTCTTGCCCTGTCCTGACTGCCCAGTCACGAGGCTCAGCCTCCCGCAGGGCAACACCAGCTGCTGTACTGTGTCCTGAAGAAGGCGTGGTCGGGCAGAAGTCACTGGCTTCTGTAGTTGCTGGAAGGTGGCCTGGACCAAGTCATCATCTGGGAGGGACACTGGCTGCTCCAGCTGGGCCCCAGGCTAAGGGCACATGGGACAGTGACTTTTCTTTTTTTTTTTTTTTGTAGAGACAGAGTTTCACTTTATGGCCCTCGGTAGAGTGCCATGGCATCACACAGCTCACAGCAACCTCCAACTCCTGGGCTTAAGCGATTCTCTTGCCTCAGCCTCCCGAGTAGCTGGGACTACAGGCGCCTGCCACCCATGCCCGGCTATTTTTTTTGTTGCAGTTCGGCTGGGGCCGGGTTTGAACCTGCCACCCTCGGTATATGGGGCCGGTGCCTTACGGACTGAGCCACAGGCGCCGCCTGGGACAGTGACTTTTCATATTACCATGTTTCTCAGAAACTCCTAGGCCTAAAACTCTCAGAGCCCCCACCAAGTTATTTCCTCCCCAGGACTACCCAGACCACCCCTTCTCTGGCCATTCGCACTCCTGCTGACCTGTAGGTAAAACTTCTGGATCATATTCCACACATCCTGAAGAACAAGCTGCCCGAACTCCTCCAGACCCCCAACATAGGGTCGGCCAGCTGCTACACCACCCCACTCACAGGGGTATCTGTGGGCAGAGCAAGCATAAGCAGAGTCAGAGCAGGCCTGGCTCCCCCCAGTACATCTCTCCGGACAAATACCCTCTATGTCCCCCAGCGCACCTGCAGCAGGTAATCTCTTTCTGTCTGCTCAGGTAGCTCTTCAGTTCTGAGATCCGATGTGCAGCCTCTTCAGACTCAGAAACAAAGTCAGATTTCCAGGCATCTGGCACAGAGCTGACCACCAAAGAACCCAAAAGTGGGGCTAAACTCAGACCTCAGCCTCCCTCCGCTAACTGGACATTGTTCATGGGCACACAGAGTAGTGATCTCCTGACTTCAGCTCCAAGGCTGAATTGAGGCTGCAAAGGCACGCTCTCTGACTCCTTTTTCTTACAGTGTTCTCCTCATATACTCTGAACGTTGGGGAAAAAAGAATGGGTCTACCTGGATTTTGAGGGGGAGGGTGACCTGACTCTGGAGGCCACAGAAAGTACCTGAGGAAGCTGGAATCCCGGAAGTAGATCAGAGCTGGGGCAGAGGGCTGCAGGCGTTGGTCCCGATTCAGGAACTGCATCACCTCCATCTCCGTCACAGAGCGCCCTGAAGGGTACTGCTGGGCCTGCAGTGAGGGCAAACACTATAAGGCTCAGTCCTAGGTCACACTGACCTCTCCCTCCAGACCTGCTGGAGGGACCCCAGTGCTCCTTCATCTTAGCTGTGTTCCTCCCTCCTTCGCTCCCTCCAGACACAAACAATAAAATATACTAATAGCCAACATTTATAGAATACTTGACATGTATTAAGCACTCTTTTACAGATTTTTAATTCTCATAATAACACTGTGATATAGATGTCATTGCTTCTCTTTAATATATATGGGCAAATTGAGGATAAGTTAGATTAAGCTGCTTCCCACAAAGCCATACAACCTGCAGATAACAGAAGGAAAGCAGAACCCAGATCCATCTTATGGCAATACCAAAACAGACCT
This sequence comes from Nycticebus coucang, assembly GCF_027406575.1. Taxonomy (NCBI): domain Eukaryota; kingdom Metazoa; phylum Chordata; class Mammalia; order Primates; family Lorisidae; genus Nycticebus; species Nycticebus coucang. The sequence goes on along the minus strand of NC_069785.1, from coordinate 33,618,775 downwards.
ACCTACTAACCTCAGAGGGATTTCTCAGAGGAATTTCCTTACCTAAGACTTGGCCACACAGTATCTTCCGCCTGTGTTTCACTTTAGGTCTCAAGGACCTGCTAGTATACAGTCCCAAGGTCCCTTACAAACTGTGGCTTCTCCTTACCCCCACTGTCCTCTGACCTCATCTGCCTTACCCAGTTGAAGTGTGGAAGATCAGGAAGGTTGTAGCTGGGGGGAACGTAGCCATAACGGGAGCCCAGGATCCCCACAAACAGCTGTGAGTTCTCCACCTCCCCAAGGCATACTTCCAGCTGTCTGCAGGCATGGTTACAGGGACATGGGAGAGTCACTGGGGGCATGTTTTAAGAGTGCTCTCACCCTCATTCACTCTTGCAGCCCCAACCCTGCCCACCTCACTGTCAGCACTCAAGCGCCTGGTCCCTGACCCAGCCCCTCTTCTCTGTGGCCCCCATACCTGTTCCTCCGGGTCTCCTCCTCAGTGACGCCCCAGCGCAGGTCGATGCCATGAACACTGATGCGGTGGGGAGCCGCTCGGGCCTGCAGTGCCGGCAGCACGGACCTCAGCAGCAGGTCGCGCTCCCCGTGCATATCTCGGAATGTGGATGAAATAAAAAGCCGGATACTGCGCCATCTGGAGTTTAAGTAGAAGGCTAGGGATCAGCTCTCCCATCCAATCCACAGTCACTGCTATGATCACCCTTCGACACTGACAATGAGCCAGGTATGACAGACGGCCCACAGGTGCTGTATAGGCCTCCAGACAATAATCCGGTCATAGTCTCAACCACAGTGCCCTAGAATTTAAACCCCACTTACCATTTCTCATGCACTCTTCCTTTTTCAGCTAATCATTATTATGAACTTACTATCGTTCATGACAATGCTTGAGGTAAGCATTATCCATTCTTGATCCATTTTACTGATCAAGAAATTACAGTTAAAAAAAATAAAATAAAAAAATAAAAATAAAAGAAATTACAGTTTTGGCTCTGTGCTTGTAGCTTAAGCAGCTAGGGCACTAGCCACATAGACAGGAGCTGGCAGGTTCGAATCCAGCCCAGGTCTTCCAAACAACAATGACAACTACAACCAAAAAAAAAAAAAAAAAAAAAATAGCTGGGCATTGTGGTGAGCACCTGTAGTCCCAGCTACTTGGGAGGCTGAGGCAAGAGAATCGCTTAAGCCCAAGAGTTGGAGGTTGCTGTGAGCTGTGACGCCACTGCACTCTACCCAGGGTGACAGCTTAAGACTCTGTCTCAAAAAAAAAAAAAAAAAAAAGAAATTACAGCTTTAAGAAATTAAGCAACTAGTCCATGAATCAACATGGTACTTGGCAAAGACAGATGAAAAAGCCAGAACCTGTGCTCCTAAGCCACCTTCATAAGTCCTGGCTATATGGCTGAGGTATTTGCTATCCTCCCTGCATTTTAACTTCCTTTCCCCACTAAAGAAAGGAGCTTGTTCACAATCTGAGAACTTCTTTTGCTAGAGAGACCTCTGTCTTAGAAAGAAGAGATTAAACCCTAGAGAAGAGAATAAGCAGTGATTCAAAAGCCAGAGTTTTAGTCCCAGAGCTCCTCCAGATTTTGACTGTAGCCCCTTCTAATTCACAAAGACATAAAAATATAGGCTGACCCTTGCTGGGAAACAGGAGCCAAGGGGCTTGGAGTATCTTCTTCCAGTGGCCGGAGAGACAAGACCCCTATCTTTCCTGGAGGTGGTGGAATCTTGAATATTTTGTCCATTTGACTCACATGTTCCAGAAGACGGGAGGCCCCACGCTCTGCAATGAACCTGACATAAATAGCAACAAAATAAATAAGAGTAGAATACCTAAGGTCAGAATCCAAGAGGGCAGGGGGGACAAAGATATGACCAAGTTAGGTCACCCAGTTAACCGAAACCCCTTAAGAAGATGAAAATGGGCAGCGCCTGTGAGTAGGGCGCCAGCCCCATATACTGAGGGGGGCGGGTTCCAACCCAGCCCTGGCCAAACTGCAACAAAGAAATAGCCAGGCGTTGCGGTGGGCGCCTGTAGTCCCAGCCACGCAGGAGGCTGAGGCAAGAGAATCGCCTAAGCCCAAGAGCTGGAGGTTGCTGTGAGCTGTGACATCACATAACTCTAGTGAGGGCGACAAAGTGAGACTCTGTCTCAAAAAAAAAAAGATGAACATAAGCAGACTTAAAATAAACAAGGCTGCAGAACCATAGAAATAAAGAGAAGAAAGCCAGCATTAGGGCGGTGCCTGTGGCTCAAGGAGTAGGGCGCCAGTCCCATATGCCGGAGGTGGCGGGTTCAAACCTAGCCCCAGCCAAAAAAAAAAAAAAAAAAAAAAAAGCCAGCATTAGCCCCTCTTGCTGTGCATGGTGATCAAAGACTTGGGCCATGGACAGGTGGTCTAGACTAAGGTGTAAAGATTAAACCCATTCTAGTCTGTGATTTATCAGCTCTTTACCAGCCAAAAAAGTTCCCTGGAGAAGGAAGAATGTGCACAGGGCTTCCTAAAAGGAGTTAGGAAGGTGACAGACAAAGGAAAAGGCGGGAGAGAAAATAAGTAAATGAGAAGGCTAAGGGTGGAGAGATAAAATAAAAAGACTTCTGTAATTTGCATAGAAAATCATATGTGATTTTCTCTGGATCAAAAATGAAAAAGAAGCCACATGATGTGAGCAACTCTTGAGTTGTTCCCTTAAAAACAAACAGTGCAGGCTTGGTGCCTATGGCTCAAGCGGCTAAGGCGCCAGCCACACACACCTGAGCTAGTGGGTTTGAATCCAGCCCGGGCCCGCCAAACAACAATGACAGCTGCAACCAAAAAATAGCCAGGCGTTGGGGCGGGCGCCTGTAGTCCCAGCTACTTGGGAGGCGGAGACAGGAGACTCGCTTGAGCCCAGGAGTTGGAGGTTGCTGTGAGCTGTGATGCTATGGCACTCTATCCAGGGTGACAGCTTGAGGCTCTGTCTAAAAAAAAAAACAGTGCAATCTCCCATGTCCCTTTTCCTCTTTGTTACAGGATAGAACACAAACTTGGCTGGATAAAAAGATGGTTGAAATTGAAGCAGCCATCTTGAGCTCTAAAGTACGTGAGGATGATTGTGTGATAATACAGAAAGTGCCTGAGTCCCTTTGGCATTGTGCTGCTGCTATGCCTGGACAGGTGTAAAAGAGGAATAAACTATTTTGCTTAAAAAAAAAAAAAAAAAAGAATCAATGAATCCCCAACAATAAATAAGAAAAAAAAAAAAAAAAAACGAATAGAGACCAGATATTCCAAAGATATTTTAACAAAGTCCCCAACCCCTTCAGTGTCCATCCTGTACTCACTTCAGTATCCCATCAGTACAGCCTGAGAGTGTCACGTCATTGGGATTTGAATCTGGCGATCTAGCAAAGGGAAGAAGCAGTCACTAACCCTCAGAAACAATGCCTGGAACAGAGTCACTGCCTGCTAAACCCTAAAATGGACAAATCCACTTCTGCACCTTTAATAGGGTTGTATGCCTGGCTAGAGACCTCAGAGAAGGTTCTAGCATCTGAAGTGCAACAGACACAAGAAATCGGAGTTGGGGAAGCACCTGGTGAGCCGTAATGTCCCACACTTTGCTAGGGGTAGAGAGGAAATATGGATTATAACTTCAGGCACTGGGCAGGGAGTGTAAGCATCCTTACATGTATCTTTCTCTCTTTAAGAGGACACCAACAAAGAGGCATTTGGAATTAACGTGCTGCCAGAAAAGTTCTTTGGCCACATTTATCATTTTCTCATTCATTGTTTCACCAAAAAGGATGACCCTGTCCACCTGTAGGATGAAAGAGGAGGTGCAGAAACTAAAAACAAAAGGACATGAAAGGTGCTAAAGAGCTCAGGACATCAAGAGATGAGATCTTGAGGCAGTGCTTGTGGCTCAGTGGTTAGGGCACTGGCCCCATATACCGAGGGTGGCGGGTTCAAACCCAGCCCCGGCCAAACTGCAACAAAAAATAGCTGGGCGTCATGGCAGGCACCTGTAGCCCCAGCTACTCGGGAGGATGAGGCAAGAGAATCGCCTAAGCCCAAGAGTTGGAGGTTGCTGTGAGCTGTGACACTACGGCACTCTACTGAGGGGATTAAAGTGACACTCTGTCTCTAAAAAAAAAAGAGAGAGAGAGATGAGATCTTGAAGACTAGGAGAACTCTGAGAGGACTGGGAAACTGTCTCTCCTGACAGCACTTAGAATGAGGGCAGCCACTACACCCTGATGGAGGCTGGGGGGTGCACATCAAAATTGGGACTGGGGGAGGGGCAGTGCTTCACTGTAGTTGGTTCACTCAGGCTAAGAACTGACTGTTAAGTTCTTAGGAATTTTGTGAGCAGTTGTTAAACATGGCTGTTATTAAAATTAAATAAGCTATATGTAAAACAAAGGTAATAAATAAATACTTATAACTCATCACTTCCTATTTTTTTTTTTTTTTTTTTGAGACAGTCTCAAGCTGTCGCCCTGGGTAGAGTGCTATGGTGTCACAGCTCACAGGAACCTTCGACTCTTGGGCTTAAGTGATTCTCTTGCCTCAGCCTCCAGAGTAGCTGGGACTACAGGAGCTCGCCACAACACCCAGCTATTTTTTGGTTGTAGTTGTCAATGTTGTTTGGCGGGCCCGGTCTGGATTCGAACCCGCCAACTCTGGTGTATGTGGCTGGCATGCTAACCACTTGAGCTGCAGGTGCCGAGCCACTTCCTAACTATTTTATTACATTTTACTGTTATCTACTCTTGAGCTCATTTACATCTACCACGTTGATAGCCTGAAATCAGCCACAGTAAGACTGTTTACGCCACAGAAATAAGCACAAATGCTATTAACCAAAACTTATTTTTCCAGACAGTCAGTTTTTAAACATTTACCAGCATACCTCTAGGAGGCTGGGGGGAGAGGCGCTGGCAGCCGGTAAGGAGCTGATCTGAATATTGTATATAATTTAAAAGGTCAGCTTCGAGGGGTCAAGAAATGAGATATATTAGTTATAGAGAAAAATGTGGGGAGGGAGAGAGTTTCTCAGGGACTGGGCAATACTCACAGGAACCCTTTGGACAGCCAGAGACAACAGGTATTTTCCAAAAGTGTACAGGGGCCACTCATCCTCTTCAACCAACTCCTGAAGGAAAAATACTCATATTACCCGGTTGCACGAGAGATCAATAAGCAACAAACATCAGAGTATACATGGGAAATCTTTAAAAGTATGTATATCCACGCCTTTACTAAATATTTACCTGATCCCAGGCCTGTGTCCCTCATATATTTTTGAACAGTGAGGGTAGGTGTCTGACCTGAACTTGAGCCTGGAGCTCGATGGCGGTCTTCAGGATACCTTCTTCTGCCTTAAGTACCATATTCTTCCAGGTGCCTCTTCCGCAGAGCAAGAGATTTGAGTGCTCTGCCCTTGCAATCATCATTCCAATCAACAGCAGCACATAGTTCAGGGGGGGCTGATTGGACAAACATCAGCATAAAATAAAACTTCCCTATTTTGGAATTCACCCTTGCCCACCCAGTCCTAGAAGCAAAATACCTCCATTGGTTTGGAAGAAGGGGAAAGGGCACAAAACTCCCAGTTAGGAGGGTCAGCTTCAGCAGCTGACTGAGCAGGGGGTGGAGAATGGCCAGGATCCCTGCTCAAGTTCAACACTGAGATATAGCAAGGTGACAGTAAGACATATTTTAACAATGAAAATTTAGAGAATTCTGGGTACTGGCAAATGTCAGATGTTATACTTATAATCCATAAACAGGGCCAGCCACAGTGGCTCATGCCTGTAATCCTAGCACCCTGGGAGGCTGAGGTGGGTGGATTGCTTGAGCTCAGGAGTTTGAAACCAGCCTGAGCAAAAAAGCAAGACCTCATCTCTAATAAAAATAGAAAACTAGGGTGGTGCCTGTGGCTTAGCAAGTAGGGCGCCGGCCCCATACCCTAAGGGTGGTGGTTTCAAACCGGGCCCCAGACAAATTGCAGCAAAAAAATAGCTGGGCATTGTGGTGGGCGCCTGTAGTCCCAGCTACTCAGGAGGCTGAGGCAAGAGAATCATCTAAGCCCAAGGGCTGGAGGTTGCTGTGAGCTGTGATGCCATGGCACTCTGTCTCTAAAAAAAAAAAATACAAAACTAGTCAGGCATGTGGCAGGTGCCTGTAGTCCCAGCTACTTGGGAGACTGAGGCAAAGGGATCGCCTGAGCCCAAGAGTTTGAGGTTGCTGTGAGCTGGGATGCCATAGCACTCTACCCAGGGCACAGAGTGAAACTCAAAAAAAAAGGCCAGGCATGGTGGCTCACACCTGTACTCTCAGCACTCTGGGAGGCCATGGCAGGTGGATCATTTGAGCTTACTTGAGCTCACAGAATTCAAGACCAGTCTGAGCAAGAGCAAGACCCTGTCTCTAAAAAAATAGCCAGGCACTGTGGCAAGCGCCTGTAGTCCCAGCTACTTTGAAGGCTAAGGAAAGGGGATTGCTTCAGTCCAAGAGTTTGAGGTTGTTGTGAGCTAGGACACCAGGACATTCTACCAGGGGCAAGAAAGTGAGACTCTGTCTCAAAAAAAAAAAAGGCTGGGCATGGTGGCTCATGCCTATAATCCTAGCACTCTGGTAGGCCAAGGTGGGTAGACTGCCTGAGCTCAGGAGTTTGAGACAAGCCTGAGCCAGAGCAAGACCCCATCTTTAAAAATAGCCAGGTGTGGGTGGCACCTGTGGCTCAAAGGGGTAGGGTGCCGGCCCCATATGCCGGAGGTGGTGGGTTCAAACCCAGCCCCGGCCACAAACTGCAAAAAAAAAAAAATAGCCAGGCGTTATAGTAGGCACCTATAGTCCTAGTTACTTGGGAGGCTGAGGCAAGAGAATAACCTAAGCCCAAGGGTTTGAGGTTGCTGTGAGCTATGACGCCACTGCACTAAAGCCCAGGGCGACTGAGTGAGACTGTCTCATAAAAAAAAAAAAATACACACATATATATATATTCCATAAACAGGGTTGAAACCACCTTCTAAGAAATTGTCCCTAGCAAACCAAGGGCTGATACTTGGAAGAAAGTCATATCACTCATTTTAGCCTGAGTCCTCGGCACAGATAACCAGATCTGGGAGCAGGATACCTCTCAGGATCCCCAGCAATCCCCCAACCCCTTAGGGAATACTTTTCATGTGTCTACCCCTTGTGAGTTGCTCTTGGGACAGAGCCTGTCTGCACAGGCATCTGTCAGATAGACCAAGAGGGTGCAGCCTGGCAGTGGGGGCAGGCTGTGCTTCACAGAGAGATTCACAGCTATCTCCAAGGCTTGCCGATACCGGTTCAGCATCTCACTGTCATATTTCCATTGTCTGTGGACAGGAAAGACACAAGACACAGGACCCAGGGGATTAATGGCCACTTTGAGGCAGATGGAAAGATGAGAACTTACCACTCAAGCTGGTTGTAGCTGTCATTGTTTGGCAGGCCCGGGCCAGGCTTGAACCTGCCAGCTCCAGAGTATGTGGCTATATTTAGTGCTGCTGAGCTACAGGCGCTGAGCCCTATTTACAAATTTTTATTTTTATTTATTTATTTTTTTTGAGACAGAGCCTCAAGCTGTCGCCCTGGGTAGAGTGCTGTGGCATCACAGCTCACAGCAACCTCCAACTCCTGGGCTTAAGCGATTCTCCTGCCTCGGCCTCCCAAGTAGCTGGGATTACAGGTGCCTACCACAACGCCTGGCTATTTTTTGGTTGCAGCCATCATTGTTGTTTGGCGGGCCCAGGCTGGATTCAAACCCGCCAGCTCAGGTGTATGTGGCTGGCGCTTTAGCTGCTTGAGCCATAGGCGCCGAGCCTACAAATTTTTATATTAATTTATATTTAAATTAATTGTTTTAATTTAGAGAATTTAGTAATCGAACAGCACTAAATACAATTAAATTTAATTTATACATATAATTTAAATTTTTTAATAGCTACACTTAAAAAGGTAAAAAGAAACAGGTGAGAGTAATTTAATATTACTTTTTTAACCTAACATATAAAATATCTTCATGTCAGCATGTAACTAATACAAAAATTATGAACGAGATATTTTACATTCTTTTCAGATTGCCTTCAAAATCTAGCTTCTCTCAACTCAGATTAGTCACTTTTCAAGTGCTAAATAGCCACTGTGGCTAGTGGCTACCACATAGATCAGTATAGGAATACTGTTTGGACTGGGCCCTGGGCTTGACTTTTTTTTTTTTTCCAGATTAATATAAGGGTATAAAACAACTAGGTTACAATATTTGCATTTGTTAGGTTAGAGTTCCTCTCACAGTTGTGTCCTGCACCCAAGAGACCTGGGCTTGATTCTTAAGTGGTCCTATTGTCGGCCACTGAGTCAGGGGATTCCTGGTTACTGAGTCCTACTTGAAGGTTAGATGAGTAATGCATTTGTTTTATTTATTTATTTATTGAAGTTTTTGGCTGGGGCTGGGTTTGAACCTACCACCTCCAGCATATGGGGCCGGTGCCCTACTCCTTTGAGCCACAGGCACTGCCCTTATTTATTTTTTTGTGGAGACAGAGTCTCACTTTGTGGCCCTAGGTAGAGTGCCATGGCATCATAACTCACAGCAACCTCCAACTCTTGGGCTTAAGCGATTCTCTTGCCTCAGCCTCCCCAGTAGCTAGGACTATAGGCACCCGCCACAACACCCAGCTTATTTAGTTATTTATTTTGTAGAGATGAGGTCTTGTTCTGGCTCAGGCTGGTCTTGAACTCCTGAGCTAAGGGCAATCCACTTGCCTCAGCCTTCCAAAGTGCTGGGATTATAAGCGTGAGCCACTGCATCTGGCCGAGTCTGCATTTGTTTTGAATGAAAACTAACATACAGGGTGGTGCCTGTGGCTCAGTGGGTAGGACACCAGCCTCATATACCGAGGGTGGTGGGTTCAAACACAGCCCTGGCCAAACTGCAACAAAAAAATAGCGGGGCATTGTGGTGGGTGCCTGTAGTCCCAGCTACTTGGGAGGCTGAGGCAAGAGAATCGCCTAAGCCCAGGAGTTGGAGGTTGCTGTGAGCTATGAGGCCACAACACTCTACCCAGGGCAATAAAATGAGATTCTGTCCCTAAAAAAAAAAACAAAAACAAAAACTAACATATGGTACTGAAGAAGCATTTAAAAGTACAAAGAGCTGTGACCAAACCTACAGAACAAACTGTATGTCTGTCTTTGAGCCAGCATGATGACAGCCATCTTTTTGAGTGTATCAAAAAAAGGAACAGAGAGAAAGAGGGAGAAGGAAAGAGGAGGAAGAAGAGCAAGAGGGAGATGAAGGAGGAGGAGAAGGATGAAGGGGATGAAGCGAAGAAGGGGGAATAAGAGGGAAGAATGAAGAAGGAAGAACAAAAAGGGATCAAAAGAGAGAGAAAAAAACAGATGTCACAGAGAAGAAAAAGAAAACTGCAAACCAGAGCAACAGCAGAAAGGACACCAGTGTGCACGAAAAGAAAGGAAGATGCCACACTAACTCTTGGAATCCACAGAAACCAATATAACGATCACAGATAGTGGAGTGGAGGCCCAAGAATAGATTTTGTTTCATGATCTCAGTATAGGACAATGTTAAAAACAAGCTTTACGGGCAGCGCCTGTGGCTCAGAGGAGTAGGGCGCTGGCCCCATATGCCGGAGGTGGCAAGTTCAAGCCCAGCCCCGGCCAAAAACTGCCAAAAAAAAAAAACAAGCTTTGCTAAGTAAGAGATCATTAGAACCAGGCAAGTCCAAGCCACTGGGATGATGGGTAAGCATGTCTTTAAAAGAAAAGCAGCTGGGGTTCCTGGATGACTTCCAACCCATGCCAGGGTGCCTCCTACTGCCCACACTTAGCCCCTGGAGAGCACACACATACCTGGCCTTGTGGATTTTCAACTTCTCCCGCTTAAGATGCTCAAACATCACAGGTATCTTCATTGCTGCCCGAACCTGGCGACTTGTGCTGTAAATATGCTTTGGAACAAAATGCCCCGAGGCACGCAAATTTTTTAGGACTCTAGTCACTATCCGCAACATCAGTTGTGTATTAGAAGGAAAAGGCAATGCTGTGTGGTGACAAGTAAACATGTAAGTTAATTAGCTTCTATTCCCAAAACCCTGGCTTAGGCAAATATCCAACCTCTGCCCACCCCACATGCTGAGACTATAAGGCAAGAGGCTGAAAATATCAATGCTGCTGCCTTAGTTATTATGACATAGAAGCAAACAGGATGTGGAAGAAGGGAGATAATACCTTTATTTTTGAGTTGAACCTCAAGGTTATTGATGGAATCATGGGCATTAAGGAACCTGAATGGAAACTGCCGACTGTGGATCACCGACTTCTGGAAAGTAAGGGAGGGGTCATGAGCAGAGAATTAGGGAGTATGAGGGCCTTCAGAGATAGAAGCAGGATGATGAGGTAACCACTCTATTAGTTTCACGGGAAGGGAAAGAAAGACAAAATGAAATTTAGAGAAAAGATAGAAAAGGAGGAGTAAGAAGAGAAAAGAAAGTTGTCATTTTGAGTATGAGAAGAAGTAAAGAATAACAAAGAGGAAATAGAAGAGGAAGTAGGGTGGCACCTGTGGCTCAGTGAGTAGGGTACCGGCCCCATATACCAAGAGTGGTGGGTTCGAACTCAGCCCCAGCCAAACTGCAACAACAAAAAAAAAATAGCCAGGTGTTGTGGCAGGTGCCTATAGTCCCAGCTACTTGGGAAGCTGAGGCAAGAGAATTGCCTAAGTCCAAGAGCTGAAGGTTGCTGTGAGCTGTGACGCCACAGCACTCTACCAAAGGTGACAAAGTGAGACTCTGTCTCAAAAAAAAAAAAAAAAAAAAGAGGAAGTAACAGAGGGAGTCCTGTAACTTTCAAAACTCTAAAGTTAGTTAAATTACAGAACAGTAATTTTACTCCTCCCAGTAAATCTCTGGGCTCAGAAAATAAAAATGAGAGTTATAGTCTACTATGATTTCTCCAAGGACTGACTGAACCTCCAAACATGTGCCCCCCAAACTACCTGTTTCCATACCAATTTACAACCCACGTAGGAACAGCTTAGTGGCCATGACCTTCCTTAGGCCCCTGAAAAAGCCTGGCCTCTAAAGCAGCCGTGGCATCTCCACACCTGTGTCTAGTTGCTGGGCTCCATGGCTATCTGGCCCTCACACATACCGCATGCTGGAGCCTCTGGAGAATGAGTTCATGGTGGCGGGCACTGATTCCAATTCGAAGCAGGTTGCACAGGTTCCGAAGCATGGCCATGAAGGGAAGCTTCCCATTGTCTATGGGAGGTGAGGCATAGGGTAAGAAAAGCAAATGAGGGGGCTCGGCGCCTGTAGCTTAGCAGCTAGGGCGCCAGCCACATACCAGAGCTGGCAGTTTTGAACCTAGCCCGGGCCTGCCAAACAACAATGACAACTATAACCAAAAAATAGCCAGGCGTTATGGCGGGTGCCTATAGTCTCAGCTACTTGGGAGGCTGAAGCAAGAGAATAGCTTAAGCCCAAGAGTTCAAGGTTTAAACTGTGAGCTATTATGCCACAGTACTCTACTGAGGGCGACATAATAAGGCTCTGTCTCAAAAAAAAAAAGCAAATGAGGGATGATGAGACAGAGGTTAGAGACCAAAACAAGAAGGTCAGAGGCCATGATGTAGCAAGTTCAAGATGGATAAAGTGGGGAACTGACACTCCAAGTGTTTTAAAGTTCTGTGAAGATAAAAACAAAGTTGGCCTGCTACTTAGAACAAAATTATACAACACTGTTTATGGGATGACTATCTCAGCAAACAACTTGTGTTACCACTTTGTCTCTTGGCTCTAGCCCTGAGAGTGGTTTTAACTGGCAAAATATATTCTCTACTCTAGAGAAAAAGTTTCTAAACTTTTTAGATGGCTAAAAGGGAAATTTCCTGGTGTAAGTTTATTTAAAAATTATATACATGTAGTACGTGCATTAGTTAATATTTCAAGGCACCATGTATATCTAAGGTGAGGTTTACCATTTACAATAATGAATGTAAATCCATATTTCATTTTTTTTTTTTAGACAGAGTTTCATTTCGTCGCTCTTGGTAGAGTGCTATGACATCACAGCTCACAGCAACCTCCAACTCCTGGACTTAGGCAATTCTCTTGCCTCAGCCTCCCGAGTAGCTGGGACTAAAGGCGCACGCCACAATGCCCCGTTATTTATTTATTGATTTTTTGCAGTTTTTGGCCAGGGCCAGGTTTGAATCCACCAGCTCCAATATATGGGGCTCATGCCCTACTCTTTTGAGCCACAGGCACTGTCTGTGCCTAGCTATTTTTTGTTGCAGTTTGGTTGGGGTCGGGTTCAAACCTGCCACCCTCAGTATATGGGGCTGGCGCCCTCCCACTGAGCCACAGGCGCCGCCCATAGATCCATATTTCAAATAGCCATTTTTTTTGAGAGAGAGTTTAACTTTGTCACCCTTGGTAGAATGCTGTGGTGTCATAGCTCACAGCAACCTCCAACTCTTAGGCTTAAGCAATTCTCTTGCTTCAGCCTCCGAAGTAGCTGGGACTACAGGCACCTGCCACAATGCCCAGCTATTTTTTTGAGACCGGGTCTCACTCTGTCTCGGCGGGTCTCAAACCTTGGCCTCCCAGAGTGCTAGGATGACAGGCATGAGCCACCATACCCAGCCTGTCACTCTCTTTTTGTAAACTTATTTTTATTATTTTTTTAATATGAAATGCTTCATGAATTTGTATGTCATCCTTATGCAGGGGCCATGATAATCTGTGTCCTTTCAATTTTAGTACATGTGCAGCCAAAGCAAGCACTATCACTTTCTTTTTTTTTTTTTTTTTTTTTTTTATTTATTTATTTTTTTTGTAGAGACAGAGTCTCACTCCATGGCCCTCGGTAGAGTGCCGTGGCCTCACACAGCCCACAGCAACCTCCAACTCCTGGGCTCAAGCGATTCTCCTGCCTCAGCCTCCCGAGTAGCTGGGACTACAGGTGCCCGCCACAACGCCCAGCCATTCTTTGGTTGCAGTTTGGCCGGGGCCGGGCCTGAACCCGCCACCCTCGGTATATGGGGCCGGCGCCCTACCGACTGAGCCACAGGCGCCGCCCCCAAGCACTATCACTTTCTCATCACCTTGTGGTGATAGTAGTATTATCTTTAATACATAGTTTCTGTTTGTTTTTTTTTTTTTTCCGAGTCAGAGTCTTACTCTGTTGCCCTGGCTAGAGCATCATTACATCTCACTGCAACCTCTAACTCTTGGGCTCAAGTGATCTTCCTGCTTCAGCCTCCCAAGTAGCTAAAAACTACTGGTGCACACCACCACACTCAGATAATTTTTCTGTATTTTATAGATAGGCTCTTACTATATTGCTCAGGCTAGTCTCAAATGATCCTCCCACTTTGGCCTCACAAAGTGTGAGTATTATAGGCATGAATCACTGAGCCTGGCCCAGAGTTCCTTAGTAATAATTTTTTTAAGCCTTATGTCAATTTTAGAGGGTTTGTTTGGTTAATACTGTATGTTACAATTTTTTTTTTTTTTTTTTGAGACAGAGTCTCAAGCTGTCGCCCTGAGAAGAGTACCGTGGCATCACAACTCACAGCAACCTCAAACTCCTGGGCCCAAGCGATTCTCTTGCCTCAGCCTCCCAAGTAGCTGGGACTACAGGCACCGGCCACAACGCCTGGATATTTTTTTGTTGCAGTTGTCATTGTTGTTTAGCAGGCCCAGGTTGGTTTCAAACTTGCCACCCTAGGTGCATGTGGCCAGCACCGTAACCACTGTGCTACGGGCGTGGAGCAGCTTTCACCAATTTCTTTTATTTTTTTATTTTTTGGCAGTTTTTGGCTGGGGCTGGGTTTGAACCCGCCACCTTCGGTATATGGGGCCAGCGCCCTACTCCTTTGAGCCACAGGCGCTACCCAGCTTTCGCCAATTTCATTCCCCCAAATTTTTAAGTTACTAATGAAAACTATGGTCTCCAAAAATGATCTATATACTTAATTACATAATATCTCATTTTTTTAATAGTTTATACTTATACATATATTTATATTTCCTTCTATTTATATCTATATTTATATATTTATATTTTATGTACTTCCTAAAGTGCATTATTAGTATATGTACATACTTTTATATACATAATTTTATACTATATAAAATATATATTATAACCTGAAATTAAAAATAAATATATCATATTATATATTTATATTTACAATTTATATAATTTTATAATATATATAAGTTATATAACGCATTTAAATACCTATAGGCTGGATGCAGTGGCTTATCCCTGTAATCCTAGCACTCTGGGAGGCAGAGGAAGGTGGATTGCTTGAGCTCAGGAGTTTGAGACCAGCCTGAGCAACAGCGAGACCTTGTCTCTAAAAATAGCCTGGTGCCGGGCGGCGCCTGTGGCTCAGTGAGTAGGGCACCAGCCCCATATGCCGAGGGTGGTGGGTTCAAAGCCAGCCCCGACCAAACTGCAACAAAAAAATAGCCGGATGCTGTGGCGGGCACCTGTAGTCCCAGCTGCTCGGGAGGCTGAGGCAAGAGAATCGCGTAAGCCCAAGAGCTGGAGGTTGCTGTGAACTGTGTGACGTCATGGCACTCTACTAAGGGCGGTACAGTGAGATTCTGTCTCTACAAAAAAAAAAAAAAAAAAAATAGCCTGGTGCCATGGTGGGTGCGTTAGCCCTACCTACTTGGGAGGCTAACTCAAAGAGAATCACTTAAGCCTAGGAGTTTGAGGTTGCTGTGAGCTATGACGCCAAGCACTCTACCAAGGGCGACAAACTGAGACACTGTCTCAAAAAAACAAAAACTAAAAAACTAAAAATAGAAAAAACTAGCTCAGCCTGGACTCGAACCTCTGAGCTCAAGCAATCCACCCACATCCATGTGATTCTAATATATCTGCCAGGAGTGAAGACAAAGTCAGAGGAATGATAAGCAGCTGACCAACCCAGGCTTCCCTGAGCATAATCCATAGTGCTCAGCACCCACAGAAATATAGTAGAAGATAATCTGGGATTCTGAACCTCCAAATACGAAGTCTGCAAAACTCAGTCAAAAGGTCTAAAGTTAGATGTTTTTGAACAGAATGAAATTGACTTTAAACTTTCAAAGATGGGGCTCAGTGCTTATAGCTCAGCGGCTACAGCGTCAGCCACATACACTGGAGCTGGCAGTTTTGAACCCAGCCTGGGCTCGCCAAAAAACAATGACAACTACAACCAAAAAATAGCTGGGCGTTGTGCTGGCACCTGTAGTCCCAGCTACTTGAGAGGCTGAGGCAAGAGAATCACTTAAGCCCGAGAATTTGAGGTTGCTGTGAGCTATGATGCCACAGCACTCTACTAAAGGTGACAGTGAGACTCTGCCTCAAAAAAAAATTTTTTTCAAAGACAAAAGAAGAAGGAAACAAAATAGAAATAAAGTACGTATATGTGAAAACAGAATGAGGCTGCTTCTTTTTTTTCTTTTCTTTTTTGCACTTATTGGCCAGGCTGAGTTTGAACCTGCCACCTCCAGTATATGGGGCTGACGCCCCACTCCTTTGAGCCATAGGCACCACCCCAGAAATAGGCTTCTATAGTTAAAAAATAAACTAACAAAAAACAGAGAGAAATTAAAGATTGATAGTAACTTGGTTATCCCCAATTTGAATTGTTTTTCTTTATTAGGATGAGCCCATTACTTAAAACTTCCACGTTCTAAATATGAATTTCTGTAGGGATTCCAATATGCCATATTCTGGTCCTACGTTGTTTGGAATGAGTTACACAGATATTGTTATAAGTGCAGTGACAGAGAAGGTACCACTTTTGTCATATGTTGATAAATACTTGTATATCACCTAACCACATCTGGAATAATAATCTATGATGCCAATATTGCTCAAAGTAAGCA
Organism: Nycticebus coucang; assembly: GCF_027406575.1. Lineage (NCBI taxonomy): Eukaryota > Metazoa > Chordata > Mammalia > Primates > Lorisidae > Nycticebus > Nycticebus coucang. The sequence goes on along the minus strand of NC_069785.1, from coordinate 33,602,838 downwards.
TCACCATGCACTTTCATGTGGTCAATGGAAGACAGAACAAATCCAATCATTTTCAGTGATACAACTACCAGGTAAAAGAACAACTGTGTCATGCAATACAAATCTTCTAGTCAGGGTCTAAAGTGTAGAGGCATAAATAGGGAGGGAAAGAATAGAAGGGATCATGATAGTCAAGGCCACTCTACCAATGAGTTCCTCCCAGACAGAAGCTTTGTTCCCCCGCAGGCTCAGTTCCCGCTCCCAGGTCTCTGGCCTAGGAAGTTTCATCCGCTTCCCAGCTCTACTGGAATCCCATGGCCCAGGTAGGCGACTTCGGGAAAAAAGCTGCAGGTTGGAGGGATATCTGGGACAGAGAAGAAAGAGCCTATCATTTTAAAGCTAGCAAGAAAATAACTTAGAAAAAGAAACGTAAATCCGTCTAAGCCACTTAGTCATGCTCCCAGGCCATGTCTGCCCAAACTCTTTGCTGAGGTTGAGAACTACCAGGATGAGGCCACAGATGTTAAAAAGTCAAAGGGTTACCTTGGTGGAGTACATGCTCAGGGTGTGTGGAGTTTCTCACCTGCAGCCCAAAAGGGCTTGAACATGCTGAGCAGGCTCACAGATATGCAATCGTTGTACCAATTTCTTCAGGGTGAACCTTGGCTGATTCGTTCTCTTTGGCAATGCATTGTAGGCTTCCTCAAACTGTGAAAACATGCCCAAGTCCCACAGGAGTCATTTCATCCATGACCATGGACACTTAGAATCTAAGACCATCTTATACCTATGAGGTAATTGCTTTCTTCAAAATAAATTTGGGCAAAGAGCAGGAACAGAAGGCACACATCTCCAGCAATAAGAGTTCTGATGGGCGACACCTGTGGCTCAGTGAGTAGGGCGCTGGCCCCATATACCAAAGGTGGTGGGTTCGAACGTGGGCCAACCAAACTACAACAAAAAAATAGCTAGCTGGGTGCTGTGGCAGGCGCCTATAGTCCCACCTACTCGGGAAGTTGAGGCAAGAGAATCGTCTAAGCCCAAGAGCTGGAGGTTGCTGTGAGCTGTGATGTCGCAGCACTCTACCAAGGGCAACAAAATGAGATTCTGTCTCTAAAAAAAAAAAAAAAAAAAAGAGTTCCCATGACAAGCAGGAAGCAGCTCCTTGGAGTCGCTGTTTCATTCACACAAGACTGAATGATCAGTGGTTACTGTGGGATGGCTGGCTTATGAAAAACAAGATAGCTGTGGAGGGAAAGGGAAAAGCAGTTCTTAACTAAATCACTGAGACTCTAGCCAGGGAAATGGAGGCATCAGCAGAATGCAAGCTGTGAGGAATTTAAAAACTAAAAGAACTTGGCTTTCAGAATCTATGCTAGAAAAGCTAAGTTTAGGTAATAGGACAAAGAGATAAGACCAGCTGATCAACTGAGAATGTGTTTTTTCTTTCTTTCTTTTTTTTTTTCTTTTTTAGAGACAGAGTCTCATTTTGTCACCCTCAGTAGAGTGCAGGGGCATCACAGCTCACAGCAACCTCCAACTCTTGGGCTTAAGCGATTCTCTTGCCTCAGCCTCCTGAGTAGCTGGGACTACAGGCACCCGCCACAACATCCAGCTATTTTTTGGTATAGTTGCCACTGTTTTAGCTGGCCGAGCTGGGTTTGAACCCACCACCCTCAGTATATGGGCCAGTGCCCTACCCACTGAGCCACAGGTGCCACCCAAGAATGTGTTTTTTCTAATGCTAATATATAATTTCCCAATAATCTGTTTTAGTAATGATTATGGGTTAGGCACAGTGGATCACACCAGTATGTAATCCTAACACTTTGGAAGGCTGAGTTGGGAGGATCACTTGAGGCCAGGGGTTCGAGATTGTGGTGAACAATGATTGTGCTACTGCACTCCAGACTGGCCAACTTATCTCTACCAAATAAATAAATAATTATGTTGGTGATAGCTAACACTTATTTAGTGCCAGGTATTGCTAAAAATACTTTAAATATAGTAACTGTGAATTAACCTTCACAACAAACCAATAATGTAGGTTCTGCTATCATTCCCATTTTTTATATGAAGAAACCGAGGCAAGAGATGTTACATTATTTGACCAAGGCCCCCTTTTTTTTGAGACAGAGTCTCACTCCGTTGCCCAGGCTAAAATGCCATGGTGTCAGCCCTGCTCACAACAACTTCAAATTCCTGGGTTCAAGAGATCCTCCTGCCTCCTCCTCCCCAGTAGCTGGGACTACAAACACCTGCCATATGCTACACAATTTTTTTTTTCTATTTTTAGTACAGATGAGGTCTCGCACTTGTTCAGGCTGGTTTTGAACCCTTGAGCTCAAGGGATCCACCCACTTCGGCCTCCCAGAGTGCTAGGATTACAGGTGTAAGCTACTATGCCTGGCTTTACCAAGGTCTTATAACCAGTAAGAAGTAGAGGTAAGACTCAAACTCAAGTGATTTGAGTCCAGATTCTATGCTCTTAATTGCTAAGTACAATGCAATGCTTTGTCATTAAAGTAAAAAGATTTTGTTTGGTTTGTGATAGCCAGGTTGTCTGGAGGTAACTATAGTCTCAGCTATTCAGAAGACTGAGGCAAGAGCATCTCATGAGCTCAAGAATTTGAGGTTGCTGTGAGCTGTGATGCTACAGCACTCTAACCAGGGTAACAGAATAAGACTCTGTCTCAAAAAAAAAAAAAAAAAGGCTCAACGCCTACAGCTCAGCGACTACGGTGCCAGCCACAAACACCGAAGCTGGGGGGTTCGAATCCAGACCAGGCCTGCCAAACAACAATGACAACTATAACCAAAAAGTAGGCACTGTGGCAGGCACCTATAGTCCCAGCTACTTCGGAGGCTGAGCAAGAGAATCCCTTAAGCCCAAGAGTTTGAGGTTGCTGTGAGCTATGATGCCATGGCACTGTACTGAGGGCGTCAGAGTGAGACTCTGTCTCAAAAAAATAAATAAAATAAAATAAAATAAAAATAAAACTTCCTGAGTTCAGGAGTTCGAGACCAGCCAGAGCAAGAGTGAGACCCTGTCTCTACTAAAAATAGAAAAATTAGCTGGGTGTGTACCAGGTGCCTATAGTCTTAGCTACTCAGGAGGCTGACGCAGGAGGATTGCTCAGGCCCAGGAGTTTGGAGTCGCTGTGAGCTGTGATGCCATTTCACTCTACCCAGGGTGACAGAGCAGGACTATGTCTCAAAAAAAAAAAAAAATAAATAAATAAATAAAAAGCAAGAGCAAGATGGCGGCCGAGTAACAGCTTTCCTGCAACTGGACACTGTGAGTCTGGGGAGATAAGACTCCAGGTATCTCTGGCTGGTGGGATCTGCCTACAATCATCCCTTTGAGGATACAGGGAGTCACCAAGGAACATCTGGACCCCAAGAGGAGGACAAAAACAGTGGAAAACTGGCAAGTGGTTGCATGTGTCTGATTGACCTAATCCCGCCGGCAGCCGTAAGTACAAGTAGCAGTGAGACTGCAAATCGGAAAGGCCTTACCTAAAAACTGTTTTGGTGTTTGTGGACTTGGCACTCAGTTGAACTGCCTTGGAGAGAGCTTGAGCAGGAGTGGGGAGAACTTTGGGCATTGTCTAGGGCCCCAGACTGAGCCACTGAGCCGGACGGAGCTAATAGTGCTCGGCTGTGGGCCGCAGGGAGCCATTGTGAGAGAACTGCCCTGGCAAGCTCCGCCCTTAGGGTTGCAGAACAAGGATCAGGCGGGAGCTAGTAACCTAGTGACTGAGCAGCCTAAAGGCGGGGACTGAGCTGCCTAACAGCCATAACACTCAGGGGCAGAGTGAGACCGGTTTTGGCACATTGGAGCCTCAGACTGTTGCCCTGGGTAGAGTGCCGTGGCATCACAGCTCATAGCAACCTCAAACTCCTGGGCTTGGCGCCACCTGGACCTCCATAAGAGCTGGGCCGCGGGGCAGTGCCTATGGCTCAGTGAGTAGGGCGCCGGCCCCATATGCCGAGGGTGGCAGGTTCAAACCCAGCCCCGGTGAAACTGCAACAAAAAAATAGCTGGGCGTTGTGGCAGGCACTTGTAGTCCCAGCTGCTCGGGAGGCTGAGGCAAGAGAATCGCGTAAGCCCAAGAGTTAGAGGTTGCTGTGAGCCGTGTGACGCCACGGCACTCTACCTGAGGGCGGTACAGTGAGACTCTGTCTCTACAAAAAAAAAAAAAAAGAGCTGCGCTGCAACCCGCGCCCACCGGGCCTCCACATGCCCTGACCAGGAACTGCAGGAGCCGTGCAACCCTGCATCCTCCCTCCTGTACCCTCTCTGCCTCCACACCAGCCCACTCGTCTGGCCAGGGACTCTGGTAGCTGCGTGCCCTCCGGAGCCTTCCCTGCCTTTGCGCAGAGCCCTTCTCCTGTCCAGAGACTGCTGGAGCCTTAGGATCACTGTGCCAAAGTCACTGGGCATCAGGCACTCACAGAACTATGCTCACCACCTCCCGCCCTGTTGCTGGATCCGGGTGTGTCACACTCCGGAGCTGCTCCCACAACCAGAACTCCCTGGCTGGGCAGCCCCAGAGGAAGTACACAGGGTCACTTCCTACAAAGATCCAGCAACAATAGAGTGATCCCGCTGGGGTCTAATCTTGGAAAGACACCTCCCCAACTCTGAAGACGGCCAGAGGCAACAGTGAAAAACAATCATGAGGCGAAATCAACAGAAAAACTCTGGCAATATCAATAATCAGAGTAGATCAACTCCCCAAGATCAATGGAGCAGACACAGCACAAGATCCCATGCACAAACAAATAGCTGAGATGTCAGAAATCAAATTCAGAATCTGGATAGCAAATAAGATTGAATTAGAATTCCAAGCAGTAACCCAAAAGATATCTCAAGAATTCAACGAATTCAAAGACCAAATGACCAAAGATTTTGACACATTGAGACAAGAAGTTGCAGCCCTCAAAGATCTGAGAAACACAGTAGAATCCCTCACTAACAGAATGGACCAAGCAGAAGAAAGGATTTCTGACATTGAAGAAAAAGCTTTCAAACACTCCCAAACTCTCAAAGAGGAAGAGAAATGGAGGGCAAAAACAGATCACTCTCTCAGAGAACTCGGGGATAATTCCAAGAAAACCAGTATTTGTCTTATAGGGATCCCCGAAAGCAACGGAGTGGCTTCACAAGTCACAGAGTCTCTTCTCCATGAGATTATGAAGGAGAACTTTCAAGACATGCCAAGAGATCCTGAAATTCAGATAGCAGACTGTTTCAGAACTCCAGCACGACTCAACCCAAATAAGACATCCCCCAGACACATCATAATCAATTTCACTAAAGTTAATATGAAGGAGAAAATTCTGAAAGCAGCCAGACAAAAGAAAACCATCACCTACAAGGGCAAGAATATTAGAATAACTGCAGATCTCTCTGCTGAAACCTTCCAAGTTAGAAGAGGATGGTCATCGACTTTTAATCTCCTAAAACAAAATAACTTTCAACCCAGGATCCTGTAGCCAGCTAAACTGAGTTTCATTTACGACGGAGAAATTATATACTTCAATGACATTCACATGTTGAAGAAATTTGCCATAACTAGACCAGCTCTGCAGGATATTCTCAGACCTATCCTCCATAAAGACCAGGGTAATCCTCCACTACAAAAGTAAACCCACCCAGAAAATTTTGATCAAATTCCAACTTCCACAGTCACAAAAGGATTAAAAATTGTCCACCAGACTCTCGAAAGGCTTATCAATATTCTCAATGTGAATGGTTTAAATTGTTCTCTAAAGAGGCACAGGTTGGCTGACTGGATACAAAAACTCAAGCCAGATATCTGCTGCATACAAGAATCGCATCTTACATTAAAAGACAAATATAGACTCAAGGTGAAGGGATGGTCATCTATATTCCAGGCAAATGGACAGCAAAAAAAAGCAGGCATTGCAATCCTACTCGCAGATGCAATAGGCTTGAAACCAACCAAAATAAGGAAGGATAAGGATGGACACTTTATATTTGTTAAAGGTAATACTCAATATGATGAGATTGCAATTATTAATATTTATGCACCCAAACACAACGCATCTCAATTTATAAGAGAGACTCTAACAGACATGACCAACTTGATTTCTTCCAGTTCCATAGTAGTTGGAGATTTTAACGCCCCTTTAGCAATGCTGGATAGATCCTCCACAAAGAAGCTAAGCAAAGAAATTTTAGATTTAAACTTAACCATTCGACATCTGGACTTAACAGACATCTACAGACCATTTCATCCCAACAAAACTGAATACACATTCTTCTCGTCAGCCCACGGAACATACTCCAAAATCGACCACATCCTAGGCCACAAATGTAACCTCACCAAATTTAAAAAAACAGAAATTATTCCTTGCATCTTCTCAGACCATCATGGAATAAAAGTTGAACTCAATAACAACAGGAACCTGCATACCCATAAAAAACATGGAAGCTAAACAACCTTATGCTTAAGGATAGATGGGTTATAGATGAGATTAAGAAGGAAATCACCAAATTTTTGGAACTTAACAACAATCAAGACATGAATTACCAGAACCTCTGGGATACTGCAAAGGCAGTCCTAAGAGGGAAATTTATAGCACTGCAAGCCTTCCTCAAGGAAACGGAAAGAGAGGAAGTTAATAACTTAATGGGACATCTCAAGCAACTGGAGAAGGACGAACACTCCAACCCCAAACCCAGCAGAAGAAAAGAAATAACCAAAATCAGAGCAGAATTTAATGAAATTGAAAACAAAAGAATTATATAACAGATCAATAAATCCAAAAGTTGGTTTTTTGAAAAGATCAAGAAAATAGATAAACCTTTGGCCAACCTAACCAGGAAAAAAAGAGTAAAAGCTCTAATTTCATCAATCAGAAACGGTAACAATGATATAACAACAGATCCCTCAGAAATTCAAAAAATCCTTAATGAATACTATAAGAAACTCTACTCTCAAAAATATGAAAATATGAAAGAAATCAACCAACACCTGGAAGTACGCTACCTACTAAGACTTAGCCAGAATGAAGTGGAAATGTTGAACAGGCTTATATCAAGTTCTGAAATAGCATCAACTATACAAAATCTCCCTAAAAAGAAAAGCCCAGAACCAGATGGCTTTACGTCAGAATTCTACCAAACCTTTAAGGAAGAACTAGTACCTATATTACTAAACCTCTTCCAAAATATAGAAAAAGAAGGAATATTACCCAACACATTCTACGAAGCAAACATCACCTTGATCCCCAAACCAGGAAAAGACCCAAAAAGAAAAGAAAATTATAGACCAATATCACTAATGAATATTGATGCTAAAATACTCAATAAGATCCTAACAAACAGAATCCAACAACACATCAAAAAAATTATACACCACGACCAAGTGGGATTTATCCCAGGGTCGCAAGGCAGCCCAATTCATAATTGCTAAGTCATGGAAGAAGCCCAAGTGCCCATTGACCCACGAATGGACTAGCAAATTGTGGTACATGTATACCATGGAATGTTATGCAGCCTTAAAGAAAGATGGAGACTTTACCTCTTTCATGTTTACATGGATGGAGCTGGAACATATTCTTCTTAGCAAAGTATATCAGGAATGGAAGAAAAAGTATCCAATGTACTCAGCCCTACTATGAAGCTAAATTATAGCTTTCACATGAAGGCTATAACCCAACTATAGCACAAGACTATGGGGAAAGGGCCAAGGAAGGGGAAGAGAGGGGGAAGATTAGGGTGGAGGGAAGGTAATGGGTGGGGCCACACCTACAGTGCATCTTAGAATGGTACAGGTGAAACTTACTAAAGGCAGAATACAAATGTCTACATACAATAACTAAGAAAATGCCACGTAGGCTACATTGAACAGTTTGATGAGAATATTTCAGATTGTACATGAAACCAGCACATTGTATCCCTCGATTGCACTAATGTACACAGCTATGATTTAATAAAAAAAAAGAAAAAAAAACAATATACATAAATCTATAAATGTAATTCAGCACATAAACAAAGTAAAAAATAAGGCCATATGATTCTTTCAATTGATGCAGAAAAAGCTTTTGATAATATCCAGCATCCCATCATGATAAGAACATTAAAGAAAATTGGTATAGGAAGGGACATTTCTTAAACTAATAGAGGCCTTCTACAGCAAACCCACAGCCAATATCGTATTGAATGGAGTTAAATTAAAATCAATTCCACTTAGATCAGGAACCAGGCAAGGTTGCCCATTATCTCCATTGCTATTTAACATTGTAATGGAAGTTTTAGCCATTGCGATTAGGGAAACACTAGGGATTCTACTACAAAACTTTTAGAAGTGATCAAGGAATACAGCAATGTCTCAGGCTACACAATCAACACCCATAAATCTGTAGGCTTTATATATACCAACAATAACTAAGCCGAAAAAACAGTCAAGGACTCTATTCCTTTCACAGCAGTGCCAAAGAAGATGAAATATTTGGGAGTATACCTAACAAAGGACGTGAAAGATCTCTATAAAGAGAACTATGAAACTTTAAGAAAAGAAATAGCTGAAGATGTTAACAAATGGAAAAAACATACCACGCTCATGGCCGGGAAGAATCAACATTCTTAAATGTCTATACTACCCGGGCGGCACCTGTGGCTCAGTGGGTAAGGCACCGGCCCCATATACCGAGGGTGGTGGGTTCAAACCCGGCCCCGGCCAAACTGCAACCAAAAAATAGCTGGGCGTTGTGGCGGGCGCCTGTAGTCCAGCTACTCGGGAGGCTGAGGAAAGTGAATTGTTTAAGCCCAGGAGTTGGAGGTTGCTGTGAACTGTGTGAGGCCACGGCACTCTACGAGGGCCATAAAGTGAGACTCTGTCTCTAAAAAAAAAAAAAACAAGTCTATACTACCCAAAGGAATATATAATTTTAATGCAATTCCTATTAAAGCTCCATTGTCATATTTTAAAGATCTTGAAAAAATAATACTTCGTTTTATATGGAATCAAAAAAAACCTCGAATAGCCAAGACATTACTCAGCAATAAAAACACAGCAGGAGGAATCATGCTACCAGACCTGGGACTGTACTATAAATCGATAGTGATCAAAACAGCATGGTATTGGCACAAAAACAGAGAAGTCGATGTCTGGAACAGAATAGAGAACCAAGAGATGAATCCAGCTACTTACCGTTATTTGATCTTTGGCAAGCCAATTAAAAACATTCAGTGGGGAAAAGATTCCCTATTTAATAAATGGTGCTGGGTGAACTGGCTGACAAACCTGTAGAAGATTGAAACTGGACCCACAACTTTCACCATTAACTAAGATAGACTCTCACTGGATAAAAGATTTAAACTTAAGACATAAAACTATAAAATACTTGAAGAAAGTGCAGGGAAAACTCTTGAAGGAATCAGCCTGGGTGAATATTTTATGAGGAGGACTCCCCAGGCAATTGAAGCAGTATCAAAAATACACTACTGGTGGCTTGGCGCCTGTGGCTCAAGTGGCTAAAGTGCCAGCCACATACACCTGAGCTGGCGGGTTCAAATCCAGCCCGGGCCCACCAAACAACAATGATGGCTGCAACCAAAAAATAGCCGGGCGTTGTGGCGGATGCCTGTAGTCCCAGCTACTTGGGAGGCGGAGACAGGAGACTCGCTTGAGCCCAGTAGTTTGAGGTTGCTGTAAGCTATGACGCCATGGCACTCTACCCAGGGCAACAGCTTGAGGCTCTGTCTCAAGAAAAAAAAAAAAAAAAAAAAAATACACTACTGATACCTGATCAAACTAAAAAGCTTCTGCACAGCCAAGAACACAGTAAGTAAAGCAAGCAGATAGCCCTCAGAATGGGAGAAAATATTTGCAGGTTATACCTCCAATAAAGGTCTAATAACCAGAATCCACAGAGAACTCAAACGTATTAGCAAGAAAAGAACACGTGATCCCATCTCAGGGTGGGCAAGGGACTTGAAGAGAAACTTCTTTAAAGAAGACAGACGCACAATCTACAAACATATGAAAAAAAGCTCATCATCCTTAATCATCAGAGAAATGCAAATCAAAACTACTTTGAGATATCACCTAACCCCAGAAAGAGTAGCCCACATAACAAAATCCCAAAACCAGAGACGTTGGCGTGGATGTGGAGAAAAGGGCACACTTCTACACTGCTGGTGGGAATGCACAGTAATATGTTCCTTCTGGAACGATGTTTGGAGAATACTTAGACTTAAAAATAGACCTGCCTTGGGGTGGCACCTGTGGCTCAAGGAGTAGGGCGCCAGTCCCACATGCTGGAGGTGGCAGGTTCAAACCCAACCCCGGCCAAAAAAAAAAAAAAAAAAATAGACCTGCCATTCGATCCTATAATTCCTTTACTAGGTTTATACCCAGAAGACCAAAAATGACAATACAACAAAGACATCTGTACCAGAATGTTTACTGAAGCCCAATTCATAATTGCTAAGTCATGGAAGAAGCCCAAATGCCCATGGACCCACGAATGGACTAGCAAATTGTGGTACATGTATACCATGGCATATTATGCAGTCTTAAAGAAAGATGGAGACTTTACCTCTTTCATGTTTACATGGATGGAGCTGGAACATATTCCTTTTTTTATTTTTTTTGTAGAGACAGAGTCTCAGTGTACCACCCTCGGTAGAGTGCCATGACATCACACAGGTCACAGCAACCTCCAGCTCTTGGGCTTACGCGATTCTCTTGCCTCAGCCTCCCGAGCAGCTGGGACTACAGGCGCCAGCCACAATGCCCGGCTATTTTTTTGTTGCAGTTTGGCCGGGGCTGGGCTTGAACCCACCACCCTTGGTATACGGGGCCGGCGCCCTACTCAGTAAGCCACAGGCGCCTCCCTGGAACATATTCTTCTTAGCAAAGTATCTCAGGAATGGAAGAAAAAGTATCCAATGTACTCAGCCCTACTATGAAGCTAAATTATAGCTTTCACATGAAGGCTATAACCCAACTATAGCACAAGATTATGAGGAAAGGGCCAAGGAAGGGAAAAGGATGGGGGAGGTTAGGGTAGAGGGAGGGTAATGGGTTGGGCCACACCTACGGTGCATCTTAGAATGGGTACAGGCGAAACTTACTAAAGGCAGAATACAAATGTCTACATATAATAACTAAGAAAATGCCATGAAGGCTACATTGAACAGTTTGATGAGAATATTTCAGATTGTATATGAAACCAGCACATTGTACCCCTTTATTGCACTAATGTACACAGCTATGATTTAACAATAAAAAAAAGCCTTCTCACCAGATAAAAAATAAAAATAAAACTTCCTGTGGAAGGCAGATATTTCATAATGTTTTTAACTCTCTTATTGAACTGAACATGTCACCTGTCAGTAAAGGAGACTGATGGGGGATAAAACACAAACTTTCCCAACACTCCCAGAACCTGTCCCCACTATCATGGCTGAGACGCCCTAGGCAGGAAATTGGCATGTGCCTACCACACTCAGTATTTCTAAATCTAATGGAATTTTGTTTCTAAATATTAGTCCAAAAAAGATTGTACATGCACATATACAATCCCAGAAACAAGGACTCACCTTTATCTGTTCTTCTTTAAGAAACCAAAGTTGCTTTGGAAAATATTTCTCAGAGAATTGATATCCCATCTTCTGCAGAGACAGGAGAAATAGTTTTGAAAAGGGAAATGGAAGTTGTTCTTGGGAAGACCCTCTCTACCAAAAAGGGAGCCAGCTAGGAGAGAGGCCAGCCCTGCTCTCTCTGTCCTGGAGCTCTATGCTGCTCCTCTGCATTTCTCTCACTCCTTTTTTCCTTGGTAGAGGGTTCCCACCCCAGGGTCAGCATGTTCCTTCATCCTTCCCTTCCCAGAGACAAGGGGTCTGGGCTGTGAATGAGGAGGCCTGAGGCAGGGACTGACTGGAATGCGGGGGGGCGGGCAGGGACGTCTCTTGGCCCGGTGCTTCCGAGGGTTGTACTTAGCCAGCTGATACTCATCAAACTGGGCAAATTTGTCAGTCATGGCAGCACGGAGGCAGGCAGGCAGGGGCACCAGCTTGTTCTCACCTCCTTCAGCCAGGCTCTGTCAGAGAGAAAGAAGGTCATCAGAAACAAGACCTGAGCAAAGTCTCCAGAACAAAACAACTTCATGAAGCTACAAGAGGTCAAAGAATAGGGAGCAAGTTCCTAGCCCCAGCTGTAATATCTCAAGTTCTGTGGTACTAGGGAAGTCAGCAGACTTCTCTGATTCTTGTTTTCTTCATTAGAAACATGAGGTCCAGGCCAGGCACAGTGGCTCACAAGTAATCCTAGCACTCTAGGAGGCCCAGGTGGGTGGATTGCTTGAGCTCAGGAGTTCAAGACCAGCCTGAGCAATAGCAAGACCCTGTTTCTACTATAAATAGAAAAACTGAGGCAAAACAATCACTTGAGGCTAAGAGCTTGAGATTGCTGTGAGCTATGACACCACGGTACCCTACTCAGGGTGCCAGAATGAGACTCACACTGAGGGGAGGTCAAACTGTCTGAGTATTCACTCCAGAGATACAGTGAGCACAGGAGAGGGAACTAAGAGAAGGCCAAAGTACAGAGAAACTCATACCTGGTAGAACTCAGCTACCTGGATCCAATCAGAAGGCAACTGGACAATGGCACAGAAGTACCGACGCAGGTGGGGGCGGCAGACCGGCAAGAAGGCAGCAATGGCCAAGACTTTATTGGCCACATCACGGACATTCAGCTGCTGCCTGGAGTACAAAGATGCCTAGGGCACAAGGTGGGGAGAGTTGGCATCTCAGCTTCATATGTCAAACTCACCAATTTCTCCTACAGCTTCATATGTTAAACTCACCAATTACATCTACCTGCATAAAACTTTTCCTGAGCCTTCCATAGTGCCTGCAAATACAGAGCCCAAAACTCTTTTTTTTTTTTTTTTTTTTTTTTTGTAGAGACAGAGTCTCACTGTACCGCCCTCGGGTAGAGTGCCGTGGCCTCACACGGCTCACAGCAACCTCTAACTCCTGGGCTTCCGCGATTCTCTTGCCTCAGCCTCCCTAGTAGCTGGGACTACAGGCGCCCGCCACAACGCCCGGCTGTTTTTTTTTTGTTGTTGCAGTTTGACCGGGGCTGGGTTTGAACCCACCACCCTCGGCATGTGGGGCCGGCGCCCTACTCGCTGAGCCACAGGCGCCGCCGCAGAGCCCAAAACTCTTGACTTGGCAGTGCAAGTTCTCCACACCCTACCCCTTATCTGCCTTTCCAACATGTCTTCTACTGAGTCCGCTGATTGCCTTCCAAGCCAACAAGGCCCTTGCCCTCTTTGAAAGATCTGCATCAGTGTCTATTAAAATTTACCCAGGTTGGGGCGGCACCTGTGGCTCAAAGGGGTAGGGCGCCGGCCCCATATGCTGGAGGTGGCAGGTTCAAAACCAGCCTTGGCCAAAAACTGCAAAAAAAAAAAAGAAAATTTACCCAGGTTGGGGTGGCACCTGTGGCTCAACGGAGTAAGGCGCCAGCCCCATATGCTGGAGGTGGTGGGTTCAAACGCAGCCCCGGCCAAAAAAAAAAAAAATTTACCCAGGTTTAGGGTGATCCCTGTGGCTCAGTGAGTAGGGCACCAGCCCCATATACCAAGGGTGGTGGGTTCAAACCCAGCCCCGGCCAAACTGCAACAAAAAATAGCTGGGCATTGTAGTGAGTGCCTGTAGTCCCAGCTACTCAGGAGGCTGAGGCAAAAGAATTGCCTAAGGAGCGAGCCCAGGAGTTGGAGGTTGTTGTGAGCTGTGAAGCCACAGCACTCTACCGAGGGTCACAAAAGAGACTCTGTCTCTAAAAAAAAAAAAAAACATTTACCCAGATTTCAATCTTTGATTAAATCTGTTATCTTCTCACAGAAAACATTTTAGTCCCCTTCTCTGTTTGAGAAACACTATTTACTATTCCAGTTATATTTATACATCTGTGAAAGTATTTTGCTTCCCTAATAACACTATAAGCTCCTTAAAAAACAGATCCATATTTCATTATATCTGAGTGACTCTGGAGGCCTAGCATTGTGCACTTAGCTGGGCACTTACAAACAAACCAATCCTAGTATACTCTTTCCCCATCCTTCACAGAAGTTCAGGGACTAGGCCTCAGTCCCATCCAGAGATCTTCCCTAAGTGAAGCTTCTCACACACCATGGCCACATTCCCAAGCTCCCAGCTGCCCACTCTCATTCCCTCCTCTGCACCATAATACCTTGAGGATAAACTCAGGCTCCAAGGGGGCAAGTTCACTACAGACTTCAAGGATGGCAGCACCAGTGGGGTCAGCTGCATTTTTCATGTTTACCTTTGTGGCCAGAGTAGAGCACAGCAAGCTCATAAGAGCCATCTGGGGATTGAGAAAGAGTGAGGAGAAAGAAGATAGGTAATAAAGGACCAATAAAAACATCCATGCAGGCCAGATGCAGGGGCTCCTGCCTGTAATCTTAGCACTCTGGGAGGCTGAGGTAGGAGGATCCCTTGAGCTGAGGAGTCTGAGACTAGCCTAAGCAAGAGCAAGACCCCATCTCTTAAAAAAGAGGGAGGCGCCTATGGTTCAGTGAGCAGGGCGCCAGCCCCATATACGGAGGGTGGCCGGTTCAAACCCAGCCCCGGCCAAACTGCAACAAAAAAATAGCCGGGCATTGTGGCGGGCGCCTGTAGTCCCAGCTACTCGGGAGGCTGAGGCAGGAGAATCACCTAAGCCCAGGAGTTGGAGGTTGCTGTGAGCTGTGTGACGCCACGGCACTCTACCGAGGACAATAAAGTGAAACTCTGTCTCTACAAAAAAAAAAAAAAAGAAAACAAAAAAATCCGCGCAGAACACCTTACAAAATCAAGGACGGAGAGAATGGATCCCAGATTTAGGGTCCAACGAGAGGTCAGAAAAGGGGATTGGGAAGTGAGGAATAAGTGCTGGGTTGTGTCCCCTCCTTCCCTTTCCATCGGGGAAGAAACTTTATTCAGATACCCCATTCCCAGCCTCCGCCCCACCTCTATCAATCATTTCACAACTCTGGAACTTTCACCTTCTTTTCCTTAAGGATGTGGTCAGCAAGCTCAGGACGAGATTCAGAGACTCCAGATGTGAGCTCCAGGGCCAACTCCTCCACATCCTCCTCCTCCTCTCCCAAGCTCAGAACATAAAAAGGCATTGGGGCCTCTGCCCTTTCCTTGTCTTCTGGCTTTTGCTTCTCTTCTGAACAGGACCAACGACCCTGGGGATAGTGGCAGTTATGAATCAAAGCACATATTCACAGCCCTCAAACACAGACAGATCTGAAGGAGGCTCCCGGGGATAGGAAGAGTCCACATCTCTTTCCAGCACCTACACATTCCTCTTCCTTCACAACCCAGCACTGACCTTCCATCCCTGACTTCATGCTCTCACACATCACCTTTCCCTGCTCAACCCTCTGAGCCTTTACCCAGCTGCTCCATTAGCCCCTCTACTGCTCCTACTTTCACCTCTTATTGAGTCACAGCCTGGGAGCATGGGGCTCCTCATACCCCTCTTAGGGTGCTATTAGCATGTTTTGGGGGTCAGAAGAAAAAGAGCCAGGTCCCCAGCAACCTTGGCCCACTCTGAACTAGTCTCCTCATTCACTGCCACCTACCTTACAGGGCCAATGCTAAACTAAATAGGATAATGTATTTATGACTATGTAAATTAGAAAGTCCTAAATAAATGTAAGACAGCAGTAGCTGTGATCCTGACAACACCCTGTGAGGCAGATTTTCACTGGCTTTATTTTATTTGATTTATTTTTATTTATTTATTTGAGACAGAGTCTCAAGCTGCCACTCTGGGTAGAGTGCCATGGGGTCATAGGTCACAGTTACCCCAAACTCTTGGGCTTAAGCAACTCTCTTGCTTCAGCCTCCCAAGTAGCTGAGACTACAGGCACCCACCACAATGCCCAGATATTTTCGTTATTGTTTTTGCAGGTGTCATTGTTGTTTTAGCTGGCCTCGGTGTATGTGGCCGGCACCCTACCCACTGAGCTACAGGCGCTACCAACTGACTTAATTTTAAAGATGAGGAAATTAAGGCTCTATAAGATCAAGAAACTGTCCAAGGTTGCATAGGGTTCAGATTAGCCTTTTCCTTCAGCCCAAAACACAGGTATATACAGAAGCAATGTATGTTTGTCTACTGATTCTGAACTATATACTCAATGTGCTTATGCTTATGTATGACTGAAGTGGGCCTTGGGATAGACCCAGATATAGCCACTGGAAAATTACTCAGCAGATGTGTCTCAGATCTGATCTCAGAGGCACCTGATTGACTCTGCTATAGCACTGTCATGCTGACTGTCCAGAGGGGAGGCTTTCTAAAGACAGGAACTGATTGTGATCTATTGTCCAGAATCTCTAAACTAGATACATAATAAGAATAATAAGGCTCATGAAGATGGCTCTGGGGTAAAAGGGCACCTCAGAATATGTCTAAGGAATGAAGATATCCAGACCCAAAACAGCACAGAGGGAAACTGAAGCAAGAAAGCTATGATTATAACAAGAGATAAAACTGGAGTGAAGATGAGTGCCTAGAGCTATTACCAAAGTTGCTACCTGAACTGTCTCTGTAGCAGAGGTAGATTTTGAGCTATTCAGGTTATACAAATCAGCTTGTGTCCTGTGAGATATCTGGAGGCACTGGAGCAAGGGGCTGGCAGACATGGTGCTCTTTAGACTGGAGAGGGTTGCCAGGCACCGATTCTCTAAGGAGAGAATGTCTGAGTGGGCAGAGGCATGCCCATGTGTTTTCCCCATGGTCTTCAGGTCAGGAAGCATGGCCAGGCACTGGTTCTCCAAGGAGAGGATTTTTGGGTGGGTAGACGCATGTCCATGTGGTTTCTCCATGGTCTTCAGGTCAGGAAGCATGGCCAGGCACCGGTTCTCCAAGGAGAGGATGTCTGAGTGGGCAGACACATGCCCATGGAGTTTCTTCTCCATGGCTGAAACTCAACTAGCATATGCCTAGAAAGAGAGAGACAGACGATGAGCACCTGACTGCACTGGGAGCGTATCTTTCCTATAACACTCCTGGTAGAAAACCACCAAAATTGTTTTTCACTGGACTGGCTCATCCAGGGAGTATTCTAAGGGAGAGGGGTAAGGAAAAGGTAAGGCAGAGGCTTAAGAACAGGGATATTAAAAAAAAAAAAAAAAAAAAGGGAATGGCTAGAAAGAAAGGGAAGGATGTGTCTTTTCACGAAGGGATAAAGGGTGGTCCTCCAAGGCTATGCTTGTGATCCCTACTTAGTGGAAGGGCCTCACATATAATCCAGACTCTGGATTTTTGGCTCCAGAAAAACAAACATTTTGATCAAGTTCTTTATGCTCACTACCTCAACTTCCTTGTTCCCTACTCACTCTTCAAGCAACTCAATGGAATTCTGTCCCCACCAGTTCACGTCTCTATCTGACATCTATAAATGCCTCTCCCTTCACAACTCAGCACTGTGAACAACATAACTTCTTGTTACTACAATGAATAGACACGTCTTAGCCTTTATCTTATTTCACCCCTTACGTACAATGTGACATTGTTGATTACTCTCTCACTGAGCACTCTCTTCCTTTGGCTTCCATGATGCTATGTCCTTATAACTATTCTGGCTATATCTTCTTGGGGATTCTTTCTCTGCCATTCCTTAAAATTGATGTTCCTTGCAGTTCTATTCTAATCCTTTTAGATACTCTCCTGGGGTGGACTCTCCTATTCTGTGGCTCCAAATGACATTTCCATGTTAACAACTCCATAGATCTATTCCTCAACATAGGAGTTTACAGTGAGATACACTTGAATTTGTTTTTTTTTTTTTTTAGAGACAGGTCACTTTGTCACCCTCAGTAGAGTGCAGGGGCGTCACAACTCACAGCAACCTCCAGCTCTTGGGTTTATGTGATTCTCTTGCCTCAGCCTCCCAAGTAGCTGGAACTACTGGTGCCCACCACAACACCCAGCTATTTTTTTGTTGCAGTTTAGCCAGGGCCAGGTTTGAACCTGCCACCCTCAGTATATGTGGCCGGCGCCCTACTCACTGAGCCATAGGCACCGCCAATACACTTGAATTTGAATCTTAGCTCCTCCACCTTGGGATCTTGGGCAAGTTACTTAAATTCCCTGTGCATGCATGATTTTCTCATCTATATAATTAAGAAAAATGCCTACCATATAGAGTTAGAAAAAAATATATTAAGTACTTGGAACACTGCCTGGAAATTAGTAAATATTCAATAAATAGAAGCTATTCCATGAAGTGGGAAGTGTGTGAGAAAAAAAAATAAGAGCTATTCTTATTTGTTATTATCCACTAAACTCCCAAATCCTATGCATTCTACTCCCTCAATGTCTCTCAAATCTATCCAGTTCTCTCCATTCCTCCATTGTCGAAACCCTCAAATCCATGTGTAGACACACTGTATGTAGATCCAAGGAGATATAACCCCAATATTTAACACAGCCATCATTTACTATAGGATCCTATTTATTATCTTTCTTTTTTTTTTTTTTTTTTTTGAGATAGAGTCTCACTTTGTGGCCCTGGGTAAAGTGTCAAGGCATCATAGCTCATAGCAACCTCAAAATCCTGGGCTTGAGCAATCCTCTTGCCTCAGCCTCCCCTGACTAGTTTTTCTATTTTTAGTAGAAACTCAGTCTCACTCTTGCTCAGGGTGGTGTCGAACTCCTGAGCTCAAGCAATCCACCTGCCTTGGCCTCCCAGAGTGCTAGGATTACAGTGGTGAGCCACTATCTTTACCAAAATAAAAAAATCATCTTGTTGATTTGCCTATTTCTCTTTGTTAAAATAAAACTCCCTGAAGGGAAGAGCTCCTTTGTCTTATTCCCCTTTATTCCCAGAATCACACACAACCTGGCTTCTGATCACCTGCCGTATTGATAAACCAATCTAATTCTTAGCACTCTAAGCTTCAACCATACAAATTCTTTTCAGCTTAGGAATCGCCAAGGTATCTCTTAACTGTGGACCTTTGCACAAGCAATACTCATGAACACTCCACCTTCAACTAACACCACCCCTCCTCCAACCTTCCTTTACAAGGCTAAGCTCTACTTTCCTCTCATTCTGAGGCCTCAGTTTCATAGTCAATTCCTCCAAGGAGCCTTTGTTGACACCCAGCCCCCAGTCTAGTTTTCAGGGAGTCCATGGAGCCTATTCATGGAACCTACAGGATCTCCATAAACTGCAGATTAAGAATCTCCATCTGGGGCGGCGCCTGTGGCTCAGTGAGTAGGGCGCCAGTCCCATATGCCGGAGGTGGCGGGTTCAAACCCAGCCCCGGCCAAAAATCATAAAAAAAAAAAAAAATAAAAAAAATAAAAGAATCTCCATCTGTGCTGGGCCAGGTGGTTCCTGCCTATACTCCTAGCACTTTTAGAGGACAAAGCAGGAGGATCGCTGAGGTTAGAAGCTGGATACCAGCCTTAGCAAAAACAAGACCCCATCTCTACTAAAATAGAAAAACCAAGGCAAGAGGATGGCTTGAGCCCAAGACTTGGAGGTACCCAGGGCGACAGCTTGAGACTCTGTCTCAAAGAAAAAAAAAAAAAAAAAGAAAGAAAAGAAACTAGCCCAGCACTGAGGTGGGTGCCTGTAGTCCCAACTACTCAGGAGGCTGAGACAAGAGAATCGCTTGCGCCCAAGGGTTTGACGTTGCTGTGAGCTGTGATGCCATAGCACTCTACCAGGGTAACAAAGTAAGACTTTTGTCTCAAAAAATACATAAATAAATAAACAATAAATAAATAAAATTGACAGAAAAATAAGGGCAGTTAAATTGTTTTGCCCTTCTCTAGAGATAACCATTGCTAACAGTTTTATGCTAACAGTTTCAGGCACTCTCTATGCATATACAAATATGCATGTGTCTCCCCCACCACCACTGCTTTTGCTTTCTTCCAGGAGTCCTCAAACTTTTTAAACAGGGGTCCAGTTCACTGTCCCTCAGACCATTGGAGGGCCGGACTATAGTTTAAAAGAAAAAAACTATGAACAAATTCCCATGCACACTGCACATATCTTATTTTGAAGTAAAAAAACAAAACGGGAACAAATACAATCACACCGCCTCATGTGGCCCGCAGGCCGTAGTTTGAGGACCCCTGCGAGACAGACTCATAGTTTGGCTATTCCTCACTTAGTACTATCCTGGAGACCTGTGTTAGCACATTAACGTGGTTGTGTG
The DNA here is from genome assembly GCF_027406575.1 of Nycticebus coucang. NCBI lineage: Eukaryota > Metazoa > Chordata > Mammalia > Primates > Lorisidae > Nycticebus > Nycticebus coucang. The sequence goes on along the minus strand of NC_069785.1, from coordinate 33,582,608 downwards.
ATAGTCCAGCATACTAAGCACACACTGGTTCTCTCTTATTATCACACTGCTCACATTACAGTTTGCTGGTGGCTACTCTCTTCTTCCAGTGAGCACCCAGGGCAGAGAAGTAAGAGGGGCTGACTCTCAGTAGGTCTCTCTTCTCCTTTCTCTTTCTGTCTCCCCCTATCTCCTCCCCTCTTTCCCTCCATCTTTTCTCCTTCTCTCTCACCTCCCTTGCACACGCATCGGCCCTGCCGGAGTGGCCTGGAGAGGTGGGGCAGAGGCGCCCCCCGCCCGGCTGGCGCTCCTACCGAGTCTCCGCGGGGCCTTTCCCCCCCGGCTCACAGCTGCCGAGCCCAGCGCCCCAGCCCGGGGCCGGGGCAAGTTCTACCTGCGCTCGGACCTTCCTCAGAACGGCTGGGGACCGGAGAAGCCGGCTGCTAGACGAGGAGCCTCCAGGTTCAAGGAAGCAGGAAGCAGGAGCCCGGCTCTGGGCTCGCCAGGGGTGAGGGTGGAAGCCGGAGGAGGAGCCTCCTGGAGCGGGGAGGAGACTGCGCGCCCGCGGAGCCTCGCGGGTCGGGCCCGGCCAGTGCGCGCAGGATGCGGGGTGGCTGGAGAGCAGCGCGGAAAGGAGGTGTCGGGTCGGCAGTGCGAAGGCCTGGAGACGTCCGCAAGCTGTGGGAAAGGAATTCTCAGGAACCTGACAGGTGTGCAGCCATTTTAGAAAATCAGGTCAGAAACCAGCACTCCTCTTCCCCAGACTCCTGGAGTGCCTCAAGGCCAGAGTTCCTGGAAACACCCTACCCCCATCCTGACCTTAAGGATACCCAGAATCCTGACCCAAACTAGGTGAGACCCGGGAGCACTTGTGTGGCTCACTGCCCCATTCCACCTACACCGGTAAAACTAATAAAAGTTTTTTGCAACTGTATGTGGGCTCAGCTGATACCTGGCTTTTCCCCTCTATTAAAGTCTTTTCCTTGTTCCTGGACTGGCCTCCTCCTTTCTTGCGGCCGGGCACTTGTAGTCCCAACTACTTGGGAGGCTGAGCATGAGAATCTCTTGAGCCCAGGAGTTTGAGATTGCTGTGAGCTGTGATGCCAGAGCACTCTACTAGGGGCAACAAAGTGATACTCTGTCTCAAAAAAAAAAAAAAAAATCTTTTTTTTCTTTGACAGAGAATTTGTCTCAAAAAAACAAAATTGAGTGCAATGGCATTATCATAGCTCGCTCCAACCTCAAACTCCTAGGTTCAAGGGATCCTCCTGCCACAGCCTCCCAAGTAGCTAAGACTACAGTCACCCCCCTACACACCAGGCCCAGCCAATTTTTCTATTTTTAGTAGAGATGGGTGTCTTACTCTTAACTCCTAACTCCTGAGCTCAAGGGATCCTCCCACCTCAGCCTATAGGTGAGAGCCACCATGCCCTGCCAGAAGGTGGAATTTTTTTTTTTTTTTTGAGACAGAGTCTCAAGCAGACTCCCTGATTAGAGTGCTGTGGCATCACAGCTCACAGCAACCTCAAACTCTTGGGCGTAAGCGATTTTCTTGCCTAAGCCTCCCAAGTAGCTGGGACTACAGGCACCCGCCACAATGCTCAGCTTTTTTCTGTTGCAGTTTTTCTTTTTTTTGGCCAGAGCTAGGTTTGAACCTACCACCTCTGGTGGGGCTGGCGCCCACAGGTGCTGCCCACAGCTATTTTTTTTTCTTGCAGTTGTCATCGTTGTTTTAGCTGGCCTGGGCCAGGTTTGAACCCTCCAGCCTTGGTATATGTGGCTGGCGTCCTACCCACTGAGCTACGGGCGTTGCCCAAAGGGTGGAATTTTTAATTCTCTGATATCAAAAGGTGAAGTGAAAACCCTGACAGTGTATACTCCATAAGACAAGTTAAAACCACTCCCAGGTTGGTGGTCTCTTATCAGGAAAGAATGCTAGTCAGTTGTAGTGCTAAAAACACAGAAAGGGAAGACTGGACCAAGAGATTCGTTTCTATTTAGCTCATAAGAAAGAAAGCCAGACTGCTATTAGCAATAGAAGGAGGGAGCATAATGAGGCACATCTGACTTCCCAGCTGTTACAGATGGGAACTCAGTTTTAAGGTTTCTCTCGGGTCCTCTTGGCCAAGAGGGAGTTTGTTTGGTCAGCAGAGGGCTTAGAATTTTATTTTAGTTCACACCCCAAATTTATATGTTGAAACTATCTACAAAATGATAGTATTAGGAGAGGGCCATGCACGGTGGCTCACGCCTGTTATCCCAACACTTGGGAGGCCGAGGAGGGTGGATTGCCTGAGCTCCCAGGTTCAAGACCAGCCTGAGCCAGAGCGAGACCTTGGCTTTAAAAATAGCCAGGCATTGTGGCAGGGGCCTATAATCCCAGCTACTTGGGAGGCTGAGGCAAGAGAATCGCTGAAGCCTAGGACTGAGGTTGCTGTGAGCTGTGATGCCATGGCACTACCAAGGGTGACGAAGTGAGACTCTGTCTCAAAAAAGAAAGAAAGAAAAAGATGCGGGGTGCCCTCATGAATGGGATTAGTAACCTTATAAAAGGGCCAAAGGGAACCATCTATCACCCCCTTTTTTGCCCTTTCATCTTCTGCCACATGAGGAAGTGGCAAGAAGGCCCTCGACAGACACCAAATGCCAGGCCTTGATCTTCACCTTGACCTCAGACATCCCAGCTTCCAGAATTATTTATAATAGTTATTTATTTATAATAGAAATGTATATGGGTATTTTGTTGCAGCAGCACAGTGATACTAATATGACGACAAGTTTGGGAACCTCTGCCCCACAGTATTGCTAATCAGCATCACCTTGTTAGAAACGCGGAATCTCAGCCCCCCCCACTAAAGAACAATCTTTTATTTTATTTATTTTTTTTGAGACAGAGTCTCACTATGTCACCCTCAGTAAAGTGCCATGGCATCACAGCTCACAGTAACCTCAAACTCTTGGGCTTAAGCAATTCTCTTGCCTCAGCCTCCCAAGTAGCTGGGACCACAGGAACCTGCCACAACACCCAGCTATTTTTGTTGTTGTTGCAGTTGCCACTATTGTTTAGCTGGCCTGGACCGGGTTCAAACCACCAGCCTCATTGCATGTGGTTGGCGCCATAACCACTGTGCTATAGGCACCGAGCCCCACAATCTTTTATTTTATTTTATTTTATTTTTGAGACAGAGTCTCACTTTGTTGCTCTTGGTAGAGTGCTGTGGAGTCATAGCTCACAGCAACCTCAGACACCTGGGCTTAAGTGATTCTCCTCCTCAGCCAGTTGTTGGGTGGGTCAGGGAATATTTCTTGTTCTTTGCGCCACAGGAGGTATCTCAAGGGAATCATCTGGGCGGAGGTCATAAGATCTTCTTAGCTGAGTATGAGATGAATCTGGGCAGAGGCCATGAGATTGTCTATTGAGAGTACATATAGTGAGAATAAGATGGAATTAGCTAGGGTAGGGCTGAGACCACACAGATGGTCTGGTCAATTTAGGTTCCATAGGACTGTTACCTCCTCATTTCCATTCTTGTTTGGGAAGGACCCTATCACCTATTAAAATGCTCACTTCTGGTCAGTCTTAGTGCACACTCATTTTCCTCCACTTTGATTCAACAAATATCTGCTAGACACCTAATTTTTTTTTTTTTTTTTTTTTTGAGACAAAGTCTCAAGCTGTTGCCCTGGGTAGAGCACCATGGCGTCATAGTTCATAGCAACCTCCAACTCTTGGGCTTAAGCAATTCTCTCACCTCAGCCTCCCAAGTAGCTGGGACTACGGGTGCCTGCTGTTGTATTTGTCATTGTTGTTTGGTGGGCCCAGACTGGATTCCAACCCGCCAGCTCCGGTGTATGTGGCCGGCACCCTAGCCGCTTGAGCTACAGGTACCGAGCCTGCTAGACACCTGTTAAGGGCACAGGATAGTGCTAATACTTGGATAGAATGTACAAAACATGCCTTCTTGTCAAGACGCCATGGTACATAGAGACAGAAACATACAGAAGTCACAAAGACCCAGGAACAAACTATAGGGTAATAGGGTGGGGACAAGGATCTCCAGCAACTGCCTGCAGGAGATGGACTTTGAACTGGGAAGGGCAGGCCTCTGATAAGAAGGTTGGAAGGGAGTTAAACCAATACAGTGGAGAAAACTTTGGTTTTACCTGATTTTTTTTTCCTTTGTGAATAATTATGTTTAGACTCACAGTATAAAGACTGTACTTTCAGGGATCATTTCTATAGTCCTTTACAAGATTCACAGTATGTATTTCTGTTTAACCACCATACCTTGAAACCATCACACAAACTGAGATAAAGACAAGCCTGCACTTATGGGGTAGAGCTTAGTACCCCAGACAAGCCCTTCTAGGCCATCTGAAGAAGCAGAAGCCAATTAGCGGACTACAGGAGCCTTGGTGCCTTCAGACTCCTCTGACTCAGAATAACCCTGCATTTTTGGTTTTATCTGTTGACCTTTACCAACATCTTCCTTTTCTTCAGAGGATATTCCCCACTGACTAGGCTTTCTTACCAGAATTTGTGACCTAAATTTGCTTCTCTTCCCCTTGAGAAGCAGAGTCTGAATCTGGGCTGACCTAGTGACTTGCTGGACCAATATAATGTGGCAGAAGTTGCCTTCTGGAACTTATAGACCTCAGTCAAAGTCACCTTTCACCCAGGACTCTTGAATAGTCTCCCTTGGGAAGCCCTGACCTGCCAAATTAGTGCAAGTACCCTGTGACTGCCACACTGAAGAGAATACATATAGGTGCTACATTAACAGCCTCAGCTCAGGGCGGCGCCTGTGGCTCAGTGAGTAGGGCGCCGGCCCCATATGCTGAGGGTGGTGGGTTCAAACCCAGGCCTAGCCAAACTGCAACAAAAAAATAGCCGGGCGTTGTGGCGGGCGCCTGTAGTCCCAGCTGCTCGGGAGGCTGAGGCAAGAGAATCGCATAAGCCCAAGAGTTAGAGGTTGCTGTGAGCTGTGTGACGCCAGGGCACTCTACCCGAGGGCGGTACAGTGAGACTCTGTCTCTACAAAAAAAAACAGTCTCAGCTCAGCTTTCTGGCCATCCCCCACCAGGGCACCAGACATGTGAAAGAAGTTGTCTTGAACCCTCCAGACCAGCCCTTCGACTACCAGACTATCATCAATGACACATGGAACAGAAGAATCATTGAGCTGAATCAAATTCTGCCTAAGTTTAGTGAAACCAATGACAAGTAAAATTGTGAGATATAATAAAATGGTTGTTGTTCTAAGTCACTAAGTTTTAGGCAGCAGTAGATAACCAGTATACCAGGCCTGCAAATTTTTAGGCATCCTTCCCGTTAAACCTTTTTTTTTTTTTTTGCAGTTTTGGCCAGGGCTGGGTTTGAACCCACCACCTCTGGTATATGGGGCTGGCGCCCTACTCCTTGAGCCACAGGCACCACCCCCTTTTTTTTTTTTTGAGGCAGAGTCTCACTCTGTTGCCCAGGCTAGAGTGCCATGGCCTCAGCCTGGCAACCTCACAGCAACCTCAAACTCCTGGGTTTAAGAGATCTTCCTGCCTCAGCCTCCCTAGTAGTTGAGACTACAGACAATTGACTTAAGGCTGGCTATTTTTTTTTACTATTTTTAGTAGACTCTAACTCTTGCTCAGGATGGTCTCAAACTCATGAACTCAAGAGATCCTCCTGCCTCTCACTCCCAGTGTGTTAAGATTACAGGCATGAGCTGATGCACTTGGTCCCTTATATCTGTATTAACAAACACTTTTTTGTTGTTGTTGTTTTTTAGAGACAGGGTGTTTATCGCCCTCGGTAGAGTGCCGTGGCGTCACAGGTCACAGCAACCTCAAACTCCTGGACTTAAGTGATTCTCTTCCCTTAACTTCCCAAGTAGCTGGGACTACAGGTGCCTACCACAATGCCTGGCTATTTTTTTTTGTTGTTGCAGTTAACAAACACATTTTTTTTTTTTTGAGATAGAGCCTCAAGCTGTCGCCCTGGGTAGAGTGCTGTGGCATCACAGCTCATAGCAACCTCCAACTCCTGGGCTCAGGTGATTCCCCTGCCTCCACCTCCAGAGTAGCTGGGATTACAGGTGCCCGCCACAACGCCTAGCTATGTTTTGGTTGCAGTTGTCATTGTTGTTGGGTGGGCCTGGGCTGGATTCGTACTCTCCAGCTCTGGTGTATGCGACTGGCACCTTAGCCACTTGAGCTACAGGTGCCGAGCCAACAAACATTTTGGAATAGACTTAGTAAGAGGCTATTTTAAGTGGCAATATTTGCAGTCACTAACACAAACTTCTCCAAATTAACTACAGAAATTGCTCTGGCCAGGCACTCCAGCCACTTTCATTACCTCATTATCAGAGCTCTAGTCCCAGCACCTGAATTCTGTTTCTGAAGTACGCTCTGGAGGCTGCTGCAAGACCTGGTGGAATTGTGTAGCCATTTAGATAGTGAGAGACTGGCATTGCTACTTTAGCTGTTAGGAAATCTACAGAGAAAGAGAGGCCCCCTGGTTTATCTGGCAGGGACTAGACAACATATATTACAATCAGATAATCCCTTAGCACTGTCCTCTGGGAATGCCTGAGAAGAGGAGTTCCATGCTAGTGACTAGCAGTCCATAACACCCAGCTAGTTTATCTATTTTTAGTGGAGATGAGATCTCAATCTTGCTCAGGCTGGTCTTGAGCTCCTGACCTCAAGCAGTCCTCCTGCCTCAGCTGCCCAGAGTGCTACAGGCATAAACCACTTAATTTTGTATTTCTGAGACAGGGTCTCACAACACATGCCTCTTTGCTTGGCCCAGCAGATCTGTATTTAAATCTTCCTCTGCTACTGATTAGCAGTGTGACCTAGGCTCAAAAACCCTGAATAGGGCCAGAGACGAGTCCTTGAGTCTGCAATAAGATCAGATGATGCTGATCTGGCATAAAGGCCAGACAATGTTCTCCATTTGAAAAGTCTGGGCCGGTGTACTGGGAGGATGAGATGGGTGGATTGCTTGGGTTCAGGAGATGGAGATCAGCCTGAGCAAGAGCAAGACACTATCTCTATTAAAAATAGAAAAACTGAGGCAGAGGGCGGCACCTGTGGCTCAGTCGGTAAGGTGCCGGCCCCACATACAGAGGGTGGCGGGTTCAAACCCGGCCCCGGCCAAACTGCAACAAAAAAATAGCCGGGTGTTGTGGCGGGCGCCTGTAGTCCCAGCTACTTGGGAGGCTGAGGCAAGAGAATCGCTTAAGTCCAGGAGTTGGAGGTTGCTGTGAGCTGTGTAATGCCATGGCACTCTATCCAGGGCCATAAAGTGAAACTCTGTTTCTACAAAAAAAAAAAAAAAAAAAAAAAAACAACTGAGGCAGGAGGATCACTTGAGCCCAGGAGTTGGAGGTTACTATGAACTATGATGATGCCATGACACCCTACCCAGGGAACAGAGTAAGACTCTGTCTCAAAAAAAGAAAGAAAAGTCTCACATCCTGTATTATTCTTCCAAAAATCCCTGTTACAATCAATATTGTAACAAATAAAACAAACTGATGGAAAGAAGAACATATTACCCCTTGTTCTGGCTGAGCTTCTTTGAAATTCACAGCTAGTTATTTGATAGCAATTGGATGTTAGATTCCTCAAGGCCATGTCGCTAAGCCTCCAGTGGCACTTATACCTATTAATTGCTCCCACTTGTAGAGTCCCAAGTATGAGTTTTATGGATAAAGCCGGCCACTCGGTGGATATGAATCTATACTAAGGAGGTGGCATGTTAAAGAAAGCAGGCTCTGAAATACTAGAAGTATCTAAACTTTTACCAGTTTAAATATATGCTCAATACTTACATACTGTGTGACTTTGGGTGAGTTACTTAAATCCTCTAGGCTTCAGTTTTCTCATCTATAAAATGGGAATAATAAGAGCACCCATTTTTACGGATTGTATTGGCATTCAAATGAGATAATGTACATAAAGCACTTAGCATAATTCCTGGCACAAGCACAAACAATATTAGCTATAATCTAAAATAAGCAGTTCTTAGTCTGTCAAGAGAGTTGAGGGTTTGTCTAAAAAGTATGCATGAAGGCTCAGATTGCTTATTTGACGATAAGTCAAACTGCTATATAGTGAGAGGACCTCTAGCCCCCTAGGTGTCTTGGCCTCAATTGGAGTCCAGATGAACCTGCAACATCAGGCTACAGTAGAGTAACCCTCTGTATGGCCTTCATGGTCTCAGGGGACTGTACTCATTTGGCATCATTTAGCTTTCTGAACTTACAGCCTGGGAATTTGATTTACAGACTACTAAGGCACGCTTTTCCAAATGTCCCTAGAGGTCCTTAGGACTACCCCAAGCTCTGGGACTCATGAAGTACAGTAACACAGTGGCATTTATAGTATTAAGTTATTATGCTTATTTTGTGGGTTAAGACCCTGGAATTCAAGCTGATTAACAAACTTACTCATGATTACTAAGGCAGCAATTGAATTTAGACTTGAACTAAAGTTACTGATTCTAACTCAGTATGCTTTCAAGGCTATATATATGTATATATACTTATATATTAGTGGTGAGATTATACTTTATATTATTATAAGTATATATTATATATTTGTATATTATTATAGGTATATATTATACTTATATAATATAATATATATTATTATATTATAAAATATATATATATTTTTTTTTTGAGGCAGAGTCTCACTTCGTCACCCTCAGTAGAGAGCCATGGCATTATAGCTCACAGCAGCCTCAAACTCTTGGGCTTAAGAGATCTTCTTACCTCAGCCTCCCAAGTAGCTGGGAGTATAGGCACCCACCATAACACCCTGCCATTTTTTTTTTTTTTTTGTAGAGACAGAGTCTCACTTTATGGCCCTCGGTAGAGTGCCATGGCATCACACAGCTCACAGCAACCTCCAACTCCTGGGCTTAAGCTGTTCTCCTGCCTCAGCCTCCCGAGTAGCTGGGACTACAGGCATCCACCACAACGCCCGGCTATTTTTTGGTTGTAGTTCAGCTGGGGCTGGGTTTGAACCCGCCAACCTCGGTATATGGGGCCAGCGCCTTACCAACTAAACCACAGGCGTCGCCCTACCCTGCTATTTTTTTGAGATAGAGTCTCGCACTTGCTCAGGCTGGTCTCGAGCTCATGAGCTCAAGTGATCCACCTGCTTCGGCATCCCAAAGTGCTAGGATTACAGGCATGAGCCACCGTGCCTGGCCTAAAGTTATATATTTTTTCATTATCCTAATAGGAGATGCAGATTATTACAAATCAGCTATTGTAATAATATCATGAACATCTGTCTCTCAGAGGGAAAAAACAGTATAATCTCACCACTAATGATATATACATATGTATGTATGTGTCTGTATATACTCACATACCATGTTTTGGTGATCATTTTACCAGGCGCTGTGATAAATTCACACTTTTCCACCTTGGATTTGATCCTAGAGGCTAGCCTGGATTTGGAATACATACTATGATCCTAAAAGAGTAATTATGACTGTCATGGCTATTGACCTACTCTGTGATGTCTGTCCTAACCAGCCTTTTGGTCCTTCTGTATATGAGAGACTACTCTCATGAAAAACCTTCCTTTTCATTACCTAAACTATGTACCACTTTATTTCCTACACTGTATAAATTCATTCCATAATTCTGTTAAACAATTTGTGCAGTTTTCTTTTTTTTTTATTATTATTTTTTTTTTGTAGAGACAGAGTTTCATTTTATTGCCCTCGGTAGAGTGCCGTGGCGTCACACGGCTCACAGCAACCTCCAACTCCTGGGCTTAGGTGATTCTCCTGCCTCAGCCTCCCGAGTAGCTGGGACTACAGGCACCCGCCACAACGCCCGGCTATTTTTTTGTTGCAGTTTGGCCGGGGCTGGGTTTGAACCCGCCACCCTCGGCATATGGGGCCGGCGCCCTACTCACTGAGCCACAGGTGCCGCCCTTGTGTAGTTTTCTTTGTTTCTTTTCTTTCTTTTTTTTTTTTTTGGAGACAGGGTCTCACTTTGTCATCCTTGGTACAGTGCCATGGCATCATAGCCCACAGCAACCTCAAACTCCTGGGCTTAATCAATTCTCTTGTCTCAGCCTCCCAAGTAGCTGGACTACAGGCGCCCACCACAACACCTGACTATTTTTAGAGCCGAGGTCTCGCTCTGGCTCACACTGTTCCAGCACTCAGGCAGTCCATCTGCCTCTGCATCCCAAGTGCTGGGATTACAGGTATGAGCCACCTCACCTGGCTATTTCTTTTCTTATTTTGAGATGAAGGTCTCACTGTGTTGCCCAGAGTGGACTCAAACCCTTGGGCTTAAGCAGTCCTCCCACCTCAACTTCCCAGGTAGTTGGGTCTATGGGCATGCACCACCATACCTGCCAGTTTTTCATTCTTTTGGTTAGATGTTGCTGCTGCTACAGCCTGGAGTGTGTCTTGCTAAGATGCTTGCTTTCTCAGCAAGTCAGATTTTCATGTGACTTATGCCCTTCTATTTTTTTTTTAAACTATCATTTTCCTTTCTTTTTTTTTTTGAGACAGAGTCTCAAGCTGTCACCCTGGGTAGAGTGCCGTGGGCCTCCCAAGTAGCTGGGACTACAGGCGTCCACCACAATGCCTGGCTATTTTTAAGATGTAGATGTCATTGTTGTTTGGCGGGCTGGGTTGGATTTGAACCCGCCAGGTCTGGTGTATGTGGCTGGCGCTCTAGCCACTTGAGCTATAGGTACCGAGCCAAAACAATCCTTTTTCTATCAATCCTAGTATCTAAAGCATAATATCTATAGTATATTCAACAGAGAAAAGATTGGGAGAAGAAGCTAATTCCATTTTTATTCAGTAAATAAAACTATGAGTCAAGTGAAGAAAAAAGATAAGAATAAATTTAAACTGATTCCAAAACTTCACATTTAGGAAATGGGGGAAATGATAGTGCCAATAAAGCATGATGCATCTGTACTAATGATGGTGGTACCTCTACATGGACGTGAAAGCTGCTGAAAAAAATCACTAGAATCCAGGTGAATCATCAAGGCTGCAGATACAAGAGAGGGAAGCTCTGTATCAGGAAGCACAAAGCAAAGTAAACAAAGCACATGCACAACCCAGAATCAGGATTAGGAGACAGAGGTTGTGTAGACTCACACACTCTTATTGCTACTAAACATTAACCTACATGTCCAATCCTATCCAGTACCTGAATCAATCTTGAAGAGATGAGACAGATATTAATAATTCCACCCTCATGAACAAAGGAGGTTAAGGAAAGGGGAGGAGCCGGCAGGAAGCATCTAAAACACCTTGGTTCTTTCTTTCTTTCTTTCTTTTTCTGAGACAGCATCTCACTTTATCACTCTGTAAAGTGTCCTGAGTAGCTGAGACTACAGGCATCCACAACTCCTGGATATTTTTAGAGATGGGGTCTCGCTCTTGCTCAGGCTGGTCTCAATCTCCTGAGCCCAAGCCATCCACCCCCCTCGACCACCCAGAGTGCTAGAATTGCAGGCGTGAGCCACCATGCCCAGCCTAACAGCTCGGTTCATCATCTGGTTTACCAAAGATAAGAAACTTGGGCCTCTGAGCAGTCCTCAAACTATCCTTTCCACATCTCCAACATGGTTGTGCAGTCTGTATGAATGGTTTCTGTTCCAACTCCTGATTCTTACTCCACTTCCTCTCTGGGGTTGAAATACTACCCTAAATCTCAGTCTGCTTGGCTAGGGCCCCAAGATGTTGTCTACATCTAGTCTCCTCTCACTGAAGAATGGATTGCTGACTAGGGTCCTGCTTCAAATTAGAAATTGTTCCTCCCCTCTCCTCACCCTACCCTCCATTTAAAAACTAAATAATGAAAATCAGAAACTTTGGTGGCGCCTGTGGCTCAAGGTGTAGGGCGCTGGTCTTATATGCCGGAGGTGGCAGGTTCAAACCCAGCCCTGGCCAAAAACCACCAAAAAAAAAAAAAGAAAAGAAAATCAGAAACTTCTGCAACTAACCATGCCATCCATATATCGCTGGACACTTGCTTTGCAGCTCCACTAGGGATAGAGCCCTCTCCCTTAGAAGCTCTGATCTGGTTTACTGCCACCCTGTGGATTGGAGAAATAAGAGAAGGCCCATCCAGGAGAGCGTGCTACATTGGGAGCCAGGAGAGGACAAACTTTTAGGGTAAGAGCTAGTTTTCAAGCCAGTCAGTTCCTGCAGAAAGATGAAAGAGAATGGGTTGGCCACAGATTATTAGATTTGGTAAGAAGTAGATCATGGTAACAATGGAAGGAGGTGGTTTCAGTAGTGTGGTGGAGCAAAAAGCCAGATTACAGAGAATTTTATTTTGAATGCTTTTTTTTAGTAGAGAAACTCAGATAAGAATGATTGAATCAATGTGAAACTTTTATTTATTCCTGTCTTTAGGTACAAATCACAAAGAAAATGTTTACATAAGTTCACCCAAGCTTTATGGTTTTTCATCTTGAATATCCTTCTCCCTTTTCCTCTTCATTCTTTCTTCTCTTTTTTCTTATATGTCCTACTTACCCCACCTCATTTTCAATTATATTCCTGGTCTATCTTAAATAGAGACAATAGAAAAAAAAATCTTGGTAAAATAATGAAATCTCAAAAAAATAAATAAACATGTCAAGTACTTCTGAGGCCAGAATGAAGAAAAGAGGCTACATTATCTCACTTAGGAGCATGACAATCTTAAGAGAGGATGGTAACAGATAATTGACCTGCACAAAGAACTGACCCTTCTTTTCCCTGAGCTGCTGAGGGGGCAGAAATGGAAATACCAGACAGAAAAGATTTAGGGGCGCTATGGAGGGAATATACAATTGTTAAATGAAAGCCATCATCTTCAGAAAGGCTCGAGAGAAGAGGGTAGGTGGCAAGAGCAGCAGAATTCTCTGTAGAACCTCTGATACTGACTTCTTTCCTACTGAGAAACAGGGCACAGCATGTTCCACTCGTGTCTTTCTTTCTGTCTGAAATGCATCCCCCCTGCTCTATCTAACTGGTGACTTTCTGGGCAGCCTTCAAGATCCAGTTCCAAGCACACCTTTCTTAACATAAGTCTTCCAGGGCAGAGTTCACTATTCCATCCTCTGGGCTCTCAAGACGACTTTGTCCATACCTACAAGTCCACTGTAAAACTTGAATTTGTTTCCCAGTCTGTCTGCTCATCAGGACCTTTGCATGCTTGCTACCACCTGAGTGCCTGGCACATGGTAGGTAATTAATAACTGTACGAAGGAGAAAGGAGAAGAGAAAGAAAAGAACGGGGATGGGGAAACAAAATGGAGGAAGGCAGAAAGAGGAAGCATCTGACAATCTTCCCTGGCCAAGAAAAAGTAAAATTTATTTTTAAAAAACTCTGAGGGAAATGGACTGAAAGGGAGAAATGACTTGTCTGGGTCTTCTCTGCCTCTCTGTCACTTCCTCTCATGACTTGGGGCCTCAAGCCACAACCATCCCGTTTTCATTCCTGATCACTCAGTTTGCCCAAAGGGAAGGAAAGAAGCCAGATAGCTTTCTGACTTCTGCTCCATCCCCTCAAACTTCGTTTCATCTTTTGTCCACTGTGGGCCCCTCCCTCGTTGGCCTCTGCTCTCCTCACCTTCCCCCACACATCACTGCTGCCTCATTGCCCTAGCAGGCCCTCAGGACCCCCATGTTGTCCACAACTGGGTGGAAACCAAGACTTTCTCAGGGGCAGCCTGAGGTGTTTGGGCTGGGGAAATGCTAGGCGGGGCCTACAAAGTTACCTGAGAGAGAATATTGTTGAAAGGATTTAGATATCCCAGGATTTGGGGAGTAGAAAGGAGCAGGTACTGGGAAGGAGAAGGGCTGAGCAAGTTACAGTCCTTCCTCCCATACTCCTCAGACTCTTTCATGGATGGTATTTCCACATTTTTTCTTTGATCCATGGGTCAGAATCACTTTTCCAATTGTCCTCTCATGGCCTCTATGCTTTGGCTTGTGGAGTTTCATGATTCTTCTAAACCAGATGAGCTTTCCCTGTCAACAGTCCTCAAGCTGTGGAGTTGCTCCTGGGTGTCCTCTCCTTACCCAGGTATCCAGTGCCTCCCTTTCCCCAAGAGTTCTGGAACCACCATTTCCTCAATGGAGATCATATATACAAAAGCAGTTATAAGCTGTAAAGCACTGTTAGAGAATAAAATACTATCAAGAATGAAGCCTTTTCTCCCTCCTCTTATAATCTCTCTTCTCTCTTTTATATTTCTTATCCCTTCCTCCTCACCATACATTGCTGCTCCTCCTTCACCTAGCAGGTTTGGTTTGGTGCAGGGTGGTACCCAAAGCTACACATTGCACAGTGGGAAGTGTCAGCAGGCAGGCAGGCATCTCAGCCCGAGGCCTTGGCAGAGTCCCCAGACAAAGCCATCGGCCCAGGCCAGGACAATAGGCATGGACAAGGTGGGAGAGGGCATAAGTCTGGTGACTGTAACCCCCCAGCACCAGGAACTCCCCCTGCAGCACAGCACCTGCAGCTCCCACATGAGGGGAGGGCAGGGGTGCCAGCTGAGTCCAGCTATCAGTCTTTGGTTCATAGGTCTCAAAGCTCAGCAGGTCCCCAGTCTCACCTAGCCCACCTGCCACATACAATTGCCCACCCAGAGCAGCCATGACATGGGCAGCCCGAGGGACCCCCATAGGGCTCAGAAGTGTCCCTGGCTTCTCAAGTTTAGGGTCATAGTGTAGCAATGAGGCCAGGTATTGGCCAGTTCCACTACAGCCTCCACTCATATACAACCGGCCCTCCAAAACGGCAGCTGCGTGGGCAAAGCACGGTGCTGGAAGTGCAGGTGCTGGCCTAAAGGAGAACAGGACACAAGATCAGGCACTGGCATCTTCAACTCTCCTTTTTTTTTTTTTGAGAAAAGGCAGGCCGGAGTGTAGTGGCATCAATGTAGCTCACTGCTACAACCTCAAACTTCCAGGTTCAAGTTATCCTCCTTCCTCAGCTGTCCCAGTAACTAGGACTATAAGAATGTACCATCACACCAGCTAAATTTTTAACTTTTTGTAGAAATGAGGTGTCACTATGTTGTTTAGTTTGGTCTCAGCCTCCTGGCCTCAACTGCCTGCCTCAGCCTCCCAAAATGCTAGGATTACAGGTGTGAGCCACTGCACTGGTCTCACCTCTCCTTCTATTCCAAGTGTCTTAGTCTCTCCCTGATGCCCCTTTGCCTGCTCACCTCCAGACATTGAGCTCAGGGTTATAGGTCTCCACAGAGTTGAGGGCAACACCATTGTCTCTTCCACCCAGGGCATAAAGTTGTCCATCTAGCACTACCAGGGGGAACAAGCTCCGAGCCTGGTGCAAAGGTGCCATCTCTTCCCAGTCCTCTTGACTTGGATCCCACCTGGACCCAGTGGGTAAAAAGAGGGAAGAGTGACTCTGAGAATCTGTGGGACAACATTCAGCAATTTCTCCCACCTGCCCACCTTGGGGCCTGCCACACCCTGTCCACTCTTAGAGGCTCATACCTGAGAGTTGAGGCCAGGGTGTTAGAGTTGCTGTAGAAATCCTGTCCCCCACACACATAGAGTTCACTTCCTGCCACACTTGCAGCCCCATGCCGGAAGCGCCCTGGGGCAGGCAGGGCAGGCAACCGCCCCCATTCCACAGTTCGTACCAGTCCCATGCCACAGCGGAAGGCCCGAGCCCACCACACTCCTCGGGATGGTTGTCTCAGGGCCATGTCTGATCTTATCCCATCCCCACCAATCACCACCAGTGCCTGGTCAGGCTCCCTCCGCCTCTCTGGGCCTGGAACATCAGCCTTTACCATCAGCTGGTGCAGCAGGTCTGGAGACAGAGATGGGGGAAGCCCAGCTGCCCGCACCCTCCGCAGCTCCCTGGTGGACATTCGGCCAAAGCGGACACATTGCAGCAGGGCCTTGGCATCTGACTCCTGGGTCTCAGGGTTAGCATCTAGCCAACTCCGTGCAGCCACAAAGGCCTCAAACTCCTCCTGCACGTAGAGCTCATCACTATCCAGCAATTCAGCCAGGCAGGCAACTGGTAAAAAAGGGAAAGTGGGGCACAAAGCCACAGCGGGCAGGTGGGTAAGGAGATAGTGACGTGCTTTGTTCCAGAGCCGCTCCAACCCTGGGACTTCAGCCATGGGAAATAGGGCCAGGCAACGGGCAGGATTGAGGCCCCTTGCCAAGGCTTTCTGACACAAATCCAGGCAGGAAGAGCTCTGGTACTGCAGGGCAGCCTGGGCAGCTCTCAGTAGTCCTGGCCACCTTGCCCGCACAACCCCAGAGTAGGCAAAAGAGACGAGGAGTCGCAGGTCCTGGGTAGACATGGTATGCAGAGACACCTCTGTGCCCTGGGATTCTCTCATCCCACTTAGAAGCATGGCCCCAAAGAACTCACTGCCACAGGCCAGGGCTGCTCGATGCACTGCAGAAAGAGGGAAAAAGCAAAAGAGGATTCAAAGTGTTGCATGACTGCTAGGCACTATCCCAACTTGGTAATACCAACTATGGCCCTCCAAACTACCCAAAGATACAGGTCAAACTGTGGTACGCAATGGAGTACCATGGGGTACTTGTTCAAATGCAGGTTTCAGAGACCCACCCCAAAGATTCTGATTCAGTAGCTCTCAACAGAGACCCTATGAATTTTCAAGCACCTGTGTGGTCCTCATGTTAGTGACCTAACTAACACTTTGACACTTTGATAAACAATTCTTTTTTTTTTTTTTTCTGAGACAGAGTCTCACAGCAACCTCAAACTCCTCGGCTTAAGCAATTCTCTTGCCTCAGCCTCCCAAGTAGCTGCGACTACAGGTGCTCGCCACAATGCCCAGCTATTTTTTGGCTGGAATTATTACTGTTGTTTAGCAAGTCCAGGTTGGGCTCAAACCCTCTAGTCTTGGTGTATGTGGCTGGCGCCCTACTCACTGAGCTTCAGGTGCTGAGGCTTGGCCAGGTCATTTAGAAAAAGAATATTATCTATCAAGTAAAGAAGATAGCATTTGCTAAGAGGGTCACAAAATAAACTGAAAAAAACAGTGGGCAACTGATATAGGTCTGTCTATATTGTACACAGAATAATGTTCTTTCTTTTTTTTTTTTTGAGACAAGGTATCATTTTGTCACCCTTGGTAGAGGGCCATGGCCTCACAGCTCACAGCAACCTCCAGCTCTTGGGCTTAGGTGATTCTCTTGCATCAGCCTCCCGAATAGCTGGGACTACAGGCGCCCGCCACAATGCCCGGGTATTTTTTTGTTGCAGTTTGGTGGGGCTGGCTTTGAACCTGCCACCCTTGTTATATGGGGCCAGCGCCCTACTCACTAAGCCACAGGCGCCACCCATCTTGCCTAAGTTTTACCAGGAAACCAGTCACAGTCTCTCATGCCTGTAATCCCAGCACTTTGGAATGTTGAGGTGAGAAGATTGCTACAAAAAAATAAGAAAAATTAGCAGAGCATAGCACGCTTCTATAATCCAAGCTACTTGGGAGGCTGATGTGGGAGGATTTCTTGAGCCTGGGAGTTAAGGCTGCAGTGAGCTATGATCAGGCCACTATACTCCAGCCTGGGTGACAGAAAGAAACCCTGTCTCAAAAAAAAAAAAAAAAACAAGGAAGAAAGAAAGAAAAGAAGGAAGAAAGGATAGGAGGGAAGGAAGGAAGGAAGGAAGGCAAACAGGCAGGCAGGCAGACCTGGGGATGGAGTGGGGTGGAGTGAATGCTGCTAGAAGTGTTTTCAGGTCACAAAAGGGACCAAGCTCCAAGGGAAGTTTATGAACTCCATGCTGCTTTGACCAATTACGTTACATTTCCCTCTTTTTTTTTTTTTTTTTTTGTAGAGACAGAGTCTCACTTTATGGCCCTCGGTAGAGTGTCGTGGCCTCACACAGCTCACAGCAACCTCCAACTCCTGGGCTTAAGCGGTTCTCTTGCCTCAGCCTCCCGAGTAGCAGGGACTACAGGTGCCGGCCACAACGCCCAGCTATTTTTTGGTTGCAGTTCAGCCGGGGCCGGGTTCGAACCCGCCACCCTCGGCATATGGGGGGCCGGGTTCGAACCCGCCACCCTCGGCATATGGGGCTGGCGCCTTACTGACTGAGCCACAGGCGCCGCCCACATTTCCCTCTCTTAAGGGGCAAGTGATGTTGATATGGTTTTATAATGTCCTATGCAGTAGGTAGTGGCATGATACTTCTCAAGTAGTAAATACCAGTGACATCTTTTCAAATATGTATTGTCTGAGAAAATCTACATTCCTGGAAACAAGCTAACCCATCTTAGTTTCCATATCATCAATCAACCTATAGCTCAGAGTCAACGGTGAAAGGGCTTATAACCACTTGTATTCATCTCTTACTCATCACTATCCCCTAGGATTTTAGGGTTTCCAAACATTAAGTTGGATTTTTTTTTTTTTTTTGAGACAGAATCTCACTTTGCCACCCTTGGTAGAGTGCTGTGGCATCATATCTCACAGCAATCTCAAACTCTGACACTCAAGCAATTCTCTTGCCTCAGCCGCCCAAATAGCTGGGACTATAGGTGCCTGCCACAATGCCTGGTTATTTATTTTGTTTTATTTTATTTTATCTTTTTCTAGAGACAGAGTCTCACTTTGTCACCCTTGGTAGAGTGCCGTGGTGTCACAGCTCATAGCAACCTCCACCTTTTGGGCTTAGGCAGTTCTCTTGCCTCAGCCTCCCGCCACAATGTCTGGCTATTTTTTGTTGCAGTTTGGCCAGGGCTGGGTTTGAACCCACCACCCCTGTATAAGGGGCCGGCACCCTACTCACTAAGCCACAGGTACTGCCCAACACCCAGTTATTTTTTAGAGATGGGGGTCTCGATCTTGCTCAGGCTGGTCTTGAACCCATGAGCTCAGGTAATCCACCCACCTTGGCCTCCCAGAGTGCTAGGATTATAGTAGTGAGCCACTACACTTGGCCTAAGTTGGAATTTTTTTTGGGGGGTGGGGTAGGTTGGAATGTTTTTAAGGAAATAAAATCAGTGACATAAATGTTTAAATTTCAAACCCTAGTGAGAATTTTTTTTTTTTGAAACAGAGTCTCATTCTGCCACATTGGATAGAGTGTCATGGCATCATAGTTGACCACAACTTCAAACTCTTGGGCTCAAATGATCCTCTTGCCTCAGCCTCCCAAGTACCTGGGACTATAGGCACCCACAATTCCCGGCTAATTTTTATAGTTTTCAGTAGAGAGAGAGTCTCGCTCTTGCTCAGGCTAGTCTCGAACTCCTGAACTCCAGCAATCCACCTGCCTCTGCCTCTGAGAGTGTTAGGATTACAGGCATGAGTCACTGTTCCTGACACCCAGTGCAAATTTTGTTAAGTATGAAAATTTAAATCTACCCTTCAAAGCTGAGGCAGGTAGATTGCCAGAGCTCACGAATTTGAGACCAGCCCTACCTCTAAAAATAGCTGGGCATTGTGGTGGGTGCCTGTAGTCTTAGCTATCTGGGAGGCTGAGACAAGAGAATCGCTTGAGCTCAAGAGTTTGAGGTTACTGTGAGCTGTGATGTCACAGCACTCTACCGAGGGCAACAAAGTGAGACTCTGTCTCAAAAGGAAAAAGTTAAATAAATAAATAAATCCACCCTTCAAGGCTGGGCACAGTAGCTCATGCCTGTAATCCTGCACTGTGGGAGGCTGAGGCAGATGGATTGGTTAAGCTCAGGAGTTCCAGACAAGCCTGACCAAGAGCAAGATCCCATCTCCACTAAAAATAGGAAACTACTAGCCAGTTGTTGTGTCTGGTACCTGTAGTCCCAGCTACTTAGGAGGTTGAGCCCAGGAATTTGAGGTTGCTGTGACCTATGATGACGCTATGGCACTCAACCCAGGGCACAGAGTGAGACCCCGTCTCAATAAAATAAAACAAAATAAAAGTACCCTTTATCTGGTACTTTCTGAACTGAAAATAAAGACTTCTGGAGTCGTTTTTTCTTCTAGGAGTCCCAGTTGCACTTTGGTTCCCAGTCATTCCTCTAATGGGCAGTAGCTATATGATTTTGGATGTGTCTTGGTCCTGATTTCTTCATCAGTAATGTGTAAGAACTGAACTACATAATCTCTAAACTAATCCCTTGTAACTTTAAACTTTTATGTGTCCACATTCCCAGTCCATTTTCAAGGTCCTAGGGTGTTGTAATACAATGGAATAGAAAGCAGACTGGACCACTGACTATGGGCTTCTATCTTGGTTCTCACTAGACATCTCATAGCTTAATGTTCCTTATTTACACTTAGAGATGATGATATCGACTTCACTAGCTTTCCATGAGAATTAAGAGACCTTATGTGTAAAAATCCCTGGCACCCAGTAGCTCGCTAAATGTTAATAGAATCTGAATAATACTCAATTTATTCAACCCTACTTAGCTTTACCCATGATGAGCAGAGTTAGGTTCCAAGTGCCAAGGCCAGGTAGCCTTAAGATTCTGGCAAAAGAGTACCAGATCTTGGTCATTAACCGAAGGACCCATAAATCTGCCACAGTGTCAAGCATGCTTAGGTAAAAGGACACACAGTTTTCCACCATGTTCCTCCAGCTTTCGCTGTCTCCTGAATAGGATCCCCAGAACGGCCTTTGGTTAATCCTTGTTTCAGTCAATCATATTCTGCCTGTTCTACTGCCATTTAGTTCTAGCCAGCTGGCTAGAAATTCCTTGTTTGTGGACACAGGAAAAGCCAGAGCATGGAGGGTCAGTTTAAATCTGTCAAAGAGCCTACCAAAACAACTCAACTGCGCATGCCCAGCTTTCAGCAATGCAGAAGAGGCACCAAAGGCCACGCCAGGGAAATTCTGACTGCAGCTGGGATCAAAACCACTACAGTGGGGATCAAAAACCACCTGCTGCTTGTACGCATCATTCCGGTAGCATATGCACCTGCGTCCCACAGGCCCTCACCCCGCAACTGGCAGCTGCCTGCTTCCAGCTTCAGATCACAGCCGACGCCTTCCCGGTACAAGAACTCAATGCCCCGCAGGTTCTCCCGCAGCTCCTCTGCCTGGCTGGGCTTCTTTTCATCTTCCCCAGCGTTTTCAGCTTCCGCGCGTCTCCGCAGGGCAGCGGCTTTCATCCGGGGCGCTCCTAGTACCTCGGATGCAGCCAGCACATCGCCCAGCGGGGCGGGGCCCAGCACCCCCTCGTAGGCAAAGGTCAGCATGGCCTCCCAGCCCCGCGGGGCCACATCGAGGCTGAAAGGGATCCGCGACCCTCCGCGGCCCAGCAGCCTTTCCCGGAAGAGGCTGCTGACCGCCGCCAGGATCACGCGATGCACCCCATATACCTGCCCGGCGACTGACACCTCTTCGTCTAGCAGCAACTTCTGCTCCCGCAGCCGCTGTGCCTCGGCGAAAAACTGGCTCGTATGCTCCTCACTGCGCAGTGCCTCCACCGCGTCTTCATCGTCCTCATCCTCTTCTTCCTCTAAGGACGAGGCTGGAGATGGAAGGTTCCCTGGCATCAAGGGCCTGGGGCCAGGCTCTTCGAGAGGAAAGGAGGGCAAACCGGGATCCTCATCGGGGGAGGGAGGCCAGCAGGGGGTTCTCGGAGCGGGCAAAGGGAGTCCAAGGCAGTCCTTCTGGACCTGAAGAGAGACACTCTCCAGGCCGGAGGAAAACTGTGCAGTGTCCGAGACGCTCATAGCCCGGGTTTGCTGGATAGCTGCAGGTGAGCAGAGGCAAGAGCTGGACCCAGAGAGGCCAGAGGAACCATGTCTCCAGCCCATGTAATATCAAACCTTCCCGTGCTCCAGCTCCTTCCCCAACCCCTTGGCTATGTCCTGCAACTATGGGGTTCATGAAGAGCAGCAAAGCATGCAAGGAGCATGTATAAAGATCCAGTAACCCAGCCATACTCCTCCCGTCTTGCCCCCATGCTTTTTAGTCACCCTCAGGAGACACCAGTATTCTGTGGGCCCTCTCACTTGAGGCTCCCTCTGCTTGGGGCGGAGTGGCAGAGGGAACTTGCTCCTCATCCTAGTAGGCTAATTATAGCCAGTGCTGGCTAGGTGCTGGCTTGTGGTGCCAGGATTCCAACACCCAATCCTCTGAGCCCCGTCCTGGATTAACAGCCCACCCTTCCACCTGCAGGTCACCCCTGGGTGCTGAGCTAGGCAAATTCAGAAACCAAGGAGGATGAGGGGATTGGGTGGAGTGAGCTAGGCCAGACCCACCATTCTCATGCTAGGGTGCAGCATGAATGAATGCACTTCCTTCCCATCCCAGGGCTCACATGGCTCATTATCCTGCTCTCAGCCTCAGTCACTACTAGCACTCGTTTATCTATCTCAGCCATCTCCACTAATGGCTGGTTAGTCTGTGGTAACCTTATGATCCTTAAGGGTCCCCAGTCCTGTCAGGAATTGCTGGGACCACACATCAGTTCCTCTTTTTTTTTTCCTCTCAGGTGGCAAAAATTTCCTTATCTCACGTAGCCTGGGTCCAGAGCTTGGTATTTCCACAGGGTTCATTTTGGCCTTTGCTAACATCATAGCTGTGGCTATGCACACAGTGGGCTTTGCAGAGACCTTTACCCTACTTCAGGTAATGCCTACCCTTTTCCTTTTCGTGCTCCTCTCTCAAGTCTGCTGACCCTGGAAAGTCTAACCCTGGAAGTTCTAATTGTTCAGACCAGGCAAATCATTTTAAAAATCACATAGAAGGATCAAATCAGCCAGTAAATACTTTGTGACCTCTTTATTCTGCCCTTCCAGGACCACAGGGTGTGGCTGCCAAACATGAATCTGAGTGGCAACCATGACTGTCCTTCTAGGTGTGGTGCTGGCCAGCCACATGCTTCAGGGCTTGTGGGTTTGAACCTGGCCCGGGCCTGATAAGCAACAAAAAAATAGCCAGGAGCTGTGGCTGGCACCTGTAGCCCCAGCTACTAGAGAGGCTGAGGCAAGAGAATCGCTTGAGCCCAAAAGTTTGAGGTTTTTGTGAGATATGACACCACAGCATTCTACCAAGAGTGACAAATTAAGACTCTGTCTCAATAAAAAAATAACATTAATAAAAAAAAAAGATACTGCAGATTTATACATCTGACTTGGTATAAGGTGGCAGCAAAGTAAGTGAGGAGAAATGAGATTCTGGAATATTTTAAAGGTAAAGCCAAAGGGATCTGATGAATTGAAAGAGATGAAAGAAAAGTGTCAAAGATATTATCAAGGTGCTTTGGTATGAAAAAGGATGGACTTGTCATTAACAGGAAAAAGACTTAAGTTGGGGAAAGCTTAAGTTCAATTTTGAGTATGTTAAATTTGAGATCCCTATTAAGCATCTAAGTGGAGATGCTAACGGGCAGAAGTCTAAGTTGGAAATATAAAAGTAGGAGTCACCAATATCAAATATCGAAATGTCTTTTTCAGGGGGAGACAGTTCCACTCTGATGATGGCATCATTATAGCTCATAGCAACCTCAAAACCTCAAACTCCTGGGCTCAAGCAATTCTCCTGCCTCAGCCTCCCAAGAAGCTGGGACTACAGTTACATGGCTAATTTTTCTTTCTTCTTTATTTATTTATTTTTTTTGGCCGGGGCTAGGTTTGAACCCGCCACCTCTGGCATATAGGACCGGCGCCCTACTCCTTGAGCCATAGGCGCCGCCCTATTCTTTTTATTTTTTTGATTTTTTGTGGCTAATTTTTCTATTACTGTGGAAACAGGTTCCCACTCTTGCTCAAGCTGGTCTCAAACTCCTGAGCTCAAACAAGGCTCCTGCCTTAGCCTCCCAGAGTGCTAGGATTATATGCATGAGCCACCGTGTCCAGCACAAAATGGTTTTAATGTGTAACAGTGGATGAAGTCACTGCAAATGAATGTTTAAACAGAACAACTGAAGGACTGAACTGTGAGAAGTTAAGAGATTATGGAAGCTGGATGCAATGGCTCACACTGTAATCCCAGTGAGGCTGAGGTGGAAAGATTGTTTGGGTAATAGCAAGACCTCATCTCTACAAAATCAAAGAACAAAATTTAGCCAGGCCTGGAGTTACATGGTTACAGTCTCATTTATTGGGAGGCTGAGGTGAGAGGATCGCTTGAGCCAGGGAGTTGGAGATTGCAGAGACAGCTATGATAATGCCACTGAACTCTAGCCAAGGCAATAGAATAAGACCTTGTCTCAAACAAAACAAACCCAAAGAAGATTTATGACAAGAGTGGTGTCAGTGAGGTAGAGTTCCAAAGATGAGATAAATTAGGGATGAGGGAGAATCACCTGGAAATATTGTGAGTAAAAATGAGGACAACTATACCACCTCCGTGGTACAATGGGCACGAGAAACACCACCACTACAAAGTGGTAGGAAAAGCAGAGTCCTCACAAGAAACCATGTCTCAGCAAGAAAAAAAGCCGAGGACAGAGAATTTGGCAAATGACAGCCTATTAGTTTCAGAGAGCATAGTAGGGGGATTGGAAGGAGCAGATAGGTGGGGACAAAAGAATGGGGAAGAGGTAAGTGGTTATTAGAGCATAAAAGATGAGTTAGTAGTTCAGGACTTCTTGTGATTGTTATCAACAAGATAAAGGGCATAATGAGATTAGTTCTGGTAGTTGTGGCAGGGAGGAATGTGTGGCTAGGGCACCCCCATAAACCTGCCAAAAGTATACACAGGTCAAAGTGTATGGAGGAGGGGCAGTTTTATTCTTTTTTTTTTTTTTTTTTAGAGACAGAGTTTCATTTTGTTGCCCTCAGTAGAGTGCTGTGATGTCACAGCTCACAGCAACCTCCAACTCCTGGGCTTAGGCGATTCTCCTGCCTCAGTCTCCCGAGTAGCTGGGACTACAGGCGCCCGCCACAACACCCGGCTATTTTTTTGTTGCAGCTTGGCTGGGCTGGGTTCAAACCCACCACCCTCGGTATTTGGGGCTGGTGCCCTACTCACTGAGCCACAGGCGTTGCCCAGCAGTTTTATTCTTGAATTATAATCAGATCTATCTCCAGGGTATTTTGAAAGAAGTCCTGAGTACCTACTTCAAATAATTTAAATGAGATGATGAATACAAAGCAGTTAGGATACGGCCTGATACTAAAATATTACTTGTGTAATACAATTGTTAAGGAGAAGTTACATTTCCTCTCATTCTTGGCTCCTGAGCAGCAGTCTCCAAAGTTACCTAAATGGTCAGCCAGGGTGCTGCCCTGTCCTCTGTCTCCTTACCCATTCACATCAAGAACTTACTCAACGCCCACTCTATCCTGGTCCAACACGATCCAATTACCAAAATACAAAACCAAAAATATTTTATTGCTGAGTCATCTTGGGTTTCCAAAAGGGACCTCAAGCCTTTCTTGGAGTCTATATCTTTGCTAGGACTTCCACATCAGGACACAGATTTAGCCCAGGGTTCTTGGGCTCCATCCACTTAGGGAACTAAATATTGTTAATCTTGTTAGTCCCTCCAGGTCACTTCTACTTCATCTGTCCGATACCTGTGGAAAAACAGAAAAAGCATGGTGGAGGGCTATCCCCTATCATCTTCCATTCTTCTCTCCCCTCATGCTCCTGGACTGTCTGCCCCACTGATTTTTGCCTACCTCCCATGTAATTCTATCTACTCCCCTCAAAAGAGTGGGTGATATCACTCACCTCTGTGTGATACCAGAATCACTGAGGGGGGTCCTGTGTCCAGCCTGAAACATCTCCCAGCCGGCCTGGGCTATCATGGCTCCATTGTCAATGCAGAATCTGGGATGGAAAAGAGATATGAAATCTGGGATCCAAGGGTGTAAAAGTCACAATAATGGGCAAAGTATAAAGGATATCAAGAAACATAAAGGATTTTTACCTTTCATCCGTGGCAAAAAGCCGGGCTCCCCGTTCCTGGCACATTGTCTCCATCATCTCCTGTAGCCTTATATTACCTACAAAGAGGTATGAGGTAGAGTTAGCTTAATTTTAGCCATCTTTTTTTCATTGTCCAGCAGTACATGACATACGTACTTATTTAAGACATTGAAGTGAAAGTCAGGAGGTAAGGATTAGGGAACACAGGACAAGAAAAAAACCTAATAACCCCCCTCAAATCCTTAGTGATTGTTTAGTACAAAGTGGATTTGGCAAAGATGATGCACAGTGCCAAGAATAGGAAGGAAGAATACCGTTCAATGATACCTACACCCCACACCTCCCACAATGAGGGCCTCCTGGGAGCCACAGTGCGCCATGGCTCGCTCTGTGATCTCTACCAGCATTGCAAACACAGTTTCCTGTGGGGGACAGACAAGGTGCAAATATTAGAGGGGCACCCCAGCTTAGTTCTGCTCTACTATATATATGTAAAACCTTCTCCAGCCCCAACTTCCTGTCCCAGGTTTTTACTTCATTACCTGCAGGGAGAAACACAGATCCTCAGGAGTACACTCCCCTGTGGCGAGCATCCGCTGGGCTATATCCTATGATGTAAGGAAAAACACAAGAAATAGTGCTTTGAGGATTATATGAGAGCAAAAATTAATAGACTTGGAAGATTTCCATGTTTCACTACAATTCATCTTACCAGCACACTCTGTACCACACATGTTCCTTCACCGGCATCAAAGTATAGAATGGGCAGTGTTCATTTAAGAATCAATAATTAGGGCGGCGCCTGTGGCTCAAGGAGTAGGGCACTGGTCCCATATGCCAGAGGTGGCGGGTTCAAACCCAGCCCTGGCCAAAAACCACAAAAAAAAAAAAAAAAAAAAAAAAGAATCAATAATTAGTTCTTTTATGGCCCTCAGTAGTGTGCCGTGGCCTCACACAGCTCACAGCAACCTCCAACTCCTGGGCTTAAGCGATTCTCTTGCCTCAGCCTCCAGAGTAGCTGGGACTACAGGCGCCCGCCACAATGCCCGGCTATTTTTTTTTTTGGTTGCAGTTTGGCCGGGGCCGGGTTTGAATCCGCCACCCTCAGCACATGGGGCCGGCGCCTTACCAACTGAGCCACAGGCGCCGCCCAGTTCTTTTTTTTTTTTTTTTTATTGTTGGGGATTCATTCAGGGTACAAAGAACCAGGTTACACTAATTGCATTTGTCAGGCAAAGTCCCTCTGTGTTTCTCCCCTAAGAGGTGTGCCAAACACTGTGATCCCCGGACCCTCTTCCCTCTCTCCGTTCCCCCATCCTACACCATGTTCTTGGTCATCAATTGTCCTCTTATCGAAATTGACTACATTGGATTCTTGCTTCTCCATTCTTTTATTTATTTATTTAGAGACAGAGTCTCATTATGTCATCCTCAGTAGAGTATCATGGCATCACAGCTCACAGCAACCTCAAACTCCTGGGCTTAAGCAATTTTCCTACCTCAGCCTGCCAAGCAGCCAGGACCACAGGTGCCCGCCACAACACCTGGCTAATTTTTTATTGTTGTTGTCATTGCTGGTTAGCAGGCCTGGGCCGAGTTCAAACCCACCAGCCCCAGTACATGTGGCTGGTGCCCTAATCACTGAGCTATAGGCACTGAGCCACGCTTCTCCATTTTTGTGATAATTATTTCTTGAATGTTTGTCCTAGCATCTCCAGCTCCATTACTTTCCCTGCATAACTGTCTGCCATTGCACTTATCATCATATGAAACACTATCTTTTTTATATGTCTCCCCCTCATTAGAATCTCCTAAGCTCTGTAGAGGCAGGGGTTTTTGTTTTGCCCCATGTTGCATCCCTACTGCCTAGCAGAACAATGCCAGGCACACAGAAGATGTTCAGTAAATATCTGATAAATTTATTCAGCATCTGATATGGGCCAATATTATGCTATATGCAAGAAATATAGGGCGGTGCCTGTGGCTCAAAGGAGTAGGGCACTGGCCCCATATGCCGGAGGTGGCGGGTTCAAACTCAGCCCCGGCCAAAAACTGCAAAAAAAAAAAAATGAAATATAACGGTGGCTTGGTGCCTTTAGCTCAGTGGCTAGGGCGCTGGCCAAACACTGGGGCTGGCAGGTTCGAACCCGGCCTGGGCCTGCTAAACAATGACAACTACAACAACAACAAAAAATTAGCCCGGCATTGTGGTGGGCACCTGTAGTCTCAGTTACTTGGGAGGCTAGGGCAAGACTATCACTTAAACCCAAGAGTTTGAGGTTGCTGTGAGCTACAATGCCACAGCACTCTATCGAGGGCGACATAATGAGACTCTGTCTCAAAAAAGAAAAAAAGAAAAAAGAAATACAACAGTGAGGAAAAAAAGATAATGCCTCATTAAAAAAAGCATGAAATTGGGTAGTGCCTGTGGCTCAGTGAGTGAGGCCCATGTACTGAGAGTGGTGGGTTCAAACCTGACCCCAGCCAAACTGCAACAAAAAAATAGTCAGGCACTTGGGGCGGCGCCTGTGGCTCAGTGAGTAGGGCGCCAGCCCCATATGCCGAGGGTGGCGGGTTCAAACCCAGCCCCGGCCAAACTGCAACCAAAAAATAGCCGGGTGTTGTGGCGGGCGCCTGTAGTCCCAGCTGCTTGGGAGGCTGAGGCAAGAGAATCGCGTAAGCCCAAGAGTTAGAGGTTGCTGTGAGCCGTGTGACGCCACAGCACTCTACCCGAGGGCGGTACAGTGAGACTCTGTCTCTACAAAAAAAAAAAAAAAAAATAGTCAGGCACTGTGGCGGGCACCTGTAGGCCCAGCTACTTGGGAGGCTGAGGCAAGAGAATCACTTAAGCCCAGGAGCTGGAGGTTGCTGTGAGCTGTGATGCCATAGCACTCTACAGAGGGAATAAAATGAGACTCTGTCTCTAACCAAAAAAAAAAAAAGGCATGAAATTGGCTGGGCATGAAATTGGCCCATGCCTGTAATGCCAGCACTTCAGGAGGCCAAGGGGATAGGAAGATCACTTGAGATAAGGCATTTGAGACCAGGCTGGACAACACAACAAGACCACATCTCTACAAAAAAAAAAAAGGCATGAAAATGCCCGTCTCACCTCTCTCACACTCATGTCAATACTCACCTCGATGAAAGACAGGATGCCTGAGAATGAGACGTCCATCCCTTTTACAGTGTATGGCAACTCAACTAGCTTCTTGCCTCTAAGTGGGAATGAGTGTATAAGGCACTAAGCATATAGTCAGCTGACTGCTCACCATCCAAAGCCCCTCCCATATCTTGTTAATATATACGTATATGGGGAAATCCCTAAAGCCCAAAATGCCAACCTCCTTCCACCTTATGTCCCCTTACCGCTTTGCCATCTGTTCAATGTTGTAGCCTGGACTTGGGTCATTGGAAATCTAGTAGAAAAAAAAAATAATATAGAAGTGAATAGAAGAAGATAAATCAAATATATAGAAAGCCTAAGCTTATTTACTACTCCCTGCCTCCACTTCCAGGGCTTCCCAGAAATTTACCCACATCTAATGCTCTCAGTAGCCGGGCTACAGTGGCTTACCTTCAGCACTCGGGCAAAACGATCCAGACAATTACCCACAGCAATATCAATGGTTTCCCCAAAGATGCGGTAACGATGTTCTGAGTATGCAATCACCTAAGGGTGATGAGGATGTCCATGAAACCTCAAGTCTGTAAAGAGGATTATTTGGCTTTGGGGAGAACAAAGCAAAGGAACATGGCAATCAGAGCTTCCAATAAGAAATGGAAAAAAGGGCTTTCCCAATGGGCAGTTTTGTATAGCTCTTATATTAGAAGAAATTCATATACCTTGAGGATTCCCAGACCTAATTCCTAATCTACGAAAGATAATATAGATCAGGGCAGAAGCAAAAGCAAAATGTATTACCTCAAATACATTTTTCTAGCTCAGAGATTCTTTTTTTTTTAGGGACAGAGTTTCACTTTATCACCCTTGGTAGAGTCCCATGGCGTCACAGCTCACAGCAACCTCCAACTCCTGGGCTTAGGCGATTCTCTTGCCTCAGCCTCCTGAGTAGCTGGTACTACAGGTGCCGGCCAGAACGCTCAGCTATTTTTTTGTTGCAGTGGTCGGGGCCAGGTTTGAAAATTGACAAAATATATGGGGTTGGTATATGGGGCCGGCATCCTACCCACTGAGCCACAGGCGCCACCCAGAGAGAGATTTTTTTTTTTTTTTGTAGAGACAAAGTTTCACTTTATCGCCCTTAGTAGAGTGCCGTGGCATCACACTGCTCACAGCAACCTCAAACTCCTGGGCTTAGGCGATTCTCTTGCCTCAGCCTCCCAAGTAGCTGGGACAACAGGCGCCCACCGTGATGCCCAGCTATTTTTTTGTTGTAGTTTGGCCAGGGCTGGGTTTGAACCCGCCACCCTCGGTATATGGGGCCAGTGCCCTACCCACTGAGCCACAGGTGCCTCCTGAGAGATTCTTGATATAACTCTTAGAGGTAGTCTTGACAGTGTGGACTAGAGATCAGGCTTTCCTTCCTGGAAGCAAAGAATAACAGTCCTTCTAGATTATCCTAGGTAGAAATAAAGAACTCACTCAATCTCATGGGGTCAGATTAATCATCCACACAACTCAGCAATGGGAATCCACTTAAGCCCATTCTTCACATAACCAACTTTTAGCACAGAGAATATCTGTTACCTACTGACACGTATATTCTATACTTCTGACACTAGAGGCTTCATAAGGACTATAAGAGTCCCTTTCCCTTCCTGTTGCTGTTAGGAATTTCCTTCCTTTCTAATGTGGATCTTACTCTGCTTTGAAAAAGCTGGTGACAAAAGGGGAAGAAGAAAATCCTATTTCTACTTCTGTTATCTACTCTTCTCCACCCAATTGCCATCCCTGTTTTTTACACTTAAGAAAACAGCAAAAAGGAAGAGGAATAGAAAACTCTACCACTGCTTCTCTCTCTCTCTTTTTTCTTTTTTTGTAGAGACAGAGTCTCACTGTACCGCCCTCGGGTAGAGTGCCGTGGCATCACACGGCTCACAGCAACCTCCAACTCCTGGGCCCAAGCGATTCTCCTGCCTCAGCCTCCGGAGTAGCTGGGACTACAGGCGCCCGCCACAACGCCCGGCTATTTTTTGTTGTTGTTGCAGTTTGACCGGGGCTGGGTTTGAACCCGCCACCCTCGGCATATGGGGCCGGCGCCCTACTCACTGAGCCACAGGCGCCGCCCTTCTCTCTCTTTTTTTAAAGAGACAGAGTCTCACTTGGTCACCCTTGGTACAGTACCGTGGCATCTTAGCTCACAGAAACCTCAAACTCTTGGGTTCACGTAACTCTTTTGCCGCAGCCTCCCAGGTAGCTAGAACTACAGGTGCCTGCCACAGCGCCCAACTATTTTTTAGAAATCGGGTCTTGCTCTTGTTCAGGTTAGTCTTGAACTCATGAGCTTAGGCAATCCAACCATGTTGGCCTCCCAAGTGCTGGGATTATAGGCATGAGCCACTGCGCCTGGTCACTGTTCCTCTTAATCAACTATTATAGTTGCTGTTTTCTTTTCTTTCTTTTTTTTTTTCTGAGACACAGTTTTACTTTGTTGCTCTGGGTAGAGTCCCATGGTGTCACAGTTCACAGGAACCTCAAACTGTTGGGCTCAAGTGATTCTCTTGCCTCAGCCTCCCGAGTAGCTGGGACTACAGGCGCCCGCCACAACACTCAGCTATTTTTAGAGATGGGGTCTCACTCTTGCTCAGGCTGGCCTTGAACCTGTGAGCTCAGGTGATACACCTGCCTTAGCTTCCCAGAGTGCTAGGATTACAGGAGTGAGCCACTGCTCCCAGCCTTATAGTTGCAGTTTTCTAAAACCCAAGTCTCTAACTATGCATATTACCCTTCAGGCCTCAACCAGCTACTTGAAGTTCCCATGTTATTTTCATGGGAAGGCATGCATTTTTAATAACAATTTCACAAAACTTAGTTTTAAAGGCAATGGAGGTAAGGCTTGGACAACAGCAAATAGATTCAGAGGGCTGGAAGTGTGTTGGCCGCAAGATCAGAGCGTACGGGAGAAATCGAGGAACAGGAGCTGCTCTGTGACTCTGATCTAGCCCCCAATCCAAACTCCCTGGCAGGCCCTGCCTTCCACATTTGCCAACATGCAGCTCTCTGTTGGTGCCTAGGAGCTACATACCCGTGAGGTGACCAGCCAAGAGACAGTTGCCCAGATAAAAGGCTCACGTAGCCTCTCTGGAGGGCATTGCCCTGGAAGATTAAGTCATGCTCCTAGCAGGCACGTCCCTAGAAGATGAGGCTATCCTGGGCCAGCGTGGGACTAAGGCTCTGACAACTCTAGAAGTAGGAGGTAAAGTCCATGGTTCACTGGCCTGGGCAGGGAATAGTGAGAGGTCAGACTGTTAAGGTAGCCAAACAGGAGAAGACAGGCCAGGCCAAGAGGTGGATGCAATACTATCAGGCTTTGTCAATATTGTTCCCACCTTTGGCAAGAAGAAAGGCCCCGGCTTGATGCCCGTAGCTCAGTGGTTAGGGCACCAGCCACATACACGGAGGCTAGTGGGTTTGAACGCGGCCTGGGCCTGCTAAACAGCAATGACAACTGCATCTAAAAAATAGCTGGGCGTTGTGACAGGCGCCAAGCTACTTGGGAGGCTGAGGCAAGAGAACTGCTTAAGCATAAGAGTTTGATGTTGCTGTGAGTGGTGATGCCACGGTACTTTACTGAGGGTGACATAATGAGACTCTGTCTGGGGGAGGGGGGTAAGAAGGGTCCCAATACCAACTCTTAAGTTCTTTGTAATGCTGGCTTTCTCTAATGAAAAAAAGCCACTTATTTCAGTTTAATAAAAAACAAAACTGAAGTATTAAAACACAACCCTTTCATGAGCTGGGGACAATAATGAACTATTTCTAATAATAACCCTATCAGGCCTTCTGTACAACAGGTATTAAATATGTAGACTGAACACAGCTAGAAATGAATTACTAGTCACAACTTTTACCTTACTTTAGTATAGTCTATAGTTTATCTGAGTATGATTATTTTATTAACCAGTATAATAAAACTCTTAAAAGTTTGTTTTTAGGCTCAGCGCCTGTGGTTCAAGCGGCTAAGGTGCCAGCCACATACGCCTGAGCTGGAGGGTTCAAATCCAGCCTGGGCCCGCCAGACAATGACAGCTGCAACCAAAAAATAGCCAGGCGTTGTGGCGGGCACCTGCAGTCCCAGCTACTTGGGAGGCGGAGGCAGGAGGATCACTTGAGCCCAAGAGTTTGAGGTTGCTGTGAGCCATGATGCCACGGCACTCTACCCAGGGCAACAGCTTGAGGCTCTGTCTCAAAAAAAAGAGTGTTTTTAAGGCCGGGCACAGTGGCTCATGCCACTCTGGAAGGCCAGGCAGGTGGAGTGCTTGAGCTCATGAGTTCGAAACCAGCCTGAGGAAAAGCAAGACCCCATCTCTACTAAAAATAAAAAACTGAAGCAAAAGGATTGCTTTAGTCCAAGAGTTAGAGGTTGCTGTGAGCAATGACACACGGCACTCTACCCAGGGCAAAAGCTTGAGACTGTCTCAAAAAAAAAAAAGTAAAGTGTTTTTCAGATATTGTCAATGATAATTCAAGTCTGACTAAAATAACTGGTCATAAATTAAAATAGTAATAATAGTAATAGTAATCCTATCAGGTGTTCCATGGACAAACAATGGAATCCCAACCTTAAAAGGTCATGTAAGCTATCCACACTTTAGCTTCACCGGTATATTCTACCATTTATAAAATATTCTTTTTTTTCATTTATAAAATATTCTTTCAGTTTATTCATATTTCTACACTCTTAGAATAAAATCTAGATATTTATCCTCAGTAATTTAAAAATAAAACATGTAGTTACCCTAAAACAATATATCAGGTAGTGCCCTCTAGTTTTAATTGCTAAGACTTATAGAAAAAAATAAGCTTCAAAATAGTGAAAGATCTTTTATAATTTTGAAGGCTTCAATCCTTACCATTCTTTCCTTTTCTACTTTGGAATTTATTTTTTTTAATTCACTGTTGGGGATTCATTGAGGGTACAAGAAACCAGGTTACACACATCACATTTGTTAGGTAAAGACCTTCTTTTTTTTTGAGACAGAGCCTCAAGCTGTTGCCCTGGCATCACAGCTCACAGCAACCTCCAACTCCTGGGCTCAAGCAATTTTCCTGCCTCCGTCTCCCAAGTAGCTGGGACTACAGGTGTCCGCCACAACACCGGGTTATTTTTTGGTTGCAGCCGTCATTGTTGTTTGGCAGGCTCGGGCTGGATTTGAACCCGCCAGCTCAGGTCTATGTGGCGGGCGCCTTAGCCGCTTGAGCCACAGGCACTAAGCCACATTTGAAATTCTTTTTTTTTTTTTTTTTGGCCGGGGCTGGGTTTGAACCCACCACCTCCGGCATATGGGACCGGCACCCTACTCCTTGAGCCACAGGCGCTGCCCCACATTGGAAATTCTTAATCTTTATAACCACATATATCAAAGTCACCTAATATCCTAATCATCCTGCCAAAATCTGCAATGTTACAAACTCCATGGGTTTTCTTATATATGATATTTTAGGTTCAGATAATTTGTTCTTGCAGTTCCTGAAACTCTCAAGTACAACAAGCAAGTTGCTGGCTCAGTGCCTCAGAAATTAATTAAGATGGAATGGAGTATCCTAAATACCTGAGTATTCCCTCCACTGACATACAACACAGTGGGGCTGATGGCTCCGGTGATGAGACGACCCATCTCAATGTGGCCTATGCAGTGGTTTACACCTAGCAATGGTTTATTCCACAGTTGGGCCACAGTACGGGCCACAACAGCCACAGAAGCCAGTGGGGCACCCATGCCAGGTCCTAGGAGGATAGAAATGAGAGTATAAATTCTAGAGATCAGGAAAAAAACAGGTGGGGAAAGTAGAGGAGTATAAGCTGTTTTGACATAGCCAGGCTCCAGGTACATCCCTTCCTTGTTGACCAGTCTCCCAGCCGTACCTTTGGTATAGGCAATGCAATCAACATCCTGGGAAGTTAATCCAGCCTCTGTTAGTGCTTCCTGTAGCAGGTCTAGGACAACAGCTCGGTGGTGCCTGGCAGTATCACCTGGAAGGAATCCTAGGAAATGGATACAGGTCAGAGATGATAGGGTTTTTCTATGTTGAAGGTGGGTAGAGGATTAAAAAAAAAAAGCAAAAGCAGTTTTAATAATGTATTAAGTATCAACCAGGCACAATGGCTCACTCCTGTAATCCTAACACTCTGGGAGGCAGAGGCGGGTGGATTGCTTGACCTCAGGAGTTTGAGACTAGCCTGAGCAAGAGTGAGACCCCCATCTTTATTAAAAATAGAAAAACGAGGCAGACTTGGTGGCACATCCCAGCTATTTGTGAGGCTGAGGCAAGAGGACTGCTTGAGCCCAAGAGTTTGAGGCACTCTACCCAGGGCAATAGGGTAAGATTCTGTCTCAAGAAAAGTAAAAAAAGTAGGCTCGGCGCCCATAGCTCAGTGAGTAGGGTGCTGGCCATATACACAGAGTCTGGCAGGTTCAAGCCCAGCCTGGGCCTGCTACAACAACAATGACAACTGCAACCAAAAAATAGTTGGGCATTGTGGTGGGTGCCTATAGTCCCAGCTACTTGGGAGGCTGAGGCAAGAGAATCACTTTAGCCCAAAAGTTTGAGGTTGCTGTGAGCTGTGACGCAAGGGCAACAAAAGTGAGACTCGGTCTCAAAAAAACCCTCCAAAAAACAAAAAAAGTAGTAAGTATTCCCTTTTTTTTTTAGAGACAGAGTCTCATTTTGTTACCCTCGGTAGAGAGTTGTGGTGTCACAGCTCACAGCAACCTCCAGCTCTTAGGCTTAGGTGATTCTCTTGCCTCAATCTCCTGAGTAGCTGGGACTATAGGCGCTCACCAGAAT
Organism: Nycticebus coucang; assembly: GCF_027406575.1. Taxonomy (NCBI): domain Eukaryota; kingdom Metazoa; phylum Chordata; class Mammalia; order Primates; family Lorisidae; genus Nycticebus; species Nycticebus coucang. Next base: position 33,546,818 of record NC_069785.1, on the reverse strand, counting down.
GCCCAGCTATTTTTTTTGTTGCAATTTGGCCAGGGCCAGGTTCGAACCTGCCACTGTTGGTATATGGTGCCACCCCCCATCTTTTTTGAGACACAGTCTCACTATGTTGCTCTTGATAAGAGTGCCATGGAGTCATAGCTCACAGCAACTTCAAACTCTTGAGCTTAAGTGATTCTCTGGCCTCAGCCTGCCACAGTGCCCAGCTATGTATTTTTTTTTTTTTGCAATTGTCGTTGTTTAGCAGGCCCAGGCCGAGTTTGAACCCGCCAGCCTTGGTCTATATGGCTGGCACCATAACCACCATGCTATGGGTGCTGAGCCAATAGCTCCCCAGCTTGTCTCTGGTTCCTTTCCCCACCCATGAGGTGAAGGGGAGTGGGAGTAGTAATCCATATTCCAGGGAAGCTTTCCAGGTACATGCTCAAGTTAGTTGCCCCCTCCTACATATGCAAGTGTTTTATGGGGACAGTTAACAAGATATAATAACTTTTAAATAATATTAATTAAAAGTTACTTAATTTAATTAATTTACTTTAATTTACTTGAACTTTAATCCTCAAAATTCAATGATACAAAAGCATTATTTATTTATTTATTTATTTATAATCGAAATATTCTCAGATTTTATTTCAAGGCACTTTCCACCAGAAAGTGTAAAAGGAAATAAAACTCTGTAAAAACATAACCACATCTTATAAACACAACAATGACATACAAAATGAGACAAAGTAGAAAAACCAAATTATACTGAACATTCATTATCCTGAAGTGGCTTAATTTTGTTTGCTTGCTGCAAAAACAAGACTGCAAACAGGTGTCAAACAGGAAAAGTATGCAAGGCACTTCCTCAGAAGACGTCCACTTACTGAGATCCCGGGAGAAATAAGTACAGCCTCTCAAACACAGGCAAAGTAAACAAGAGCACCTGAAGTCTCCAGTCTCACAGCGTCTACCCTGCGCTGGGTTTCAGCATTGGCTTATCAAGCTACTCACTGCCTGAACCAGCGAATGAAACACCAACACCCTGTGTCACAACCACCTAACACTTAGTGCACCGACAGCCCCTGAAAACAAGGCGTCCCGTCACTACCCATCTCATACCTGCTAACCTTGAGAATATGTCAAATTAATTACATATTAATTGTGCGTATAAATGATCTTCTATACACTAGTAATAAAAGTAGGAATATGCTGAATTATCTGGTGATGTTCAAAAAATGTGGTTTTATTTCTATCTCCTAATATTTTTCATCTAGCATCAGCTATGTTTAACCTATTAATTACCTAAAAATTAAAACTCCCTTTCCCTCTATTTTTCTCTTCAAACCTCAGACAAAATAATGCTGAAGATGCGTGCAGTGACAGCAGGACTCAGACATACCATTCCAAGGGCTCAGGATGGGCCATCTCCCAGCACTCGATCCTCACAAAACCAAAGGGGCAGCCTGAGGCCAGAGTGATTTCACAACAAGGACTGTAGCAGTTTACCTCTGTGTCTCTCACTAACTCAGAGGGCATCTAGGGAAAGGAAACCCTGCCAGAAGTACCTCCCACTGAACCGTACCAGGCCTCAGTAAGGAGGAGGACACTTCTCTAGCTGGAAGGACAGAGCCGCAGACCTGGGTGACTAACCTTCAAGGGGCACAAGAGTGAGAGGAGGATGGCCTCACCCCAGTCTGGCCTGGCCAGTAGCTGTCCCTTGCTACTCAGTAAGTACAGCAGCTCCCCACCTCAGCCGCCAGCAGTGGGAGATGCAGTGGGCCTGCTACCTCCCCATAGGCCTCACGCAGGGGTCAGCAATTCTGTGCCTCACACAAAACCTGCTCTCAGCACTGCTGCACCTGCCAGCCCACTGCAAAAGATCCAAACACATCTCACCGAGCTACGTACCACACGCTCCCTGCTGACTGCACTGACTTGCATAAACCCCACACCACACTGAGCCAGTGCCTCCTACCACCAGGACAAGGAACATGGCTGTGAGCAAACAGAAGTGGGACACCTGCAGAGGAGGCAGACAACACAAGAGAAACCACTCTGCTCTCAAAGTTCCATCCTCTGCCAACAGCCTCATGCTCCCAAGAAACCCTGCCAGTGGAGGGACGGCTGTCCCCCAGAACACAGACAGAGCCAAGGCATCTTTCTAGCTACAGGTTGAAGAAAGGATGCCACTGCCATTATCACAGGACAAAGTACCAAAACCAAAAGGTCACTTGAGGTGATGAACCCTTTTTATAGTAATTTGGTCATTCTTGAAATCAAGGAGAAACCTTTATTTTCAACAAAATTGCCTACCAGAGAAAAGGTCTCTGATCCACTGTGAAGGAGTCTCTCACCATGCACAGCACCAAATGTATACTTAAAAAATTAAAAATCACATAGCCCCACCCCTCACACATTTCCCCAAAAGTCCACAACCCAGACCAAAGAGGAAAAACAAATCAAATGCAATACTTTCACACACTTCTGGGCACTGTGGCGGGCACCTGTAGTCCCAGCTACTTGGGAGGCTGAGGCAAGAGAATCACTTAAACACAAGAGTTTGAGGTTGTTGTGAGATGTGATACCATGGCACTCTACCAAGGGTGACCTGGGTCTCAAAAAAAAGATTTACAAATTTATATATTCTTTCCTATGAAAAACAAAAAACCAAGGGTAGTGAAAATTTGTAGAAGCAGACTGACAAGGCTCAGGAGAAGGGGATGACATAGTGTCTGCCTACAGCCCAAAGAAAGCAAGGCCATGACCTGCTCCTTCACGCATTTTGAACAGGAGGCTGGAGTCTAAGCAATGCCCCAACAGCACAGTGCTCCACGCAAACCAAACCCTTCAGCTGCCAAAGGTACCAAGAGCACTGGAAAGGCGAATGGCTGCCTGTCAGATGCTTGCGAATGTACCACGGTGTTTCCAAGCTTAAAAAGGCCATTTTTTCCCTTTAAAAAAGATGCTGGGTCCAAAAAAGTACAAGAGGGAAAAAAGAGTACTCTACTGTGGTAAAAATGTGGTTGCAGATGGAGCCAGAGAGTCCTGTGTGGGGCCACCACACAGGCTCAAACAGGGCTCCTTGATTATACCCTTGCTAAGGTCTTGTCATTTTGGGATATTTTACTTTCTTCTGGTCAAGCTCATTCTGAGCCCAAAGTAGTTATAGTAATTTTGCCAGCTTGGGTGTTGACTCTCGATTTTCATAATCTAGGACAGCTTGATTCACTTCACTCCACACCTTCTGCCTCTGCGTCATGTGGAGGAGGTCTCTGAAGGGCAACTCCTCAGAGCTGTGGAAGGCCGGCAGGGACAGCATGTGTTCTATCTCCTTTAGGCACTCCCTGCTCTCCTCGTCATGTTCCTCCAGCTGCCTTTGTGCAAACTCCAGTGTTGCCTCTGTCTCACGTTAGTGGATCAGCTCATTCAAATGCTGTTGCTGCAAATGGAAGTAAAGGTACCAGTTTGTGTCCAAGAGTTCTGGGTGGAGGCTGTTGATCAGCGCAATGGCCTCCTGGATCTAACCTTTCGGTATCATCTCCTGGATCTTGATCCTCTCATCAAGTATTTCTAGATCCACGCTGGGTTCAATCCCAGATTCCATTTGAAACTTCTCTGCTGCTTCCTTAAAACCTTCTGTGACCAGTTAGTTCATGATGAGACAATTCATGTCTGTTCTCTGGACGTGCAAGTTATTAAGCTTCACCATCCACTCATCTTTTGTGATTTCATCAGGTTTTTCTACATAACTCATTCTGATTTATTTCTAAATGTTCATTCAGCAGTAGCATGAACAAAGGAACTATGGCATACAGATTCCAAACCCTTGGGCAGACAGATGTGCTTTAGAATTCAGAATGTTTCAGACCTTGACCCTCAGCACCCCACAGGGTCAGCCCAACTGGATCTGTCCTTGTGGGTGGGGTGCAATCTGGGGCTGCTGAAGTAGCCCAGCCAGGCCGCCGATGAGATGCTCGGCCCAGCCACCTGGGCCCGCAGCAGCCATCTTACTGTGTGGATCCCAAAAAAAGCATTTTTAAAAGAAAAAAAGAAATAAAATGAAAAAACCCCAATGATATAGTAATTCCCATTTTAAGAGTAAGGAACAGTCTATGTATGGTGGCTCACACATATAATCCCAGCATTTCAGGAGACCTGGGCAGGAGGATCACTTGAAGCCAAGAGTTTCAGAGTGGGCAACACAGTGAGACTCCATCTGCCCATATACAAAATTTAAAAAGTTAGGGCAGCACTTGTGGCTCAAATGGGTAGGGCGCTGGCCCCATATGCCAGAGGTGGCATGTTCAAACCCAGCCCCGGCCAGAAACTGCAAAAAAAAAAAAAAAAAAATTAAAAAATTATGCTGGGCACTGTGGCTCATGCCTTTAATCCTGGCACTCTGGGACACTACAGCAGTTAGATCCGTTAAGCTCAAAAGTTTGAGACTAGCTTGAGGAAGGGTGAGACCCTATCTCTACTAAAAAAATTAGAAAAAAAGTAGCCAGGTATTGTGGTAGGCACTTGTAGTTCCAGCTACTTGGGAACCAGAGGCAGAAAGATCATTTGAACCCAGGAGTTGCTGTGAGCTAAGCTGATGCCATGGCACTCTAGCCTGGGCAAAGTGTGAGACTGTCTCAAAACAAAAAAAAAAAAAAATTTTTTTTTATTAGGCAAGCATGGTAGTACAAGCCCGTAGTCCTAGCTACTTAGGAGCTAGTAGAAAGATCACGAGAGCCCAGGAATTCAAGGCTACAGTGAGTTAAGATTGTGCCACTGTCGGGGGCTCATGGCACAGTGGTTACCGTGCTGACCACATGCACCAAAGGTGGTGGTTCCAACCCAGCCGCGGCTAGCTAAACATCAAAGACAACGGCAACAAAAACAAAATAGCTTGGTGTTGTGGCGGACTACAGTCCCAGCTACTTGGGAGGCTGAGGCAAGAGAATCGCTTAAGCCCAAAAGAGTTTGAGGTTGCTGTGAGCTGTGACACCATGGCCCTCTACTGAGGGTGATAATAGTAAGACTGTCTCAAAAAAATAAATAAATAAATAAAATAAAAGAAATTGTGCCACCATCTCAAAAAAATAACAAAAAAGATTAAGGAAAAGATGCCCAGAACGTAAGTATCAAACATAAATATCCCAAAGCCAGCTAGTCTGACAACTAACCTGACAGTCTTTCCCCTCTCAAATCTCTTCTCTTTTTTTGAGACAGAGACTCGCTCTATTGCCTGAGCTAAAAAATACAGTGGTGTCATCATAGCTCACTGCAGCCTTAAACCCATGGGCTCAAGGTGTCCTCCCATCTTAACCTCCCGAGTAGCTGGAACTACAGGATTGGACTTTTTTTTTTGAGAGAGAGAGAGAGAGTGCGGTGGCATCACAGATCACAGTAACCTCAAACTGTTGGGCTTAAGAGATTCTCTTGCCTCAGCCTCCCTAGTACCTGGGAGTACAGGCACCCACCACAACGCCTGTCTATCTTTTTGTTGTTGTTGTAATTGTCATTGATGTTTGGCAGGTCCGGTCCAGATTCAAACCCACCAGCCCCGGTGTATGTGGCCGGTGCCCTAACCACCGAGCATAGGCGAGGAGCCAGGACTGACTTTTAAAGTAGGTAGACACTTGGGTATGAGCAAAGGAGGAGGGAAGGGAAAAGTCAACTAGCTTGAACATAAACAGCCCTTGAACAAATAGAACTGAGGAGGGAAAAAAAGCTATTAATTTCCCAGCTTGCACAGATACAAAGTGACTTCCCCATTAGATGAATAAGAGGAACACTGACTGCCCAGCCTTCTTTGACTTCAAAAATAAAAACAGCAACTGCTCTAGGTTCGGCACAGTCAGTCCTCTAGAGCCTGCCGCTCTTTTCTGAGATCATGCTTTTGCGTCTACACAAGCCTTTCCTAAGCCTGTCCACTTACATTCAATAAACTTGTCATTATTGATCAGTGAAATGCGGGTCATGAAATTCCTTTCTGGGACATTAGCAAAAACATTTACACCAGTGAATGTGTAAATTCACTGTAGTGAATCATTTTTCTTTTTTTAACAGAGGGTGTGTGTTTGTGTCTTACTCTTGCTCAGCCACCCCGCTTCGGCCTCTCAGAGTGTTAGGATTACAGGCATGAGCCACCGCGCCCGGCCTATAACATCTATCTTTGAATGCTTAGCACATAAAATGAGCTCGATAAGAGGTGAACGAACCCAAAAGACTAGCCATCAGCCTTGTAACGTTAGCATCGACACATAACTTCAATGAGACAAAAATCAAAAGCTGTAGGAGGGGCCAATGCGCCCCAGACTCCACTTGACTAATGTTTACGCTGACGGGAGACACCGTGCAGGCAAGCGCGCCTAAAGTCTCTTGTTCACTCACCTGTGCCCGGAGGTGTGACGTAAGTTCGCCGCGGGTTCGCTAGCACCTTGCCATCTCGCACCACTCCCACACCAATCTTGTTGGCGCTGCCTTCAAAACCTAGCACCGCCGGCATGACGGAGCCCAGGAAAAAATACCCACAGGACTCCCAGTAACTTACGGAGCTACGGAAGTCTTCGCTAGTCCGCGCTGGGCTCCGGATTCCCGAGCGCAGAGGAAGAGAACGAGCCCGCAGGTGCCAGAAAGCACACTGCACCCGGGGGGGACGCTCCACAACTCCCGCGGTTGGAGCGCCAGCGCTGTCACCGCGACCAGTCAAGGCCCCTTCAAGGACCTGTCTTCGTAAGTGCCAGGACGCTGAGCTGGCCTTTGCGTCTTCAATTCCTACCTAGTTCCCCATCTCTCCGTCGCCCAGCTTAACCTTCTCCAGTAGTTGCTCTTCCCCTCTTCCACAGCGCCACGATCTTTGCTCGGGTCCTAAAACAAGCAGAGAATCTGGCACAACGATGAACAGCCCGAGAATGGAGGGTTGGGGCCTTAAGTACGCGGGAGAGGTAAAGCGGGGAAGGCCGAGTTTCTGTCACGTGGTACCATATAGACCAATCACCTACATTCTTTGGTCACGTGACATATATCCAGACTCACGTGACCACACTAGGCACCCACGTGGGGGCACAGTGTGCTGCATTCTTTGTGCTTGCATAAGGAGGATCCGGGCTGAGATCCGAATAGGGTAAGTACAATATTGCTGTTCTGCAGGGGCTTCGCTGGCTGGCTGACCGGCAAGCCTGAGTCGAGACTCCTACTTAAGGTCCTCCATTGGTCGGACGGCGGATCTTGCGAGTAGGGCGAAAGGCACTATGAAATTAGTTATGTGGTTTCGCGGGCCTATGGTGCGCAGAGGCGCGTGAAAGATTCAGAGATAACATGCTTTGAAAGGCGGGACCTGGGTCGGGGAGGAGTTTTCTTCCCAGGTGGTTTCATGATTTCTTCGTGTTTGTAGGCGAAGTGATAAAATACTGCTTCGGTGGGCAACGTGGTATAGGTGTTCAAGGGCAGGGATGCCGAAGCGTGGGAAAAAGGGAGCGGTGGCAGAAGATGGGGAAGACCCCAAGACGGGTAAGAGATTAAAATGAGTCCCTTCCCTACAAGCTGCGTTGGGTGTTTCTAATTCGATGACTGGTAAGTACGGAGCAACAAACTTTTGCGGGAATTTATGGAGAAGTCGCGGTAAGTGCAGGCTCTTCTTATGTCTATAGTAAACTGATTGAGCTTGAAAACCGTCAGCTTTTATCACTATGTATTATTTTATAGAGCCAGAGCCCAAGAAGAGTAAGACGGGAGCAAAGAAAAACGAAAAAGAAGCAGCAGGAGAGGGCCCTGTCCTATATGAGGACCCACCAGATAAGAAAAACTCACCCAGTGGCAAGTCTGCCACGCTCAAGATTTGCTCTTGGAATGTGGATGGGCTTCGGGCCTGGATTAAGAAGAAAGGATTAGATGTGAGTAGAATTCAAGGAGGGGAAGAGACACTCTTTTGTTAGTATGGAATGATCTTGGGGTGTAATCATGTTTCCTCATTTTAGTCTTCAGGGTGTTAACTTTTACTTCTCTCCTGTAGTTTTGTCCAAGAGGAGGTACAAGTGGGGCTTCCCCAATTCTTGCCAGTTGGATTCCCTAAATTTCTATTCCTCTCATTTTATTGCTGTTGTCTTAATGTCCTTTTCTCTCCAGAATTTTGGAAAAACTTCTTTACTGGACTTCCTCGGTTTTGTCTACAGCATGTCTTCCATTCTAGTAACTACAAAAAAATCTTAACTGGCTATAGAAAAACACAATTTCCAGGGCAGCACCTGTGGCTCAAAGGAGAAGGGCACCAGTCCCATATGCTGGAGGTGGTGGTTTCGAACCCAGCCCTGGCTAAAACTGCAAAAAATAAATAAAAATAAAAAACACAATTTCCTTACTGTATCATGTAAGGCTTTTTTCTTAACCTCTCCCTATTGTCAGTTACATAGTTTGAAATTGTCTAAATACTGTGCTGCTTGACTGCTGAACTTACGCACAGGGATGGTGTATATATATATATATTTTTTTGTTTGTTTGTTTCTAGTACTTAGCACATAATGTTGAATAAATGTTCTGCTGGATTGATAATACTTATCCTCCCTTTCTTTTCATTCATAGTGGGTAAAGGAAGAAGCCCCAGATATCCTGTGCCTCCAAGAGACCAAATGTTCTGAGAACAAACTACCCACTGAACTTCAAGAGCTGCCTGGACTATCCCATCAGTACTGGTCAGCTCCTTCAGACAAGGAAGGGTACAGTGGTGTGGGCCTACTTTCCCGCCAGTGCCCACTCAAAGTTTCTTATGGCATTGGTGAGACCATTCTTCGAAACCTATTGCTAATACAATTTTTGATTGTTTTCCCATCTCTTACATTTTTTAATGTTGATTGTTTCATCATTTCTATAGGTGAGGAAGAACATGATCAGGAAGGACGAGTGATTGTGGCTGAGTTTGACAAGTTTGTGCTGGTAACAGCCTATGTACCTAATGCAGGCCGTGGGCTGGTGCGACTGGAGTACAGGCAGCGCTGGGATGAAGCCTTCCGCAAGTTCTTGAAGGGCTTGACTTCCCAAAAGCCCCTTGTGCTGTGTGGAGATCTCAATGTGGCTCATGAAGAAATTGACCTTCGCAACCCCAAGGGAAACAAAAAGAATGCTGGCTTCACCCCACAAGAGCGCCAAGGCTTTGGGGAATTGCTGCAAGCTGTGCCACTGGCTGACAGCTTTCGGCACCTCTACCCCAACACAGCCTATGCCTATACCTTTTGGACTTACATGATGAATGCTCGAGCCAAGAATGTTGGTTGGCGTCTTGACTACTTTTTGTTGTCCCACTCTCTGTTACCAGCATTGTGTGACAGCAAGATCCGTTCCAAGGCCCTGGGGAGTGATCACTGTCCCATCACCCTATATCTAGCACTGTGATACCTCCTCCAGATCACTTTGGGAAATAGGTCTGCCAAACTATCATTCCTTCTTCACTCTCTAGCACTGTTTCTCATCCATAAAAATAATGTATCTTCCAACCAGGATCCTGTGACAGACTTAGGTTTCTTTTAAGCCCAAAATTTGGTTTCTGTTTTGTGGGTTTTTTCTTTCTTTTTTTTAAATAACATTGAACAAAGGCTACTGATTATTCCTACTTCTGTCGGGCTATCCACATGAAAATAAAAAGCCATAGTTTCAGCCTTGCTGTTTTTGTGTTTTACCCCTTTGTGGGGCAGTAAGTCCCCTTCCTCATCTTTTCATACATACAAGTTAACAATTGGAAATGGGTAGAGTCAAGACCTTATTTATTTACAAGCACAGGATCAGTCCCTAACCTCCCCCCAAACAGAGAAACCCCACCCAGCCCAGTTTGATACTGCAACTGGGGGGTAAGCAAAGTTGGAAGGAGGAATTAAGGGAAATACAGGACCAGGGGGACATACCCCACATTAAATAGTTATATACATATCAGTTCCTGTGGTTCTGTACAGAGCAGCGGCTGACCCCACCCCCACAGGACACAGAATGTGGGGAGAGGAGACTTGAGGGTACTGAGGCCAGAGCCAGCCCCTGGTGAAGTGCAATAGCAGCAGCAAAGTCCTAATGGTGCACAAGAGGGAGGGGAACCCCCAGGGCTGCCCTGCCCTGGAATGTGTAAGGGACAGGAATGGCTCTCAGGGAGCATATAGGAAGGACATGGCTAGAACCGTCTTTAGAATCCAGGTATAGGGGCAACATTTGCCTACTTCACCCTAAGCAGCGACCCTTGGAGGAAAGCAGATGGTCAGCAGTGGTCTTATCTACCCCTCCAAACCTAACTGAGGGCCTGGTTCCTTCTTACCTCTCCCCAGGGAAAAGGAAGGCAGCTGCTTGGCTTCTTTATTGAAGCTCAGGGAGCCTTTTACCCCAGCTCCCTTAGTAGTGTCACTGTCCCCACCAGGGAGGGGTCAGACACAGTCTGTGGGTTATCAGGCTCAGGAGAAGTTCTGGACAGGGTGGCTGACCTTCATACAGGCCCAATAGAGAGCCCGGCCCAAACAGAGCACAGCCAACAGAATGACAAATGCCCAGGCTGCATAGATGCCTCCATACCGCCGTGCATGCTTCCATGTACCAAACTGATGGGGAGGAAAGGAAAAGGTTACTGTTCATCTCCCATTACTTCCTAGAAGCCTAGGAACAGTAATACAGAACTCGACCTTCAATCCCTTATCTACATGTAGCCACTTTGGAGGACTTTCTTAAAGGTCAGGTTCTTTAGCTCCATGCCCCTAGGCAGGAACGTATTTATACTATAGCAGAAAAACATCTGTCAGTTTTTCGTAGTATCTGACAACCGAGCTTGGCTTCCTAATAGCAACTCTTAAATTAGGCCACTTCATTGTCTTGTCCTTATCCTACAGAGAAAAGATGGCTTTTTCCCCACCTGCTTTTAACTTCAGCTTAAAACAAACACCCTTCCTAACATAAATGCTATTAAAAAAAAAAACACCCTGTACCTAGTTTCTTTCACTTTTTTTTAGGGCAGCCATTTCCCAAATCAGCCTGTGAGATGAAGCTGAAGAATGAAAGCACCTAGGATTGGCTCCGGTGCCTGTAGCAGTGGTTATGGTGCCAGCCTCATGCACTGAGGCTGGCGAGTTCAAACCTAGCACAGGCCCGCTAAACAACGACAACTACAACAAAAAATAGCTGGGCGTTGTGGCAGGCACCTGTAGTCTCAGCTACTTGGGAGGCTGAGGCAAGAGAATTGCTGAAGCCAAGAGTTGGAGGTTGCTGTGAGCTGTGATGTCACAGCATCTACCGAAGGTGACATAATGAAACTGTCTCCAAAAAAAAAAAAAAAAAGAAAGTAGCTAGGACAAGGGTACTCACAGCAAGGCCAGTGGCAGTGACTGCTAAGAGCAAACCAAGCAAGAAGCAGCAGATACATCTCTTTCGTGGGTATCTGCGCCCAATAGATGACCTGTGGGGAGGAAATAAATATGATGTGATGGCCCTCTGGTTTTTATTCCATACATCGCCCAATTACCAGTGGAATTCCTAATCACTTACACTTTCCTGCAGTGAGGGCAACGTGCCAAGGTGCGGTCTGTGAACTCTGTCCACTATGGGAAAAGAAAAAGTAACAGAAGCAGGGTCCTCCTCAGTCAGAACCTAGGGGCAGGGAATGTGCTCCCATAGGACAGAGTCATTATCACTGCTAAAAGAAATATAATTAATTACCCCTGGATCCACCCCTCTCCATAGCTACCCAATATCTTTCCTCACCAGAAAAGTATTCTTGCAATGGCCACAGATGACCCTGACACCCACAGGTTGCGGTTCTGGACTCAGAGGTCCTGGATGCACAGGCCCCAGGTTGATGATTCTTTTGCTGTATAGAAAAAAAAGACTATCTTGGGCAGTGTCCGTGGCAGTGTGTAGGTTGCCAGCCCCATATATGGAGGGTGATGGGTTTGAATCCAGCCCCGGCCAAACTCCAAGTGTGGTGGGCACCTGGAGTCCCAGCTACTCGGGAGGCTGAGGCAAGAGAATCGCCTAAGCCCAAGAGTTAGAGGTTGCTGTGAGCTGTGATGCCACAGCACTCTACTGAGGGCGATAAAGTGAGACTCTGTCTCAAAAAAAAAAAAAAAAAGACTATCTTTGAAAAGCTTTTTTTGGCGCCCGTGGCTCCGCCCAAACAAAAAAAAAACTTTTTTTTTTTTGGCAGTTTTGGCCAGGGCAAGGCTTGAACCTGAAACCCCCAGTATATGGGGCTGGCGCCCTACTCTTTGAGCCATAGCCACCACCCTTTTGAAAAGCTTTTAATCCTAAGGATTTCCATACTGTCTCTCCTTTACATCCCTCACTCAGTTCTTCTATCCTGTACATTTTATTTTATTTTGAGACAGAGTCTTACTGTGTCTCCTTCAGTAGAGTGCAGTGGTGTCACAGCTCACAGCAACCTCAAACTCTTGGACTTAAGGCATTCTCTTGCCTCAGCCTCCCAAGTAGCTGGGACTACAGGCATCCATCACCACGCCTGGCTATTTTTTTGTTGTTGTAGTTGTCATTGTTGTTTGGCAGGTCCAGGCAGAGTTCATACCTTTCCCGGTGTATGTAGCTGGTGCCCTGACTGCTAAGCTATGGGCACTGAGCCATATCCTGTACATTTTAGATATTTGTCTCCCAATTCTACCCCAGAGAAACTCTGAGAAAGAGTACTGCCTAAAATTTAGGTCCCTAGGCCAGGAGTAGAGGCTCACGCCTATAATCCTAGCACTCTGGAAGGCCGAGGCAGGTAGATAGTTTGAGACCAGCCTGAGCAAAAGTGAGACTCTGTCTCTACTAAAAATAGAAAAATTGTGGCAAGAGGATCACTTGAGCCCAAGAGCTGGAGTTTGCTGTGAGCTATGATGTCATAGCACTCTACCCAGGGCAACAGCTTGAGACTCTGTCTCAAAATATAAATAAATAAATAAATACAATTAAAAAATTTAGGTCCCTAATTTCCCTGACCTCAAAATAATTCACCCAGTTCGCAAGGCTCCCCATTCTCCTAAAAGTCACCATTTTATCCCAATCTATTAATTGAAAAATGAGAAAGATGGCAAACATTCTAGAGACACAATGCTCCATAGCTTTTTCTCATAGATAAATACTGAGCTGTATCATCTTTACATTTTCTATAAACACTCATCCTTTTTTGGCTCTCCAAACTTCCCCTCTTATACCCTTCCCCACCTTATGCCTCTTACCAGTAGGGCCGAGGGCAGGCAATCCGCTGGGAAGTCACTTTGCAGATAAGAAGACAGTTACAGGGGCATCGAACATATTTTTTCCCTGGGGGTGCATTCTTGATTGGCTAGAGAATAACAGGGACATCAGCAACCAAACCTCTAACTCCAATCCCTTCCATTCCCCTCCAAAAACACTTCTGAGGAGAGACCAGAGATATGGTCCAGGAGAGAGAAATGAAAGACAGACCTGTATTATGGGATCTGAAAGAGAAGACTAGACTTAAGTATCCAGGATAGGTAAGAAGGTGAGGGATAGTGAATACAAGCTTTGGTTTCTGAGCTTTGGACATGAGCTTTGAACGTGGCTTCTGAGGAAGTGGCTGTTTGAGACTCCAGGAACCGAAACCTGGGTTTCATCAAGAGTATGGAGCCAGCGCCTGAAGGTTAGGGTCTAGACTCAAGAGACCAGAAAGACTCAAAGGGCCCATTTCATAGATACATATAACTCACAGTGGCTTCATTGCAGACACCACATTTGACTACATGCTGATGCATCTTGCCTTCCACGTTGATGAGAGACTGGCAGACTCGGCAGGTGATCATAGGGGCACTTCCACTGTCTGGGCTGGTCAAAGGTGAGTAGGGAGGTGGATCCTCCCCAGGCAACACGGCTGGATGCCCCTCGGGGAACGGAGGAAATGCTGTAGAGCAGTTAAAAGAAGGGTTGTGCTCGCTTAGAGCCAAACCCCAATAATGCTTCACCGGGGTAGAGAACCCTCTGATCTTCAGCACTTCTGACCAAACTTGGGAGAGCTTTTCTTAATCGCCGCTTCCATCGGCTTCCTCAGAACCTCCTTCAGTTTCCAGGCTCGGTCGCGATAGCGAAGCGAAGGTAGCCTTACCCTGTTACAGGTGCTATAGCCTGACACCTGGAGCTGGGGCCCCGCCTCCGCCCTCAGTCCCGCCCTCCCCCTTCTCAGAGTACCCTCAGGAGCACCTCGGACCCGCCCCGGCTTACCCTGGGGCGGGGCATGTTTACCGGCTCCGTACGGTGGTGCGGTAGGGGTCAGGCCTCCCCCGGGCCCAGCCCCACTCCCGCCTGGCCCCACTAAACCGTTGCCGCCGGCGCCACCGTCAATGGGCTCAGACAGCAGCGGGGAGCGCTCTCCATCCGCCGCCATAGCTGCTACCACCTCCTCCCTCTCGGGTCAGCGATCCAGCTCCCTCCGCCGCCGCCACCGCCGCTACCGGGTGTCCAGGGCGCCTGCGCGCCGCGCGCCCAGCTCACTCCGCAAGCAGTGGCCTGCCCCGCCCCGTTCCGTCCCGCAGCGTGTGATACGGCATCTCCGCCTCCCCCATGCTATTCGCGGATGTGAAACCAATTCTTGGTCCGGTGAAGGCAGCTCTCCTTTTCCATTGGGGAGCGTCACACAAACGTCAACTGCCACTTGATCTGCCAGATGCCGCTGGACTTGCAAAACCTGCACGTGACTAGAGGTTCTGCGAGCCATTGGAAGCGTGGCCCATCGCGCTACCTCCAGACCAGGAGGTGGGGCTAGGCCGCTTCCGCTCACTGATCAGGTGATCCGAGAAGCCGAATAGCCTTTTTTGCTGTGCTCCTCACGGGCCCACAGACACCACTGAAAGACTTGTTTCCGGCTTTGCGTTATAAGTGGTTTCCCGTTGGCTACTCACTTCCTTTCCCTAGTCCTGTGATCCTTGAGAGGCAACTTTATTGGCCGGAACTTAGCGCCGAAGAGAGGGGCGTGGCTTCAGTATTTAAAGGGGAGGGAGCTTGCGCTGTCTGAGCAGTGGGAGGAGTGACAGTATTAGCCACTCGAAGAAATATCTTTAAGAATGTGATGAAAATGTGTCAAACGATCTATGAACCAAGTGTATGGTGCCCCACGATCATACTAATGTACACAACTATGGTTTAATAAAAATAAAAAAAAAGAAATATCTTTAAGAGGGGTAATAGTATGTAAGGAGAAAATGGATTAAAAAGTGAAGATTATCGCCCCAGCCTTTCTCGCTGGGTTCTCCTGCAAGCTGTCCCTACAGACTTATCCCATGTCAAAATACCGTAGACAGAATGGTTTAAACGCAAACATTTATTTTCTCACAGTTCTGAAGGCTGGATGTTCATGAAGCTGTCAGAAGAGTTGGTTTCTTTTCTTGGCTTGCCTATGCCCACCTTCTCTGGGCACGCTTCCCTGGTTTCTCTTCCGCTTCTATTTTTTTTATTGTTTGGTATTAATTGAGGGTACAATTACACAGTTTGCATTTGTTAGGTATAGTCCCACTTGTAATTGTGTCCCATCCCCAAGAGGTGTGCCATACACCGTGACTCCCCATTCCCTTCTCTCCTTTCCTCTCCCCAATTCCTCATTCCCCTACCCCCCCCACTATGTATTAGATCGTCTACTGCCTTCATATCTCCGTTCTTGTGATGATTTACTAAGAAGAATGTGTTCCATTTCCACCCAGGTTAATACAAAAGATGTAAAGTCTCGTAGTCCCAGCTACTCGGGAGGCTGAGGCAAGAGAATCGCGTAAGCCCAAGAGTTAGAGGTTGCTGTGTGCCGTGTGACGCCACGGCACTCTACCCGAGGGCGGTACAGTGAGACTCTGTCTCTACAAAAAAAAAAAAAGATGTAAAGTCTCCATCTTTTTTTTTTGTAGTTTTTGGCCGGGGCTGGGTTTGAACTCACCACCTCCGGCATATGGGGCCGGCATCCTACTCCTTTGAGCCACAGGTGCCGCCCTATTTTTTTTTTCTTTTTTTTTGAGACAGAGTCTCACTTTGTTGCTCTACCGTAGAGTGAGGTGGCGTCACAGCTCACAGCAACCTCCAGCTCTTGGGCTTAGGTGATTCTCTTGCCTCAGCCTCCCCAGTGGCTGGGACTACAGGTACCCGCCAGAACGCCCAGCCATTTTTCTTTTTTTTTGCAGTTTGGCCGTGGCTGGGCTTGAACTGGCTCTCTACTCACTAAGCCACAGGCACTGCCGTAAATTCTCCATCTTTTTAATGGCTGAGTAGTATTCCATGGTATACATATACCACAGTTTGTTAATCCATTCCTGGGTTGGTGGACATTTAGTTCGTTTCCACATTTTTGGCGATTGTAACTGAGCTGCAGTAAACAGTCTAGTGCAGATGTCCTTATGATAGAAGGATTTTTTTTCTTCTGGGTGGATGCCTAGTAATGGTGTAAGATCAAATGTGATGTCTAATTTGAGTTGTTTGAGGATTCTCCATACTTCCTTCCCATGTCTTCCTCTCCCCCTCCCCAGACAGAATCTCACCATCCCACCCTCAGTAAAGTGCTGTGGGGTCACAGTTCACAGCAACCTCAAATTCTTGGGCTCAAGCAATTCTCCTGCCTCAGCCTCCCAAGCAGCTGGGACTACAGATGCCTGGCACAATACCTGGCTATTTTTTGTTGCAGTTGTCATTGTTAGTTAGGTGGCCCGTGCTAGGTTGGAACCCGCCAACTTCGGTGTATGTGGTGGTGCTGGAACCACTGTGCTATGGGTGCTGAGCCCATGTCTTCTTCTTAACAAGAACACCAGTCCTATTGGATTGTGGCCCCATTTTTATGACCTTATTTAATCTTAGTTGCTTCTTTAAAGGCATTATTTCCAAATATAATCACATTGGGGATTAAGGATTCATCATAAGAATATCAGGGGAGGCTGGGCCCCCATGGTTCAGTGGTTAGGGCACTGGCCACATGCACTGGAGCTGGGGGTTCAAACCCTGCCTGGGCCTGCTTAAAAAAAAAATAGTTGGGCGTTGTGGGGCACCTGTAGTCTCAGGTACTTGGGAGGCTGAGGTAAGAGAATCACTTGAGCTCAAGAGTTTGAGGTTGCTGTGAGTTACGATGCCACAGCACCCTACAGGGGTGACAAATTGAGACTCCATCTCAAAAAAAAAAAAGTCCCCATATATGGAGGGTGGGGCGTTTGAACCCGACCCTGGCCAAATTGCAACAAAAATATAGCCAGGTGTTGTGGCAGGCGCCTGTAGTCCCAGCTAATCGGAAGGCTGAGGCAAGAGAATTGCTTAAGCCCAAGTGTAGGAGGTTGCTGTGAGCTATGATGTTACGGCACTCTACCAAGGGCGATAAAGTGAGACTCTGTCTCTAAAAAAAAAAAAAAAAAAAGAAGAAGAAAAATATCAGGGGACACAATCCAGTTTAAGAGGAGGATATAAGGAAAGTAACTAAAAAATTTGGAAGGCCAAGCACAGTGGCTCACGACTGTAATCCTAGAACTCTGGTGTTACAGAGTGTGATATTTTATTTATTTTTTTTTTTGTAGAGACAGAGTCTCACTTTATGGCCCTCAGTAGAGTGCCGTGGCCTCACACAGCTCACAGCAACCTCCAACTCCTGGGCTTAAGCAATTCTCTTGCCTCAGCCTCCCGAGTAGCTGGGACTACAGGCGCCCACCACAATGCCCGGCTATTTTTTGATTGCAGTTTGGCCGGGGCTGGGTTTGAACCCGCCACCCTCGGCACATGGGGCCAGCGCCCTACTCACTGAGCCACAGGCGCCACCCAGAGTGTGATATTTTAAAGGACCATGAGAGACATCAATTTATTAAAACCAATTTTAGGAGTCTTTATTAGGTTGGCCAACCTACTGCTTCCTTATGGATACAGAGGGAATAGCACAGGCCATGAGAAGGGAAGGGTTTATTATATAGGGTAAATTATCTATACTATCAGTGGTTACGTGTAGTCCAGCCAGCAAGCAAGCAACCGACTTTTGTCATTGGTTTTTTACAGAAGCAAAAAACATTACAGCACTTACAGTTACAGCAGGCACAGATCATCAGTCACAGATCACAAGTCTGGGTAAGAAAACAATTTTACTTTGAACAATGGGTCAGGCAATAATTGCAGTGCCACACGGGCGGCTACTCTTGTTCCTTAATTTTTATTTTAGCTACTTAACTTCCTTCTTTCAAGCAAGGGTAAGGGGTTTCGGGTGGGTTTCCTATCCTACCTCACTGGTAGGCTGAGGCAGGTGTATCACCTGAATTCAGGAGTTGGAGACCAACCTGAGCAAGAGTGAGACCCTGTCTCTAAAAAATAGCCAGGTGTTGTGGCAGATGCCTGCAAACTCAGCTACTTGGGAGTCTGAGGCAAGAGGATCTCTTGAGCCCAAGAGTTTGAGGTAGCTGTAAGCTATGACGCCACAGCACTCTACCGAGGGTGACAAATTGAGACTTGTCTTGAAAAAAAAAAAGATTTAGAAGCATTCTTTTCAACCAACCAAGTGGTAACTAGTATACTATGTGCATGGGCAAATATAGGGTGGAAAACATCTGTGTAGCTTCTATGACCCAAACTATCCCAATTTGATTTCTCTTTTTTCACATATTCCACATACCCTATTTATTTTCTCCTCTCTCCTGAGATTTTGTATTGTGTTTCATGCAGGTAGTAAACTACTATCTCAGGGCAAAGAATGTTTTTAGTAATATGCAGAGTGAGTTAATAAAGATTAAGGGTAATATAGGGGATTGGATGGGACAGGGTAGGGTGTGGTTTAAGGGATTAATTTATGTTAATTTCATGGGGCCTTTGCTCCTTTGTATTCCATGCCCTTCTGGGCCCTAGTTCATTTTCCTTTCCTTTGGGGAAGAACAAGCCTCCTACTCTAGGAGCCAAAGTCTTTAGAATTGAGGGTGTTAGGCCAGTCCTTTATCTCTGCTTTATTCTTACTATCACTGAGTGATACGTAGATGGAAGTCTCATTCTTAGAAAAAGAAATGAAAGTGATCCTTTTTTATTTATTTATTTATTTATTTATTTTGAGACAGAGTCTCACTGAGTGGCCCAGGGCAGAGTGCTGTGGCATCACAGATCAGAGCAACCTCAAATTCTTGGGCTTAAGCTATTCTCTTGCCTCAGCCTCCCAAGTAGCTGGGACTACAGGTGCCTACCACAACACCTGGCTATTTTTTTGTTGCAGTTGTCATTGTTGTTTAGCTGGCCCAGGCCGGGTTCAAACCAGCCACCCTCGGTGTATGTGGCTGGCATGGTAACCACTGTGCTACAGGTGCCAAGCCCATTAAAGTTCTAAAGTTTATTGTTAGGGGCCAGGTGCAGTGGCGCATGCCTGTAAATCCTACCACTCTTGGAGGCTGATGGATTGCTTGAGCTCAGGAGTTGGAGACCAGCCTGAGCAAGAGTGAGACCCTGTCTCTACTAAAAATGGAAACACCAGCCAGGGTATAGTGGCTCATGCCTCTAGTTTAAGCTCCTCAGGGGAGGAGGCAAGAGGACTGATCAAGTCCAAGAGTTTAAAGTTGCTGTGAGTTATGCTGATTCCAGGGCACTCTACCCAGGGCGACAGAGTGAGACTCCATCTATAAATAAATAAATATTATTGTTAGGTAGGCCTAAGGGCATGCAGGTGACAGGACAGGGGGCAACAGTAAGGGGATGTAGAGGGAGGTGGATTGTGACCAGTAAGAATAGAGAAAAAGGTGGTGCTTGTAGCTCAGTGGGTAGGGCGCCGGCCACATACATGGACCCTGGCGGTTCGAACCCGGGCTGGGCCAGCTAAAACAACAATGACAACCAAAAACCAAAACAGAACAAAACAAAAGAAAACAAAAACAGCCAGGCGTGTGGTGCACACCTGTAGTCCCAGCTACTTGGGAGGCTGAGGCAAGAGAATCGCTTAAGTCCAAGAATTTGAGGTTGCTGTGAGCCGTGACGCCAGGACACTCTACCCAGGGCGACAGCCTGAGACTCTGTTTCAAAAAAAAAAAAAAAATAGAGAAAAAAACCACAGTACCAGTAACATGGGGTTAACCGACTTTCCACGGCCAGGAGCATGCGCAGAACTAAACTTGTCATGCCTTTAAGTAAACTTTCCTCATTAACATAATAAAAATCACATGCACTCGCGCCGCCATTACCGTTTACAAAAACCACGACAGCCTCTGGACATTACCCTATAAGGTAACAAAAGAGAGACCCCAATTCCGAAACGTCTCCACCTCTATCTCAGAAAGATCATGAATATTCTACCCTCAGTTTAGCATAAGGGAACATAAAAAGGGAACAACATAAAAAGGGAAACTTCTTTATGTTCAGTCTCCTTCGCTTGCAGAGCACAGCCATTCCTGTCTGAGGCGCACGTTAGCTTTGTAAGATTTCTTTCACTTTCAGTAAATTCTGCTTGTGTAACTTGCCTGCCTAGATCGCTCCATTTGATCCCTCTTGTACTTGACACCCGAACCCATTCTTCAGCTCTGGAACCAAAGACCAGGGAATACAAACTCAAGTCTGATAGTTATGTCACCCTGACCAATTTTTTTTTTCTTTTTAGGTATATTGCAGATCATCTTTTACACTTACTTTAGACAGAGCCCATTATAATTAGTTGATTGGGTTTGACTTCCTTAGGTATAATGTTCTAATCTTAGCTTTGTGTAAACTGGAATAGACTTAGGGCATTAAAAAAATCCTTTTAGCAATCAAATATTGATAGATATTTCCTTGAGCTAATTTTCACTTATACCGTTGATCTTATCCCATTATTTAATATAATACTGTCAATATTTCAGATCTTCATAGTCTCATTAATAAAGTGAAACTTTACTTTTAGATCACCTTGTTGTAACCTTTACTGAAATTACTGGATGAATAAGGATAGCAATAACAGTAAGCTCATGCCTGTAATCCCAGCACTCTGGGAGGCCAGGGCTGAAGGATCACTTGAGCTCAGGTGTTTAAGACCAGTCCGAGCAAGAGCGGGACCCCCATCTCTACTAAAAGTAGAAAAATTAGCTAAGCATTGGTGCGGAGGGCGCCTGCAGTCTAGCTACTTAGAAGGCTGAGGCAGGAGGATGACTTCAACCCAGGAGTTTGAGGTGGCTCTAAGCTAGGCTGAGGCCACGGTAACCTAGCCTGAGCTGCAGAGTAAGACTCTGCCTCAAAGGGTGGTGCCCATAGGTCAGTGGGTAGGGCGCCGGCTGGCGGGTTCGAACCCGGCGGGGGCCAGCTAAACAACGAAGACAAATGCAACAAAAAAAATAGCCGGGTGTTATGGTGGACGCCTGTAGTCCCAGCTACCTGGGAAGCTGAGGCAAGAGAATCACTTAAGCCCAAGAGTCTGAGGTTGCTGTGAGCTGTGACGCGACAGCACCTAAGAGTGACATACTGAGACTCTGTCTCAAAAAAAAAAAAGTGGGGAGAAGAAATAGCTGAATTCTTCAAAGACATCATATTGTTTAGTCTGTTACAGGAGTTTTCATTTGGGAGGAGTCCTTTTTTTAGTTATCTGAGCTTCTTGGATCCAATACTGCGTAACTAAGATATTATCTGTGTCCCCACCCACTATGCCCATCCCCATCCTTTCTCTGAGGATCCAGGAATTGTTGCCCTAGAACCTTTTCTTCTCCCCATCTGGACCTGGATGTGCTCTCCAAACCACTATACTTCAAACTCAGCGCTGTTGCTTTGGCCAGGAAGCAATTGAGACGTAAACTAACTTCATTTTTAATCGGGGTTGCAAGATCTAAAGTTCGACATTTTCTCCTTTTGAATCTCTCACAGTTTGCTATTGACACAGCCAGGGTATGAGGCTGCCTGTGGGTGGTTGGGGAGAAGCTCTCCTCTTGGCTTCTCGCCCTCTTCCGGAGTAGGACTGGTTGCTGGGAATCCGGACCCTGCGTACCCGAATGGATGCAGAGATGAAATGCTGGCTGTCCCCGAAGGAGCGAGTGTCCAAGGCTGGGGAGAACTCTTAAGTTTACTCCCAGCCTCGGGTGATTAAGAGAGTGTTACCATTCCAGTCTGAAATACACAAGGTAAAAAAAAAAAAAAAAAAGTGTGTTACCACGGAAACGAGGCCTGTCTACGTAGCAGTCAACCATTGGCTAGGAACTCCCGGGCTGGGGATATAAACCAGCTCAGGCAGAGCCGCTAACTGTGCAGACTAGTCCTGGGTGCAGCTCAGTTGGTCGTGCGTATCAGAGCAGCAGAGGGCAGGCTCGTTCAGAGGGCGTCAGCTGGACCATGGAGAACCGGTAAGGCAGACGCCACGCCCAGGAACCCCTGGAGGCCCTTGGAGAGGAGAAGTGGTGGCCATGAGACTTGGGAACCTGGCACTTTGGGCCCGGAGAGTGTCAGGGGAGGGAGCGCGTGCTATGTTGATGCAGAGAGGCCTGGCACAGAGCCTGATGTCGGGGGAAAGGCGGCAGAGTAGTACGACTGCCAACGCGAACAGGAACCCGCTGAGGACTCTCGCCGGGGCGGCGCCACCAGAACAGGAAGGGGACCGGTTAGTGTGGTCTACTCCGTTAAAGGGAGCCATCGTGTGTCTCTCTGTGTGCGTTAGGGGTGCAGTGGAGAGGGAAGCATATCTCCCGCTGTAGGCCAAGAAGAGGTCTCACCTCATATGCTCTGCGCAAATTCCCATTCTAGGGTCTAGGTAAAACCGCGAGGTACTTTTGGTGCCCAAGTCCAAAGTTCTAGAGGAAAGATCGCTTACCTTCCTTGCCAGCTCCGTTCCTCCCTTCTTCCCTCCAAATTGGAAGTCTGATTAAACAGTTGAGAATAGAGTCCACATGGAGAAAAGGAAATCCTTATTCATAAAACTGAGCAACAGACCCCTGCCCACTCCTCCGCCATCCCACACTGATGAAAACCCTTATCTCTTCTTTGGTCCTGGAATTCCCAGTGCAGATGACCAGCATTAGGGATCACAGCTGCATTTTGATGCCCAGGGATCCAGGGTGTTCCTGGGGTGTTGATAGCCAATGGAGTAAGTCGCATGAGCTGTGGCTAGACTGGGTGGTCACATCTTCACATTACACTCATGCATGTCTTGGGGTTGCCATATGATTAACTTTTTTTGCCCCCAACCACTCACCCATCCCTCAGCTGCTTTCCTGAGAGTAGCTTGTTGGGTTGTGGAGTCAGGTCTGGTTTCCCAGATTTTGTTTCTAAAGAAAAAAATTTCCTTTGGAGGTTTGTTTAGTAAAGTTGTTTAGTAAAGCCCCAGGAGTTGGAGGTTGCTGTGAGCTGTGTGACTCCACAGCACTCTACTCTGTTACATTTCAATTCCACAGTTGAAGGCAATCTTTGGTGTCCCCAGATATGTGTGAAAGAATTGGATTTAGAACTATGAGGAAAGGTCTAAGTTGATTCTTGCTAGTGTAGAGATTCTTTATGTAGACATATTCTTTATGTCTTTATGTTCTGAAGAGCAAAGGTTCAAGTACCCTGTGTAAGAGGGCCGTAGGTCTTTGGAACTAGTTAACAATTTTTAAAATCATTTCAAGCTGAGCTTACAAAGTAGATGGGCTTTATACCCCAGGAAAGAATTTTAAGCGCAAATTTCTTGCCCAAAAAGACAGAATTGGAACTAGAATCTGTTAGTGGTCTAAACCCTTACCCCTCCTCCTCTCTTACAACAAAAGACCCACCTGTCCCCCACCACCCCCGAAGAGCTCTGCCTGACAAAGACCCTAACCCCCCAAGACCTTCCTGCAACTTGTGGACTCTTCCTCCCCTACGCCTAGTGTAAAAAGCAAGCCCCCAACTGCCCTAAGCCACCATCTTTGCCCAGGTGGGTCTCTATCATTAAACTTGGCCTGAATTTCTCCTGGTCTCCTCTCTGGATACACCACCGAACTACTTTCAAAATCCAGATTGAGTTCTGGTTCCCTCTAGATCAGAAATTCCTAAAGATAGCTTTGTATTAGAATTATATGAGGCACTTTCATGAAAACAGATTCTGGGGCCTCCCCCCAGAATTATTAAACTGTAGGCGTGGGAACCAGAATCTATATTTTATCAAGCTTCTGCGGAGAATTTGTGCAGTCAGTCCTGGATTGGGTCTGCTTTTTTGTGCAGTAGCTCTGGTCTTGAATTAGTCCTTTTGATTCTGTGTTTGCCTGGGCATTCCAGAACTAAGGATCCGGGAGAGTCAAGAAAATGGCACATAGATATCTACTAGGAATGTTCCATTGCTTTTTTTGTCAATCAAAAAATTTAGTCCTTAGTCTTTGTCTGAGGAAGGACCTGAAGGGATGAGAGTTAGAAAGGAAACTTAGTTTATCTCTGCCACCCCCCACCCCCCTTTCTGAGATAGAATCTCACTTTCTTGCCCCAGGTAGAGTGCAGTGGCATCATAGCTCACAGCAACCTCAAACTCTTGGGCTCAAGCGATTCTCTTGCCTCAGCCTCTCTAGTAGCTGAGACTACAGGCAGGAGCCACAATGCATGACTAGTTTTTCTATTTTTAGTAGGGGGGGATGAGGGCTCGCTCTTGCTCAAGCTAGTCTGGAATTCCTGAGCTCAAACAATCCACTGGCTTTAACCTCCCAAAGTGCTGGGATTACGAGTGTAAGCCACCAGGCCTAGTAAGTTAGTTGGTCTTGATTACATTTTGAGTGCCCATAGGGCAGTGGTTTTCAACCTTCCTAATGCCCTGAGCCTTTAATACAGTTCCTGTGGGTCTCTTGAGAACCATTGCCTTAGGGCATAGATAAGGAGGGTTACTAACAATGATTCTATTAGGTTATCACAGCCTTCAGGAAAGTCTGTGGTTCAGTGAGTAGGGTGCTGGTCCCATAAACCGAGGGTGGTGTGTTCAAACCAGGCTGCTGCCTAACTGCAACAAAAAACTAGCTGGGCATTGTGGCAGGCGGCTGTACTCCCAGCTACTTGGGAGGCTGAGGCAAGAGAATCGCCCAGGAGTTGGAGGTTGCTGTGAGCTGTGTGACACCACAGCACTCTACCGAGGGCGATAAAGTGAGACTCTGTCTCTACCAAAAAAAAAAAAAAAGAATAAATAAATAAGGGAAAGCCTTAATCTAATTTTTAATACTCCCTCTGGCCTTCCTCTTTGGACGAGCTCAGCCCTTATACTCACTTTGATATGGTTATTTCATTGCAGCTGTCTGTAAAAGGTGATCTCTAAAAGGTGATCTCTTCCTCTCTAAATCTTTGTCATAAGGAGGGGTATTAAATCGGCCAGTGCCAGCAACATTGGAATTGAGGCTGTTAGTGGAGACCTAGGCTTCATAAACTTTTGCCAGGCTCTCAAGTGCAGGGAGTTTCATGTCAGATTTTCAGTGGGCTAATTCAGAGGGGTAACTGAGTGGGTGGGTGAGCATATTGTGGCATTCCGACTGTGCCACTTTCTATCCCCTACTGCCTCAGTATAACTGCCAGACTTTTTGTATTCAAGGTCATTTGTCTGTGTTGCCCTTGGAGCAGAATTCATTTTGGTTTTCCTTTTTTCTCCTAGACCCAAATACGAAGATTATCAGAACACTGCAGAATGGCTTCTGTCCCATACCAAATACCGACCTAAAGTGGCAGTGATCTGTGGTTCTGGATTAGGAGGTCTGGCTGATAAATTAACTCAGCCCCAGTTCTTTGACTACAGCGAGATACCCAATTTTCCCTTAAGTACAGGTACTAGTGGGGATGGAAATTGGGAGGTGGGAGATGGGACTGAGGGATATTGATGAGTTTCTGGGAACCCAACCAGGGAGGCAAATGTTTCTGTACCTGGACCTAGTGTTTGACTGAAGACATGTTGCATAAGAGGAAAAAAAAGGCCATCATGAATCAGAATGATGGAAAGATTTCCTCTAGCAAAAATCTCCTAATAGACAAGGCATGTGTGTGTCAGTGGGACCATGATGACATGTTTCCTGTGTTTTACTGGCTAAGCTCCATAAAGATCTGCAACACCTCCAGTATATACCTCTCACCAGCATGTGCCTCCTTCTATACACAATCATCACAGACACATACACAGCACACACACCTCAAATTGCCTCCAGCCCACAGTTTAAATGGAAAAAGCAGTGTCTGTAACCTCCCAGGACAAAGTCAAGACTCCTCTGTCATTGTCTTCCCATCATTTCCCTCCAGTCTTTTTTTGTTTGTTTGTTTGTTTGTTTGTTTTTTTGTGAGACAGAGTCTTTCACTTTGTTGCCCCTGGAGAGTGCTGTGGCATTATAGCTCACAGCAACCTCAAACTCTTGGGTTCTAGCGATTCTCTTGCCTCAGCCTCCCAAGTAGGTGGGACTATAGGCGCCTGCCACAATGCCCTGCTATTTTTAGAGATGGGGGTCTCACTCTGGCTCAGGCTGATCTGGATCTCCAGAGCTCAGGCAATCCACCTGCCTCAGCCTCTCTGAGTACTAGGCTTACAGGTGTGGGCCACAGTGCCTGGGCCTTCCCCTCCAGTCTTGAGATAAGACACAGCAACAAATAAACATACAGACTCATTTTCTTGCTGGTGCATACAAAGATAATATGATTGGTTCTCTGTGTCTGAGGTTTCACATCTGTCAAATTGACAAACCATGAATCAAAAATACTTGGGAAGGCTCAGTGCCGGTAACTTGAGTGGGTAAGGTGCCAGCCACATACACCAGAGCTGACGGTTTGAACCCAGCCTGGGCCTGCCAAATAACATTGATAACTACAACCAAAAAATAGCCAGGTGTTGTGGTGGGCACCTGTAGTCTCAGCTACTTGGGAGACTGAGGCAAGAGAATCACTTGAGCCCAAGAGTTTGAAGTTGCTGTGAGCTGTGATGCCATAGCACACTACCAAGGGTGACATAGTGAAACTCTATCTCAAAAAACAAAACAAAAGTGTAATAATTTCACATAGCATGTACATTGTGTTAGGTATTATAAGTAATCTAGAAATAACTTAAAGTATATGGTAGGGTGTGCATAGATTAAATGCAAATACTCTGCCATTTCATATAAGAGACTTAAGCCTCTAAGGATTTTGGAAGGGGGGGAATCTTAGAACCAATCCCCAAAGATATAGAGGAACAACTGTACATGAATGCAAGACCTGATTTACACTGACTCTTTGGAAGAGGAAAAGGGCAGATGTTCCTTATGCATGATGGAGTTAGGGGGTGTCGAAGATAGCATATCTGGTATCCCAACAGCAGCTAGAAAACTTTAAAGCAAGACTTAAAGCGGGCCAGGTGAAATAAGGTCAAGTAAGGGATAAGAGTAGTTTATTTGGTTTGCTTAGTTTCACAAATAACTAACTTACCTTGGCTTATTTATTTATTGGGGGAGGAGGCAGAATCTCAACACTCTTGCCCAGGCTAGAGTGCTGTGGCATCAGCCTGCTCACAGCAATATCAATCTCCTGGGTTCAAGCGATCCTCCTACCTCAGCTTCCCAAGTACTGGGACTATAGGCACATGTGATCATGCCCAGTTAAATTTTTTTTTTTGAGAACAAAGGCTCACTTTGTCACCCTTGGTAGAGTGCCATGGCATCAGAGCTCACAGCAACCTCATACTCTTGGGCTTACGCAATTCTCTAGCCTCAGCCTCCCAGGTAGCTGGGACTACAGGTGCTCACCACCATGCCCAGTTATTTTTTAGAGATGAGGTCTTGCTCTTGTTCAGCTGGTCTTGAACATGAGCTCAGGCAGTCCATCCACCTCAGCCTCCCAGAGTGCTAAGATTGGTTCTAAGGCATGAACCACCATGCCCGCCTGGCTAATTTTTTAATTCTTTTCAGAGATGGAGTCTTGCTCTTGTTCAGGCTGATCTTGAACTCCTGGCCTCAAACTATCTTCCTGCCTTGGTTGGCTTCCCAAAGTGCTAGGATTACAGGCATGGGCCACTTTACCTGGCACTCTATTATCTACTTTTTCATTCACTTTTATTCTCTTGCAGTATGGCTTTTATTCATTTGAAATTTCTTTAGAAAGTCTTTCTTTTTTCCTATGTATGTTCACTTCGGATATCCTTAGCCCCATAACTCTAATCTCAGGTTGTATAATTATGATTAAAGGCAGGGTGGCTCACACCTTTAATCCTAGCATTCTGGGAAGCTGAAGCAGGTGGACTGCCTTGCCTGAGCTCAGGAGTTGGAAACCATCCTGAGCAAGATGGAGACCCCATCTCTAAAAAAATAGCCAGATGTTGTGGCAGGCACCTGTAGTCCCAGCTACTTGGGAGGCTGGAGGATTGCTTGAGCCCAAGAGTTTGAGGTTGCTGTGAGCTATAATGCCACGGCACTCTACTGGGGCAAGAAAGTGAGACTGTCTCAAAAATAAATGAATAAAGGGGCAATGCCTGTGGCTCAGAAGAGTAGGGCGCTAGCCCCATATGCTGGAGGTAGCGTTCAAACCCAGCTCCGGCCAAAAACTGCAACAACAACAACAAAAAATAATAACAATAATAATAATAAATGAATAAAATAAAGTCTGTCTTTCCCATCAGACTTAAACTTTCTGAAAACAGATAATAATGCCTTCTTTTACTTAATTATACTCTCATGTGTTGAGCATAGCGAGTGGTTCACTAGATGCTAAATGGATATGTGTAACCTAAAAACGTAATCCCATTTCTCTTTTTTTTGTATGCAGTGCCAGGTCATGCCGGTCGGCTGGTGTTTGGGATCCTGAATAGCAAAGTCTGTGTGATGATGCAGGGCAGGTTCCATGCATACGAAGGGTACCCACTCTGGAAGGCAAGTCCAGGGATAGAAGCCTGGTTGGGTCTGGAAGAAAGGGGAGACAACTATTACTAGCTGTCTGGACTAGGTAGATTTTTGGTATCTTCCTTCCTCTTCTTTCATTATATATATTATACATATCTGTGTAGGTGAGTGATGAGATTTTGCATACACTTTTTTCTGATGTTTTGCTTCTCAGGTGACATTCCCAATAAGGGTTTTCCAGCTTATAGGTGTGGACACCCTGGTGGTTACCAATGCCGCTGGAGGGCTCAACCCCAAGTTTGAGGTTGGAGATATCATGCTGATTCGTGATCACATCAACCTACCTGGTTTCTGTGGTCAGAACCCACTCATAGGACCAAATGATGAAAGGTATGTATCTTGCTGCATTGTTTCTAGATGATTAGGGTTTAAAGATTTGTATAAGAGTTGGGAGAGTGTTTTTAATCCCATTTATCTGAGAAAATCCAACCTATGCCCTAGGTTTGGGGTTCGTTTCCCTGCCATGTCTGATGCCTATGACCGGACCATGAGGGAGAAGGCTCTCATTACCTGGAAACAAATGGGAGAGGAGCGAGCACTGCAGGAAGGCACCTATGTGATGTTGACAGGCCCCAACTTTGAAACTATAGCAGAGTGTCGTCTGCTGCAAAAGCTGGGGGCGGATGCTGTTGGTAAGAAGGGGCATTGGCTGGAGGCTTGAAGAGTGGGAGATCTAGTAAAATAGGGATGGGTGAGATCTAGTTAAACAGGAAGGAATAGACCTAACTAGATTGAGAGAAGGTTTGATTCAAGAGAAGCGTGAATTAAATTGACTTCTAGGAAGGCAAAGTGATAATGTTTGGTGTGTTGTAGCATCAGATCTCCTCACTGAGTACCAAGGCTTAATTAACAGCTGCAGTGGCAATAACCTATCCATGATTTGATGACTGTTTCTAACCACAGCCACCTTCTGTTCTGGCTGGAAGGTGGAACTACATCATTGGAACTGACTTCAAATTTATCACAAATAAGTATAGACCTAAAGCATTACATGAGTCATTATAAGAAATGGTTGAGATATTAAGGTCTCAGGGACGTTATGGATGGAGGTGAGGCTAACGGGCCAGAAAAAGAGTCATTTAAGAATCTTAACAGTTGGTTTCCCTCTTTCTCCCAATCAGGCATGAGCACAGTTCCGGAAGTGATTGTTGCTCGGCACTGTGGACTTCGAGTCTTCGGCTTTTCCCTCATCACTAACAAGGTTGTTACAGATTATGAAAGTCTGGAGAAGGCCAATCATGAGGAAGTATTAGAGGCTGGGAAACAGGC
Source organism: Nycticebus coucang (assembly GCF_027406575.1). Lineage (NCBI taxonomy): Eukaryota > Metazoa > Chordata > Mammalia > Primates > Lorisidae > Nycticebus > Nycticebus coucang. The sequence goes on along the minus strand of NC_069785.1, from coordinate 33,516,870 downwards.
CGCACAGAAATTGGAAAAGTTTGTCACCACACTTGTCGGCAGTATTCCACTCCATGGCAGTGCCTGTTGACCAGCCCTGAGTCTTCTGGCATCTCCCATATATGAGATCCAAGTAGCTGCTACCTGCTTTGTCCCCCTACTGGGGTCACGAGCCTGTGCCCTCACGTAGTAGCAGAAAGGAGCTAGTGATTCCTATCCTTCACCTCCCTTACTTTCTCCCACCAGACCCTTCTGCTGCCAGGTCTTTTGCTCAGTTGTCTTCTCAAAGCAGTTCCACCCCTTTCCTTCCCCAATAGCTGGAGCTCATGCCCTACCACACTTCTGTGGATATGCCCAGGATTTGACTTGGGCCCTTCAGATTCTGCACAGTTGGCTGCTACTGATGTTTTCCCGTAATACTTTCACATTCCTTCAGGCTCCGTTCTGCCTCACCTAAAGTGCTAGAGACCAACCAAGGACCAGCACCATGCCTTTTGTACTTCATTAAACGCCATAATGTTTTGAGAATAAATGGAAAGATTAAATAATTTCTACATTTTGTGTGTGTAATTTGTGGTGAGGATGAGGCACAGACCAAAAATGATAGGAGTGTAAACCCACATGTCAGTGTAACTTCTGCTTCTCAGACAAGTTGCTGGGAATTGAGACGAGGTGGTATGAGTGCAACAAAGGATGAAGAAAGAGCAAGATGGGGAAAGGTGTTACACACAGTGAGCGGAAAGGTTCATTTCTGGCACTCCATAGCCACTTCCCTCTGGGCATGCCTCCCTCTCTCGTCCTCTAGTTGTTTTCACCACTCCCACCCCATCTGTTCTCTCATGAATATCTGAATTAGTTCACTAATCTCAGTGCCTTAGTTGCCACTTACTTATGAAGGCTTTAATAAAATTTCTTGTTTTTCTTCTCTTTTCTACTCTTCTAATTTATGCAGCTATACTGTTCTTCATTGCATTCTGACAGTAGTGGCAAATACCCCTTTCTCTGCTGCCAGCCATCCCACCGCTGAAGAGATTCCTGCCAGCCCCAGGCAAACCTGTGAAGTTGATTCATACTTGCCTTCTCTCTTATTTTTTTGAGACGGAGTCTCACTATGCAGCAGGTAGAGTGCCATGGTGATGTCATAGCTTAACAGCAATCTCAAACTCTTGGGCTTAAGAGATCCTCTTGCCTAAGCCTGCCAAATAGCTAGAACTACATGCAAGTGCCCACCACAATATCCACCTGGTTTCTCTATTTTAGTGGAGACAGGGGGCTTGCTCTTGGCTCAGGCTGGTCTCAAACACCTGAGCCCAAGCAATCCACCCACCTCAGCCTCCTAAAATGCTAGGTTTACAGGTGTGAGCCACCATGGCTCTTGGCTTCTCTCCATACCTCCTGCTACTTCCTCTCTGGGCCCTAGTCTTTCTCTTTACTTTGCTTGGTCAGAACCTCTGTTGACTCTCTGAATTATTATCTTCACTTATCAACTTGCATTCAGCTAGCTGAAATGTTTGAAAACCATACTATTCTTCCAGGCCTGTGCACCTTTTGAGAAAAGACAATCACCTAATAGTGATGACATTTCAGTTGTTAATGGCATATTATGGAAGAAGCAACTTGGTTTTTTTGAGACAGTCTCACTATGTTGCCTTTGGTAGAGTGCTGTGGTGTCATAGCTCACAGCAACCTCAAACTCTTGGGCTCAAGCGATTCTCTTGCCTCAGCCTCCCAAGTAGCTGGGACTACAGGCACCCACCACAACACCCAGATGTTTTTTATTGCACTTGTCATTTAGCAGGCTGGGGCTGGGTTTGGTTCGAACCGGCCATCCTGGGTGTATGTGGCCAGTGCCCTACCCACTGAGCTATGGGTGCCTTACTGGAAGAGGCAACTTTTGAGAACTCTTTCAGATCATCCTTTGCTGAGCTTAACACAAAGTAAAAGTAGCTCTTCTTTCTACCTCCACCCACCACTAAAACCCTCTCTGCTAGCATCTGCTATTTGTCTCTGAGAGCAGGTTTAGAGAGAAGTATCATGCAGCCTTCAGATATACACAACTATAACTTGTTCATCTAATGCATTGGCTTACAGACATTTCTCTTTCATCAAGTTATTGAACATCTCTTTGTATAACACTCTAAGCTAAGAAAATGCTAAGTCAAGAATATAAAAATGGGTGGCGCCCATGGCTCAGTGGGTAGGGTGCCAGCCACATACACCCAGGCTGGCCCATTCGAACCCAGCCTGAGCCAACTAAACAACATTGACAACTGCAACAAAAAAAAACTATATAATATACCTATAATATCAGCTACTCGGGAGACTGAGGCAAGAGAATCGCTTAAGCCCAAGAGTTCGAGGTTGCTGTGAGCTGTGACACCGCGGCACTCTACCGAGGGTGACATAGTGAGACTCTGTCTCAAAAAATATATATATATATATATATGAATGCACCAGCCGTGTCCATGGAGAGAGGTTGAGGTTGCCGAGCTCTGGCCCAAGGCAACCGGGCACCGGGGTGGCGAAGATGTTGGCTTCCTTAGTCAGGGCCACTGTCCGGGCTGTGAGCAAGGGGAAGCTGCAGCCCACCTGGGCCGCCTTCACCCTGACACTTTAAGCAGTGAACAAAATAAAACAACTTCTTAAAAATAAGCCTGAACGGGGCGGCACCTGTGGCTCAGTCAGTAAGGCGCCGGCCCCATATACCGAGGGTGGCGGGTTCAAACCCAGCCCCGGCCAAAAACTGCAACCAAAAAATAGCCAGGCGTTGTGGCGGGCTCCTGTAGTCCCAGCTACTCGGAAGGCTGAGGCAAGAGAATTGCTTAAGCCCAGGAGTTGGAGGTTGCTGTGAGCTGTGTGAGGCCACGGCACTCTACCGAGGGCCATAAAGTGAGACTCTGTCTCTACAAAAAAAAAAAATAAGCCTGAACACGTAGGCGTGAAAGTCAGTGTCTGAACCAGAAGGTGTAATGGCCTTTCTTACACTCTTATACAAAAAAAAAAAGGAGATTCTGATGAAGAAGTTGGTCAAGACGGAGTGGTATTCATTGAAAAGAAAGCACAGCTAACACTTCTAGTAACAGAAATGGACTATGTGGAAGACAAATTATCCAGTGAGTTTGTGTTTAATAACCCAAACATCAAAGGAACTTGTGGCTGTGGGGAAAGCTTTAATATCTGAAACCTCAGGACTCCTTTGGCTATGAGCTCCAGCAACACTCATGGATGCCTTGGGGCTCACCGAAGAAATCATGTGACTGTCACCTGCTTAATGTGTGGCTGGCTTGTAAGGAAAATAAAGTGATGAATTTTGAAAATGAAAAAAAAAAAATATATATATATAAATGGACCTTATGTGCCCTATAATCTTTTCTTTCTTCTTTTTTTTTTTAGTGGTAAGATAGGACTTTTATTAAAAGTTAGAAAGGAATACAGAAAAGCACTAGAGCTTCTGGAAGGGGGAAAGAACAGAAGAACTCTCTCTCTTTTTTTTTTTGAGACAGAGTCTTACTATGTCACACTGGGTAGAGTGCCATGGTGTCACAGCTCACAGCAACCTGGAACTCTTGGGCTTAAACAATTCTCTTGCCTCAGCCTCCCGACTAGCTAGAACTACAAGTGCCTGCCACAACGCCCGGCTATTTTTTTGTTGTTGTTCCAGTTTAGCTGGCCCCAGCCAAGTTTTGAACCTGCCACATTTGGTGTATGTGGCTGGTGCCATAACCACTGTACTATGGGTGCCAAGCCAGTGTGCCCTATAATCTTAAGATAACATTTGTAGGGCGGCACCTGTGGCTCAGTCGGTAAGGCGCCGGCCACATAAACCGAGGGTGGCGGGTTCAAACCCGGCCCTGGCTGAACTGCAACCAAAAAATAGCTGGGTGTTGTGGCGGGCGCCTGTAGTCCCAGCTACTCGGGAGGCTGAGGCAAGAGAATCGCTTAGGCCCAGGAGTTGGAGGTTGCTGTGAGCTGTGTGAAGCCACGGCACTCTACCGAGGGCCATAAAGTGAGACTCGGTCTCTACACACACACACACACACACAAAAGATAACATTTGTAAAGTCACTGTTGGGAAAAAGCTAGTATAAAAATAGGTACAAGTCTGGGCAGCGCTTGTGGCTCAGTGAGTAGGGCGCTGGCCCCATATACTGAGGGTGGCAGGTTCAAACCCAGCCTGGGCCAAACTGCAACAAAAAATAGCTGGCCATTGTAGAGGGCGCCTGTGGTCACAGCTACTCGGGAGACTGAGGCAAGAGAATGGCCTAAGCCCAAGAACTGGAGGTTGCTGTGAGCTGGGACACCATAGCACTCTACCAAGGGCGACAAAGTGAGACTCTATCTCTAAAAAAAAAGAAAGAAAGAAATAGGTACAAGTCACATATTGGAGCCTGAAGGAGGAACTGATTGTACAGTGAGGATTGGGTTGGTTAGTTTCATAGTAAACTGAACTTAGTCTTGAGGAAAAAGCTTTCACATTAAGATAAGCTAACACATAGAGCTATGGAAAGTACTGGAGATGTTCATGGGTAATTGTCACAACTGGTTTATAAGGCAAGCAGAAGGTAATTGGTTAGAGGAATGCTGTATTTGATGCTTGACTTTTCTACCTCCATCTGCCTGTTGGTCAGATTGACCACAAACTGGAATGGTGCCATCTGAAAAACATGCCCTGGAGTTACTTGCATAGAATTTTTTTTCCTTGAGTAGATTATTTAAGGACATTTTTAGCTTTTTCTTTTTTTTTTTCTGCCCAATATTTTCTGCTCAATACTTTTTTTTTTTTTTTGAGACAGAGTCTTACTATATCACCCTGGGTAGAGTGCCGTGGCGTCACAGCTCACAGCAACCTCCAACTTCTGGGCTTAGACAATTCCCTTGCCTCAGCCTCCCAAGTAGCTGAAACTATAGGCACCTGCCACAACACCGGGCTATTTTTTTGTTGCAATTTGGCTGGGGCTGGGTTTGAACCCGCCACCCTCGGTATATGGGACTGGCACCCTACCCACTGAGCCATAGGTGCTGCCTGTCTCCAGAAACATTTTTAACTTTTTAGAAATAGTAAGTGGATTTCCTAAATTCACAATTACTTGTATGAAGACAAAATGTCTTCAGTTTCTTAGTAGATAAGTGCAATTATCACAACAGTCAATTTTAGATCATTTCATCACTTCAGGGAAAACCTTATTTGCTCCCCTGCCCTAGTCCCAAACAACCACTAATCTACTTTCTGCTTTTTAGATTTAGTTATTTTGTACTTTTGTATGAATGGAATTGGGCTTCTGGGACTGATTTCCTTCTTTTTAATGGCCAAATAATATCCCATTGTATGGAGATACCACATTATATTTATCAAGTGTCTTCAATTTACAAGTGTCAACCAATCCAGTCAAAACTGAATGTATTACCTTAGGAGAGCAAGAGGGTACAGCACAAAGTTAAGGAAAGTAAATCTGAGCTGGGCGCAGTGGCTCACACCTATAATCCTAGCACTCTGGGAGGCCAAGGCAGGTGGATTGCTTGAGCTCAGGAGTTCCAGAGCAGCTTGAGCAGGAGTGAGACCCCTTCTGTAAAACATAGCCGGGTATTGTGGCAGGTGCCTGTAGTCTCCACTACTTGGAAGGCTGAGGCAAGAGGATAGCTTGAGCCCAACAGTTTGAGGTTGCTGTGAGCTATGATGCCACAGCACTCTACTGAAGGCAGCATAGTGAGACTCTATCTCAAAAAAAAAAAAAGAAAAAATCTGAACCATTAGGATTTGTTTGCAAAAGCCTGACTATCAATGGTACAGTTCTCCATTATATAGAAGGAGAGTGGGATATTACACTATACTTTCAAATTACAGTAATTACGTATCCACACATGTCCATTTCTGCTTGACCCTATGCAGTGTGGGATCTGAGGAGTTGGGGATCTAGTGCCGAGACAGTGCCTGACCCCAGACATGAGTGGAAATAATTCTGCTTCAACAGTTAGTGAAAGGGCAAAGTTTTGGTTTAGCAATTGAGAAATATTCAGCCTCATACCGGCAGGAATTCATCCTGCTGCCAGGCCAGTCTCAGAGGACAGAGGCAATGACTCAGAGAGCATGGGTGGAGTAGGGTTACCAAGAACTCTGGAGGAGTTGTTTGTGAGTTGAAGCCCTGCCCCAAGGGCACTCAGTGGTGAAGAAAGTAATTTGTTCCAAGAAAGCAGTTTAAGAGAAGTAATAGGGTGTATTTTGTGTAGCCAATAGTTTATGAGGAAAGTGCTTCTGAGGCTAGTGGTAGGTGTGGAAAAACGTGTTGAGAAATGTGGCTTGTAGAACTGCTTAGGTGGGCTTTGGGAGCAGCAGGAGGTTCTGTGCAGTGAGAGGCAACCAGAGGGGCTAGGAGAAGAGTCTTTGCTATAGCCACACAGGCTGTCCAGGAAATAGCAATGTGAAAAAGAGATGCATATATGGCTGGATACTTTCTGGACAGTCCTCATATACTCATGAACACTCTCTCTCTCTCTCTCTCTATATATATATATATATATAAATATATATATATACACATATATATGTTTTACATTTATTTTAATTTAATTTTACTATTTTACTTTATTTTATTTTATATTTTAAATAGACTCTTACTCTGGAGTACCAAGGCCTCAGCTTAGCTGACAATAAACCTCAAACTCCTGGGTTCAAGTGATTCTCCTGCTAATATTTCTGTTTTTAGTAGAGATGGGGTCTTTCTCTTGCTTAGGCTGGACTTGAATTCCTGACTTCAAGTGTTCCTCCTATCTTGGCCTCTAAAAGTGCTAGGATTACAGGATTGAGTCACCTTGCCCAGCCTGTTTTACATTTTAAAAAATATTGTAAGAGAACAAAAGCAACACATATGAGTGTGGAACAATTGGACAGTAAAACAAAAAAACAAGAAAAACCCATTATCCCCTCAGCAGGATAAACATTGTTATCAGTTTGGTGGGCTTACTATGGATTTTATATATTTGGAGACTTTTTTTTGAGACAGAGTCTCACTCTGTCACCCAGGCTAAAGTGCCATGCATCATAGCTTATAGCAACCTCAAACTCTTGGGCTCAAGTGATTCTCTTGCCTCAGCCTCCTGGGTAGCTGGGACTACCGGGACCCACTACAACACCTGGCTATTTTGGGGTCTTGCTCTTGCTCAAGCTGATCTTGAACTCCTGAGCTCAGGCAATCTATCTGCCTCAGCCTCCCAGAGTGCTAGGATTCTAGGTGTGAGCTACTGTGCCCAGTCTAGCCATTTTTATATTTATTTTTTTATTTTTTTTTGTAGAGACAGAGTCTCACTTTATGGCCCTCGGTAGAGTGCCATGGCATCACACAGCTCACAGCAACCTCCAACTCCTGGGCTTAAGCGATTCTCTTGCCTCAGCCTCCCGAGTAGCTGGGACTACAGGCGCCCACCACAATGCCCAGCTATTTTTTGGTTGCAGTTCAGCCAGGGCCGGGTTTGAACCTGCCACCCTCGGTATATGTGGCCAGCACCTTACCGACTGAGCCACAGGTGCCGCCCAGCCATTTTTAAAATCTTCATTTGTCTCCAGTGTTTTACTTGGAAAATCTTTAAGCTTATAGAAAAGTTGGAAGGATCATGTAACAAATATTAGTGTACTTTTCACCAGTCCATCAAGAGTTAATGGTTTGCTACACACACATTTTTTCCCCAAGTCATCTGAAAATAAGTTGCAGACATCCTGTTGGTCCACTTTGAATACATCATCACATTTCTCTAAGAGTAAGGGCATTCTCTTATATAACACATTTCATAATCTCATCTAAGATCAGTATTAATTCATTAAGATCTGTGTATGTCTTTTACTATGAATTGTATATGCTTTCCATTTTCTTATTTCTCTAGCTTTATTTATTTATTTATTTTTGCTACAAAATTTCACTTTGTTGCCTTTGGTAGAGTGCCCTGGCATCATAGCTTACAGCAACCTCAAACTCTTGGGCTCATGCGATTCTCTTGCTTCAGCCTCCTGGATAGCAGGGACTACAGGCACATGCCACAACACCCAGCTATTTTTAGAGATGGCATCTTGCTCTTGCTCAATCTGGTCTTGAAACTCCTGAGCTCAAGCAATTCACCAGCTTCAGACTCCCAGAGTACAAGGATTACAGGTGTGAGCCACCGCACTGGCTTCTAGCACTCATCTTTGAGGGTAGAATCTCAATTGTATATCTGGCCAGGAAGACCAAAGCATGTGTCTACCGGGGGAGATAAGTAAAAGACTCTCCAAGAGCGTGGGAACCTAGGAGCTTGCCAAAGGGCATCTCCAAGAGGAACCAAAGCCTCTTCCTTTCCCCTAAGCTCATCTTTAAATAGATTTCTTGGGCGGTGCCTGTGGCTCAAAGGAGTAGGGCACCGGCCCCATATACTGGAGGTGGTGGATTCAAAGCTGGCCCAGGCCAAAAAAAAAAAAAAATCTTCCCATTTTAAAATGGTTCTGTTTTTAAAGTCTTTTTATTTTAGATTAAATTTATAGTTAGTATTTTTGGGTGCACAGAGTGCCTGGGCTTTTGACCAGTGTTATGGAGTCTAGTTCCCCAACTTGTCTATGGCAGTAGGCTTTGGAAGTGAATAAATAATTTTCAGATGTTAGCATATAGGTTCATCTGGCTCTGTTAGGGCCTGACCAGCAATGCTCCAAATGAAATAGCCATTCATGTTAACAATGGCTGGTAACACTCCTATGGTGGTCCCTTGAAAAGGGAAAGAAAAAGTTGTAAGAACACAATGCATGAAAAAAATACCACATCTGAAAAAAAAAGAGAGGTTAAAGGCATTTCTGTTACCCTTCCAGAAAATAGAGGTATGAAGAGTAGATATGAGGCCACCTTTGCTATCATGGAGCTGTATGGTTTATGGGAAATAAATATAAGGACAAAACATCTTCAGTCTTAGCTTTTGTTTGCAATACCTCTCAACTCTAAAACTAGTGTTCGCCTCTGATCTTTAGCAAAGTCTGGGTCAAAAGAGTAAGCTGAAGAGATCAGAAGGCCAAACAATTTAACACAATTACTGATGCTATTCTTAAAAGTACTACAAACACAATCACAACGGTCTCAGTACATATTGCTATAACTTTCAACTGAATATCCTGACTATATAGAATCTAGGATCCAGCAGTAAACAAACAAGATGCCCTCTAAGCAGAGGTCACAATATCCATTTTATGCACTACAACTTACACATATATGCCCCCCAGAAAAAAATCCTTTTTAGAAGAACCTATATAGTTATTTTATGCAGTTCTAACAAGTTCCTTAATATCATCTTATCTTTGAACATATAGTATGTATGCTAGCATTAAACACTCTTTCTGCATTTTCACATGAAATACCTCGGCCCTGTACCTGGTCCAAGGCTCCACATCCAGGAAATACATCACCTCATTCGAATTCCATTATCTGTTCTTTATCACTATGCCAATAAGTCTCACAGGTTAGCACTCAGTTTCATTAGGACCAACTGGAAGGCTTGTTAAATTAGATTACTGATTAAATTTGCAGTAAAACCCAGAAATATGCCTTTCCTGGAGCTGATAAGCCTGGGATGGTATAGAAACCAATGCACTGCTATGCTCCTTAGATTACTTGCTTTCCTAGGCCAGGCTAGCAACCAATTAAGAACCTTTAAAGTTTATTAGAACCAGAAAAAAAAGAAGTGAAATTAGACAAGACTTTTAGAAAGCAATTTAAAAAATAAAAGCCAAACCTGAGTGTCACTGTTTGTATTGCAAAGGGATCTAAACATCTCTAAAACAGAATTTATTTATTTATTTATTTATTTTTGAGACAGAGTCTCACTTTGCTGCTCTTGGTAGAGTGTCATGGCATCACAGCTGACAGCAACCTCAAACTCTTGGGCTTCAGTGATTCTCTTGCCTCAGCCTCCTAAGTAACTGAGACTACAGATGTCCACCACAAAGCCCAGCTACTTTTTTTTTTTTTGTAGTTGTCATTGTTGTTTGGCAGGCCCGGACTGGATTCCAACCCGCCAGCTCCTGTGTATGTGGCTGGCGCCCTAGCTCCTAAGTTATAAGCGCTGAGCCTCTAAAACAGAATTTAATTAATTTTGATAGTAATACTGAGCCTTCAAAAGACTTTTATGCTCAGCTGGGAAAAGAATGTGCTCTGGTTTTGTAAACATTTCTATCTAAAGGTTTTTATAATGTCAGCAGAAAAGTTTTAAGGTGTGGAGCAATTATCATAACTGAGCTTAGGACTGGGTTTACCACTTTGTTCAGAGAAACAGAAAGTCATTGTCCCTCCCGAGAGCATATGAAATCCTAAGCAGCGTTGCAGATGCAACATTGTTTTAAAGTTCCTGCTTCCAAAAGGAATCCTTTCATACTCCCTCAGAGCCAACTCCGTATTCCGAGTGCCAATTGCCCGGGCACACGGTTCCCGGTGAGCTCCGGCGTCAAGCATGGATTAGGCAAAGAGGATGGGACCCCCGTACAGTCACTACAGGCAATGCCCTCCCTGCTCTCGGACCTGCAGAGGGCACCCAGGACGGGGAGACAGTCTCTCCAAGCCCACCTGGGCCCCGCCTCCAGGAGGTGCCGCTGGCTGCCCCACAGCCCCGCCCAGCCACAGGTGCCAGCAGCCCTGGGAAAAGCGGAGAGACTCCGCGCACAGCAGACCAGACCAGACCACCCGGAGGCCACTTGAGCACATCTTTTTTGTTGTTGTTGCAGTTGTCATTGTTGTTTTAGCAGGCCTGGGCTGGGTTTGAACCGCCAGCCTCAGTGTATGTGGCCGGCGCCCTACCGACTGAGCTACCGGCGCCGCCCACCTGAGCACATCTTAGCTGCGCTCCTCCACTCCTTGCTCAGGGCTCCCTGCTTTCGTCCTATTTCCTTCCCTTCCTTCCCTCTGTCCTTCACCAAACTTTACTGGGCACTGCTCTAGGCTAACTTCTGTACCAATGTCTGCCGAGCCAACTGAACTTGGTCTCAGATTTCAAGGAAGTTCAGAAAAGGCAAAGTTTCTCCTGGGAGAGTAGTCCTTTCCTTGGCTCTGTGAGCTGCCCTGCAGGAGCATCAGGCCTACAGGGCTGGCTTGTTGATTGGGTGCCTTACCAGGCAGGGTATTTGGGCTTCATATGGAAAAGGCCTCTGCTCCTTGGACCACTAGTTGCCTTGACTATCATCATTACGTGTCCAGAGAAGTAGACACAGTTTTTATGACAGCAAGCCCTTACATCCTGAAATTTTATTTTATTTTTTATTTTGTTTATTTGTTTATTTATTTATTTGTTTATTTTGGAGACAGAGTTTCATTTTGTTGCCCTCGGTAGAGTGCCTTGGCATCACAGCTCACAGCAGCCTCCAGCTCTTGTGCTTAGGCAAATTCTCTTGCCTCAGCTTCCCAAGTAGCTGAGACTACAGGTGCTGCCACAATGCCAGCTATTTTTACAGACCAGGTCTGGTTGCTCTGGCTAAGGTTGGTTTGGAACCTGTGAGCTCAGGTAATCCATCCACCTTGGCCTCCCAGAGTGCTAGGATTATAGGCGTGAGCCATCATGCAGGGCCCCCATCCTGAAATTTTAACTTAGCTGTTCTTCCTGTGGGATAATTTTTTGAGTAGAGAAAAGGATCTGATTTATAAATTGAGGGGCATATGTGTCTACCTTCTTTCTTTCCTTTTTTTTTGAGACAGAGCCTTGTGATGTCACCCTCGGTAGAGTGCTATGGCGTCACAGCTCACAGAAACCTCAAACTCCTGGACTGAAGCGATTCTCTTGCCTCAGCCTCCCAAGTAACTGGGGCTATCTTTTTTTGTTGTAGTTGTCATTGTTTTTTGGCAGACCAGGGAGGGTTGGAACCTGCCAGCCCCTGTGTATGTGGCTGGTGCTCTAGCCGCTGAGCCACAGGTGCCAAGCCCTTTCCTTTCCCTTCCCTTCCTTACCGTTCTCCTCCCCTCCGCCTCCTCACCCCCTCCCCTCCCTCCTCCCTTCTCCTCACCTTCCTTGCCTTCCTCTTTCCCTTTCCTCCCTTTATTTATTTTTTTTTTTTGACTTGGTGGCCCTGGGTAGAGTTTCATAGCATGATAGCTCATAGCAACCTCAAACTCCTGGGCTCTAGTGATCCTCTTGCCTCAGCCTCCGTAGTAGCTGGGACTACAGGCACCTGCCATTACATCCGGCTAGTATTTCTATTTTAATAGATGGGGTCTTGCTCTTGCTCAGGCTGATCTCAAACTCCTGAGCTCAAAGCAATCCACCTGCCTCTGCCTCCCAGAGTGCTGGGATTACAGATATGAGCCACCACACCCAGCCTACCTTCTTGACTCAGGTTTTATTTTTTTGGGGGGGGGTAATGATTTTGGTTGTCCACTAAGATTGTTCTTAGGTGTCAAAATATAAAAATGAAAGTCTGTCCAGCTAATTTTCTTTCTTTTCTTTCTTTTTTTTTTGTAGTTTTTGCCCAGGGCCGGGTTTGAACCCACCACCTCCTATATATGGGGCTGGCGCTTACTCCTTGAGCCACAGGTGCCACCCATGTCCAGCTAATTTTAACATTTCAGACATATTAATGGAAACCACACATTACCCTAAGGCTACACCCTAGCCTCATACTAAAGCTAATTAAAATTAAATTTATTTAAATGTCCAACCCATGTGATCATCTCATTCTTATCAAAAACGATTTTGATAAGTGTTTATTTATTTATTTTTATTAATACAAATGGGGAAATGAAGTTGTGATTCATAAGTATAATAGCAAAATTGCTTCAAAACTTGAAATTATTGGTACCATCAGAGAATTAAATTAGGTCACATCAGCATTTGATAAACAATAGCCACCATTTGTAAAATTAAACCATCTAAACTCCTATCAACGAGAGGGCTAAGAATATACAAGCTTCAGGGCGGCGCCTGTGACTCGAAGGAGTAGGGCACTGGCCCCATATGCCAGAGGTGGTGGGTTCAAACCCAGCCCCGGCCAAAAAACTGCAAAAAAAAAAGAATATACAAGCTTCAGATCTGGGGTGCAGGTTTTGAGAAATCAAGCAATCTTAGCTTCCACGCAAACAAAGCATAATCTGTCAGGTTGAATCCTGCTTCTTTTTCCTCTTTCTTTTTCTTTTCTTTTTTTTTTTTTTTTTTTGAGACAGATCCTCAAGCTGTCGCCCTGGGTAGAGTGCCATGGCATCACAGCTCACAGCAACCTCCAACTCCTGGCTTAAGCAAGTCTCTTGCCTCAGCCTCCCAGGTAGCTGGGACTACAGGCGCCAACCACAATGCGTGTCTATTTTTTGGTTTTAGTTGTCATTGTTGTTTGGCAGGCCCGGGCTGGATTCGAACTGGTGTATGTGGCTGGTGCCCTAGCTGCTGAGCTACAGGCACCGAGCCCCTGCTTCTTTTTTCTTATCTAAATTGGTTTGTAGTATTATTTATTGTAGACAGTTTTGAAAGCTGGCTTTAATTGCATCTTGGAACAAGTCAGAGTATAAAAGAATACCAACCAGCAAGTATGCTAATATATTTTAGGAAGGAGATGGAGAGCTTAGAAATTAGAAAAGGAAAATGTAAATTTTGAGACTTGATTTCTTTTTTTTTTTTTTTTTTCTCGTTTCTTTTGAGACTTGCTTTCTAGTAAACCAACTAACACTGTTCAGGAGTAAGACACTAGATCAGTTCTTTCTTTCTTTCTTTTTTTTGACAGAGTCTCACTTTGTTGCCCTCAGTACAGTGCTAAGGCGTCATAGCTCACAGCAACCTCAAACTTTTGGGCTTAAGTGATTCTCTTGCCTCAGCCTCCCACATAGCTAGGACTACAGGCACCCGCCATAACTCCCAGCTATTTTTAGAGACAAGATCTTGCTCTGGCTCAGGCTGGTCTAGAACCTGTGAGCTCAGGCAATCCACCCACCTTAGCCTCCCAAGAGTGCTAGGATTACAGGCATGAGCCATCATGCTCAGCACCCCCCCTTTTTTTTAAAACAGAATGTTCTTTAATACTGTGAACCAGTTCAGTTCTTAATTTCAATCAAATGTGTTACCAAACTCATCATGGCCTGAAAAAAAAACATGGCACTACAAACCTCTGCTGTTTGCTAAGCAAACATCAAACATCTCTTCATGATTTGTTTTCCCACTTGAGTCACAGACAGAATGTGTGGCACAGGTTTATTTCTTACTGCATATATTTTTCACTGTAGCTCTTGTTCATTGTTGTATTTGGGGATTGACTGATATGAGTCAATCTCATAAAACTAAAGAACTTAGACAAAATCAAGTCTGCACTGATTTGGGTTTAGGACCCAACGTGCCTAGAGTAATTGTGCAGTCTCTATTTCCTGAAACCCTTTCTGGGTGGCCCCCTGGTCTTCCTGGACGCCATTGTTATACTGTCGACATTGGAACTGAGTTCAAATGCTGACTCTGTCATTCACTAGTTGTATGATGTTGGGAGTTTTTCTTACAGTTCTTAATGGTCTGTTTCCGCATTAATAAAATGAGGATATAGCACCAATTACCACACAGTGTTAGGATTAGATGAGATAATATAACATGATTAACATAATTTCCTGGCATTTAATCAGCTCCTTCCTTCCTTCCTTTCTTCCTTTCCCCCTCTCTCTCTCTTTCTTTTCTTTCCTTCCCTCCCTCCCTTCCTTCCTTCTTTCTTTCTTACAGAGTCTCACTTTGTTGCTCTCAGTAGAGTGCCATGGCGTTATAGCTCACATCAACCTCAAACTCTTGGGCTCAAGCAATTCTCTTGCCTCTGCTTCCCAAGTAGGTAAGACTACAGGTGCTCACCACAACTCCCAGCTACTTTTAGAGACGGCTTCTCACTCTTGCTCAGGCTGGTCTGGAACCTGTGAGCTCAAGCAATCTACCTGCCTCGGCCTCCCAAATTGCTGGGATTACAGGTGTGAGCCACTGTGCCTGGCTAATCAGCACTTTATAAATGCTAGCTATTATCTTTTTTCATTTCCTGGGGACAACAATTCTGTTAAATCATACTAAATTGAGATTGACTAATGGCAATTCACAAGCATAATATGTCAATGCTTTCAGGGGTAATTTAATTTAAAACAAAAGAAAAAAACAAGTGAGAGACGAAGATGAATATTAATGTAATATCTCAAGTGGTGGAATCTTTTTTTTTTTTTTTTTGAGACAGAGTCTCACTATGTTGCCCTTAGTAGAGTGCTATGGCATCACAGCTCACAGCAACCTCAAACTCTTGGGCTTAAGTGATTCTCTTGCCTTAGTCTCCCAAGTAGCTGGAATTACAGGCGCCTGCCATAACACCTGGCTATTTTTTTGTTGTAGTTGTCATTGTCGTTTAGCAGGCCTGGGCCAGGTTTGAACCCGTGGTGCCCTAATGACTGAGCTACAGGCGCCAAGCCTCAAGTTGTGGAATCTTGATCTGGATGCAGGGGTGTGTGCCTGTATTCCCAGCTACTTGACAGGCTGAGGCAGGAAGATTGCTTGAGCCCTGGAGTTTGGGCCCAGTGTTGGCAACAAAGAAAACAGTGGAATCTTACATGGTGTGACCAGCTTGTGAGAAAGAATTTTCTTGGTGTATGATGGGAAGAAACTTCAGGAATCTTAAGTCATTATAGCTAAATTTCAAGGGTATAATCATAGCTCACTGCAACCTCAAACTCCTGGGCTTAAGCAATCCTTTTGCCTGAGCCTTCCAAGTAGCTGGGATTATTGATGACTACCACCATACCTAGCTAATTTTTCTACTTTTTTGTAGAGACAGGGTCTTACTCTTCCTCAGGCTGGTCTCTAACTCCTGAGCTCAAGCAATCTTCCCACTTTGGCCTCCCAAAGTGCTAAGATTACAGGCATTACTGGCATGTTACCACAATCAGCCCACGCAGATGATTTTAATTTTGTGTTTACCAACCAGGCTGACATTGTGTGCAACCATGGAGATCAGAAGATGACCTGAAGGAGCATTTGTAACCCATTGCAAATGAGCAACGTCCATTCTCTCCCCCCCACTTCCTCTCTCTCAAGGACAGAGTGACTATCACTCTCGTGGATAGGGGACAACACGTAGAGAACTCAGGGCTTCCCACCTTCCTGGTGCCTCTCCCAGAAAAGCAAGTCATTTTAAACTCACATTGAGCTCACTTTGTGTGCTTGATTGTAGGATATGTTTATTTCTAAATCTTTTTTTTTTTTTTTAAATTTTAAAACTTTTACTCCTCAAAAGACATTGTTAAAAAATGAAAAGGCACAGGTTGAGTAATATAGGTACTAGTTCCTCTTTAAAGGTTTGGTAGAATTCTGACGTGAAGCCATCTGGCCCTGGGCTTTTCTTTTTAGGGAGATCTCGTATGGTTGATGCTATTTCAGAACTTGATATTGGCCTGTTCGTTTATTTCTAAATCTTATCCTACATACCCCACTGATTCTATGCATGTACATATACACCCCTGGCCTGCCTTCTTTTCAGCTCTTAGAGCATTCCATTCCCATCTCTACTCATGGCAAGATCTGGCCTGCTTCTCAGACCTAATAGGACTCCACTATAGAGCCAGTGTATGCAGTGAGGCTGACTTCCCAACACTCAGAGCTGACCAGAGCCACGTGAACACTTCCCTTCTCTGGGCTCACTCTTCCTTGAAACCACTAATGTTTTCCAGATTTTTTCCCAAAAGAGAAGAGGGAATCAGAGGAAATCAGTGGGGCAGGGAGTGTTTCAAACTACTGGGTGCAAAAATTCATAATGAATCAAGACTGCCTGAACTCACTCATTCATCATTCCCTTCTTCACAATGCCATTGGACTTCCTTTTTTCAATTTCTTTCTCCTTTAAGGCCTTCTTTTCTTTTTTTAAAACTTTATTAAAATACTGAATTTATTTCACATGTATTTTTTCTTTTTGTTTTTTTTTGAGACACAGTCTTGCTATCTCACCCTCGGTAGAGTGCCATGGCAGCACAGCTCACAGCAACCTCAAACTCTGGGGTTTTAGCCATTTTCTTGCCTCAGCCTCCCAAGTAGCTGGGATTACAGGCATCGGCCACAATTGCCTGAGTATTTTTAGAGATGTGGTCTCACTCTTGTTCAGGCTGGTCTTGAATTCCTGAGCTCAGGCAATCCACCTGCTGCGGCCTCCCAGAGTGCTAGGATTATAGGTGTGAGCCATGGCACTGAGAAGAGTCTATTAATCCCCCATTGCCTATCACATGCAACTTCAACTATGATCAACATTTTGCCATATTGTTTCATCTCATCTCCCTACCTTTGTGGGGAAGATATCCTCATGGCCCCTGACAAACATACAGCTATTTGGGAGACAGGTAGGGAAAGAAAGTAGGCCAGAAACCAAATCGCATGATTATAGCAACCTCCTTCCCCCAATCCTGTAAATCCTCACTCCTCATGACCCTGACAGGAGTATAGTGATAAAAAGCAGGTCAGGGAGCAAACGGCATGGTCACAGCAACCTCCTTCCCACCCTTTTGGAATGCTTCAAGGCTGGTTTTCCTGGGAAATATCAGAATCTCCTACCCGTCCTGGCTGTCAGTAGAGATAGATAAGGCCCATGTGCAAGATTAACACCTTCTGCAGACACTTCTCTGGTCTCTCATGACCCCCTCCCAGATTCCAACTACACTAAATAAAAATCCCTTGAAACTCTGATGGGGACTGACTTCTGGTTAGACTGTGCTCTGCTCCTTTAAAATAAAGCCTATTATTATTCCCTGGACTGTCCTCTTCTTATGGACCCTGGCCCGGACTCTATTCCTAAACCTCTCAATTTTATTATTTTTATTTGTTTATTGCTGGAACATGGGTATGTTTTTTAATGGATTCTCTCTGCCCTGTGCTGCAGTTGGAGGTTGGGCAGAGGAAACCAAGCCTCACTGAGTTCAGCCTCTCACCCTGCGCCCCCAGCACTCCATCACAGCCTCTGGTTAGAATCAGGTGCAAATGCTATCTCATAACCTGATATTAATTCATCTAATAAATACTTTTGAATACTTTCTTTATTCCAGACACTGTGCTAGGCAAAAGGAACAAGAAGAGAGATAGGATAAGAAACTGAGTTTGGCGGGAAAGGAAAAAAGTAAAGTAGCAATTCTAATAGTTTGGCCTGATTATTTCTATAGGGGGAGCAGGAGTTTTAACTGGCCCTACAGGTGTCTTTAAGTTTTCTTTGTAAATACAGAGCCATATACTGTGAGAAAGGAATTCTCATAACTCTGGCAGAAGTGTGCTGTGTTAGAAACACAGGTCAGAAACCAGCAGCCCCTCTTCCCAGTCTCCTGGAGTGCTTTAAGGACAGAGTGTCTGGGAAACATTACCCACATGCTCTCCTAATGCTGACGGGAACTAGAGAAGAGGCCCAGGCAGTATGATCGGCTCACTTCTCCATTCCAGCTATACTGATGAGGCTAAGAAAAGACTTTTGCAACTGTGTGGGAACTGAGCTGACTCTTGGTCAGTCTCCATTCTTTTTTTCTTCTCTGTTAAAGTCTTACATTGTCACTGGACTGTCCTCCATTCCTTTCTTGCAGACCCTCTCCCTCTCAATACTATTGGCAAGGCAACACAATGAATTTCTTTCTGGAAGTTTTCATAAGAAAATTAATATTGACATTTATCTATCTATTTATTTATTCATTTATTTATTTTTGAGACAGAGTCTTACTTTGTCACTCTTGGTAGACTGCCCTGTTGCCATAGCTTACAGCATCCTCAAACTCCTGGACAGGTGATCCTCCTGCCTCAGACTCCAGGACTACATGTACCCACCACAATGCCTGGCTAGTTTTTCTATTTTCAGTAGAGATGGGGTCTTTCTCTTGCTTGGGCTGGTCTCAAACTCCTGAGCTCAGGCAATCCTCCTGCATCAGCCTCCCAAAGTGCTAAGATTACAGGCCTGAGCCACTGCGCCCAGCCAGAAATGTGGTTATTTCTTTAGCACACAAAACCAGATAGTAAAGCCATTTATTTTATTATTATTTTTTAAGTTTTTTTTTTTTTTTTGGCCAGGGCCAGGTTTGAACCTGCCACCTCCGGTATATGGGGCCAGCGCCCTACTCCTTTGAGCCATAGGCGCCACCCCTATTTTATTTTATTTTATTTATTTACTTTTTGAGACAGAATCTCACTTTGTCACCATACATCGAGTCCTGTGGCATCATAGCTTATAGCAACCTCTAACTCTTGGGCTCAGGTGATTCTCTTGCCTCAGCCTCCCTAGTAGCTGGGACTATAGTACCCACAACTATGCCCAGCTATTTTTTTTTTTTTTTTTTTTTTTTAGAGACAAGGTCTCATTCTTGCTCAGGCTAGTTTCAAACTCATGAGCTGAAGCAATCTACCTGGCTTGGGCTCTCAGAGTGTTAGGATTATAGCTGTGAGCCACTCTATCCAGCCATATTTCCAAAAATTTTTAGAGAAAATATCTCTAAAGATAATGATTAAGTCTATTTCAAAGAATGCAGTAAAGGTTACTTACACTGATTGATAAAAATGTTTGCCTGGAATATTATTAGCCCCACGTGGCCTGCAATGGTTGCATCTCAGCTGTTTTAGATGCCAGTAAACCTTGCACCCTGCCTGTGAGCTCAGCTATGGACTTTTAATGGACCACAAGGCATTAAAGGTGGAACTCAACTCCAGCAAAAACGTTCAACCCCCCCACAAAGGCATGGAAATTAAACAACCTTGTGCTGAATGACAGTTGGGTGCAGGAAGAAATAAAAGAGGAAATTATTAACTTCCTTGAGCATAACAACAATGAAGACACAAGCTACCAAAACCTGTGGGATATATCAAAAGCAGTCTTGAGAGGAAAATTTATCGTTTTAGATGCCTACATCCAAAAAACAGAAAGAGAGCGCATCAACAAACTCACAAGCCATCTTATGGATTTGGAAAAGGAAGAACATTCTAAGCCTAAACCCAGCAGAAAAAAAGAAATATCCAAAATTAAATCAGAGATCAATGAAACTGAAAACAAAAGAATCATTCAGAAAAATAACAAAACAAGGAATTGACCAGTGTATGGTGTCCCATGATTGCATTAATCACAGCTATGGATTTAATAAAAAAACAAACAATAACAAAAAAAAAAATGTTTGCCTGGCTCGGCGCCCGTAGCACGATAGTTACGGTGCCAGCCATACACACTGAGGCCGATGAGTTCAAAACCAGCCCAGGCCAGCTAAAACAACAATGACAACTGCAACCAAAAAATAGCAGGGCGCTGTGGCAGGTGCCTGTAGTCTCAGCTACTAGGGAAGCTGAGGCAAGAGAATTGCTTAAGCCTGAGAGTTTGAGGTTGCTGTGAGCTCTGATGCCACGACACTCTACCAAAGGAGACACAGCGAGGCTCAGTCTCAAAAAAAAAAACAAAAAAAGTTTGAACATAATTTTTATAGAGGTTGCAACCCAGAATGTCATCCAGCCAGCCTCTTTCCTTGTAGAGGTGTGGGCTGTGAGAAGACAAAGAACTTCTTGGCAAAAGGGATTCATAGGTTAGATGTGATTTTGGGGAGCTCTTTGTGTAGATTTTGTTGGTTCTGAAAGTTCTTATTGCTCCAGAATGGGGTGGCTGTGGGCTGTTTCGTGGTTCATATGTTATTAGCAAACTCCTCCGTGATTACAGAAGCTACAAAAACCACTCAATTAGAAAGAACAAGACATGGTGTGATAACTCCCCCGGAGTCCATCAAATGAGCCCATGACTATTCAGGGCCTGAGCAGATAAAAGTCTCAGCCAAAGGAACTATAGTGGGGTAGATTACAGAGGGGTAAAATGATTTGAAGAATAAAAGAACAGGCGGCGCCCGTAACTCAGTGGTTAGGGGGCCAGCCACATGCACTGGGGCTGGTGGGTTCAAACCCAGCCCAGGCCTGCTAAACAAAAAAAACTAGCCAGGCATTGTGGTGGATGCCTGCAGTCCTAGCTACTTGGGAGGCTGAGGCAAGTGAATCACCTGAGCCCAAGAGTTTGAGGTTGCTGCAAGCTATGACCCAACGGCACTCTACCGAGGGTGACAAAGTGAAACTCTGTCTCCGTAAAAATAAATAAATAAATAAATAAATAAGTAAAATAAAAATAAAAGAGCAGACAGAAGCAAGAAAGTTTGCATTCTATGGATTGGGAGCAGGTTTTTATAAGTTCATTTCACAAATGTGAGTTGTGACCCTTAATAATAATTGAAAGTCTCTATTATAAACTTATTTCTGGCATCACTGATAACCAACTGTTCTCCAGATCCATGAGGAAATAACTTTGTCTGGAACGCCTTATCAGGATCTAAAGGGAGAAACAATGGGTGGAAGTCAGCAGATCAGGGTGTCCTTCCTGTTTTTCACCCGCTATCCATGTGGCCTCAATTTTGTAAGATAAGAGAAATAATTCTAGACCTTCTTACCTAGGGGAGAAGTTGTGAGGATCATATGAAGTCACTTATGAAAAATGAACAAGGTCAGATGTGATGGCTCATCTCTGTAATCCTAGCACTCTGGAGGCTGAGGCAGGCAGATCACCTGAG
This sequence comes from Nycticebus coucang, assembly GCF_027406575.1. Taxonomy (NCBI): domain Eukaryota; kingdom Metazoa; phylum Chordata; class Mammalia; order Primates; family Lorisidae; genus Nycticebus; species Nycticebus coucang. Next base: position 33,495,379 of record NC_069785.1, on the reverse strand, counting down.
CTCAGAAGTTGGAGGCCAGCCTGAGCAAAAGCCAGACCCTGTTTCTAAAACTAGCAAGGCACTGTGGCAGGTGCCTGCAGTTCCAGCTACTCCTGGCTAAGGCAAGAGGATCTCTGGAACCCTGAGTTTGAGGTTGCTCTGAGCTATGACACCATGGCACTCTACCCAGGGTGACAGAGTGAGACTCTGTCTCAACAAAACTAAACTAAACTAAACTAAAAACAAAAATTGCCATCTTATTTCTGTACAGATTTTATGTTGTTAACTAAAATAAAATCTTAAGCCCCCCTCCAGGAACTGACTGATTGAGCCCCCTGTTGGCCTAGAGGATCCCTAAACCTGAGTTGCTGGGCAGCGCCCGTAGCTCAGTGTTAGGGCGCCGGCCACATACACCTAGGCTGGCGGGTTCGAATCCTGCCTGGGCCAGCTAAAACAACAATGACAACTGCAACAACAACAAAAAAACTGGGCATTGTGGGGCGGTGCCTGTGGTTCAGCAGAATAGGGCACCAGCCCCATATGCCGGAGGTGGCGGGTTCAAACACAGCCCCGGCCAAAAACTGCAAAAAAAAAAAGAAAAAAGAAAAACTGGGCATTGTGGCGAGCACCTGTGGTTCCAGCTACTTGGGATACTGAGGCAAGAGAATTGCTTAAGCCCAAGAGTTTGAGGTTGCTGTGAGCTGTGATGCATTCTACCCAGGGCGATAGCTTGAGACTATGTCTCAAAAAAACAAAAACAAAACACTGAGTTGCTGGGCGGTGCCTGTGGCTTAATGGAGTAGTAGCTGGGACTACAGGCACCCTCCACAACGCCCAGCTACTTTTTGTTGCAGTTTGGCTGGGGCCAGGTTCAAACCTGCCACCCTCGTTATATGGGGCCAGCACCCTACTCACTGAGCCACAGGTACTGCTCCACCCCCCCTTTTGTTTGAGACAAAGTTTCACTTTGTTGCCCTCAGTAGAGTGCTGTTGTGTCACAGCTCACCACAACCTCCAACTTTTGGGCATAAGTGATTGTCTTGCCTTAGCCTCCCGAGTAGCTGGGAACTACAGGCACCCGCCACAATGCCTGGCCTTTTTGTTGTTGTTGTTGTTGCAGCTGTCATTGCTGTTTTAGCTGACTGGGACTGGTTCAAACCCACCACCCTTGGTATATGGGGCCCATTGAGCCACAAGCACCGCCCAGAGATGAAATTTTTTGTAACATGGCCTGGCCTATGCACCATCTAGACTCCAGAGAGAAATAGTTGATAAATGAGTTCATGAATTGTTATAATGATATTACATTTTTTTTGAAGCACAGAGTCTCACTTTGTCATCGTTGGTAGAATACCATGGCATCATAGCTCACAGCAACCTCAAACTTTTGGACTCAAGTGATCCTCCTGCCTCAGTTTTTCATTTTTGGTAGAGATGGGATCTCATTCTTGCTGAGGCTTGTCTTAAATTCATGAGCTCAAGCCATCCAACTGCTTGAGCCTCCCAGAGTGCTAGAAGCCATGAGCCATGATGCCTGATGATGTTACATTTTTTTAAATAACAAGTCTTATTAAAATACTTAAGTTTGGGTGGAAAATTTCCCAGCTTCTTTTTGTGAGCAAAAGTTGAACGTGAGTCTGTTGGAAATAGAGGCAGGTACAGTTCAGTCTCTGTAGTCCGCTGCTTCCCTGTTAGAGAGAGTAGAGTGAGCACTAGCTAATGTCTCGGGCCATATTGTGTAAGCATTAAAACTATATTTTAACTTCTGATCTATGTTATACAGGGTGCACATACAGTTTGTGTGCGTTTACAAAGTTACAACTATTTTAAATTGCACTTGAACTTTATGTACGCCCTATATATCTAATTTACAGGACGTAGAAATGGTTAACAGAAAAAAAACACAAAATAGTAACTAAAACCTAGGTCAACTGCTAAGATAAATTAGGTAATTAAAAGATTAGTAGTCTGAGTAAAAAATACATGTTTAAAAGCTGACATACATAAATTCTGCTTCTTTCTGTATGTCTGTTTGTATGTCTTATTTTTTGAGACAGAGTCTCACTATGTCGCCCTTTGTAGAGTGCTCTGGTGTCACAGCTCACAGCAACCTCAAACTCTTGGGCTTAAGCGATTCTCTTTCCTCAGTATCCCACGTAGCTGGAACTATAGGCACCCGCCACAATGCCCAGCTATTTTGTTGTTGTTGTTGTTGTTGTTTTAGTTGGCCTGGGCTGGGTTTGAACCCACCAGCCTTGGTGCATGTGGCCAGTTCCCTAATCACTGAGCACGGGTGCAGAGCCTGTGTCTTTTTTTTTTTTTTTTGAGACAGAGCCTCAAGCTGTCACCCTGGGTAGAGTGCTGTGGCATCACAGCTCACAGCAACCTCCAACTCCTGGGCTCAAGTGATTCTCCTGCTTCTGCCTCCCAAGTAGCTGGGATTACAGGTGCCCGCCACAACGCCTGGCTATTTTTTGGTTGCAGCCATCATTGTTGTTTTGTGTGCCCGGGCTGGATTTGAACCCACCAGCTCAGGTGTATGTGGCTGGTGTCTTAGCTGCTTGAGCCACAGGTGCCGAGCCAGAGCCTATGTCTTTATATATAATTATTCCTGTGATATTTCACTACCAAAATGTGCAAAGGAGCTCTAATTAATTGGCTTAAAGAAAGAGGAAAAAGTAAGTGCTGAATCAAATATTTTATCAGGAAGACAGAAAAAAACTAAAATGTTTTTTGGTTCACATGACTTTGGTAATCTTTGACAAATAAAACTAGTTTTAAAACTGTTACTAAAGTTCAAATGTTTAAAGATTATAAAACTGTATTTCTAAACTTTGCTGAATTTAACTGTGAGCTTATGTTCTTAATTTTGAGCCTCTGAATTTTGAGGTTAGAATGGTGGCTATGGTGAGGCCTAGGGACATGTTCTCCATGTTTAAGCTAGCAGCTATAAGGTACAGTCTAGCTCACATGGCCCCTCCTCCCCTGCTCCAGCTCTCTCCCCTGGCTATTCCAGGTGAAATCGAATCCTCCAGTTATCCTGTTTTCTGTCTTTGCATCTAGTGAATGAATTAAGGACACAGATAGGTCTTGTCCTTTGCAGCCTTTTTATTTTATTTCATTTCATTTCTTTGCAGCCATTTTTTTTTTTTTTTGCAGTTTTTGGTGGGGTCTGGGTTTGAACCCACCACCTCCAGCATATGGGGCCGGCACCCTACTCCTTTGAGCCACAGGCGCTGCCTCTCTTTGCAGCCATTTTTGATGCCAGGTGGCCATGTGAGACTTAAGAGGACCAGGGAAGACCTCAGGGATGGTGCCAATGTTGTGGTTTCAAAAAGTTTCTCAATAACTTAAAACCTTAACAGTATGTTAAGTTAGAAAGATAATCATAAAATGTCCGAGTCACTTGAAAGATGCAATACTTTTTTTGTTTGTGATTATTTGGAAACTGACTCTTCTCTCTGTCAAAAAAATAAGATCTTTGCCTTTTAAAATCTTCTAATTATCACTTTGTTTAAGTGAATGACTAACTTTAAAATAAACTGTGATCTTGTTTTATGAAAAGTGTTTTGAGTGAGGAAGGCTAAACTGAAAGGAAAATAGTATTGCATAAGAAAGGATCTTGTGTGGTAAGCTTTTGTCCTAAAATGGAATGAGTGGTTATGTAAGAAAAGGGAACGTAAGGACAAAAGAAGAGGCTTTTAACATGTTTGTAGGTTGTCTATGCAGGTTGAATAGAACTCATGAGAGGGAATTTATAAAGGAATTTAAATGTGATCCAGTTAGGTATAATTTATGAAATTTGGTTAAAACAACAAAGTTTTCTTGAAATATTAATCCACTCTTGATGAAATTCTATGACCTTTTTTTTTTTTCACCTTTTCAGTAACTGGTCTAAAAGAAGCAAAGATTTTATACCTTATCAAGATAATCTCTGGTTTGCCTATATTAGGGTTTTGGCTAATTAGAAAAAACTAAATTTTAAAAGGGTTAAGGTTTATACCCATATAACCTACCTGTATTGCATTGCTTTTAGAATCTTTTGACTTTTGATCCTACTTGAACAAATGTTTTAAGCCTTTGATATTTGGCAAGACTTCTGAAATCAAAATTCTAAATTTGGTCTCTTTGACATCAAATTAGCATTTTTTTTTTTTTTTTTAGAGACAGAGTTTCACTTCATTGCCCTTGGTAGAGTACTGTGGCATCACAGCTCACAGCACACTCCAGCTCTTGGGCTTAGGCGATTCTCTTCCCTCAGCCTCCCAAGTAGTTGGGACTACAGGCACCCACCACAAAGCCAGGCTATTTTTTTTTGTTGTTGTTTGTTGCAGTTTGGCCAGGGCAGGTTTGAACCTGCCACCTTTGGTATATGGGGCCAGCGCTGTACTCACTGAGCCACAGGCGCCACCCCAAATTAGCTTTTCAAATATGAGGACCACTGGCTTGGTGCCAGTGGCACAGTGGTTACGGCACCAGCCACCTAGCTCAGGCCAGCTAAACGATGAGAACTGTAATAACAAAATAGCCAGACGTCGTGGTGGGAACCTGTAGTCCAGGCTATTTGGGAGGCTGAGGCAAGAGAATTATTTGAAACCAAGAGTTTGAGGTTGCTGTGAGCTGTGACGCCACAGCACTCTACCAAGGGTAACATAGTGAGACTCTGTCTCAAAAAAAAAAAAGAAAAAATATTAGGACCACCGATAGTCTGAAAGAAGCATATTAGGCTTATTTGATGTATTAAACTATTAGAGGATAGCCCCATATACCGAGGGTGGTGGGTTCGAACCTGACCCCAGACAAACTGCAACAAAAAAATAAACAGACGCCTGTAGTCCTGGTACTCGGGAGGCTGAGGCAAGAGAATCACCCAAGCACAAGAGCTGGAGGTTGCTGTGAGCTGTGAAGCCACGGCACTCTACCGAGGGCAACAAAGTGAGACTCTGTCTCTAAAAGACAAACAAACAAACAAAAAAACTATTGGAAACATTGTTGAATATAAAATGGTGTTTATGATCTGTGATCCTGTTTTGGATTTTGTTTATATATATGTTACAATATTGTAAAATAATGATATGTCTTAGTATACGTTATCGTATACTAAGATAACCATAACTAATTGTGGTTATTATGTTAAATTTCTGTACACCACAAAACAACTAACTTTGTGAATTGTGTCTTTTACCATAGATATTTTAGACAATTATTTTATTTTGATTCCTCTCAGAAAGTATTTTTTTTTAATTGAGTAAGTCCAAAGTTTGTCCTTCAAGGAAAGTAATGGAAAGGCTGACAGGTTCTCTCAAATACAAATTTCTAAAAACTTTAGCGATTATAACTAGAAACAAACTTCTAGGATTTTAATTTAAAAAGCTGACATCTCCATGAGTATTACTAACTTAACCTCAAAAAGAACAGAAATTAATTACAAGGGACAGAGCTGATTTTTATGACTTTTTGATTAAAACATTGCTGATTCTTCTGTGTTCTGTTTTCCAGAAGTTAAAAAAACTCTTTTCCTGGCATGCCTCCTGTAGCATAGTGGTTACAGCACCGGCCACATGCACTGAGGCTGGTGGGTTCTAACCCAGCCCAGGGCCACCTAAACAACAATGACAACCGCAACAACAACAAAAAATAGCCAGGCGTTGAGGAGGGCACCTGTAGTCCCATCTACTTGGGAGTCTGAGTTAAGAGACTATCTAAGCCCAAGAGCTGGAGGTTGCTGTGAGCTGTGATGCCACAGCACTCTATCAAGGGTGACAAAGTGAGACTCTTGTCTTTAAAAGAAAAAATAAAACAAACTCTTTTCCATCGTGTCAGCTATTTATAGCCTGCAGCAATGTATGTATTTGTAAATAAAATTTCAAATATTAATTTTTTTCTCTACTTGATTTCTCCAGAATTTGAAAAGCTTTTTTTGTTTTTTTGTTTGTTTTTTTGAGACAGAGTCTCAAGCTGTTGCCCTGGGTAGAGTGCTGTGGCGTCACAGCTCACTTAAGTATTCTTAATTTATGGCAATATAGATCTTTGCATAAGTTCAATGAGAATTTGTTTTCTTCTATACAGCACAATGAAAGACCCTGGATATTTTACCAAGCCTTTGACCAGAATAACATATTTTCAGAGGCATCCAGGCTGTGTTAAGGAATTAAGGTTGACTTTATAAGGCCAATAGAAAGCCATTGGAAAAACTGGCCACATACCTCATAAATAACATTTCCTGATCTGGTGAATAAAGAGTGTCACTTTCTGACAGGTCCAGGAACCCCAAGTAACTTTGGGAACTTGAAAAAAAGAGGAATATGTTCAGTGCATATGGGTATCTAATGGCTCAGATGAATCCTTAGTTTGACTCAAGAGGCTTTTAAGTCTAACCTGAGATTCCTTATGAAAAAGTTCCAGCAAAGCCAATTTTAAAAGAAATAAAAGCCTATATAGTTAATAATTATTCTTAATACACTTTATCAAATAATCAGGCCAAGTATACTGAGAGCATGGTTTATTTTGGCAAATAAATTAATCTTGCTGTGATTTGTCTTTAATGAAGTAGGAAACTAGGGAGAAAAATGTGATTCAAAAATAAAAACTATATGGGCGGTGCCTGTAGCTCAGTGAGTAGGGCATTGGCCACATACACCAAGGCTGGTGGGTTCGAATCCATCTAAAACAACAATGACAACTGCAACAACAAAAAAAATAGCCAGTGTTGTGGTGGGCACGTGTAGTACCAGCTACTTGGGAGGCTGAGGCAAGAGAATCGCTTAAGCCCAAGAGTTTGAGGTTACAGTGAGCTGTGATGCCATGGTACTCTACTGAGGGTGACCTAGTGAGACTGTTTCAAAAAAAATTTTTTTAAATATATAAACTATGTTTATAACATAGTTGTAAACTTCTACCCTTGTCTGCAATGCTGGGTCATAGAATAAGACATAGCTGTTTAACTAAACTGCTCTGTTCACAGGACTGAGAGACTAGCCAAAAGATATAGAATTGTATACAGTAGTCAAATTTACTGTAATTTATTTTTTTCTTCTTTTCTGTTTCTTACTACTAAGGTAACATATTAGGGTTTAATATGTGAGGTAACATATTAGGGTTTAATATGTGAAATGTTTTTACATATTAAAGACTAAAATAAATTAGAAATACTTATACCAAAATACATTTTTAAAAACATATTTTGGGTTGGCTGCCACAGAAATAACGTTATAAAACTTTGTTAGAAACACTAGTCCCAATCTACAGGCTATATGCCAAAAGAGATATGATTAGAAATTTGTCTCCAACTCTAAGACTGATAAAGAAGAAAATTCAAAAGCCTTAGGCCTCAACAAAAATGCTTAACTCTCTAGCTCAGGCACTCCTAGATAAACAGGCAGTGCTGGATTTCCTGTTGACTGCACTGGGGAAGTCTATACAGTCCTCTGTTTGTTTCTTTATCCTGGAGTAGTTTTCGACATATCGTCCAGATCCTACATTCCAGTAACGAACCCATCCAGGAAATTACTCAATCAGCCTTGGACCCGCAACCCAAGAACTTTTACAAGACCTCCAGCAGATGACCTTTGATTTTTGTCATGGCATGTCATGTCCTGCCACCTCCTGAGCTACGCTTCCGCACACTGTGAATTCCTTAAAGAGAGACCTCTCGTCCTGCTTTGTGAAACCTACCCGTGTTCCAGCTGGTGACCAGGTTCTCCTCAGGATGTGGAGGGAAGGACCTGATAAACTACTCCAGGGAAAGTGGGCTGGCACCTGGAATGTCCTGCTCACCACCCCTATGCCCATCAAGTTGGCTGGACTACATCCTTCCCACATCAAGCCTCATGAACCTGAGCCCGACCAGTGGACTGCAGAGCTGTGCACAGACAATGGTTAAAAACTTTAGTTGTCAGGATAGAAAGCATGTTATTTTTAGACATCTTTTTTTTTTTTTAAGAGACAGTCTTACTTTGTTGCCCTCGGTAGAGTGCCGTGGCGTCACAGCTTACAGCAACCTCCAGCTCTTGGGCTTAGAATCACCTCCCAAGTAGCTGGGACTACAGGTGCCCACCACAATGCCTGGCTATTTTTTGTTGCAGTTTGGCTGGGACCAGGTTCGAACCTGCCACCCTCGGTATATGGGGCTGGTGCCCTACTCACTGAGCCACAGGTGCCGCCCTATTTTAGACATCCTTATTGTTGTATTCAGTGTGCCCCTTGTTTTTTGTGCTGCCTGTAGTTCCCAGTGTAACTTTAAACCCATTCCTGCCAGACAAAAGCAATAAATCATAGTAATTATTTCTATTTAAAAATAATTTTATATGGCTCAGCACCTGTGGCTCAAGTGGCTAAGGTGCCAGCCACATACACCTGAGCTGGTGGGTTCGAATCCACCCCAGGCCTGCCAAACAACAATGATGGCTGCAACCAAAAAATAGCTGGGTGTTGTGATGGGCGCCTGTGGTCCCAGCTGCTTGGGAGGTGGAGGCAGGAGAATCACTTGAGCCCAGGGGTTGGAGGTTGCTATGAGCTGTGATGCCACAGCACTCTACCCAGGGTGACAGCTTGAGGCTCTGTCTCAAAAAATAAATAAATAAATACGATTTCATAGATATGAAATGTAATAACAAGAGTAGGAAAATGAAGCCAGTCTGCAAGATGGAGTCCGAGAAACTAAGCTAAGGCAGTACAGCTGCCCTAGTTGGCTTAGCTCACATTCTTTCTACCCCCATTCTGCCCCTGATTATCTAGCTAAAGTTTCCACATGATTGTGAGGACGTTTGTCTCTGGAGACTCTAAGGAGAGAGTCACACATAGACAATAGGTGTTGTGATATTGGTAAAGGTTATTTTAATCCTATGATGTTTTCTTTGATTAACTTAGATATTTTGTTAAAATGAAAATCACCTTTCTGTCCTTCAACATTTTGCATTGTCAGAAAGGAGACTACTTTGATGTTACTTCTTATCAGATAAAGTTAAAATTTTCTATGTTGTTTTCCTTATATTTCTTTTTTCTTTTTTTTTATTGAGACAGCGTCTCACTATGTCACCCTAGGTAGAGTGCCGTGGTGTCACAGCTCACAGCAACCTCAAACTCTTGGCCTTAAGTGAGTCTCTTGCCTCTGCCTCCCAAGTAGCTGGGACTATAGACGCCTGCTACAATGCCTGGCTATTTTTTGTTGTTGTTGTTGTTGAAGTTGTCATTGTTGGTTAGCTGCCCCTAGACACGTTCGAACCTGCCAGCCTCAGTGTATGTGGCTGGCACTGTAACCACTGTGCTATGGATGCCGAGCCCGTTTTCCACCCAGCTCGGCCACCCAAAGTGCTGGGATTACAGGCGTGAGCCACTGCACCTGGCCCTAGACTGGACAGCTTTTTTCTTTTTGTTTTTTCATTTTCTAGGCTACAGTTTTTTCATTTACTTATTTAATTAATTTATTTATTTGTAACACAGAATCTCACTTTGTCAACCTTGGTAGAGTGCTGTCATAGCTCACAGCAAACGAAGAGGGTTCATCCACCTATCACTGTCCCGCGAATATGCAGAGATGGGTGGATTGCCTGAGCTCCCGAGTTTGAGACCAGCCTGAGCTAGAGCGAGACCCCATCTCTAAAACTAGCTGAGCATTGTGGTACCTGTAGTCCCAGCTACTTGGGAGGCTGAAGCAAGAGAATCGCTTGAGCCCAAAAGTTAGAGGTTGCTATGAGCAATGAGGCTATGGCACTCTACCAAGGGCGACAAAGTCTCAAAGAGTCTCTAAAGGTTATACTTAAACCACAGACTGAGTTTCTTTCTTTATATTTTATCAACGTTAATTTTCAATGATCTCTAGAAAACACTCCAAGTATAAAGAAGCAGGTCATGTCCGTAGTTGAATGTATGTATCCTTACTGACCCTAGACTGCTACTGGGCTCAGCAGAAGATTCTTGATTTCCTCTTCACATTGTGACTAGACCTCACCAGGATGAATGATGCTAAAGAGGGACAGTACAAGCAAATTGTGAGGGTAAAATGCATTCAGTGCTCGATACTGGTTAGTTGTGGTGATTGCAAATTATGTATCTGAGCACTGCAAATAGTCAGCCTAGCAGACTTTGTAGACCACAGAAGTGGCTCCCAGACCATTTGAAAACTCCTGCTCAAATGACTAAGGAAAACATCCTTCTAAAGGGCAGAAATTTTTATAGTGTATTAATAATCTCCAGAGTGTTTTAAAAAAATATTATGTCATGATGAAACTGATTTCTGAGCTCACCCAGTCCTAGAAAATGGGTAGGTCCCTGTCCTGCTCTGAGGAGTGGAACCCTGTATCAATAGTGCTGCTTTGGATAATTTTTTTTTTTTGAGACAGAGTCTCACTTTATCGCCCTTGATTGCCCAGAGTCTCACTTTATCGCCCATAGAGGGCCATGGCATTACAACTCACTGCAACTTCCAACTCCTGGGCTTAGGCAATTCTCTTGCCTCAGACTCAACACCACAACACCCGGCTATTTTTTTTTTTTTTTTTTTGGCCGGGGCTGGGTTTGAACCCACCACCTCCGGCATATGGGGCTGGTGCCCTACTCCTTTGAGCCACAGGCGCCGCTGAACGCCCAGATATTTTTTTGTTGCAATTTGCCTGGGGCCGGGTTCAAACCCACACCCTCAGTATATGGGACCAGCACCGTACCCACTGAGCCACAGGTGCCATCCTGCTTTGGATAATCTTTCATCTTGAACTAAATGATTTGATTTGCAAAATCTGGATATTCTTTTGAGAATGTGGTTATTGGCTGGGAGAGGGAAAGAGGGATTAGAGAGTTGAGGGCCAGGTAAATGTATAGGTAAGTGTGGGCATCATGACACAGTCATAAAATGTTAAAAGCAAAATAAGCATGTTGGAGATATATGACCCAAACAAAGGGCAAAGATTTTGACATTCTAGAAATTACAGGAAAGGGTCAAAGGAAGTACTTGTGGAAAAAAGAAGAAAATGACCAGATTTGAAATTCATGCACAAAGTCAGGCTGCTTGCTAGAAACCACAGGATAGTGGGCGTAACTCAGAAGTGGAACTGATGGATGAAATCAAACTGCTTGCATTTTCCCAGGCTGGAGACATTTCCTGTCATAGGTGTTTGGATTTGTCTCAGTGCCCAAATAGCCTTACTTCAAAGTGTTTGTGGGAGAAATGGCTAAATGAATTTATTCAGTGCTGGGTGGGGGGAGTGAAAGTGGGAGTGTGGGTTTAGGAAGTAAGTCTGTGTTTAAGAGCACCGCCAGGAGACAACCACTTTTTTCTGCGGGCCAGCAGCAGAGAACTGCTGGCAGAAAGGGAAACCCTGGGAGGGAAGAATTTGGGAAACGGTAGGACTCAAGTATCTTTGAAGCTACTTAGGTTGGTAGGTAAGTCGTAGAGGTATTTTGGTGGCCTAGGGAACAACAGGGGAAGTTCTCTCTCTTTTTTAAGGGCCATGAACTTCCCTTACTGATTCTGCATATGTAAGCCACTTTGGAACTGCTTGCCCTGCTCATCAACCTGCTCAAGAGCTGTACCTTAGTTATTACACAAGATAAATAGGAAAAGAAAAGAATCACTGCCCTGAAGAGGATGGAATAATGTGTAGGAGGCAGAGGAGACCCCACAGACCAGTGCTGCAGGGTTTAGGGAGCCTACGATCTCTGTTGGAGCCAGTTTCATCTCTAAGTTGTGTTCTTTTCTTTCCCTCTTCTCTCTCAGGCATAATGAAGCTGAATCTGGTGCAGATCTTTTTCATGCTGCTGCTGCTGCTGCTGGGTCTGGGGGTGGGCCTGGGCCTGGGGCTTCATATGGCTGCAGCAGTCCTAGAGGACAGTGATCAGCCGCTGAACGAGTTTTGGTCCAGTGACTCACAGGACAAAGCTGAGGCGACTGAGAAGGGAGAGGGTACTCAAACAATGGAAACCCTGGTGCTTAGCAACAAAGCAGTGGTGCCACCTGACTGGCCAGAAGAGACCGTCCTTGGTGAAGATGAGGTTGGTGGAAACGAGCTGCTCAGAGCTGACTCTCTCTCTCAGAGCGACAAAGACTATCTTATGCTTGACCTGACAGCGAGGGAGTGCAATGCCTTGATGGCACACAAGATGAAAGAGCACAATCAGAGCTGCGTAAATGAGTATACTTTCATCCACGAGGATCCCCAAACAGTCAAAGCTGTCTGCAACAGCCCTGTGGTTCCCTGTATGCTCAAGGGGAGGAAATGTCACAAAAGCTCTCGTCCTTTTGATTTGACATTCTGTAAGTTGTCCAAACCAGGCCAAATCGCCCCGAACTGCAATTACCTAACTATCATTATGGAAAAGTTCATTGTTATAAGTTGTAATGACATGAAGATCCAGTCAGCAACTGGACAATGAAACAATTTATCCTCTTTTTTCTCTTCACTTTCTCCTCGTCCTCTTCCTTTTCTACTTTTTCTTTTTCATGTTGCTTTCCTCCTCTTAGGTATTCTGCAGGGAAAGTTCTGAGAAGAGAGGATGGGCTATTCTTTGTCATTTTTCTCTTGAAAATAGAATTCTCCTTTGTCCTATGGGGATCACCCAACTTGCCTTTTGTTCCTGGGATTAGAGATGGCAGGATAGGGTGATGATCCCTACATCCCCTCCCATTCCCTGGCCTGGAAAGGAATCAGTGAAGAGCTGCCCTAGCGCCTACTGTGGTCCTGGTCACCTGGGTATGGACTGGAAGAGTTTAATGCATCCTTTGTCTATGTCTTTCCGTGATTTCCACCCTGAGCCTGTACAGCAGTAACATGAGACTCTTGGGCTTTGCACAACTTCACTTCTCTTCTGTGGATGCAATTAAAGCAATTTTGTGACTGCATCTGGAGAATTGTGTGGGTCAGTTCCTGAGCCTGGAAAAGCGTAGCATCTGGTTTGTGGGGCTCCTGGAAGGTAGTGTGGTGTTGTAGTCCACGACAGAACATGTGCTGGATGAGGAAAGCAATCTTTTTCTGGGCACTTCCCTTCCTTTTTCTCTTTCCTCCCATCTTTTACTACCTGCACCTCTGCTTTGCAGGTTTTCCTCCTACCTTTTGCTTTTTTTTTTTTTTCCTTTGCTGCTGCTTCTTTTTTTTTTTTTTTTTGTAGAGACAGAGTCTCACTGCACCGCCCTCAGGTAGAGTGCCATGACGTCACACAGCTCACAGCAACCTCTAACTCTTGGGCTTACGCGATTCTCCTGCCTCAGCCTCCCAAGCAGCTGGGACTACAGGCGCCCGCCACAACGCCCGGCTATTTTTTTGTTGCAGTTTGGCCGGGGCTGGGTTTGAACCCGCCACCCTCGGCATATGGGGCCGGTGCCCTACTCACTGAGCCACAGGCACTACCCTCCTTTGCTGCTTCTTTGCCTTTATTTTCTCCTTTTCCTCTTATTTTTTTTTTGGGGGGGAATCCCCCCCCTTCTCTTTCTCTGGATCTTTTTAGGGATTCAGTCAGTCAATGCTGGTCACTTACGCTATGCCAGATAAGTAGATGTTGGTCCTATAGTCAGAGTCTGGCAAATGGGCCCCGAGGGAGGGTGGGTCAGGAGAGTGACAGAGAGAGGAAGAGAGAGAGTGAGCTATTTTTCTAAATTCAGTCCAGAAAGTAGGATAGTGCTCACATTAGATGCTCAATAGATGTGGAATGAATGGGATAGGAGGCAGTGGTGAACATTTAACATCTCTTTGTCTTGCTCTGAAGAACAATAAAGTTGATGAAAGACTAATTTCAGAAGGGAAAGTACTGAATTTTCTCAAGGAGGGGAAAATCCAAGGGGTTGGATAAATAGAGGATGCAAATAGTTTCCCCCAGCCTATTTCTTCTAAATTCAGATATATCATGAAGTAATGTAGTTAGACATGCTTTGGGGCAGAGAGGAATCTGATAAAATGGCTATAAAGTCACATAGTGTCACACCTGTAATCCCAGCACACCCTGGGAGGCTGAGGCAGGTGGAGTGCTTGAGCTCAGAAGTTCGAGACCAACATGAGCAAGAGTAAGAACCCATCTTTCAAAATAGCTGGGTGTTGTGGCGGGCTCCTATAGTCCTAGCTACTTGGGAGCCTGAGGCAAGGGGATCACTGAGCCCAAGAGTTTGAGCTGCTATGAGCTACCTTGGCACTCTGGGAGAAAAAGTGAGACTCTGTCTCAAAAAAAAAAAAAAAAAAAAAAGCATGGTGTGACTTGATTTCTAGATTTCATACCCTAAGGGTTTTTCTCTGCTTCATCCTCCTAGAGTATCACAAACCCAAAAGTTAGGGACATGGATAAACAGGAGACTGGAGAGAAGAAAGATTTGCTCTACTTTGACCTGACTTTTACTTTCCTCTTCTTTCTTCATTTATTCTCCGGTTTCCTCTATCCTTTCTGTTTACTGCAGGCAAGTAACCACTTGAATATGCTGTGTCCAGTGTCTGCCCAGACGCCCTTGATTGAATGAGTCTCCTTATGCTTCTGACTCACTCTCCTGGCAGTGGCCTCTTAGGAACAGTGTTCTTGCACATGTGTCTGCATGTGGGTAGAGGAGTGATGGGAGAGGATGGCCCTGCTGAGGCAGAGCCCTATTTTTCCTGACGGGGAATCCCTCTATGGGGCAAGAGACAGAAGGTCATTGAAGGCAAGGGAGAAAATGAGAAACAGGATAGGAAGAGAGGAAAGAAGAGTAGATATCAGTCATGTTAGGAATTTTTCTAGTGGGTAAACCAAGGGCCTTATGATTGGGAATGAAATGTGAAAGAGATCCATCACCCATTATATGGTGTAAAATAAAGAGATTGGAATTAGTAAGCGTTTGGAATCTACATTCTCTTATTTGCAGAAGAAGCTTCATTCTCTTATAGGTTGCTTCTGACCTTTCATCCTATAAGGGTCCCCACACTGTTTAATGAGTGTTTGACCTGACTTTTACTTTCCTCTTCTTTCTTCATTTATTCTCCGGTTTCCTCTATCCTTTCTGTTTACTGCAGGCAAGTAATCACTTGAATATGCTGTGTCCAGTGTCTGCCTAGACGCCCTTGATTGAATGAGTCTCCTTATGCTTCTGACTCACTCTCCTGGCAGTGGCCTCTTAGGAACAGTGTTCTCTCTCCTTTCTCTGGTCTCCACTTTAGACAAATCTCAGTGGTCAGGTTTGATGGAGACCACCACAGGAAAGCAATTTATAGAACAATATACAGACCCCCAGTGGCTGATGCAATTTACAGAACAATTACAGAGCCCCCAAGGCTGCTAGCCTGGCTTTATGGGTGCCTCACCCCACCAGAGAAAAAATAATTAACCCTGCACAGCCCCAATTCTACTTCATTTACAAAACTTTCATTAATTCTTTTAACTCCAATGGCGTGCCCTCTGTACCCTTCCAGGGTATTTTCTTTAGTTCGTATGGCAGGCACACAGGCACTTACCCACAGTTCCCAAATCCCTAAAGCTCTGAAAATTGAAAGTTTTTTTTTCAAAGTGGCCCCTAAACTCCACTTAGATATGACTCTTGACTAATTTGAAAGTGTGAGGCTGTTTGTTTTCTTTATTTGTGCTATATGATTATATACATTTGACTGTGGAAGTATCAAGGTGACTGATTATGAGTAGTGCCCAGATAGACTCTTCTGGGAGTGTCTTAGTAATATATGATACACACAAACACACACACAATTGCTTTTTTTTTTTTTTTTTGAGACAGAGTCTCCCAAGTAGCTGGAACTACAGGTGCCCACCACAATGCCCAGCTATTTTGTTGTTGTAGTAGTAGTTGTTATTGTTGTTTAGCAGGCCTGGGCCAGGTTCAAACCTGCCAGCCCCAGTGCATGTGGCCAGTGCTCTAACCACTGAGGGTAGGTATTCTACTATTTTCAAGGCACTCAAATATTGTCTTCAGAATATTCTGTGCAAGTTTTAATCAACATTGGCTGCTTATTAGAATTATCCCAGGGAGCTTTAAAACTTTTAAAAAATTAAGTAACTTCCAGGGGCCCTCTTCTGGTGACATGGATTTAATAAGTCTAATTTGGAGCCTGGTCTGGTCCAGGCATATTTGGGCCTACATCATTATCCCTCTTGTGGCAGTTTTTCTATGAATTGGTATTTCATAGGTCTGGTCCAGGCATATTTGGGCCTACATCATTATCCCTCTTGTGGCAGTTTTTCTATGAATTGGTATTTCATAGACTGTTAACAGAGATGATGAGTATTAACTAATATGAGGTGGTATGCTATGGAGGATAGAACTAGTTCTCAGGATAAACATAGGACCAGCACTGTGCTTTCTTTCTTTCTTTTTTTTTTTTTAATGTGTATGTTGTTGGATATATAAAGTTATCCAAGAATGGTACATGTGACAATAAAAAGCATGAAGAAATAGTTTCTAGACTTAATAAGAAGAGCTAGTAGCTGGATGCTACAAAGAATTTGCATGTGTACTAACTGAACTGTTAAGGTGGTCTTCAAGTCATCTGTATATGATACTGAAGTGTTAAAAGAACAGGATTAACTCCATTTTGCTGTTTACTCCTTTTCTGTTACATTCTATTACCTTCAAAACTGGTTTCTCTTATTTGCCCTTCCATTATGTAACTGTGAATGCATTTAACTAAAATTGTCAGTGATGAAAGTTACTGGCCACACTTGTGATTGTAACCTTAGTGATTATCACTTTTTATGATCATGCCCTTTACGACCTTTACCTGTAAGTCCCCCTCCCTACATTTCCCCCTAGGGCATTATGGTTTGTACCTATTTTATAAGGAAGAAAAATCACTAATTGCTCTCGTGATCATAGCATTGTGTAAAATGACTAATCAACCTACTCTCATGATTCCCTCTACCCCTTTGACTGCTGTTTTTGCTTCTGTAACAATGCTTGCTTGCCCCCAGAAAATTTTTGCCCTATAAAAACCAGAACCTTAGACAACTCGGGGCCACTCTCAGAAGACCCCACATTGGAACACTGAGACAGTTGCCGGCCTGGCTTTTCAATATAGGGACTCTGAATTCAGCTTGTTTGGCAGTGTGATCTCTGGGGAACTCCTGGGCACAACATGGACAATAACCAAATATCTGGGTATCTTTTCTTTACCCATTATTCTAAATCTTCATTGATAAATCACTGTCATTCACTTGAGCCCATAGATTTTGTAACGTATTTAAAAATCAAATATTTATGGGCCCCCAAACGTTTAGGGACCCCCAAATTTAGCCCAGAACCACACACACTGTGCCTGTGGATGAATCTAGGGTAATGTCTCATTTGTGAGGCAGGGCCTTGACATGGACCCCCTCCTTAGATCCCTCATCACTCAGTCTTACCAGGCAAAGCAGACTGAGCTGGTCCTCTTCACACTTTCTCCTTCCCAGGATAGTGAAGTTATATTATCTGGCAGAGATTCATTCCTGATGAAGTAAAAAAGAACACCAGGGGATGGAATTGTCATTTTCAGCAATGCTTTGATTTAGCATGGCATTGGCTGATGTCTTTGCTGATGGCCTCATCTCGTACCTCTAGGCCTGCCCTTTGCTTCCTCTTTACAATAGCAGAATGGGCAGCAGTTAGTTTCCAGAAAGAGAATCAAATCACAGAAAAGCTGGGCTCATTCTTTATTAGAGTTTTGATTCAGAAACCAAGTAGAGTTTGGATTTAGAGGAAGAGTAAGGGGAAGAGGAAGATGGTGGTATTAAGGCTAAGCAATAGGAACAACAAGGGAAAAGTGAGTGCTCATGTTGAGGAATAATAGTCCATTACCTATTTATATAGACTTTAAGGAGACACTGGAATGCCCCACTGTTGAGAATGTCAGTGCTCTAGCACTAGCACAAGGCAAGTGTTTGAAATTAACATCCTTTATAAACTTACCGTGCATCCCTATATACAAGGACACAATGATATTAACTATAAAGAATGAATGGGATTTTTAGCACCTTTATAAGATGACAAAAAAGTCCAAAGCAAAGTAAAAGCAAAATACCTCTTATTCTATGCATGTTTTTGCAGGAGTTTGGTCCTGTGCTACTTATTAGGTGTATATATACATAAAAAAAAAAAATAGTCCTTGTATCCTCCCTCGTAGCATATCCACAATTGAAACCCAGAGGAGATAATTGTTGTAGGGGTCAGGTGAAACTTGCCCTTTTCCCTTTAGGTTGGTTCCCTCAAAAGATCAACTCACAGTTATGGTACCTTGATAAGAGAAAGGTTTATTTCCAAACACTATGAGCACAGGGGTGGGAGTGTGGGGTAGGGTGGGGATTGTGGGGGACCACAAGAATGATTTCCCAAAATCTCAGTGATAGTCAGATACCTTTATAGATGGATTTTGGAAGGGAGGGAGGAGAATGTGGAAAGTATAGGTGCTGTAGGTGGTTGCTAGGGGGATGGGTAGATGGAGGGAAACAGAATGATTTGTAAATTAATGAGAGAGACAGGTATTGTGTTTCAAATGACCTTGGAGCCAGGTCTATTAGCATGCAATATGGAGGCCAGCAGCTTTTTCTGATTGTAAATCAGGTTACTCAGGTTTTATAGAAGAGAGGCCAAGCGCTTTCTGATCAAAAATGGCCTTTTAATTTAAAATATTCTTTATACTAAAGAATCATATGTTGGGGTGAAATTTTCTTAGCTCCCTCATTGTGATAGGAAGAGAGAAGGCGATATGATTAGAGCCAGCACTGGGCACTGCTCTGGAAAGCCAGCTAAGGACCAATATACAGTAAGCATCTGTAGTAGAAGACTGAGGTAATAATGTATTTCTAAAGTTAAGGAAAGGAAGGCTGGGTGCGGTGACTCATGCCTGTAATCCAGGCACTCTGGGAGGCCAACGCAAGTGGATTGCTTGAGCTCAGGAGTTCAAGACCTGTCTGAGCAAGAGTGAGACCCCATCTCTAAAAAGATAGCTGGGCATTGTGATGGGTGCCTATAGTCCCAGTTACTCGGGAAGCTGAGACAAGAGAATCACTTGAGTCTGAAAGTTTGAAGTTGCTGTGAGCTATGATCCAGGGCACTCAACCCCAGGGCAACTGAGTGAGACTCTGTATACATACATACATAAATAAAGTTTGAGGAATGTGTACCCAAAGGGTCAGTTGGTAAAGATATATCTCCTTTATCAGGCAGCTGCAGCCATTCTCCTGCTGTTGTGAGCGTTCCCTGCCGGGAGTTCATGTGCACATTCTTCTCCAGGGAATAGCCTCCACGTGTGGGAGTCTCCTCATTGATGATGCCTAACAGGTTATGTCCTTCCCCAGGGGTAGCTCATAGTCAATGGCCAACTGATATGGATGTGTGAAAACCTGCACCTCTGGATTCAGTTTTATGGCATCAGTCATATTTTAGAGCTCTCTATGAGGTTAACTTTAAGCATAAACTTTTGCCAGAGTTATTCTTTCTTTAGATTTTTTTCTTCTGCCCCATTCTGCTTCCCTTACTTCCTTACAGGTTTCTCCTGAAAACACTGCCTCACATAATTCACTAACTCAAAAATCTGCATCTTAGCCCCTGCTTTTAGGCCACCCAACCTTATGCCTTTGCACAGGACAAGCCCCAAAAGAAGCTGTTTCTTTAGAATATGCATGTACTATCTACTCCTAACAGGTACAATGCACACATTCTGGATAAAGGGCACACTTAGAATTTTGACCTAAGTGTAGAAAGCAAATTGTGTAACCAAAATGTGTAATATTATGAAATCAAAGCAAATTGTGTAACCAAAATGTGTAATATTATGAAATCAATAAAAAAATAGAATGTAAGTGGTTCATATCTGAGTCACGGACCCCCTCCCCACCAAAAAAAATAGAATATATATATTCTAGGAAAAGTATAGGTAATTCATATTGAAGGGCTCCAAGGAGCTAAAGAGCAGGGGCCCAGGTTGGAGGTCACTTCAGGGAAGTAGATAGGTGGACTCCAAAATGTCAAGGTGTCATAATGGTCAAGCACATGGAATCTAGAACTTCACAGTTTGCACTGAAATTCTAGTTCCAACATTACTAGCTCATCTCAGGTAAGGAGCCCATCTGGCTCCTATTTATCATTAAGTGGAGATATCTGAGTAGAACTAATACAATGTCTTGTATATTGTATGTGCTCAACGTGTTTGTATACTCATTTTTTGCATGGTCCATTCTCAAACATTGGCTAATATGCTTTGATCTATCTTCCCTGGTCCTTTTATAGTTCTTTTCTTTTTTTATTTTTATCTTTATTTTTTGAGTGGGGACCAGGGTCTCAGTCTGTTGCCCAGACTAGATTTATTTATTTAGAGACAGAGTCTCACTTTGTTGCCCTCAGTAGAGTGCTGTGGAGTCATAGCTCACAGCAACTTTCAATTCTTGGGCTCAAGTGATTCTCTTGCCTCAGCCTTCCAAGTAGCTTGGACTATAGGCACTGCCACAAGGCAGCTATTTTTAGAGATGAGGTCTCACTCTGGCTCAGGCTGGTCTCAAACTTGTGAGCTCAGGCAATCCATCCTCCTCAGCCTCCCAGCATGTTAGCATTACAGGCATGAGCCACCGTGCCCTGCCTGAGCTAGAGTTATTTATTTTTTTTTAGAGACAAAGTCTCACTTTGTCACCCTCAGTAGAGTGCCATAGAGTTACAGCTCACAGCAACCTCCAGCTCTTGGGCTTAGGCAATTCTCTTGCCTCAGCCTCTCGAGTAGCTGGGACTACAGGTACCCACCACAACACCTGGCTATTTTTTGTTGCAGTTTGGCCGGGGCCAGGTTGAACCCACCACCTTCGGTATTTGGGGCCGGTGCCCTACTCACTGAGCCCCAGGTGCTGGACTAGAGTTATTGATGTGAAAGAATGTAGATGAGTTCAGTGAAAGAAGTTTATAGTATCTTTATTATAATTTCATTTTATGAAAACATATACCTTTATTTGTAAAAGCAAATTATGTAGATATATTTGCATGTAAAGTTCTGGAAGGACAGATATGAAAATATTATCAATGGTTAATTTTTGGTGATGAGATTTTGGCCAATTTTAATTATTTTAAAATTTATTTGTATTTTCTAGCTTTTTCCCTGGTGATCTAATGAATCATAAGAGTAATACAATTCACTGTAGAAAATTAAGACAATAGCAAGAAAGAAGAAAGTCATGATTGAATGTACTTACACCTTTAATATTTTGGTGCATATGCTTTTAGCCTTTTTTTTTTTTTTTTGAGACAGAGTCTTCCTATGTCACCCTTGGTAGAGTGCTGTGCTGTCACAGCTCACAGAAACCTCAAACTGTTGGTCTTAAATGATTCTCTTGCCTCAGCCTCCCAAGGAGCTGGGACTATAGGTGCCCACCACAAGGCTTGGCTATTTTTTGGTTGCACTTGTCATTGTTGTTTTGGAGGCCCAGGCTGGATTCGAACCCACCAGCACTGGCGTATGTGGCTGGCGCCTTAGCTGCTGTGCTATAGGCACCAGACCCTATTCTTTCTCTTGGATGTCTGCCTTGCTCTGCCCCACCTAGTAGCTTTAGGACTAAATTGTTTAGAAAAGGTAAAGAAGGGAAGAGGGTTTATATTTTTTGAAAATTAAATTATATAATAGCATTTCTACTCTAGACTACGTTTACAGTCAGTACTTCGGGTCTGGAATTGGGGTTGGGGAGAAAGGGGCCGCAGGTGTCAGTGTTGGAGCCATCAGAGGAGCAGAGTGTATTGTTGCTCTACAGAGGCCACATAGGCTGGGTGATCTCAGCAGAGGTGATCTCAGCTCAGCAGAACACGCTGTGATCTTCTTAGAACATAGGAGGTTTGTGAGTTGCTGCCACAAAGCCCTGTCCTCAGCCTCCCAGCCTCCTATCCTCCTGGGAGGCTGCCTTGTACCATGAACCTTGGAACATCTGGTCTCTTAACTTTCTAATAGAAGGCTTTGTATGTGAATATACAACTCCAGATGGCAGTACAGGGCTCATTCAGACCTGCCAGGGTCTGTCCAGCAGCACCCAATATGTAGTGGTTATTTAGGATAACAGTGGCTGCATCGTTGTTGGGTATCCTTTAAAAAGTTTTACCAGAAGATCAGACACAGTGGCTCACATCTGTAATCCCAGGATTTTGGGATGTTGAGGTGGTAGGATTGCTACAAAAAGGACAAATTAGAAGGGTGTGGCACACTCTTGTAGTTCCTGCTACTTTGGAGTCTGAGGTGGGTGGATTGCTTGAGTCTAGGAGTTCCAAGCTAGGGACTTTTAAAACTTGGGAATTTTTTTTTTTTTTTTTTGAGACAGAGCCTCCAGCTGTCGCCCTGGATAGAGTGCCGTGGCATCACAGCTTACAGCAACCTCCAACTCCTGGACTCAAGTGATTCTCCTGCCTCGTGCCTCCCAAGTAGCTGGGATTATAGGTACATGCAGCAACGCCCAGCTATTTTTTTCTTTCTTTCTTTTTTTTTTTTTTGGTTGTAGTCATCATTGTTGTTTGGTGGGCCCGGGCTGGATTCAAACTTGCCAGCTCAAGTATATGTGGCTGGCGCCTTAGCCGCTTGAGCCACAGGCACCGAGCCAGAGTTCCAGGCTATTGTGAGCTATTATTATTCCATTGCACTCTAGCAGTGGATGGCAGAATGAGACTCTATCTTTAAAAAAATTTTTTGTTGTTGTTGGGCACTTGGGTTGATTCCACATCTTGGCAATAGTGAATTTCACTGTAATAAACATTGCAGTATAAATGTCCTTAAGGTAAAATGACTTTTTTTTTCTGTTGGGTAGATCTCTAATAATGGGCTTAAAGGATCAAATGGAAGGTCTACTTTTAGCTAGCCTACTTTTGAGGATTCTCCATACTTCTTTCCAAAGAGTCTGTATTAGTTTGCAATCCCACTAACAGTGTAAAAGTGTTCCTCTCTCTCCACTTTGCCAGCATCTGCAGCTTTGAAACTTTACGATGTGGGTGGGCTATTCTCACTGGGGTTAGGTGACATCCCAAGTGGCTTTGATAGGCATTTATCTGAAGATTAAGGATGATGAGAATTTTTTCATATGTTTTTTGGTCATTTGTCTTCTTCAGGGAAGGTTTTGTTAATTTTTCTTGCCCATTAATAAATGGGAATGTTTGCTCTTTTCTTGGTGATTAGAGTTCTCTGTAGATTCTAATTATTTTGTCAGATTTGTAGCATGCAAATGTATTTTCCTATTCTGAAGGTTGTCTGTTTGCTTTAGTTGTTGTGCTTTTTCCTCTGCAGAAGCTTTTTAGTTTGATCATGTCTCATTTATTTATTTTTGGTGTTGCTACAATGGCTAAAGGGCTCTTTTTCATACAGTTTTTCCCAGGCCCAAGAGTTTTCCCCACACTTCCTTCTAGAGTTTTTATTGTTTCATGTCTTAAATTTAAATCTTTTATTCAGCAAGAGTCACTTTTTGTATGTGGTGAGAGGTACAGGTCCATGGATATACTTATTCAGCCATTAAAAAAGGATGGTGACTTTATTTATTTATTTATTTTGAGTCTCATTTTGTCACCCTCAGTAGAGTACCGTGGCGTCATACCTCGCAGCAACCTCAAACTCCTGGGCTCAAGGGATCCTCTTGCCTCAGCCTCCCATGTAGCTGAGACTACAGGTGCCTGCCATGATGCCCAGCTGTTTTTAGAGACGGGATCTTGCTCTAGCTTAGGGTGGTCTTGAACTCCTGAGCTCAGGCAATCTACCTGCCTAGGCCTCCCACAGGGCTGGGGTGACTTTAATGTGGATGGAGCTGAAGATCATTCTCCTTAGGAAAGTATCACAAGAATGGAAAAGCAAGTATCCTATGTACTCAGTACTAATATTATTTATTTATTATTTATGTATTTATTTTTGAGACAGAGTCTCATTTTGTTGCCCTCGGTAGAGTGCTATGATGTCACAGCTCACAGCAACCTCGAACTATTGAGCTTAAGTGCCCAGCTCCTGAGTACTCCCTCAGCCTCCCAAGTCGCTGGGACTACAGGCGCCCGCCATAATGTCCGGCTATTTTCTTGTTGCAGTTGTCATTGTTCTTCAGCTTGGCCTGGGCTGGGTTCAAACCCACCAACCTTGGTGCATGTGGCTGGTGCCGTAACCACTGTACTATGGGTGCTGAGCCATCAGTACTAATATTAAACCAGTAAAAAGCAACTACAGGCCGAGTGCGGTGGCTCATGCCCGTAATCCCAGCACTCTGGGAGGCCAAAACAGGTGGATCGCCTGAGCTCTCGAGTTTGAGACCATCTTGAGCCAGAGTGAGATTTTTTTTTTTTAAATCAGCTTTTTTTAAATTTTATTTATTTATTTATTTATTTAGAGACAGAGCCTCAAGCTGTTGCCCTGGGTATCACAGGCCCTGTGGCATCACAGCTCACAGCAACCTCCAACTCCTGGGCTTAAGCGATTCTCTTGCCTCAGCCTCCCAAGTAGCTGGGACCACAGGTACCTGCCACAATGCCTGGCTATTTTTTTTGTTGTAGCTGTCATTGTTGTTTGGTGGGCCTGGGCTGGATTCGAACCTGCCAGCTCAGGTGTATGTGGCTGGTGCCTTAGCCGCTTGAGCCACAGGCACCGAGCCCAGAGTGAGATCTTGTCTCTAAAAATAGCCGGGAGTTGTGGTGGGCGCCTGTTGGCCCAGCTACTCAGGAGCTGAGGCAAGAGAATCGCTTAAGCCCAGGAGTTGGAGGTTGCTGTGAACTGTGATGTCACAGCACTCTACCGAGGGCAATAAAATGAGCCTCTGTCTCTAAAACAAACCGGCCAAAAACTGCAAAAAAAAATAAAAAATAAAAATAAAAAAATAAAACAAACAAACAAACAAAAACAACTACAGTTCACAGGAAAGAAAACACAATTACATTCAAGTGAGGGGGGTTAGAAAGGAGAGGGGAGAGGGAAAGAAGGGAGGGATTGATAAATTCGCACCTAATGGGCATAAAGCAAGGGTATATAGCACACCCTTTGGTTGAAGGGCTCAACAACAACTTGTAATTTGGCTAACAAATGCAAACCATGTAACCTAATCCTTTGTACCCTTGAATTAAAAAAAATTTTTTTTACTATGCATTTTCAAATATATTAATATAAAATTTGTTTAAGTATTCCTCTACTTTTGAATATTAAGGTGATTTCCAATCATAAATAATTAGCTGATTTTTTGCCTTAAAACAAATTCCCCCCAGTGAATTTCCCTCCCCCTCCCCCGAGATAATGTTTTTCTCTGTCTCCTAGGCTGGAGGGCAGGGGCAGGATTATAGCTCAGTCTAAACTTAAACTCCTGGGCTCAAGTGATTCTCCTGCCACAGCCCCTCCCACCCACCCCCAGTAACTGGGACTATGGGCTTGTACCACGACACTCAGCTAATTAAAAACAAAATTATTATAGAGCCAGGGTCTTGCTATGTTGTTCAGGCTGGTCTTAAGCTCCTGGCCTGAAGTGATCCTCCTGCCTCGGTCTGCCCAAATGCTAGGATCACAGGCATAAGCTTCCCACTAGCCTCTGTGTGGAACTATTAGGTCAAAGAGTATAAATAATTTATTTATTTATATTTTTTAGCCTGGAGAGAGGACTAAGTATAAATAATCTCAAAGCTTTAGGTACCATTCACACATTCCCTTTCAGTTAAGGCTGTACTTTTCTGTACACTCCCACCGGCAATATACATAATGGACCAATGATACTATGTCTTTTGTATATTATCTTTGGTTTTAATCTCTGACAGTTTGATAGGCAAAATAGGGTTTTCATAATTTTTTAAACTTTCCATACCTTTTGTAAAACAGGCCTTTTCTTTCTTTTTTTGAGACAGAGTCTCACTCTGTTCCTCAGGATGAAGTGCCATGGCCTCAGCCTGGCTTACAGCAACCTCGAACTCCGGGGCTCAAGTGATCCTTCTGCTTCAGCCTCCTGAGTAGCAGGGATTACAGGAACCTGCCATGATGCCTGGCTGATTTTTCTATTTTCAGTAGGATGGGGTCTCACTTTGTTTAGGCTGGTCTGGAACTCCAGAGCTCAAGGGATTCTCTCGCCTCTAGCTCTGAGAGTGCTAAGTATTACAGTCATGAGCCACCATGCCAGGCCAAAACAGGCCATTTCTAAATCACTTCTATGTGACACAAACCCTCATGAGTGTGCACACACTCCCTTTTTGCTATCCTACAAACACAAATTAAAAACTCTTTAAATCTAAGCCGACTTTTCTTGGTGGCTACAGAGTCTTATCAGTCATGTATTCAATATAATTTGAAGCTGGGTTCATTTGGGAAGATAGCTAGAGAAAACATAATTCAAGAATTTCTTCTAAAGCAGAATTGCATCATAGAGCTTAGGTTATGGAAGCCCTGAGGGGTTTCATTCATTACTCAATCCACTTTCAGTCTCACCACGTGCCTTTCTTTGGGCAATGCCACCATCAAGCCTCACCACTCCTGAGACAGTCTATACCAGTGCAGATTGTTCCCCATACTCAGCCTGCTTTCCAAGGGCCCATTCTTATAACCAATTTATTTTGCTTAGTTGGCCCATCTCAACCACTTTTGAAGCGTCTCTTTTAATACTAATCCTACAGTGGAAGAAGATTTAGTTAAAATCCCAAAACAAGATTTACCAAACAATGCAAATCAGTTTATAAGACAGAAACTTTCTCCCTGGGCAGACCTTGTTTGATGGTCACTCATATTTTAAATTTTGAACAGTAAGTATACATCCAGAAACGATCAAATAATCCTCATATGACCTGTGTGATTTCATGGTTCTACAGTTATTTAATTTTCACATCTGCAATCACTTAAATCTATTCTGTGTGGAATTCTAGGACTAATCACTTCTCTAAGTGAAGTTATTGGAGGAAGACTTAGCGAAACACAAATCTTACCTTGTTTCACTTTTTTTGTTATGGTGGTAATATATATATAAGACATATCATTTTCCATATTAGCTATTTTTGAGAATACAATTCAGTACCATTAATTACATTGGCAGTGCTGTGCAACCATCACTATTATCTATTTCTAAAACTTGTTTGTTACACCAAATAGAAACTGTTACTAGAGCCCTACTTTGTACTTATCAAAATAATACATGCAGACAGTTAAAAGCCACAGTCTCCTTCCTGTCACTTTCTAACATCAGTCCAAGTCCAAAGAGCACCACTTCTACTTCTTATTATCTCTAGATAAGGTGTCCCCCTCATTAATCCATCAAGTGTCTGTTGACTTTGTTATGACACATTAAGGTTTAGCTCAATTCCACTTCATCCCCTTCCATACACACACACACACACACACACACACACACACACACACACACACACACACACATATATATAGA
The DNA here is from genome assembly GCF_027406575.1 of Nycticebus coucang. Taxonomy (NCBI): domain Eukaryota; kingdom Metazoa; phylum Chordata; class Mammalia; order Primates; family Lorisidae; genus Nycticebus; species Nycticebus coucang. The sequence goes on along the minus strand of NC_069785.1, from coordinate 33,468,145 downwards.
GAGAGTCTCACTATGTCGCCCTTGGTAGAGTGCTGTGACATCACAGCTCATAGCAACCTCCAACTCTTGGACTTAAGTGCTTCTCTTGCCTCAGCCTCCCAAGTAGCTGGGACTACAGGCATCGCCCGGCTAGTTTGAGCTGCATTGTTTGTAGGACATGTGGTTGACCGTTGTTTTGCAAGAGCATTGACTTGTCTCTATTGACCAATCTCGGCTGCTTAATCATAAGCATCTTTATCATTCCATTCACTTGGTTGCAGTAGACATCTGCTGTAATAAATTTATCAGTTTTCATGAAGCTGTGGTGGATAATACCAGTGCTGGGCCGCTAAGCAGACACCATTAGCTTTTTCTGAAAAATATTCAGTTTTGGACTGTGTTTCGGCACTCCATCTTTATCCAACCCTTGTGTGGAATGCTTGCAATTGTCAAAAGAATCCATTTCTCATGACATGCAACAATACAATGTAGAAATGGTTTGCCTTTAGGTCATGACAGCAAAGAAAGGCAGGTTTGAGGTGATTTCTCTTCTCTGATGCTTGTTTAATTCATACAGAACCCATCTATTCAGCCTCTTTACCTTGCAATTTGTTTCAAATGCTCCAATATTGTTGGACCAGTAATGTCAAACTTTGCTGCCATTTCACACATAGTCTGAGATGGATTCGCTTCCACTGCAGCTTTCAGCTCATTGTTATCCACCGTGGTCACAGGTCACCTACATGGCTTCATTTCTATTTAACATTGCCAGAAGGGAACTTCTCAAATTAGCCACGCCCTTCCCAAACACTTCATTGATATTTCTTTTCTTTTTTTTTTTTTTGTTCAAACACTTTGTCACCCTTGGCGAAGTGCCTTGGCGTCACAGCTCACAGCAACCTCAAACTCTTGGGCTCAAGCGATCCTCTTGCCTCAGTTTTTCTATTTTTAGTAGAGACAGGGTCTCAATTTTGTTCAGGCTGGTCTCAAATTCCTGAGCTCAAGCAATCCACCTGCCTCGGCCTCCCAGAGTGCTAGGATTACAGGCATGAACCACTGCGCCCAGCCCCATTCATTGATATTTTGAACTTGGAGTTGGCTCCACAATGGAACTCATATTTGAAAATAACACACATTTTTGATTTATCAATGGTTTCGTAAAAATTGCTCTAAAAAAATCTGAAGGATAATCACAACCCAAAATGTGATTTTGAAAGAAGAAGGATGTACCTTCACAATAAAAACAAAACAAGAAGTGTCAAAGTGAGATGTCAGAGATATAAATTGTCAAACTTAGTACTTAAAGGAAATCGAACATTTCAAATCCAAATAAAACCTCCACCAACTACACTGTGTGTGAGGTATGGCACAAGATGGCGCCAATACACTAGTCTTAGGAACAGAATTGTAAAGTGGAAACTTGACTTCTACATGTGCCATACTTTTTAAAGATACATTTGAGTATTCTAGCAATTATCTTGTGACATAAAACCTGGAAGGATATACACCAATAATTTAATCATGACTTTTTGTAGATGATGGAATATAGGTTATTTTTACATATCAATCATTGTTTATTCTTCAGTAACTTAATTATTATCCAAGTGATGAAAATCAAAGAAATATATATCTGTAAAATAGTTGTATTTCAACACAAGATATTACAATATATAGTCTTAACATTTGGGCTGGAAATAAATTAATATACAGGTGCAAACTGGTGACTTAATATTTTCTTGTCACTATTTTAAAATATTCCAAAGCTAATCTCATGAGAAGACATTTTTTTTTTTTTGGCTACAGAGTCTCACTTTGTTGCCCTTAGTAGAGTGCTGTGGCGTCATACTTGGTAGAGTGCTATGGTGCATAACTCACAGCAACCTCAAACTCTTGGGTTCAAGCAATCCTCTTGCCTCAGCCTCCCAAGTAGCTGCGACTATGGGCGCCCACCACAATGCCCAACTATTTTTTAGAGATGGGTGTCCTTCTTGCCTAGGCTGGTCTCCACCTCATAAGCTCAAGCCATCCACCCACCTCGGCCTCCCAGAGAGCAAAGGATTACAGACAAGAGCCACTGTTCCTGGCCACTCATGATAAGACTTTTATCAGAGGCTAGGCACGGTGGCTCACGCCTGCAATCCCAGCACACTGGGAGGCTGAGGTGGGTGAATTACCTGATCTCATGGGTTCCAAACCAGCCTGAGCCAGAGCAAGACCCCATCTCTAAAAATAGCTGGGCATTGTGGTAGGCGCCTGTAGTCCCAGCTACTTGGGAGTCTGAGGCAAGAGGAACACTTGAGCCCAAGAGTTTGAGGTTGCTGTGAGCTATGATGCCACAGCACTCTCTGGAGGGCAACAAAGTGAGACTGTCTCAAGAAAAAAAAAAAGAGGGAAATAAAAAAGAGACTTATCAGAATGTTTTCTCATCTAATACCATTAAAAAAGTGAGAGACACTTCTTCCAATTCCTCCATATACCACCTTCACATTTAAGGACCATACGCTGTACATTTTAGGCATCTTAGATTTCTTTTAAAAACTGATAATGTAAATTAAATACAGAGGAAGTAATAAAAATAGTAATGTAGGCTTGGCCCAAGAGTTTGAGGTTGCCGTGAGCTGCGATGCCACCAGCACTTTACCCAGGGCGACAGCTTAAGACTCTGTCTCAATAAATAAATAAATAAAAGTGTAAACATCCATACACTATTTTATAAATGTTCCTGCTTGGGCATATTTAGTTCAGGTCTTTCTTTTTTCTCCTGTCATCAATCCTGGCCTATGGTTCAAATATTTTTATTCTTCAATTCCATGTATGTTAGATATGCCTCATATGTCTCTCACACTTTTTTTCTCTATTATTTCTCTATTATTATTATTTTGTTTGTAGTTTTGGCTGGGTCCAGGTTTGAACCCACCACCCCCTGTATATGGGGCCTGCGTCCTATTCCTTGAGCCACAGGCGTCGCCATTTTTTTTTTTTTTTTTTTGAGACAGAGTCTCACTGTGTTGCCCTCAGTAGAGTGCTGTGGCATCTTCACAGCAACCTCAAACTCAAACTCTTGGGCTTAAGTGATTCTCTTGCCTCAGCCTCCCAAGTAGCTGGGACTACAGGCGCCCACCATAACGCCCGGCTATTTTTTGGTGGTAGTTGTCATTGTTGTTTAGCAGGCCCGGGCTGGGTTTCAACCTGCCAGCCCCGGTGTATGTGGCCAGCACCCTAACCACTGAGCTACGGGTGCCAAGCCCTCATTAAACTTATTCATGATAACTTTAAATGCTGCAGGACTGAGGTTTAATCTCTGTGAGGGTAGTTTTTATTCATGTCATGACAATATTCTCCTAGGATATGCTCTCAGCATTCAAACTAAAAGCTTTAGATACTGTCAGGTGTCTCCTCATTCTTGGGTCTTAAAGTTTAATTTTTGTCCCCTCAGCCCTGTGATTCTGAGTAAAACTCTTCTCAGCTTCTCATATGCCATGCGGAATTGGCGTTTGTCTTGAGGCGGGGGAAGTGAACCCAAATACTAGGCTCAGCTTCTCCTCTCCTGAAAGTGGTCACAAAATTCATCACTACCTTGGCACTCCGATTCTTTCAGAGAAATTAAGAACATTTTCTTGTTCAGGTTTTTCAATTATTTTAGCAAGGGATTGGTATGTAACAGCCTATCTACCATGCCGGAAGCTGAAATAGTGGAATTTCACACTAGCAGGGGCGTACTGGGCTATCCTTTGAAAGTTAGTAGAGTGGATTTCTACCTCACACCATATGCTAAGAATATTTCATATGAATTAAATATTCTACACGTAAGAAATTTAGAAACCACATTATAAAAGCAAAAGCAGAAAATGTAGGAAAATCTCTTTAAAATGTTAAAGGATATGCAAAGTATCAATTATAATTTATATAAATTTTAAGACTTCTAGATGACAAAAATATCACAAAATTATAAAAGAGGCTGGGCACAGTGGCTCACTAGCACTCTGGGAGGCCAAGGTGGTGGATTGCTTGAGCTCACGGGTTCTTGATCAGTCTGAACCAGAGCATGACCCCCGTCTCTATTAAAAATACAAAAGCTGAGGCAAGAAGATCTCTAGAGCCCAAGAGTTGGAGGTTGCTGTGAATTACAATGTCACCATGGCACTGTACTCAGGGCAGCAGCTTGAGACTCTGCCTCAAAACAAAAAAATTATGAAAGAATCATTTGGATAGGGATCATTTATGCACCTATTGCAAGAATTAATCTTTTTTTTTTTTTTTGAGACGAAGTCTCACTTTGTCGCCCTCAGTCGATTGCCGTAGCATCACAGCTCATAGCAACCTCCACCTCCTGGGCTCCACCTCTTGCCTCAGCCTCCCAAGTAGCTGGGACTACAGGCTCCCGCCACACACCTGGCTATTTTTTGTTGCAATTTGGCCGGGGCTGGGTTTGAATCCGCCGCCCTCAGTATATGGGGCCAGTGTCCTACCCACGGAGTCACAGGCACCACCCAGAAGAATTAATCTTTATTGTATAAATGCTCCTGAAGTTTTTAAATGCATAAAGATATGAAAAAAATAGGAAATTCACAAAAGAAAATAAATTGCTATTGGAGATGGATTTTTTTTGGTTCAAAAAAAATAAAAAGAAAGAAGAGAAAGTAAATTGCTAGCAAACATTTGAGATGTTCACTGATAACCAAACCAATGAAATTTTTTATCTACAGTGCTAGCATAGAATATGACATATTTGACAATAATGTTGGAA